>NC_031985.2:19668260-20279510 GCF_001858045.2 Oreochromis niloticus | reverse complement strand
TGAAGGGCTCTCGTGTCGTGTGCGTGCGTGTGTGTGTGTGTGTATGGATTGTATTGTGTTTGCCTCAGGTGGCGGGGGGCCGACACAAAGACCAGGCCATTAAAAGATAAGGGGGAACTGAAACCTAACCCTGCCTCCGTCAATCACTCCCCCCGTCTCCCTACATACACAGACGCTTCTTCTCACAATGGAGGGAAAAACCCCCCAAAAACAAAACAGGGTGACAAGGCAGAGGGAGGAGTAAATGCAGATTGAGCAGGGATAGGAGCAGATAAAGTAAGTCTGCCGGCTAAAATGCTGTTTTCATGAGATAAACGGTGACAAAAAAAAAAAAAAAAAAATGTAAGAACTCCTACGACTCCAAAACTTGACTACTAAAAAGAATATATCCATATATAAGGAAAATTTCAGGCAACTGGTTATTTAGGGCAACAACGATGCCTAAACATCTGTCTGTCATAAAGCTGAAGGATAAATATGGGAAATGTCTGTCATACCTAATCAGCAACTTTTGCTGACAATGTCAGAGACAACAAAATTGTCATGACGCCTTCCTGCCACAAGAGGGCTCAGAGGACCGCCTCGCTTAAAAAGGGTAAGGGGGGGCTCTCAGCAGGTCTCCCTCACTTTTTATTCGGTGTGGTGGAAAAGGAGGAAGGCAAGAGTGATGATGAGGTAGAATATGAAAGAAAGAAAGAAAGAAAGAAAGAAAGGTTCACTTCTAATAGCGACTGGCAGCGAGAAATGAAAAGAATGACGGACAGAATAAGAGAGACAATAAAGAGCCAAAGGAAAAAAAAAATAGAGCACACAGACAGAGGCAGGAGGCAGGCAGCCGGAGACTGTTCATTCGCACGTGAGCGGGAAGGAGAGGGAGGGGGAAAGGAGGTGGGTCTAGATGACATCATGTGTTGCTATAGCCCAGCTGAGGCCTGCCAGGAAGATTTTTAACACACAATATCTGCAGGAGCAGGCCCTGAGAAGGCGAGGAGGCGGGGGTGGGGTGGGAGACAGACAGCAAGAAGAGGCCAGCCAGAGGATAGAATAAGACAGCAGAAAGTTTAACCCTTTCAAAGCTTTGCTGACTCACAAAAGAAAGGACAAGAAAGAGACGGAGGGGAAGGCAGAAAATCCAGCCCTACATGCAAGATTAATATGTGTTTGACAGGCACACAATTATTTACTTATTTTTTTTGTAAATCAGTGTGTTCTAG
This sequence comes from Oreochromis niloticus, assembly GCF_001858045.2. NCBI lineage: Eukaryota > Metazoa > Chordata > Actinopteri > Cichliformes > Cichlidae > Oreochromis > Oreochromis niloticus. The sequence continues at coordinate 20,278,296 of NC_031985.2, read as the reverse complement.
TTAGTCCGTAAAAATGTGTGTGTGTCGATTTGGATGATACAGATGCTTAAATTAACTGGTGAGATTTGGTCATCTTGTGTGTTTTCTGATGTTTATGGCTGTTCAAAATAAAGACAGTGCTGAATGTGTGATACGCAGCGTACAAACGTATCCATCAAATGTTCCTGTGATGACAACCGGTGGGTTAATTCCTATTCTGAACTCTAAACGGTCTCCTTTGCTTGAGTGATTTATGATGCAACCACCAGAACACCTTAAGTCAGATTTATGCCTCACTTTTAAGACTTCAATTTCCTCTCACTTGCAAAGCAACACAATCCAGGCCAGGGCAGGCTGATACTTAAGCAGTTGAAGAAAGGTCACAAAAGCCAAGCACCAACAACGTACACAGTTTACTAACCGGCTCATAGGAGCTTGCTTGGAAATGCCCTGATTAATGCAACACGGCCATTTAAATAAGTAGTGGAGGAATGACCATATTCAGTATTCAGAATTGCAAATTGCATTCATCAAACCCGATGCCCTACCCAAGTTTATTATCCATGCTGCACAGTGTGACTTGCAGTAGTTGGTGCCTTCAGGGAGGTTAATTGAAGACTGCGGAGAAACTAAATAAAAGTCTTCTTCCAAACAATGCAGCCGGTCCTGCTGCTTTTTTTTTTATTAAAATGGATCAAATCATATTGTTTTTTTAAACTGTGCATACAAGCTGCTATTAAATTAGTGAGAATGACCATGAATTGAATTATGATAATGTTTTACCCCTTTTTTTTTTTTTAGATTAAATACACACAACCACAGAGTTTGTTTTACTGCTACAAAATCACTTAACCTTTCCCATGGCTTAGCCTGAACTGCCACCGTTGGTAATGTGTATAAATTTGTGTGTGTCTTGAACACACATGGTTAACACACAACGTGTTCATGATAATTGGAGGGAGAGCGAAAAAGAAAAAACAAAACTAATCCTTCCAAATGATTGGAGCCATGTTGTCAAGGGCAAAATCAGTCTGTCTGACATAGGAGAAGAGAGAGATAGTGGAGCATGAAAATTGGTAAAAAAAAAAAGAAAGAAAAAAGAAGACGACAGTGAGAAATGCTGAATGAGAGAACATGATGAGGAACACCAAAACACACCGTGCGATAGAAGGCAAAAGAATAACATCAGGTGCCAGCAGTGTGTGAAACAGAGTGAGGGAGAGAGTAGAGGAAGAACAGCAGAACAAAGGCCGGTGGGAAAGTGAGGCTGAAGTTTGTCTTGGCAGGCAGTCACTCTCATTGAAATTCCTTGTTGGGTTTGCTGGACAATTCCAGCCACTTTAAAAACCTGAAGCACATGTCTGTGTTTACACCAGCACCACCACGAAATAAAGGCTGGCATTTTAAATATGGGGGGTTAAAGACGAAGCAGGAGCGAAAGAGGAAAGCCGATCGAATGCGGAGCCTCAGCAGTCACCTGCCTTTAATTAGCCAGCGTGGCCAGCGGAATGGCACTTATCAAGCTGAAGCCATCTCCAGCCTCCCTCTTCCTGCTTTTCCCTCTTTCACTTTGTGGGGTTCCTTGAAACCTGCTAAGTGCCATGGAGAGGCAGGCAGGATTTCACAGCCCCTAGCCAGCACTACTAAATATAGCTGCAGTCGCAGCAGGCCAAAACACAATCATTACTCTCCCAGACACAATGGATGGAGGAGAAGGGAGGCAAAGAGAGGAGAAGAAAGGAGCAGAGGAGCAGAGGAGGAATTAAAAGTGGGAGAAATAATAAGATCTGTAAGAAAAGACCATAGGAAGAAGGTAGTGTAAAGAAAGCACTGCAAATACTCCACAATACATCAGAAGGTAGACAAGCACGACACAGGAGCAGTTAGGAGAAACCACAGAGAGGAAGATTTTAAAAAGATGGAAGATGGGTAAATAAAAAGAAGAATGGTGAGTGATGATTTCACATGGTTCTAACAGCCTAACGAACACTTTCCACAATGCTACTGTCACATTTCCCGGACAATTGCTAGGAATCTCTAGAAATGTTTTCACCCATTTCCATCTCCTTTCAGCCTATCACAGCTCTGACACGATACTGAAAGACCAGCGCTGGGCACTTCTGGCCACACACTACCTGCTTGCGTAGGTCCTCTGAAGTTCTCCTCAGTGGCAGCCCGTTGGCTGAACCTCGACTGTTGGCCATGGCCTGCAGCTCCCTTGCGTGCTCCCGTGCCTCTGCCCGCTCACTGCGTTCTCTCAGGAGGGGCGGAGGTGGAGGTGGAGGGGTGGCAGCGGCGGGGCAGGCGCATCCCTGCCGTGAGCGCCGCCCTTGGGCCTCGGACTCTCCCTGGTCCCCGCTTTACTGTGGCTGTGAAAAACTGGAAGGAGGAAGGAAGGGACAAAGATGAAACAAGAGGATCAGGTGTTTAGCTTTTGCAATTCTTAATAATAAAAAAAAAACAAAAAACTGCTGCCTGCCAACATCTATGTTTTCGTATGCTTAAAAGAAAATCAGAGTGAGAGAGGAGAGAAGAAACAGTTCTGTGCTTTCCAGATTCTGGAGTAGAAGTTTCTAGTCTGCAGAAGCCAAAAGCAAACAAACAAATTAAATAATTAAGCTACTGCACAGACTGGAAAGTTCCAAAAGATATATAGATATAGATATATATATAGAGATATATCTATCTATCTATCTATCTATCTATCTATCTATCTATCTATATCTAATATATATATATATATATGACATACAGTATGCTTTTCAGGCTAACATCTGCCTGTGCCAAAAAGCAGAATGGGTTTTACCCATTTGGGACTAAACCACAACGACCACATAGAAAACTCTACACAAACATTTGAGGTGACAGGCTTTTGGCAAACATATACGCCCCAATCAGTGAAATATGCATGATTTAAGGTGGGCATGAAAACACCTTTGTGCTACGTGTCAATGAATCTGTTCAAAATAGACTTCGACTACATAAACCACCCCCCCATTTCCACCCCCGAGATGATGCTAAGCGAGCCCAACAGGAGAGAGGCAATTAACATACATTGAATGGCTCTCTCTTCAGCTTTTATGAGGCTCAACTTTAAAGTTTTACAGAGTCTTAAAATCAGCTGCAGTGCGAACACGCACACAGCACAGTACGCGTTTATTCTGAAAGGTGCGTCATTGTTAGTCGGTACGTGGATGTTTTGTTTTGTTGTTTTTTTGCAGCAGTGCGTGTTGATATGTGCGAGCGTGTGCATGCTTGTTGCATTGCACGTGTGGTTCGATGAAAAATGGGAGAAATTCTGACATTTTGAGAAGTGAGCTAAGCAAGAAACGGAGCCCAATAAAAGCTGTTTAATTTAGCTATGTCAACATGGCACATGGCCCAGAGAGAGAGAGGGAGACAGAAATGGAGGGATGGCGCCCTGATGAATGGCCTACAATCTCAGGCCTTTCCTGTCTCTACCTCCCAGAATAAAACCTCTCTCTGCGTCGCCATTTCTATTTTCCCATTTCCCTCACCCCCGCCTCCCTGTGAGCCCATATAACTGTCCTCCTGCTGGAGATTGGCCCAAGCTGCATATTAAAGTGTCACGTTTGACACAAATCTTAATACCACAAAATGTACCGAGGTGTGAGCGTGTGGGTTTTTTTCCTCCACGAGCTTAAACACTCAGGCAGCGACCAGGTCGTCGTTGACTGTGCGCACACACCTACTTGTGTACACTAAATGCCCGTTGCAGTGTCCTTAACCCCCTCCTCCCCCCTCATCTAGAGCGTCCCCTTGCAAAGTATATCTACCGATTTACCCCTTATCTATTTATTTAGCATATCACAGCGAAGGCGCCGAGGTGCTTTGCAAACAGTGTTTGTATATGAGATAAGAAAGCAGAATAAGCTGTCCTCCTGCACAGAACAAGCCTGGGTTTGTTCAAACAGGTTACACTACCCCACCGTGTGTGCTACTTATACACATGGGTAGCATACACGCTATAGTTTATGTTTAAAATTGCAGCTACAGATATTTTTTAAAAGGATAAGTGTGAAGTACGCGTAGATAGGAGAAAGCCGGGGGCCGGCACTGCTCGGCAGCGAGTGACACAAAGGCAGCGAGAGTTTAACGTTTAGCAAATCAACGAACCTCTGTCTCCCTCTTTCTTTTAATCCTATGAGTCTCTCACGTAGTCTCTCTCCTCTTTCACATTCCACTTGAGAGGATGACCGGGTTGGGGGGGGGCTGAGCAAAGCGTTCACCTTTCAAATCCTTTCTGGCGGTAATTTTACAGACTTAGAAGAGAGTGAAAGTCAGGGATGGTGGAAATGTGAAACTAGATACCGAGCCCTTTACGGGGGAATGGGGATTTTATATCTGAAAAGTCTGAGACTAATGGTTTGTAGGGGAAAAATAAAATAAATAAATAAAAGGACGAGATTGATCTGAAAAAGAATGTTAAAAATCAAATAAATAAAGCAGTAGAAATATTCTGGATTCTTTTAAATCTGCTCTGCTGTGCTCCAAGTCTATTTATAACCAGACTGCTGAAACTGTGTCAGGCTTTGTTTCAGTTTGATAAAACCCAAATTTAACTCCTATTGGAAAAAAACATAAGAAAGACACTTGTTAATTTGCAGATTTCTATGTAACATTTCTGCAGCGTTTTGCACAACTCTGTATGTGTATTCATCCAAATGTCTATTTGCCCCAAGGGGCATGCTGTAACTGTGCTGCGTATGTGTATCAAGGGCCCTGGCCAGCTGTTGCAGTGTGTGCATAAACACCTTGTTAGGGCTTAGTAAGCTAAGTGTTAATTGGGGTGGAAAGAGTTGATGCGCCGCTCCACTATCCCCATGTGACTGCCCCCCCCCCTCCCCCTCTGCAGTTCAAAACAGCAGTGCTTAGGAAATCGCTCACATGCGCACATGGGCAGAGGGACGCACACAAACATACTCTGACATGAACTGTAAAAATCAGGCTCTTTGTCCCACGACTCATTCTGCGCTCCTGCATTAACTCGATGCTTTTCCATGCTTTCCATTTCTCCGTACATATTAAACCCATCCCCTCTCCCTACCCTGGAGTGCCCCATCTTTTCCTCCTCTTCCTTCAGTTGCATCTCGTAGCACCACTTTTATTTTTCTGCATTCTCTCCTCCATTAACTCCTCTCACAGGGGTCTCCGAGGCACGTTACACCGACAGAAAACATTCCCCCTTCGTTCAGCGCGTGAAGACGGGAGATGCGCTTTTGGTAATAGAAAAAATACATCGCGTGCTTCGTTCAGAACTCTGATGCCGTTCCTTACCGTGCCCATTAAGCGGCTGCCTGGCGGGAAGCTTGCCCTTGCGGGGTGTCGAGTGGCAGGAGGAAGAGGCCGAGGCTTGGCTGCTGCTTCCCGCAGAGTGTACGCCACCTCCGTTCCTCACCTCCTCCTCCTCCTCTTCATCCTCTTCCTCCAGGTCCTCCTCCTCCTGGGAGCTTCCGAAGTAGGCCATATTATTGGGCAAGGCAGAAGAACCTGAGTGCAGAGAGGAGGTGGTTAGTAGGGGGAGGAGCAAGGAAATAATTACAACTTAAAAATAATAAAAAACACCTCTCAACTAGAAGTTTAGTCTATCCCCGGTCTGCTGTCCTACTTCAACACAATACGCATTAGAGAGCCCCAGGTGCATTTTAATCTCAGACGTTATAAAGGGAATCAACATCAGCACGTAAGTGGTGAAATATTATTGCAAAAATAGAAGTTGCTCAGGGGTTTAAGAATAATGGGGATTGTGCTGCTGTTTTTCATCTGTTATTATCCCAGTTGGTGGCCTATTGATGCTTTGTAAACCGCTCTGCACACAGCAGTGCCATTGCTGCCGACAGTCACGTGGAGAAATGCACAAACACAATTAAGGAAATGTATAGCACAATGTCAGAATGATGACAGAACAACAGGATATATACATATATTTTCTTTATTATGGAGTCTGAATCCATCAGCTTCATTTATAGAACCGTCATTTATACACCGACCTTGTCAGTGGGTTAGCTGACCATTGTCTTGTAAACTTCTCACTGGGCCAAAGAGTTTGACTGTGGTTCTAGCAATGCAGTAGCAATGCATTCATGCACGCGGTGCAAAGGGAAAGGGAGAGAGATGACTAGCAACTATTTTATTGATAGCTGGAAGCGCTGCGAGTATGCAACAAGCCGTCTTTCCACAGAGGCTCTTGATGGTGACAGTTTTATTGAGAAATATATAATGTACATATCTAACTCTGGTTTCTAAAGTAACTCTTCTACAAAGCGCTGCTCCCTCGCTCTCTCTCTAGCTGCTGAACTAATCCCAAATCTGTCGCTTTCACTCTTCCAAACAGGATTACTGTCAATCTCCAACTCTACTGGAGAAGAAAACCAACTTTCTCTTTTTCTTTTCCCTTTTCCTGTCACACTCAATCACTTTCATTGACATCTGAGAAATCTAACTCAGTATGGTGTTTGGCAGTGGGTTGCCTATAACGTTACCTCCGTTAGCTCGATGCAGACATACAATCGCTCTCACAAAAAGGTCATAAAGCCCAAAGCTATGTTGTTAAATCTCATAATGTTGTACTCGTAAATCAGCGTGCAAAAGCAGCTGGCCCGGTCATGCACATGCAGGAATAAAGAACAAGAAAGGAAGCATGCAGAGCGCAACAGCAGTGATGTCTACTAATACAGAGGCGCAGTAGGAAATCGCGCAATGCCTCGAACTGATTCCAGAAAAAGAAAACACGAAAACTGGGCCACAAATACAAAAATCTACGAATGAGTAATAGATTATGAGCTTCCACCTATCACTGCAGGTACCCTCAGCAGGCATGTAAGGGTGAGTCTGAACACACTCGATCCGTCTGTTGTCCCGGCATATCACCACATCACTTGGTGCATTTAAATTTTCGTTCTGAAGATGGGATTAAGTTTAAGAACAACAACACGAGGACATGGTGGCAGAGGTAAGAAATCGAGCTGAAGAAACTGAATGCTAAAGGATCTTATCGGCTTTCGCTGGAAGGTTGGATTTTTGCAAGAAACCAATGATTTTCTCCCGAGGACTCTCACTGCATGGACTGTAAAAATCGGTACTCACCAATACTATAGATCAAGTACAACTCTGGATCCCAGAGCGGACAATAAACAGCCCATTGTTTATTGTAATAAACCCCTGAGAAGCAAGTGAAGGAAACCGACCCCTCCCGTGTGCAAAACGCTTCTGTATGCAACATGCATGAGTGACCTTGGGCACACTTAACATTTTTTTAACTTACACAATTAGGATAATAATGTAATAATAATGCAATTCTAAAACTACATGATTTGTGCTTAACGGAAATGTGTGATCATGCCACATTCTCACAGCTTTAATTAAATCTGGCTGCGATCAGGAAACCATGGATTTTTACAAAGTTGTTGGTCGTTTATGACCAAATCGATTACATAGCATGAGCGACCACTGTGGGTTTTATTACCCTTTTCAGGGGTTTCAATGTTTAACGGGCAATTAATGAACAGTAATGTGTGATTATACACCAATTAAAATAATCTTAATCCTCTGAAAAATAGGCTGAATTCAAATAGCCTGCCTTAAACTGTGGGCCTACTTCAATTTACATAGTGAATCTAAATTTATCCAAGCACATTATTTAATTAGTTCACTTGTTTTTCGAGAATATATTTAATATATGTAAGACCATTTTACATCTTATGAATGTAATACATTCAGTGGATGAATTAGGTGTTATACTTTCTAGACAAGCTACAATTTAGCAGGAAAATTACACTTGTAATTCATAAAGTGTTAAAAGGCCGGATAAAATATTTTAGTGAGTGACAGTAATGCAATCATGTGTTAGTGATATGTAGAGTACTGTGCAAAAGACATGAACCATCCTTCATTTCTCTGTATTTTGAAAGGAAAAGGGTGAAAAATGTGCAATAATGTAATAATTTAAGCTTTCTTGTAATTTCTTGTAATTTCCTTAAGTAGTCTTCAGGAATAGTTCTCCAGGATCAAGGATATTCAAAGCTCTTCTTTGGATGTTGGCTGCCTTTTAGTCTGTTCTGATCCCACACTGCTTTAATAACATTGAGGTTCAGGCTCTGGGGAGGCCAATCCATGACTGATGTGTTTCTATCAATGTCATACTGATAAATGAAGCCGTTACCAATCAAACGCTTTGCAGATGGTATTGCATGGTGGATCAAAATCTGATGGCACTTTTCTGTGTTCAGAATTCCATCAGTTTTGAGAAGACCCCCAACGTCACTGGCTGAAATGCAGACCAAAACCATGACAGCAGATGGGGGAAGAAAAAAAAAATATCCAGCAAAGACCTGACACAGGACCTGAGAGATGCATCGGATTCCTCAAGTTCACCCAATTTCTTAAGGATATTACTTTCAGAAACTGTTCATCTGCTGTAGACAGTTTTTTTCTTTTGTTCTCCACTTGCCAGGTTTTCAGCCTTAAGAGCTCTTAAGGAGTCACCTTGCAGGTGCAAAAGTACTATTTGATGCTCGTCAAACGGTTTTTTTTGTAGATTCAAGTGAAAAAAAAAAAAGATGTGTTTTTGCGACAGGCTGCTAGTAACAAAGAGCCGAATGATACAATTTAAAATTGGTTCTTTGTTAAGCCCTCTGAGTTTTGGACAGCACTGTATCATTTTTTTCTGTTACATCTCTGGTGCAATTTTTGTTACATTTCTGTGCTATTTTGCCCTTTGACATTGCATTTTCACCTTTTTATATTATTGTAAGTACTTCTTCATGCTTTGGCTGCTCTAACATAAGAACTTCCCAGCTTTTGAGATAAATAAAATACTTCTCATCTGATCTGTGAAAAGTGTCCCACAAAGTGCATTTACTTCACAGCTGCCTGGATACATTCAACATTTGTGTGTGTAGGTGAGATTACAGTCACCCTTTAAATGATATCCTGACTAAGGCTAGGCTTTTCTAATAACTGTTACATCCTGAAGAACTCAACTTTATGTAACCATCACCTCAGAGTAAATGGCATGCTTTAGAAAAAGAATCCTAAGGAAGATTGCTGTAAACCAACAACTTACACAGGCACGGATTTGATGGCTTCCTTTTCGCTTTGGAGAACAAAAAGAAGCAGACTCGCTGAAATCATTATCCTAATTTTCTGACTTCCTTTTCTGAAGCGTGTACTACATCTTTAAACATAGATTAATTTTCGTTTTAAAGTGCAGTGACTATTATTGGCTGGTGAGAGGACATGTGGTTAGCACATGTCACGTTACATTTATTTTGAAAACTCGGTTTAAATAGCACACACATATCAAAGCTTTCCAAACACAAACTAAAGCCTGGTAATAATAAATCTTGTTGTGCTTTGGATCGTACTTTTTACACTCTCTGCCAGTTTCTAATTATCCCCTTAGAGAGTGAGACAGAGAGGGGGAGAGAGAGAGAGAGAGAGAGGGAGGGAGGGAGGGGGGGAGTGTGTAGTGGCAGCAGATTCCCTGAAAATTGTTGTTTCATCTGCTCAGTTTAACTTCATACAGAGGTCTGACAGAAGTAACTGTTCTACAGAGTTTAATACAGTCTTTGCATTCAGCCATAAAGTAATGCTGCATTTTAACATCAGCTCACACACTCCAAAAGAACTAACATAAGAAGCTAAGACAACGCACGATCAGTGAGTGCTTATGTTGTGGTTTCGAGCATATGAAGCAGAATGCAGACAATTATGGGAAAATTACAGTGGCACTTTTTCCTGCTACACATTTTCTGGTTTGTAACCGTGGATCCGACCTCTGCACGCACAAACCAACAAGATCCAAAAAGCACCAACATATGTCCCTAGTGCCCCCCAATAAACACACACGCCAACAAACGCAAAGCATGCACACCTCGTTTATCTTGGCGACAGAGCAAACGCTCGTCTCATAGACCAAACAAACACTCTAAGGCGGTACGCACACCAGCCCAATCAGCTTCTAATGACTTGCTTCATTAGCTAAATAGCTGTAATTTACTGCCCTAAGCAGGGGTCAGCAGGCCAACGGCAACAGACCACAGGGGCACCTAAGGGCAAAGATGGGGGTGGGCGCTTGTTTTTGGATTCCAGGCAAATGGAGATGAACCGGTGAACATGTACAAACACTTTTATCTTTATGTGAACCGATTTAATGGGGTTACGGTAAGATAATTGTTAGGACTAGCTATTTAGCTCGTATATTAAAAAACAAAAAAAACAAAACAATGTCAGATTGGTACAACTGAATAGTTGCGAGCTGCTTGTTTTCCTGTGCATGTTTAATTGTGAAAAAGCCTAAGAGTTCAACCCAAATCATTTAGTCTTCATTTTTTAAATGAAACAAATTCTAAAAATAACACTGAAAAAAAATAATGTTACTGAACAGTGCTTAAACAGGGAGGGGGGGGGGATAAAACTTCAGTGAAATACTGTACCACCTGCATTTTAATAGAGTCACTTTCAATTTGTACATAAGAATCTTTACGGTGACGTGACACAGACAGAAATAAAGCATTTTAGTGCTTTTGTATTGTAATTTGCTGTGGTGATGTGCTGGGAAAGAGGAAGTGAAATGTCACAAATGATAAAATAGTGACTGAAGGCAAGGTTCAGACAAACAAGTGGATGTAACAACAGTACAATGCCTACATGGGCCTCGGGACCCGTCAGTAATTTTGGCAGCGTCAGGTCACTAGAGAAAAATGCATATTCCCCAACTAGTTGGTGGGTGTGGTTGCTAGGGGCTGTTAGCCGTCGCTCGATGAAATCTGTTGAAACGATGATTTTGCACCAAAATCCCTTTGAATGGTTGTTTTTGTCACAAGCAGAGCTGTAGTAGTTGCCCATAGTTTACATGGAAGATGCGTGCAAGCTTTAGTGAAACAAACTGGAAACAGAACATTTGTCTTCAAATTTCAAGTTGTACCACTGCAACCAGCACATTTCACTGATTCATGCAATCGCCTGCCAGCAACGCACCAGCAACCGCTTGCAACCAGTTGGGGAATGCACATTTCTTGCCCACCGACTGGTGGTTGCGAGATGGTCAATGACAGATCTCTAGGCCTGTGTGAATGGGGGCCCAGTATATTCAAGATCCCCACAATAACACTGTCTGGGATTTTGGAGAGCAGCAGAGGGAGGGACAATTACACAGACTGAGCCTGCCAAACATATTTAGTGATCCAATACTGACCACTGGCATGACCACAGCAGTGGCAACAATACTTCTGGAGCAGATACCAGAAATTTACAGCCCTCATCCATCAGTGCCTAAAAGCTGTACAGACACACACACACACACACACACACACACACACACACACACACACACACACACATATGCACACAAGGTGGAGAAAACACAGCTCATTCTTTCCCCAAGATCTCCAACAGGGCATGTGCCCAATCCCACAATTACACCAGCTTTTCATCCACCTCATTCCGGCCGCAGACAAATCATAATTAGGTCTGAAAGAGTCTATTAGGATTGTCATTTTTAACGGGGCTCTTGGGTGGGGGGCATAATTATAAACCCTCCATTCTCTGGCTACCCTTCTTTTGTCCCCTCAACTGGAATTGAAACAATGAGGACAATTTAAATAGTCAATCAGGAGGGTTTAGCTACCATGGGGACATGTGGTTGTGCTGACTTAGTTGTAAGTGCTCGATGTGTGTTCAGGAAGTATGAACGCTGTTTTTAAGGGGAGGTAGGAAGAGGAGGTAAACACGGGTTCTCCGGTGAGGAGAAGTTACAACAGCTGAGCTGTGCCAAAACTCTTCATCGTTCTCTTAGAGGGGAAAAGGGATTAGGGATTACATTTCCAATTGACATTCCTTTATGTCAGCTAAACCATTAACTCCACAAACAGCGGCTCTGCTTTTAGAAGAGAAAAGCAGACTCTGTGAGTGTTGCATGAGGAACTCCTCCACAGAGTCATTACTGAAAAGAAAATCACAAATGTATACACACACATATCGTTCCAGGCCTTAAATCAAAACAGCAATCATACATTTGGAGGAGAGAAAAGTGCATTATCCCTGAAGGAAACACAGCTGTCACAGCAGCAATGCACTTAAGAAACACACGAGTAGCTGTCAGACTTGAATCTTTTTCTTTTTCCCCCCCAAGAGTGAAAATGTGTTTTTAGTTTGGGAAACAATTTCTGGCAATAAAATAATAATAAAAAAAAAAACAACACACACACATATACACACACACATTATTAATTCTAACAATCTAGCCACAAAGATAAAGATCCTTTAAATCCAATAAAGTGCCTTTATTAGAACTAGCTGTCTATTTTTTTTAAAAACAGATGTGAAGAACTCCACGGTTGGTTTTGGTTCACATGTGTAATCACAAATGGGGATTCTGAGGTCTTTGGTTCACTAGGTCAGAGCTGGGAGGTTATGTAAGCAGAGCAGAGGGATTGGCCTCACTGAACCTGAGGAGAGGCACCACACTGGGGCTGGCAGGCAGAGGAGAAAGCCCACAGGGCAAAGAGCTAAGCGCTGTCATAGTGTTCACACGCGCACACAGGCACAGGAAATTACAAAAAACAGGAGTCTTGCATAAGAGACTCATTTGCAATAGTGTGTGTGCACACAGTTATTAATTTACTCCCTAATCATTAACCTCATCTTCGGTACTGTGTGTACTCTGTGTGTGCATTACTGTGCGTTTGTTCCTCACTGAAGCAAATAAAGTAAATGACATCTTCCCCAAATGAATCACATAAAGGTGAAACTACTCAAACAGCTGTTATATCATTTACAGCCCATCAGCAGGGTGCGTGTCATACACTCAACATTAAGAAAACTGTCCTCCAGGGTTTCTATAAGCTTGGTTATAGGTTAAAATTTAAAGATTACTGGGCAAAGGTTAAATAGGTTTCAAAGGCAAGATAAAGGCAAGAGAAGCACATTAAAAAGGTGAGCATGGCAGCAAAAGCACCATTATGGCCAAAATGATAGTCATTGTTATTTTGATCAATATTGAAATCACAATTAAAACGCTGCTTTCAGTAACATTCCTGCTAATATACAAATGCAAATGCAGCACAATAAAATTAGAAACCCCTTTTTTACTTAAATCAGGGTGTCTGTTACAGGAAAAACACATTTAAAAACTTGAACACAAATTAAAATCAACAGAACGCTTTCACATTTTTCTACGTTCTCCTGTTAATTAGAACATCTCTGCTGACAAATCAGGTGCTTGTTTACCTTGCCTAACTGCCTCTCCCAGAAGCAAAATAAAGTCTTTCACTTCTTTCTTTGTGCCTGCTTGATGGATGTGACTAAAACCTGAAGGAAAGTACTTGACAGCTGTGAGATCGCTCCCTTTTTCCACGCTAATGTTTTGCATACAGCGCAAGTTTCGGAAAAATAACTGTGCACAGAGATAACGTCTCTTTTGTCCACCATGTTGACCATTACCACAGAGCTTTCAACACTGCCCTCGTTTAATGGACTCTTATCTTTGACCAAACGCGATTGTGTTTGTGAATAAGTGTGTCTTTGTGAGTGGCGTGAATACGCTGCATGACTACGGACGACTAACATGACGTTTGACAAATCGCGCTAACAACCGCTGCGTGTTTCTCTTGGCCTTCATGCATTCATTTTACTGCCATTTGTGGTGTGTTTTGAGAAATTGAATGTTAGTTGTGTTGCTTTGTGGCGCAGGCACAACTCACTCAGCTGCACTCTTTCCTTATGATTTATTCACGGTTAACATCTCTTGCCCTAAATCCCAAGTATTTCCAAACAACCGGCGATGATTCGCCTTCTGCTCTGCCAGACATTTGATTTTTGTTTTGACAGTCTGTTATCGGTTGTATATCTGCCTGTTAATGTACTGTTACTGGTCCGGACTAGCCCAGGAAACTTCAAGCTGCGCGATGCAGGGAACAGCTGTGATTGGCACATGCGGCCGTGCTGTCAGGCGGGGATTTACGTTTGCTTTGTGTTCTATTGGCGGAGCACGCATTTCCAATATCGGTCGATCGCGTTCATTTAACTGTGGGAGGCCAAAAATCAGGATTAAGATTAAAAACTGATTTTCAAGTGTCTGCAGTTATTGTTGATTTTGTGTTTGTGCAGTTTCTGGTGTATTTTTCTTTTGTGTGTATTGTAAAGACTGGGGAACACTTGGGTTATAAATGATGCAGTGTGTGCCAACAATTACGGTGGATACACTGATACCAAGTCAAACAGTACTCAGTTGAATTTTTAGCAAACAAAAGCAATCAAAACCATGTCAAATCATTTTGACTTTGACTGTGGGGGTAACTTAAATACTGAGCATCTCTATTTGAAATGAACACCTTATAATGTACTCCTTCACTCTGCTCTCATCAGTATTGCCCCCACCCTGTATGCAGCAGTACTACACTGTTACAACAGGCAGACAAGGCCAGAGGCAGACTGTCTGGCTACCACCCAAATGGCTTTCTCCATGGATATAAACAGCCCAAGTACAGGCCTGGACCACACATAAACACCATTTTGAGAACACAGGCAAGGACTGCGCACTCTGGCTTGTTTGCTACGGTGTGTGTCTGTGTGTTTGTGTGCAGGAGAAAAAGCTGAACAGTGGGATAAACACACGCTGAACATAGACCCAAGACAGTGTGGGTGGTGAGCATACATGATGTGCATCCTTCTATACAGTAGATAGAAATCTCTGTTGCTGTTTTTTTTGTTTCTTGTTACTTTTCTGTCCAGTTACTCCCACGTTGCATCAGAATAATCCAGCACCCCCTGCTCCCCCATGGAGGAATTAAAAATAACTTTTCCTCAGATACAACAACAACAACACCACCACCACCACCACCACCACCCTGCAGTCAGCCAATTCATTATCATAGGGAAAACAAATCCCACAAGAGCAAGATGGCGTCAATAAACAAGCTGGGATCGGATGAAAAGGTGCACCAACAACATGTTAACTGCGATTTCTCAACACAGACTGACACACGAGTCCTGCTTCTTTCACAACATTTGTTTCTTTTTTCTTTTTTTTTGGGTCGCTCACTTTATCGCTTCAAATCTTTCATGTTTTAACTGCTTTTATGTGGCTGTCTGAATGAGTGATGGATAGAACCCATTGGGTGGATGCTTAATGTTTTCCAGATAAGATAAGCAAACAACACTGCAGTGGATACATGGAGGAGGAGGAGGGGGTTGGGGGGTATACAATTGTATGCTTACACCTTGAACGTTTGACCTGGGCCACACCCCAGAAATCACCACTGATGAGATATTCTGGGCAGAAATGTCACTTAATGCTTAAAGAAAAGGAAAAAAAGCTAAAAATCTGATCAAAATGAAAGGGAAATCTGGGATATGATTACACAGCTGGAGATTCTGTCAGAGACATTTTTGGTAGCTGACATGAAGGAGCCTAATGTGTGTGGTGGTCAGATCACCAGAGACATGTATCAGAATCTTAAAGGGGATTGGGGCTTTCAGATATCAAAGACTCGAGTCTCTTTGAAAAGATTAACCAGGCTAACACAGACGTCCTCATGGGCTGTGTCTCCCTATGTACCCTGGATGCTTTGTGCAGGTAGTTGGCGTGTAGACACACACACACACAGAGAAAATGATATGAGGGCACACAGGAGATAAGCAGGACAGGCCACATCAGTGGTTGGTGTGGATTTGCACTCACATACACGTACACACACAAAACACACACATAGGCAGACACAACCTCAAGGGCTCTGCTGACATTCTCCCATGTCCCTCTCTTGGTAAGGGTTCCTGCATATGGGTCACATGAGAGGCCAAGGGGAAAACTGAGCAGAAGAAGCCCTGCAAAGGAAAATGTCATCCTCACAGCATGGATGGAGCACACACACACACACGCGCACAGAGAGCCAAACTGGGTCTATAAATACAGTGGTAGAACAGGGAGCGGCAGCATTGGGGGGGCTGTGGAAAACTGTTCAATCGTTAGCTTAGGAGCCTAGCTCTAAAATTAGCATTAAAGTGCAGCAGAGTGCAGCTAAACACTTGCTTGAAATCTGCTCGCGAAACACTAATTCAGCCCTTAATTATAAAGAGAGACAACAGCAAAACTGAGTCAGAACAAGTCACCCACGCTTCATTAGACTGCAACTGCTCGTGTGTAAGGCACGGCGTTAGCTTAGCACCAAGTGATGAGTCTAATTTCAGCCACAAAGTATATGGGACATTGTATCATTAGCCTATGTAACATCATGGCCTATATATGTAAATCAAGGCTCATCACACGGAAGGCTCGAGTCCATTTTAGCAACTTCCAATTACACGTTTCTGAATGAGCCCTGTAAGGTTAAAATGACATCCCATAATAGGAGTATTCTCCTCAGAACAGGAACATATAGCCATTACGCCCAACAGACTTTAATCTAAATTTTTCCCCCCTCCCGAGTGTGAAGCGGACTTTTGTGGGAGGGGCAGAGGTTAATAACGATAACGGCAAATTAATCTATAGAGCAAGGCGTTTCTGTCTTTCACAAGAATTAACTCTGGTTGTGAGGACATTTTAAAGAAAAAAGGGTGGGTGAGATATTCCACGAAGGATAGAAGTCACAACCAAGGTTGTTTGAGATAAACGGTCCTAAAGTTTTTAATGTTTGGACCTTGGGATGAACGTGTCACTCCCTCTCCTCTCATTTTTCTTAAGAAGGGATGATTGAGAGAGAGGGGGTTATCGTTACATCACAACGATACAAGACATGTAGTAGACGTTGCCGTTTTTGTAGCCCTCAACATATACATTACAGTGTAAACAGGAACAGCAAATTAAAGAGTGCACATGCATCAGATAAAGCTAGAAACTGTCAAGCCGTCTCTATACTGAGCCATGATTGTCTCTCACCGATTCAAGATCATATCGGCCTCGAGTCCTGAAACTCTTTCATACTCTACAGAGGTTTTTGCGAGCTAAGATTGCAGATTTTTAAAGAGAATTTATAGTCCTGGGTCTTTTAACCTTGGCCTTGGAAATGTTTTAAGGTAATAAAATAAGTAGCACTTCATAGTTTTAGCGCAACAAGAAAAAAAAAAAAAACTTTTTGCAGTGTCCTGGCAGAGGACTAACCCACTCTGTATCCCAGCCAGCGGAGCATAGATCATAAGTAACATGAGCCCTTCATTAACTCAAGAGGGAAAAAAGAACAAGAGTTGTTTAGTAACCTTGAGTGTTGAGGATGTCTGCGCTCCTTTGAGTGACTCTACACTCAGTTTATAAGGGGTCGCGGTCAGGTATCGGTGGGAGTTTAACCCAAATAGTTTATAAGACAAACAATGCTGCTGTATGAGACAAAGAAGAGCAGCGCACACACGCGCAACTCATTCAACTGCTAATTGCTCCGCTGTGGCTTTTCCACTTCATTTGACATCAAAAGTGCTACACGGTGTCAATGAACCTGTGCAGAGTTTGTAGTGCAGGGTGTGTGAGTATGCCATGTTCGAAACAGCTGCTGTAGTAGAGGGTGATAGGCAGGGTGTTAAAGAGACAGACAGTTGTTGAGAGGTGGGAGGGGGGGATGTGTAAGCTGATGAAATGCAGGATAATCTTAGCCATGGGCAAGTATGCAGTTAGATGCAGCATGTGTGAAGGGTTTTGTCTGTGTGTGTTATGAGTGGGTGGAGGGTGATCAAAACCTGACTTAACAAAACTTATTCTAAGCTCCCTGGAGTTGCTTATGCACGCATCTTTATGTGCATAGAGCCAAACAATAGGGAAGCGTATCCTGGTGTTAGGATAATTAATATGCAACATCTCCTTTCTAGCGTTAGACCTCAGCCCCGGACCCTTGAATAAAAACCTCTTTAATATCATATCTGCAGCTTTCTTGTTAAACAATATGCCTTCCCGCTCTGCCGCTGGTTGTAGGCACGCATGTAATTATGTCTCCATCTGCTCCACTCTGCTGCATCTTACCTCTGAGGCAGAGGAAGGTGAGAAAGTCCTCCGTCTTGGGCTTGCGCCTGGAGAGGTCCTGGATGGAGGACAGGGATGAAGCGGAGAGGGACGAGAGGGAGGTGGATGGCACCGTGGACAGGCCGGCGTTCAGGCCGCCCGAGTCGGCCACTTTGATGGGCGTAGTGCTGGGCGAGTTGGGCTGCGACTGGGCAAACTTCCTCTGGGCCTGGAGCCGAGGCCTTGTGGGGAGGGGAAAGAAAAACAACAAGTTAGACCCTTGGTTCCTTTGCACATAAACACAGAATTTACAAGTAACATAAGCCAGTGTGTTGGAAGAAGTACAACATTTAACCCCAATGCAGCTTCGTCTGCAGCTGACTAAAAATAAAACAGAATGTGGCTCTTTTGCATACCTGCAAACCCACTATCATTTTTACTACTGTGGCCCACTGGCCATTGTCCCACTGTAGGGAGGTTTCGTTGAAACAATTACCCTCTAGCGAAGAATTGATTACTCTGTGTGTGTGTGTGTGTGTGTGTGTGTGTGTGTGTGTGTGTGTGTGTGTGTGTGTGTGTGTGTGTGTGTGCGCGCGTATTTATTCAGTGAACGGGAGCGAATCCATCATGATCGCTTTGATATGCAACAAGCGCACATTCAGTGGACGACTTGCCCATTCTCACCAACAGTGTGGGTGTATTTAAATGTGTGCATTTACATGAGCTGACGATGTTTTCACACATGTAGTTGTAGTTCCTCTTTTTCATTCCTGTTAAGCACTATTGAAAAAGAAAAGAAAAAAAAAAGCGCCTATAAGGCAGAGCCTCTGCTGTCAGTGGCAGCTGATAAAAACCAACTACACAAGGACAGTGTGCCAAAACAATCACATGCTAACCGGCAACAACTTTCTTCATCTCCCCATCTTTCTGTCTCATAATTTTTTTCACCCTCGTCTCCTCCTCACTCCCCCTCCCCTCACTTCTGTTGCTACATTGTACGCGCTTTCCTCTGTGATGCACAAAGCCTTTGAGACGTCTCTCTCATTTTTCTCTCTCCTTGTCTCTTTTCTGTCTTTATTTCACAGTGTGTGCCAGAGGAGGCGATGGTAAGAGCAGAATATTAAAGAGGTAGATGTCTCAGAAAGCAACGGACTCGCTTGTCACACACCACCTCTCCTTGATACACGCACGTGCGTGCACATGGATGCAGACCCTCCCTCTCCACGCGCACTTAAAAAGTAGGCGCATGCTTATACACGCATGGAGTATAAAAGTCGCAGAGCGTCAGGGGCCGTGTGAACCATCAAGTGGCCTCAATCGATTAGCGCTGAAGTGAGAGAGAGAGGGAGAGAGAGTGTGTGTGTGTGGCGGGGGGAAGCTATGCTATAAGTGTTGTGGAGTAGTGATAGAAGCAATGCGATATCCTGGTATTATTTGTCAATTTGCTGCGGACCGGACTGAGGTAAGGATAGATAGGATCATGTCTGGAGAACACCCACAATGCATTTGGCGTAGCCACTGAAAGGTGCAGCGCTCCGATTACACTCCAATCAGAGAACAGAGCCGAGTCAAAACGTGTCAATTTCCTGGCCTGACACGGCGGGGGTAAGCTCAATATGTGAGAAATTGAGAGATGATTGCTCACACAAAGCTCTACATTTGGAGGCAAGGTTTGAGGAAAAATTGCAGTTTGTTTACAAACAAGCAGTAAACATTGTGAACTCTCATCAGTCTGGATTTTCATAAAACAAAATTCATTAACGTACAAGATCCTAATTTAAACTGAGCATAATTACCTTTAATTTAGGAAGTTTAAGGACTTGCAGTGCTCGAATAAATGTGGTATAAAAAGCCATATTCATACAGGAGGGGCCAATAATACTGTTACTCAAAGACGACGACTATCAAATACGCCACTGTGCCTCTTCCTGGGCCTCCACCTTTTAGGTATAAGATATCTATTTTACCCCATCAGAAATTTATGGGAAATTTCGGCATAACTAACAAGTGAATTCTGTCCCTCTGCTGTCTGATCAAAAAATCCAAAACAAAACAAACAAAAAAAACTGTTCAATCCAAGTGCATGTTTCTCATAAATTTAAAGAAATTCCCCCAAGATGTTCAGCAGAAAGGCGTGGACAGATGTACGGAGAGGCAACCCCGAAAAAGCAACGCCTAGAGCACGGGCTGTCGCCGGCACAGAGGCGTTGAAAAGGGAACGTGACTATTCAACAGGCAGAAACTGCAAAATGAGGGCGGGTGTCAGTTCACACAAGGCTGTGATCTACTTGCAAAAGATTAAAAAAAAAGTACGAAGGGGATAATAACAATAATTAAAAAAACAAACAAACAAACAAAAAACAGACATGGAGTAAATGAAGTGCACAAAATGCAGAAAGCCGAGTTTTTCCAACCAGTTAAACAGGTTAGAATGAGGGGTAGTAGGAGGGGGAGAAGACATGGAGCAAGAATAGCCCTGCACTCACACAGAAGCAAGATGTGGTGAATGAATGAAAGAAAAATCAACGTATACTCAAGACCATGGAGGACTTTTAGAAGAAAAAGTAGAACTGGAAACTGATTCTTCAAAATTGTAATGCTCCAAGCTGATCAATGCCTTCATATTTTCTGGACAGTAGAAACGAGCTTGACAGTTCGGTCAAAACACATGAAAGTGAAGCTTCTGCACACCCGAGTCACTCTAGGCAGACTCTGCGGGTCTTCCAACTGTTGAAAACCAGTGAAGAACCACAGAGAAAAATGGAGAAAGAGCTGAGGCAAGGACAAGACTTACAAATGTGATCAAAACTGGCACCGTTAACAATAAAATTAAGCTGAAGCCACATTTGTGTGAAAGCAAGAACTGGAATTTACATGACATATAGAGGAGAGAGTGTGTGTGTGTGTGTGAAAAGAGGTGAATCAATCATAGTAACATTACCCAGAAACATCAAATTTGAGCACTTCGACATATAGACGAAGAGCCTGTTTGCTGTAAGCCGTTAACCCAAAGTACGAGTCCAAACTTCAAACTCGCCAAAGCCAACAAACTGTTTCCATCTCTTGTTTTATATCGCAAACAGTCCGTCTTGATGTGATTACAGCATTCGCTATAATTGATAGCGAGCTGTGAACACTTTCTAAACAGCAAGCAGAGGGAAGATTGAGCTCTCCATAAAAGCCTCTTAGGTAAGCTGAACCCTGCAAAGTTTTATTGCTGCAGCCTTACATAAATAGGATCCTATTTAACAGCTTAAAGAGAGAGAGAGAGAGAGGGGAAGGGAATAACTGACACAAAGAGAAAACCTGGGATTATGACAATGCACATAAAACACAAGCAGTTGTGCAAAAGAATACGGATGGAGACAGATGAGCTAATAAAGTGATGTGTTTACTACATCCCGTCTAGACCATCAACCACAGCCGGCCGATCCGCTGTTACCTTTAAACTGACATCAAAGATACTTCGTGCTACCATCGAAATATCAGTGGAAACACGCACAAGTAATACTTCACTAATTGGGCTAAATTGTAAGTGCTAATTCTAGATTCCTCATTTCTTCTTTTTTCCTTTTTTTTTTAAAATTAGTATTCCAACAGCAGAGATATGGCTAATAAAAAAATTTTTTTTTTTAAAAAGGTAATAAAAAACAGATCTGCTTTGCCGATGATGTGATAATGCAGGGTTACGAAGAGAACATAAAAGCGGGGGGAAAAAACAGATAAATTAAACCACAGCACTTATATTGCAAGGACTACATTTCAGCTAGCAGGTTATTATTTAAAAAAAAACAAAAACAAAAAAACAAAAAAAAGCAGCTCTCTTCCTCAAAAACAGCCAAACAGGATTAGTGTTATCATCATTATTAAGGTGCCAGGAAATTAAGAGCATGAAAAACATTTACAGCAAATGAGTTCAGCCCATTTTCCAACCAGTTTTGCCACTGGAATCACGTCTTTCTAGCAGTCATGGACGATCAAACGTGCATGAGCACAGCAGACACGAGCGAAGCAATGCATCCAAGAGACCGGAGGATGGTAACGTTTAGAAATCAGCAGAGGAGGAACAATTTGTAGTGACTTTACTGTTTTACTTCATGAGTGCTCCCACTGCACTAAGAGCCGAGTGGTAATGTGAACCCCTGATTTAGCCCTCCGTCTGCCCAGTGGAGGGTTGCCTGTGTGTCGTGTGTGTATGTGCAGAAGTCAGGGTACATCACGTTCCCAAGCGTGTTGAGCTATAGAATACTGGCTGGTATGGTGCCACAGGAAGAAAGTGAGGCTTACGCAAGTTAAAATTAAACTGATTGCCCTGACTGACGGAGAGCGAGAGGCGAACCGGAGAGACGCGGGTAGGGGGAAAAGAAAAAGAGGAAACTGGGCTCCAATAGCGGCAGAAAAAGCAAAGAGATTACAGCAGGATGTCCTCATTCATCCCTTTCTAATCCACCTATCATCCATCCTTTCCTCCCTTCATTCCTTCCTGCTGCACACCCCCCCCCTCCCCAGCCGTCTACCCTTCAAAGGGCTGCTCTAATGTCTAATATTACACAAGCCACCAGAGGCGCGAGAGCATTGATTATCACTGAGAGAGGTAGAGTGAGAAAATCTGACGACCCTGTCAGCCAGGGATGCTGGCAAACGGAAGGAAAAAAGGCAGAAGAAGAAAGGAATAGAATAAAGCACCATCTCACTAACATATATAATGAAGTGGGTGGGTGGGGGTGATGATGAGGGAAGAGAGAGAAAGATGAGACACAGCTAGCTCAGTGTGCTTCGCTTAGCCAGAAGAATTCCACTCTGTTTAAGCAGTACAGCTGCGGACAGTTGACATAGATCATCACAAGCACATGGACCCTGTCAGTCAAACGTGGAGCGACTTCAAGCTCTCGTCTTCCGTCTCCATCTTATCAACATCCTCCCAGTGACAGCCATTTCCGTGGGAGTTTCTAAGATGGCCGGGCTTCTCTGTGTGGTCAGACTTACGAGGGTGCTGGCAAGCTTCCCGCCTGCTGAAATGGCACAGAGAAACACGCCGTCTACAAGCTGCAGTAACTGACCCTCATCTTTGACCCATGCCACTGGAGGGAGGCCAGCGACAACTGAGTTTCTTCTGCAGACTCGGTCAATAACTCAATAACCCGCAGCACAGCAGAGAGTTATCGCAAACACAAACCTCCAGTCTGAACTGGCTCCTTAAGTCAGCTTCAGCACATCAGCAGGGTGCAGAGTGCAGCGGGAGAGGGGAGAGAAAAAGATGACTAAGCAAATGTGCCTGTTTGTTTTTAATGGAGCTGAAACCAGGAGAATTATTAAACTGCGTATCAACCCATTTGTTGCATAAAAAGACTGAGAATGGATGAAAAAGAAAATAAGTTAAACGCTAATTAAGCAGGACTGCTACACTAGCATGTTTTAGTGACTGAATATGCTTTAGCTCTGGCATCTTTCCATTCTTTGCAATACTGATGAAACCCAAGCATTATTTAATTTTAGCATTAGAAAAATAAAAACACAAGTTTGAAATAATCATGGCATGACATAAAGCCTGGGTGTGACTTTGCAATTTATAATAAAAACCTGTGCAACTTCAATGTTTTGACTTTATGGACACTTAAAAGCATGGTCTGGATTTTACCAAAAGGCCCAAATCCAAGGGAATGATGTTTTTCATGTAAGAAGTCCTTTAATGGTGCGTGTGTCTGTGGACTTGAGGTCACGTGCTGTACACAGTGTCCCTCGTAGTGTGTGCGTGGAGTCGGCACAGTGGAGCTCTGGCTGTCTGGTTTGTTTTCAGATCTTTGTTGCACCACTGCAACCAGATATTTAGATGAGGCTGGCGAGGGAAACGTGAGCTAGCAGCCTGTGTGTTGATTTGCGCACGGCCTACTCTTAATACAAATGAAGTAAAAAAAAAAATAAAAAAAAAAAATAAATAGACAATTACTTCTAAACTAACTTTGAAACAAAAACAGTTAAGATGCAAACCACCACAATCTGAGAGAAGGAGAAAATAAATAAACTAAAACCATCTTAGACAATGAAAATCTGGGCACTAATTTTTAATCGTCTTTGACATGAATACGAGCACATCTGGAGAGACACTTTCTTGTCTGCAGCATCTGCGGCTGGGCTGCACTCAGACTTTGCGTTCACTCCCATGATAAAAGGTTATAGTTTGAGGAGATGAGAACTGATCCAGAGTCTGCACCTTAGGGGTTGTATTAATTGGCTCCAGATGGTCCACATGGTCCTGATAAAATACCACCTCGCTGCAGCTGACTGTGAGAGTGTGCGTTTGTGTGCGCATTTTGAGTCCGAGTGGATTCTGTCCACTTAAAAGCAACACAAACGTACATGTTTATGTACTTAAAATCACTCTGTTAATGTTTATATGCGGCAATAAAGCCTTTGTATATTTTTAATCGGCTCTTCTGCCTGCTTTAGATTATCAGTGAGAGCATGTGTTGTACGGCAGTTGTTGTACACAGAAACTATATGAAGAATTTCTTAAGCCCATAAGACTTTCACTCATGAAAATGCAATGAAAACAGTGATCACACTGTAACTGTTAGACTGTATGTGCGAACAACAGTGTGAAAGACTGTATGACAGAAAAACTCTTAAGCTACTGTGTTTGATATCAAACCAGAACATTGTATTAAACTGCACAACATGTAGCGTGCTACAAAGTTATAAATAACACGTTACTACAAT
Organism: Oreochromis niloticus; assembly: GCF_001858045.2. Lineage (NCBI taxonomy): Eukaryota > Metazoa > Chordata > Actinopteri > Cichliformes > Cichlidae > Oreochromis > Oreochromis niloticus. The sequence goes on along the minus strand of NC_031985.2, from coordinate 20,253,656 downwards.
CACATTACACTTTTCAGTGATTAAGTGATCACATTACAGTACACCTCTGTTATACTTTGTTGCGGATACACACAGGGGTGTTGGGGGTGTTGGGGGTCCACGTCCATTCAAAAAAAAAAAAAAAAAAAAAGAAGTCACTGTGACCTCCCCCAGCTGAATTTTACTGATATGCTTCTACTAAAAGTTACACTAATTTATACAATTTGGTAATGAAAACGTAAACACCCATACAGGGTACTGCAGTTTGGCTGGTTATTCAGTGCATAGTAGTTTAATGCTTCTGCATGACTCAGGAGGTCACTGATCAGCTTGTGCAGTTTGTTTTTTTAAGCATGACCCTACTCGAAAAATTGCAAAACAATTGGAAATCCGTTGAGGATATTGATCCTCACAGACAGCCGTCCTAGTGTGTGGCGAGTTCACCGAACCACTTCTGCACCCTGGAAAAAAGGTCTCTCCTGTTTGCCTCTGCGATGTAAGGTATTTTTGCACTTTTATAACTGTGGGTACATGAAACATCAAACACGCCTGCGTCCGGGAGAGTAAAAACACTGGATCGCGCTGCTGACGACATCAGATCTTTGCAAGGATGTGAACAGCATGCTAACACAAAGCTAGACAAGCAGCCCTGCCCAGCAGCGCTCAGTGACAAGCATTCAGGCTTGCAGCACTGCAGCCTTCATTTCTACATGTTCATGTTTCTACAATAGAATCGTAGTGATGAGCGCCCCGATTTCAACTTTACCTTATGTTATCGTTCACACTTAAAAAAGTAAAGCTTTGTTTTTTTAAAATGCAGAAATAAATTTGCCTTTAGCGATGCTGTTTTAGCATCACAGCGAAATAACCAAATTGTGTATAAGTGCCTAGATTCACAAACCCTAAAGTTGATGACGAGCGCTCATTATGAGCAGTTTTAAGCGAACACTCATTTAACTTCCTGTGTTTATTGCTTTTCTGTCTCTGTCCATTTAGAGGAGGGATGGCACTGCAGTGATCTGACCCGGTCAACCCTGTGACCTTTGTGTAAACAAACAGCCCACCCATAGACTCCCAGTCACATATACAATGAGCATGTGCAAAACAAACAGAAATAAACACAATCATTAACTGTCATGAAGACAAATATGCACACTGAAAGTCTACCACTTATTGTCTCGCCCTTGAACAAAGAGTAGTTCACTAAAACAGGCCGTTACTAACCACAGTAGTGATGCTTATACCAGCATAGGGTTTGCAATGCTTAACCGCTCTGTGACAACATCAGGATAAATAAAGATGAGTGTTACTAAGATGTGTGTGTGTGTGTGTGTGTGTGTGTGTGTGTGTGTGTGAGACTGTGTGCGAGTTTGTCACATAAGGAGCTGTGGTGGTTTCATGCTTCAAACAGTCACAGTAAGACTGATTTTCATTTGAGATAAAATATATAGCAGAGCCTGTGTGCACATTTAAATATAACCTTGCCCCCACCCTCTTTTTTTTGGAGCGGGTGTGACGAGAGGGGAGATGGTGTCACAGGCAAATGTGAAGAGAAAGCCAAGCCATCTCTGTGAATATATAAATGCTATATTAGGTCAGATGGAAGTCACCTTTGTCACAAATGAATGAGCAGTGTTACACTTGGGCTAAATGCCACTAAAATAACCACGTTGACAAAACACCAGTGGATTCAAAGGTTGTTGAGAGTGATCACATAGCAGAGAACATTAAATAAAAACATATTTCTTGCTTTGATTCCTTTTTATCCTCATGGCACTACGAGATAAACACGAAACCTTGTACTTAAATGTTACCTTTGTTGGCAGGCACAGTCCATTGTGTGCAATGATTTGGAAAGCGCCTCCAACCTTGAGTGGTTTTAGGTGCAGCGCTGTATGCATCTTTGCTAGTAGTTGCTAGGTGAATTTGGTTACAACCTCCGTGACATATTGTAGGAATATATATTTCGTCCTTGCAACTGGTGGTTGCAGGATGGTTGCTAACCAGTCTCTAGGTCTATTTAACCCTTAACAACATTGCTCAATTCAAACCATTTGACCCAAACCTAGTCCACCTTAAATCTCTCATGGAGTGGTGCGCAGGCACCGCGTTAGTCCAGTTACCCAAATTCAATATGGCATGCAATATGTAGCCCTTCAGTGACTTTAAGCTACTGCCAATGATTGATAAGTAGGTAGGAACATCGATAGAGTGATAAAATAAAGACTAGGGAGATCAACCATAAAAAAACATTTGAGTGCATGAATTTTCTGCCAACATGAAGTGAAGCATAGAAGTACTGTGTTCTGTTGTGTAACTACCAGAACAAAAACAAATACCCTTACGGTACACGCACACACATTGATTGCTCCTAAATGATCCATCTCCCACTTGTGTTTCCAATTTACAGAAGATTCTCAGGTTGAGATGAAAAACCGACCCAGTCAATGGTTCACCGCTCTCTGCTGCAGATCATCTCTGTCAACACACTGAAACGTTTCCTCTCCTCCCCTTTTCATGCACATCTTTCAACTGAGCTCTGGTATTAATATTACAACAAAAGGCTTACTCTACTCTACCTGTGGCTTGCTTTTTTCCACCCTGAAACGGTTATCAAAATGTAGATATTCTTATGAAATCATACATTGATTTGAATATAATGACAGTAAAAAAAGGTACTTATGCTCACTACAGTCTGACTGACACATCTCAACATTTTGGCTTGCAATAGATCAAATTAGTACTTTACGACTGCGTGACAGTAAATCCCAAGAAACGACTTTGTTGTATGATGCCATAAGGAGCGCCACGCAAACCAGTTTTCACATGCTCAATCTGTGCTACAATTACACTAGCATTTGACAGTGATTACGGGAGCAAGTTTGTGTACTGAGTGACATTATGCACTGTGGCGGATGGTTAATACTCCTTCACCCTGCCATTTATTTCAGTGGCAAGGAAGGCTTTCATAAAGCCTTGGCAAAGCAGCGACAATGAGAGGAGAGTTTAGAGGAGATTTTGGAGACTGACACGCTGAAATGCAGGGTGAGTCACTGACAGAAAAACCAGAAGAGATCATTTAAACTGCAACGGAACAACTGTCCAGTGTGGCCTCACGTGCTGTAACTATATCTGAATCTGCTGTATTTCTGCAGCCGCAGGTAAAAGCAGCAGAATTGCAAAGTACAGCGTGAACATTGTTATTCATCCATTAGGCCCTGGTAGAACAGCTAGGTGCTGCGGTGCATATAGGTCGCTACACGATACCATCTAAAGCAAATTAATAAGCACATTATGGCCCTCTATTAAAACGCACTCACTGTGTGCGTGCATATTAGTGTGCACGTGTGTGCAGGCCTGTGCGCACATGCATGTAATCCCTCATAAATGGAAACGGTGATTATGCGTTACTGACAAGAGGCATTGGTTATGCTAGACAAGACAAGTGTGTGTGTGTGTCTCCGTGTGTACACACTTGGCATTCATTAAGTCGAAACAAAACAAGCGGCAGCAGCTGAGTGTGTGTCTTGGCTGAGACAACAGAGAGAACAGATTCAAAGAGAGCCAAAAGTGGGGTTCAGTAAAAAAAGGAGGGTAAAAAAAAGAAAAAGAAAAGAGAAGGAGGGGGAAAAAAGAGTGAGAGAACACTAAAATTAAGCTTAGATGTCGGTCTAACATAGATACTCAACACACACAGCGCCCGAACTTTTGCCTTAAAAGTTTGCATTTGCTTTCACACACAGCTGAACTACTTGCTAAAAGTCAGATTAAACAAAGTAAACCATTTTCAATAAATCTTGAATCATGTGATCAAATATGCTGGAAAGTTTTAAACATTTACAGTTTGCCCAAATAAAACCAGGTTAATGTTTATCAAAATTCAGCAATGGATTTCCTACCCACACACGCCACTGTATACAAAACCAAAAATGTTCACGTCATTTAAAAGTAAACCACACTGGAATCCGGTTTTGACTGTGAACCATGAGAGCGGCAGCACAAAATTCAAACAGAAGACTTGTGAATGATTTACTCATTTCACTTAGGACTGAACCAGATTCATTGGATGATGACTAACTGTGGTAATTATTTGAGGGGACGCTCCTGCAACACACACACACACACACACACACACACACACAAAATCTTCATATGAAACTACAGCCTCTTTGTTATTGACAGGTAAATGCACGTCAAGTCATTTTAATCAACCCAAGTCAAATATGGGGAGGAACAGAGGAGCAGGAAAACAACTAGGTCAGTAAACCGTGGCATTAAAGAGACTGCACTGGGTTGTGAATCTAAGAGTGTGTGCGCGCCTCGACTCAAACTTGGCAAGGGAGTCCCATTTGGAGAATATGGTCAAGCTTGTAAGACAGGGCTACAATAAGCTGGCATGTTTGAGGGGATGTCCTGCCAGTCTACCCACCAATCTCAGGAGCATGGGAAGGCAAACACAGAGCTGATCTCAAAGACTTCTAAAGAGCGCTGCTTCCTGCCAAAAATTACTCGCACCTGTCCTTCTGTCTCTGCCCCTCTTCCTATCGCTCTCTCTTCGCGGCTCCACCCAGCCTCTCTTCGTCTACACTCGATCCCTTCATCCTCGATCCACAAACTTTTCCTTCACGCAGAATTGGAAGGCGCTACGCCATCGCTCCTCCCTTCTGTTTTGGCCAGTGCCAGGTGTAAAAAGCTCCTGGCATCATCACAGTTAGGCCTGTTTAGGAACAGTGCAGGGGCGCCCACTGCCAGGGCACTGGAGTCATCCTTCAAGCATAAAGCGCACACACAAAATAAGCTTTTTAAGAGGGCATTAGGCACTGCCAAGTACTGGCTAGGCTTGTGTTTCATTAGCATCAGATAGAGAGTCTTTCTTCATTCAGCCCCACTGTGTGTATGTGTGTGTGGTGAACTAATGAAAACCACAGAGCAGGCTGGCCTCTAACTGAACTCCACTCAACACAGAGCACTAGAGGCCACCAGAGCAAGAGAAAATGAAAATGTGAGCTCATCTTTATTATAATTTACTCCTTCAGTGCTTTTCTTCCTTACAGAGATGAGCATTTATGCTTTACCATCTATTTAAGCCACATGATCCTTTGGTTATTGCCTGGTCAGGCAGCCCACACTGCAATTGTGACTGTACAAATAAACAAAGTTGCTGTGTCTGACTTTAAGATCGACTGTACAAGCAGTCAGAAACCGCAGAACTTCACCGAGGCTGAAAACTCCCTTCAGAGCCTGTGAATGTGTATGCAGTCCTTGGATCCAGAAGGATATCTGGATCCATATTAGGATGATCTTTTCTTGAGGATATCAAAACCGAGTCTCATTTTTTTCATATTTCAATTTGACATCTATTTCTGAAAAAAAACATTTTCCCTATCTTGCAAAACCTTCCAAAAAATATACCCAATAATAGATCTGGATCATCTCCAAACACTATTCAGTTCCAAGCCAAGCCTCATTTCTGGTAAAATGTCCAAACAAAAAGAATCATTGAACTGATGAAGTGAGAAAGAAAGGAAAAAAAAGGGGGGGAAACATTCCCTTCTTTCTTTTATACTTTTATCTTGTATAAGTTGGCCCAGAGGCCACCTGCTTCAAATCCAGGTAGATGAAAGCTCGTAATAACCAAAGTGAGATTTTGAGGTTACAGTATCGAATGACAGCTAGGAGGACTTGGGCAGGTGCTTGACGCGCGGTGAATGGAGCCTGTATGGGCTGCTCATTACAGAAGGACATCTGCTGCTCTCCGGCCCCCAGACTCCGCCTCCAGCTTTACACTGACGCTTGGATGTCGTGTCAATGCGTGCGAGAGACCAGAGGCAGAACAAAACCACACACACACACACACACGCTTGCACAACAGGAGGAGGCATGTGCTCTTACTCACATTCACACCTGCTACCGACAGTGGCTGTCAGCTTGAGAATAAAAGTATAAATTTGAGAAGAAGAAGAAGAAAAAAAAAAAAAAAGGTTTATGGCTGCTGCTTTTGGACACAGAAATGTAAGAAGGAGGAATGCATGATGTTATCTGTGTGTGGATGGGTTGCTGAGGTACACACACAACAGATAATATGAAATCTGCTTAACACTCTGTATCGTTTACTTCATTGTAATCTTATTTCAGCTGAAAATTTCAAGCCTTTTTTTCTTTTCATGCTGAACGCATTAAAAGCATCACATTTAAACATCATTATATCACCACCCCCAACCCCCGCTCAAGAATATTTGCCTTTTTTGTTTTTAAACCAATCTCTCTGAAAATGACTGTTGTTTCACAGACTTAATCATTTTCAATAATTCACGCATTACATAAACGCCTTCATAAAAAAATAACGCTGGATGAAAATTAACAGCTTTTTTTGTACTCAATTCCAATTTTTAAACGATTCATTCGGAAATGCATGGAAACATTGTTTTAAGTGGCTAATTATAAGTGACTGAAACTGTGTTTGCATTAGGAGATTTAAAGGGGGGGAGGGGGCTCATTAGGAGACCTAAGCGCTATTTAAAGGCTCATACTATTTACGCGACTGTCACAGAACTCAGAGGCAACTTGCTCCTCTCTAAACATTTCACCGCACACATTTGGGAGAGAAGAGGGGAGAAGCCAAGTCAGAGGGGGGAAAAAAAGCATGACAAAGTGTGTGTGTGCAGCAAGTTCATAAATCAGCGCAATGAACAATGTTGCAGTGAAACATTTTGGAGCCGATTTTTGCCGGGGATGTTGTAACGGGGGTATTACTGGGGGGGTAGCATGGGGAGACAGATCGAATAAATTACGGAAAGAAAGAGCAGATGAGAGAAAGGGGAAGACGAAGCATGTGTCTCAAAAACAATGAAGAGAACCCGAAAGCAGCTGGAGTCATGTGGCAACCTATGAAACCTCAGAGCTCAGGAAAGTCATCGCAACTCTGCTGCACTTACAATTTATACCAAGTGTGCACAGCAAGCTCTCAACTTCTCACAGTATTCTTTGTGCATGCTCTCATTTAACACCCAAACATTCTGCAAAGCTCTTTATAACCCAGTGACACAGAAACATTTCTCTCACACACACACACACACACACACACACACACACACACAGTCTCACCTCTTTTTCGCAGGACTGTCCTCGCAGTACTCGCTGCTTCCATTCAGGCCCTGACGGCGCAACGACCCGTCTTCTTTGTGGCTGCCCTTTGACCCCGAGCCGTTGAGCTGCCCATTGGCGAGGGAACCTGGAAAAAAAGAAAATGGTTACAGCCTGGCCAGCGTACGTTTCCAGCTTTCTGCCGCCACACATACAAAACGCTTCTTTGTCAATTAACCATTAGACCAGAGAATCAATACTGAATATCTAGATACATCTCGAGCCTCTGGGGAATAAACGAAAGTTTATATATGACAGTGTTAAAACAGCCTTTTTTGATATCATCATTAATTACGGTAGTTCTGCTTCATCTGAGAGTGTAGGGCACAGAAAAAGAAATGGCGAAAGAGGGATGAACACAAAGAGAGCACAAATTAGTTAAACATCTCAAATGCACAAGTACACCTGAGCCAGACATACCTGTATTCACTGGTAGAGGTTGTTGCAACATTTAAATTTTTTTTTTTGCATATACTTACATACGGGCCTTCACACCTCATAATGCCACAGCTTTTTGCAGCATCATGGGGTAGTTTTGAAGAGGATCCGAAGAAGTTAAACCCTATGACACTTGTAGTATAAAGAACAACTTTACTGCTTGCCCGACACGTATGTTGCGTGATGGTCCTTCATCAGGGTCATAACGCAACATATTACAGACAAGGATGAGTATAGGGTCGGAAAATGCAACAAAGCCCCCCCCCAACAAGTCACATATATCCACATACACATCTGCCACTGAGGCAGCAACTGGGTTGGGCTGATCATGTGGTTTGGAGTCAACCGTTGCCCCTGGCAATAGGGAGAAACCAGTGGGAAATTTGGGGTGGTACCTTATATAGCCATAAGCTGGAGAAAGTACAACTGCGTGGTGGTGTTTGAGTTTGCCCCAAATTCAAAGGATCTGAACTGAAAGAAAACTTTTAGATGATGCAGGAAAATGAAAAAACCTATGCAAAATATAAGGTGATTAATAAAGGGCAGATCATATAAAACCATAAAAAGAAAAAAAATTGAAATCTCTGTTCTGCTATAGAGCCACCAGTAATTGCCCCCTGGCCAGCTTAGGATAGAAAGGTACTGAATCTCCTTCATACTGACATTTCCCCACGAGCAGCTGTTGTTGTCTTTGACTTACAATATGTGACGCTTGCCCTCTGACAAAGAATTTTTATGAACAACCTAAAGGCATTCGCAGAAATGGCTACTGCTGGGCTTGACATTCTCCCTGAGCCCAATTGACAGAGCCCTAATTAAATATTTAGCAAGCAACTCGCACAAAACAAAATAAGCCTCCCAGACAGATTCTTAAATCAAAAGCAACAACAGGCACCGAGAATTCAAATTAGGTCAAATGTAGGAGTCGAAGTCAACGGTAATTAAGGCAGACAACCAAATTAAAAAGATATCAACAAGACTTGGTTTCAGCGTACGCGGCTCTTGTAGTTGTTGGAAGGTGTACGCAGGGGCTTGTCCGATTTAACAACAGGGCGTGAGTGGGCTTGCTTATCAGGGAGGCAATTGGACAAGTTTAAAGCTTTTCAGGGTCATTACAAAACAGGACAGCGCTGCCAAGGAGACCAATCGACTGGAGACAGAGGGGCAGTAACACGTTTAAAAATGTACTTCCCTTGCCAACTCAAGTGTCACTTTGCTGAGCGGAACGTTGAAGATTTATATCAGTGAGTAAAACAACACTGCAAACATTTGACACTGGGGATAATTCATCAGATTTTTACCTCTTTTGACCTGTTTTGACAAGCATTTGTGCCTGACTGGACTTTTGGTATGGCAGGCTGCTGAATTATTCACATTCATTTTGAAAAGAGCAACGGTGACTCACTAAACACTCACATCTCACAGGGGTTTGTTTAACAAGAAACTTCATAAGCCATCAGAAACTCTTTCATTCACTAAAAGAACACCTCCCCACTGGTCTATCACTCTCTCTCTCTTTCGCTGAGTAACTCTTAGTTTTCTCATGACACGCGGCCAAATTCCTTTTTGACTGATGCTTCTGAAAACCCTGCTTCACAAACTCCTAATAGTGGGCGTCAAAAAGGAAAACAAATTATTACGATTACCGCAGAGGAGCACGGGTTAGAATAAGTGGCAACTTGAATGATATCCTGCTAGCAAAGACAACTGCTGCCGAACAAGCCCGGGCGTCGTGTCATCTGAGAACGATCGGACGGGAAGCGGGGTGGCGAGATCAAATGATAATGAAGGAGACAGGATGAAGTTGAGTGATTGTAGAGCAGGTTAAAAAAGCAGGTTTTCAAACATATGATTTAACTGAGATTTATAAAAGTGCTCTGGGCTGAATGAACACACACACACGCACACACACACACACACACACACACACACACACACACACACAGTGACACTTTCTCATTACTGCATAAACAACCGGGCTGTTGGGGTTTGCTCACACACGCAAGGCAGGTCAGCACCTGACTGCGGAGATACAGTCATCAGATGTATCTTTGCGCTCGTAAAGTTAACAAAGACCGCCGCGATGAGTAAGGCCATCGCACTGCTGGCAACGCTTTATACGTTGGTGCTGGAGAGCCTCTAAGTCTATAGGCCTGGGGTGAATCACTGCCTCACAATGTCTTGGCTGGCACGAAAGGCTTACATTCGTACTCTTTTAATGAATCAACTCCTTTGAAGTCCCCTTTCAGTAAAAGTACTATTTTATGAAACGGGGATTAAAACATCATGTTAATTCAATCAAATATTGGAATATATTCTAAATATTCAATTGAATTAAAACATCTTTCAGAGCTTAATATGCTGGCATGAAAAATGGTAATTAGAATTGGGGGGGGGTCATATAAACCGATATGAAAATGGACAAGAGACTCATTAGAACTTCTGGACAGGGGAACTCACACCAGAGCAAACACAGAAATAGCTCATTAACTTTAATTGTGCTCTGAAAATGACTGACGCGTGATGTCCCCACAGAACGCAAACAAATAGGCAGAGGCACATTTCACCAGCCCCACCGCCCCTCCAGCTTTCCATCGCTTTCCCCCCACGTTGCTGCTGCCATACCCCATTCCTCCAAAGAGTTGTTCAACATATGCTGGTTGCACATGAGTGCCCATCTGAGGGGCAGAACGGAGCATCTTGGGGGAGAGAAAAAAAAAAGGAAAAAAAAGAAAAGAAGGCCGGGATGGGCAAGCGTGGTAGAAAGGCAGGAAAAGGGGGGGGGGTCCTAAACTCAAGCCCCTGGAGCTCCCGAGGACCATGCCAGTGGGGCATTCCAATAGCTGGTCCTATGGGGGAAGAGGTGGGGTCTAATCAGATTTTAGGCATGCTTAACTAAGCCCATCGGATGGGCCGCGTGGCGCTCACACCTCGACGTCTCGAGAGGACGGGAGGTAGCGAATGGTGGTTCGTGGGGCTGAGAGGAGAGCGCAAGCTGCAGTAATAAGTAGAGCTATAACTACATTCACGCCATGGGAAAATTACAAAAAAAGAAAGAGACAATCAGGTGCAGAATGTGTCCTTGCAACAAAGGATACATGAACACGAGCTTCATGTGCAAAATCAAAGAAATGGTATCAGACAGAGAATCCAATAAAGACCTTAAATACAGCTATGAAAAGAAAAAAAATGGGTTAGCAGACATATGGAAGTAATTTGTCTGGTGACTTCCTAAAATTCCATATTATGCTGTTTATTCAAGTAGCCCTCCGTGCCTGTATACAATTAAAGTGTGGGATAAAGTAAAACAAAAAGATGGGCAGCTTTATTCCAGGAAAACTCCTTGTATTATCCATTCCCAGACTCTGTTTTTGAGAGTAGAAGCACATACCAAAACTTACTGCCTGGCAATAGGATTTGAAATAGCCCCAAATATAGTGCTCTTCCTTCTAAAATTGGACCTCATAGCCCAGCTTGACACTTGACCACAAGCCAGAACAAAAAGCTCGCAACTATGTGCATTTCTGTAACGCAGCATCTGCTTTTGTGCCGTTCAAGGCTATAACTGAAGCATCAAAGGCAAAGAATGGACGCTATCACGGCTCGAACTGTTGTGGGAAAGCGAGCATGAGAGGGCCGAGTAGACACAATCTCTCAGCCTCGCTTGATATCCAAACACGCCTTCTTCCAGTTACCGTGATTTTCTTTTATCACCACCTCCCTGTCTGTGCTGGTATACCTTCATCTGTCGTCCTCTGTCCGGCATCTTATCACCAGAGAGAGAATAGAGGTCCCACACAGTGCTTCAAGCTGCCACGGGCTGCCACTCTGGCCGTGCAAGCGGGTGGCGGCACGGGAAATGCAGACAGACAGCAGAGAGACAGCAAACTGAGAGCTGAGGGAAAGGCCATGATGTGCATTAAAACGGGTAGGAACAACAAGTCTTGAGACTGGCAGCCAGACGAGAAGGGAAAAAAAAAAAGAAACTAGAGAGAGAGAGAGGGGGGACAGTCAGAGAAATGGGCAAACAGGGAGCCCTCTCTTCAGCGCCTCCTGGAATTTGGCCAGCAGCCAGTTCCTCCATCAATAGCACTCAGGGAAATGGAGAGGGAGGAAAGGAAAGGGTGGGTGTAAGCGAGATAGCGAGGTAGGGACGTGGCTACAGAGAGATAGCTTTGACGAGTCAGAAGAAGAGGAGACTGAAGGGTGGCAAATGGCGGAAGAATGGGGTGGGGAAGAGGGTGAGAGGGCTAGGGTGACAGGTAGCGTAGATACTTGGGACAGAAGGGGCAGAGTACAGGAAGGACAAAATGGAAACGGGAGGTAGATGGCGAGAAAGACGGAGACAGATGAAAGAAGCTGTGGGAGAAAAAAGGGGGACTGTGGGCGTGGAGATGCATAATCGAGGAGACAGGAGCTCGCGGAGAAGGCAGTAACCAGAGTCCTATTGATGTGTAATGGAAACCCTGCGTTGGAGGAGGGGGGTGGGGGAGCAAACGGAAGGACAAATGGATGGAGGGAAATAGGGAAAAGTAGGAAGGAAAAAAAAAAGAGGAAGAATGTGGCTGCGATGCGTGGATTAATGAGCAGAAGCTGGGATGCAGAAGGGCATAATGCCATTTGATAAATAATGCAGGAAAGGAGGCAGGATGTGTGATGGACACACAGACGGACGGCTGCCAGCTAGCAAAAGGTAAAGTGGCTGGGGAGATGGCATGATTACTGGTTACGGACAGGGAGAAGGGCTGGGGTGGGCGGGGAGATAGACCGACACGTGCGGCTGATTGACAGGCCGCCACACCTCCCTCTAAAATAGATAGCCGCTGCTGCCACACAGTGACGGAGGAGGGAGGAGAGAGGAAAGGGAGAGGGGATGGAGAGATGCCCAAAGTAGGGGCAAAAAGCTGCTTTAGAAGCTTGGCTTGATGACGACCAGATGCCACGCTTTCAATCAGATCTGAAATAACATGAATTCAATCGTCCATTGACAAAAACACTCTGAAAAGCTTGATTTTTTTCAGCGTTCTGTCATTGGGATTAAAAACAAAATGCCAGTCCAAGAAAATGGACTGTTTGTCATTTTCTGCTTAAATAATCACAGTTTTACAAATTTCGCTCTTTACATTTTTTGTCAATTAAGTAAATAAGCAAGCAATTTCCTGCCTTGCATCATTTCATCAATGCCCTATCCAAAATGACTGATACTTCCACACAGACGACGACGCCTGCATGAGGCTGAAAAGTGCGGCACATGTCTGGCCCCAAAATATGCCCAGTCTCTCTAACCCGCAGTCCTCTAAAACAGCAGGGGCTGCCCATTCAGGATGTAGTGCATGCTGAGTGTGATCCTCCAAAATGGCTGACAGTTTCACCACAATGTCTGTGTGAGAGAGGAAACTGTGCCGCTCGCACTGCCTCCAAAGCCTCGCTAACCCACGGTGCTCTAAAACAGCAGGTCCCGTCTATTCAGCCCGACTCCCTTTTGTGTCAGCGCGGGCTGCTGTCGTTACCCCCGGTGCGACAGGCTGCCAACGCTTTCTAATGAGTCATTTTTATTCAGGCGATAAGGTCAGCTACCCGCGGCGGCTTAAAAGGCCCTGAGGAGCTCTGGAGTGGCAGCTATGAGATGCCAGACAGACGCACGGAGATGTACTGGCACACAAGGAGGGGAGGGAGGGGTGGCACTCAGAACCACTATGGACAGAAACACTAAAGGATTTTTTTTTTTTAATCTGTGTTTAATAAAGGAAACATGGCAAAAATAAGAAACGAGGAAAAGGAATAAGCTACATTTCAAAAGAGGCTCCCACCTCCCCGTTTATGCCCGTCTCTCTTTCTGCCGAGCTGGATAGCTGGAAGACTGGGCGTGAACTTTCAGAGGCTCTTTTTTCCTCCTGGTTCCTTTCTTTCCACGTCTGGGTTGTGTTAATGTCAACTGAGAATAGCTTCTGAGGCACGTGTGAAGTTCAAATCTCCGCTGTTGGCTGGCTATGGGCTTTTGTGTGTGTGTGTGTGTGTGTGTGTGTGTGTGAGTGTATGTGTGCGTGTAGGAACACCAGTGTCAAACAAAGACATGGTGGCAGCTTGGTTCAAAACAAGCTGTTCATCCCCCCTGTGCACTCACTCTTCTCATGTCGTTTCAGCCTCTCTTTTTTTAAAAACACACAAATTCCCTCAACTGTTTCTGGAGCAGGCTTCGACCATGGGATTGGATTTCTGTCTTTAGTAAGTAATTTCGGGTATTAGCTCAAGTTAAGGCTTCTGATAGGCTCGTGTTTTAATGAGCCCTGACCCCAGGATGGGTGTAAATGTGTAAAGCTGTGGGGTGGAGGTGGAATTAGCAACACCTATACACGTGTTTTCTTGTGTGTGGCACTGCTGGAGACCTCATCTGTGTCCCTCTGTTTGATGCACAAACAACTTTTTTAGAAACGAGAGGGAAATGTTTTCAGTTTTGAGGACGTGACACCGGCCCAAAAGACGGCTCAGTGACCAGAAACAAAAAAAAACTAGCAACTCTGACATTTCCCCCCTCAAAACATGACTGCAGCCATTCTTTGCCTCCGACTCTGTCACAACAGCGTGACGGTTTTCAGCTTCTCACACCTTCTGCAGTTTCTTTTTACTGTGTCAAGCTGTTAACAGCACACTAATTGGTGTAATTTGTTTTTCTCTCTTTGCAAAGTCATCATCTACATAAAGAGTACAAACGGGACTTTTCCACTAGAAGAACCATTATCCTTGAGTAGGAACCTTGGAGGAACTTTGTGTGTTTCTACTAAAAACACCCCTGCTCTCGCACTCGTACCTTCTAAAGGTTTAGGGATCTTCTATCTTATTACCACTGTTTTTGCATGACTACCTAATGGACTGGAGCAGAGCAGTTTCAGCAAACCCAAGTACTTGAATTTTCGGATTTAAGTAATTTCTCTGGCCCTTTATTTAGACCCTTGTCCCTGCAGTAGAAACACAAGAAGTCCCTCCAAAGGTTTTAACCTACAGGGAAAGATCATCAGTTCTCCAAGAGTTCTCAATTCTATTAACAAAACAGCCAGTCCTGTATGCTTAAGGGTTAATCTGTAGTATACAGCAAACTTGCATATGTATAATCACTTACTGAATGCTGCTGATATGAACAAATAGGCCGGTTTACTTTATTTCACACTTTAACGCTGATTAATTCAGCAAAGTATTACTGCTGTACAGTACACACCTACACATCTACTCAATCTGCTCTTTTGTAGCACCCAACCCAGGGACAAAAACAAAAGAAAACGTTAGTGCAAAGATGAGCTATGCACTATTGCATTTATCTCCTTAATGCTCTCCTTAGAGCATTAAGGAGGTGGACTTAAACCCACCATTAGAGTTTGTGGTTCCATCCCCATCCAGCTGCCGTTTCTGTGCAGTCCTAAACTCCTTTAGGGAGAGGTAAAGCACCTTTCGCATAACCCGCTCCTCCGACCACGGGATCCCATCACTGTCATCCTGTGAAGATATCAAGATGGTGAAAGTGGATTAGTGTAAGCCCTCATCGCAGAGAAAAACCACAAGCAATGTGCATTTCTCCATTTTCTGCAACCATTAACTCTGTTTCTGTTCACATCATGTTTTGGAAAGAAAAAAAAAAAACACTTGGCAGACAAGAACATGAAAAGCACATAATAAAAGACAGTATTTGTAAGTTGGACAGCTGTTTATGCCGGGCCATTTCCTTTGTTTCTTTTTGCAAGGCAACAGAACTTCCAAAGTAGTGTGGCGTTAGGTCAAGGTCAGGAAATGCTCACAGGCCAGCCAGGCTTAGATTTGCCTCAAAACAAAAGAAAGCTTAAACTAACTTCAACAAAGTCTGTAAATTTTCACATTTTTGCGAAGAGATACCCACATAATTACTCAGCACTTTCAATGTAGCATTAAAACTCCAAAAATAGCGTAGAATGAAGGAATTTCTTACAGAAAAAAAAAAAGATTTTAGCTAAACTATGAACAAGCTATTAAAATTAGAGAATGAAAACTGTGGACCGCAGTAATTTTAAATTATTTTATGAATAGTTAACACAGAAATAAGGAATGCATAATTATTAAAACAGATGGTCAAAACAGAACAAAACTATTAGCTTGATTAAAGTACTTGTAAAAGTTAAAATTTTTAGCTAACACTGTGGATAAACAAATGAATGTATTAGCAAGACACAGTGGATATTTCTAATAATATTAGCGAAAATTATGAAAGCTAAAAGTATGGCCTGAGCCAGCAATGTAACAATGACCCAACAGAGTGGAGAAACAGTTAAAGCTGTTAGCTTACAATACAAACTAAATGTAGCTAGAATGTAGAAGAACATCAGATAAATAATCCGAGTTTTGGATGACGGCTGTGCTAATGTGTGAGCAGTTATGATAGATTTAGTAAAGAGAGGGAAAAAAACAAATAAAAAGGTCCGAGTAGAATGGGGACTCCCTTCCATATTGTTCTTATTGCATCCTTCCCGAACATTTCTCACTACATAGTGACATTAGCATGACACAATATTAGCATAACATAGCATTAGCTTAGACACAGGGCAACACATTAGCATAACAATACATTAAGGGGTCGCATTTTCCCCACAACGCCGTGAGCGGAGAGCATTAAAGCGATGAATAGGTAGGAAGCAAATGAAAAAGGCATCATGGGACTGCGAGTTTATGTGTTGCTAATCTCTCCCAGTGAGAACGAGACAAAAGATGTTATTGTCAAAAGAGGTCACCAGGAGTCACACATGCACACGCACGCACACACACACACGCACTAACACGCACGCACAACACATCCTTCTCCGAGACATAACCCATTCAGACTCGGTCTAGGCAACAAACACAAGATGGTCGAATGTGCAGCACATGGAGGGAAAGTTATTGGAAACACTCATTGCTCGCACTGAGAGTTTTAACGGCTTATTGGAAAAAAATATTCCAGCCCAAAGAGCATTCTAAAAAGGGTCTTTAGTGAGTGTCCAACAGCAATCACCATACTTCTTTCCTCCCTTGCTGCTTACACTCATTGCTCTGACAGCTGTGTTTGATGTCGAACAACGCTAATGACTAAAGGAAATGAGATTAGGACATGCGCAACAACAAAGAGGTATTAATAAATAATGGAAGCTGGAAATAGCTTTTCTCTACTCGAGTCATGGGGCGAGTGGTTTTCAGCTGTTAAGTCTCAGAAAAGAAAACATTTGCTGCTTTTATGTAACCGAAAAAAACCCCTAATGTATGCTAATTATCTGAATTAAAAGCACATTTCAGGTCCTGTCGACCCATCTCAGCAAGCACATTTCCTTCTGTCTGAGTCAAATGTAAAGAGGCAGACCTGTGTGGGAGCACACTGTTTGTTCATCCAGTTGACTCAGACCACTGGAGCTGGCTCTGCTAAGTGGCTGGCGGACACTGCAGTGGCATCATTGTTGGCTGGGTGCATTATTTTAAAAATAAATAAATAAAATTCCACATCAAACAAAAAAAAAAATTTATAATAACAATCATATCAAACTGTTTTACTGCTGCTGATAACAAGATAACGACGATAGAATTTGTTTTAATAGAATACTAAAAGATAAATAAATAAAAAGCCCCAAAAAGGAAAGAAAAAACAGAAGCAGAGGAGTAAAGATGACGAGCTGTGGGAACACAAACTGTACTTCTGTGTGCGTGGAAGATGGAGAGCGATGTAATCTTATCCTACTGGTATGGATTCTCCCACAGGCGAGTGAATAAGCCCGTTGTTTCTGACTCCTGGGGTCGGAAATGTTCTCTACACACACAATCAAACATGCAACTAAGATATGATAGGAAGGAGCAGAAAATAGTGTGAAAGTGGTGGGCTGCCTTTGCACAACTTTATTTAAAAAGGAAAAAGAAATAAGCCAGCACAGTACAAATTTTGGATTACAGGCCAGATGCCAACTTCAGTGATATGGTGTCTAATTTAAATCTTATTAAAAGGTCGCAGAGATATCTTGAGTGTTCTCTGTTGATATGACTGTAACACTGACAAAACTGAAGATTCTCTTTGTTGTTTCCGTCTCTTCGGTGGATAAAAATAAGCTCCTGCCTTTGTTTTGATTTCCCAGGTCTGCCCGGGGACCCTTCGGGGAAAGGCCTCAAGAGCTGGCGAGGGGAAAGGTGGGCAAAATATTAAAAGCTGAGTGTCTGCACATGATGGAGCTGATGGGTGACAGCCATGTCTGCCTTTATACAACACACACGCTCGCACGTGCACACACACACACGCAAGCAGACCTCCCAGTGCACTGATGCTTCGCAGCCTCTGACAGAGGGTGATAGGGTATTTTTTAGGGGTGTAACGTGCAGTCACTCATTACACTGTCACACATGACCACACGCACACACACACACTAGAGAGACAGATAGCGGGAAGTATTCAATTATGCCATTTTCTCCTGTAGTTAATGTCATCTAATCCATTCACTGTGTGTGCATGCGAGTGTGTCTGTGTGTGCATGTGTGCAAAAGCCTGCCAGGTAAGCACCAATTACCTAGACAGCTCACTAGCACTCTTTCCCTCCATGGTGTGGCAGAAGGCCAAATGTACACACACACACACACACACAGCACTGACAGTATATCTCAGGGTTACAAATGCTCTCATATACAGATTCTATGGCTCGACACACACACAAAAACACCAGACACAGCTGCATCGGGAGAAAAAAATGACCTTAAAGTTCATCTGTATTTCTTTTTCTCTCCGTTTCTCTGTGGTTTCCTCACAGTAGTTGGCAGATTGCCACAGATATTTCCTGCACTGTGTACACATGTGAGACTGGGGGGAAAAAAAAAAAAAAAAAAATGCAGGGAAGAAATGCTGACCGACTTTTCACCGAGGGGAGAAACGAAAAGAAAAAAGTGACGGTTAAAGCTGTGCTCTGCCGCAACTGCTCTAACCTAAAACTTCCCAATACTTGCTCATAGCTGCACGAGATCAATTAAACAAGTTTCCACAGCCATTTTCTGACCCAAGACAAAATGGGCCTTCTGATCAGAAGAACCTGCCCCTGCATGTGTGTTTGGCAAAATGTTGGTCAGCATTACAAAAACCCTCCATAACCATATACATCGTGTTACCACAGGACAAGCTTAGCATGAGAGAAGAAGAGAAACATCTACTCAAACAACCAAAACCAAAACGTGCTGCACCTCACTTTCCCTGACAAACACAGCACACCGTGCGCGTGCGCGTATGTGTGCGCCTGCGCTTGTGAGGCACTGCCAGAACTCTTCAGAGACCGCTTCTACACAGAGCTACCTGGCACTGACACACACATCTACCCTACAACTAGCTCCCACCAGGCTAGTGGAATTCCACTAATGAGCGCGGGGACCTTTTCGGTGCACACAGTGCGTATGTATAACCAAGTGATGCCTCGGGATAATTGTGCGCCTACTGTCACCGAGCAACCCCACCCCCAACTCTTTTGTAATACACAGGTAAGCCATCCTACAAAACACACACAGACACACATAAATGCAGGCGGATAGGTTTAAAGCATCCATAGAGATAATGCGCTTGAAAAAGTGTGTCATATAAGATCATTACATCTCTTATGTCCTGTGATGTTGCTCTCAATTTAAGTATGAAGTACAGCTCTAAAAGGAAAGAAAAAACAGCTTAACTACTGGGCTTCTTAAAATACTTTTTCTGCTCCATTTCCTGACATTATCCTGGAGCTGGCTTAAACGGCTCAAAGTATAACTGGAGCCCATCTTAAAGGTGGGCAGCAGTAGCCAGGCAAAACTAGAGTTTTGCCAACAACCGAATAATCCCGGTCAACACAGGTGCATAAACAGAACTGAGCAAATGTTTAAAAGCAGGTCTTGCACTGTGCCAGGCATAAGCCCTCAAGAGTCTGCGCAGGATTACATCCATCACTGCATCAGCACCAGCTCATTAGCCGGATAAAAAGTGGCGCCGGTTCCACTTCATAAGTCCAGCCCCCGTTCAAAAGCTCCTCTCTGCAAAGCAGGCAAATCCAATAACCCAGAATGGAGACTGAACACATGTTCTAAATGTGGTATAAGACACCAGGGTAGGGGCAGAGAGTTGGAGACGAGGATGGGGTTCTGAATCTTCTGGGCGTCCACTCAAAAAGTTGGGAGAAAAAAAAAAAAAAAATCTGACTTGAGCATTCAGTGGGAATAAACGGTGACAATACAGATCTCCTCAGAGACCATATTTAACTCCCATATTAAAATATCACACGCAAACAATGGATTCATTTCGCACAACAAAAGCATGTTGAACACCAGCCCAGTCTGATTTCATTACCAGTATAAAAATACCCCAGTGCCAAAAACTCAAAGCTGTACTTTGCCAGTATTTTGTTAAGTACTTTTTTTAGAAGTGTGTGTGTGTGAGAAATTACTTATTACAGCATGAAGCAAAATACGCACACACACAGAAGCTGCCTTTAACACAGAGACTCACAGTTTATCCCTGGTGCTGCAACACAAGAGATGATTAAACCCAATACGTGCTTTCTCTTTTCATCATCAAGATGATATACAACTCATGAATAAGTAAAACACAAGAGAGCTACATGTAAGCGACACCACTACTGAATGAACACAACTCATTAGCATTTCAATCTACCGCACGTATAAATCCGCGCTCTTGCATGTGCATACGTTACTGTGCAAGTGTGGGTGTGCGTGCATGCGTACAAGCTAGCAGTTCTATAAATAGCTCTATGCTGCTGCCGACTGTGCGGATGTCACAGCAGAGGAATGTGGGCCATGCACAAGCTGCGATCCGCTCTACAAAACTGGCCCAAAAAAATCTGTTATTCTAACACATTTCCTGTTGGAGCACGGACGGAGCAATAGCAGGACAGATAGATGGAGGAGAAATGTTATTTTAGCAGAGCCTGGGATTTTGTTTTCCAGTAGTCAGGGACGGTCCCTACACCACTACTACCCATCTCTTTTCCTTTCTGCACATGTTGAGCTTTCTTACCACCAACACATGGTTCCCAGATGACTGCAAGGACTCGACTGCTGAGGGTTCACAAGCAGTGCAGATGACGTTGATAACAATTATTTAATTCCCAAATACATGACTGGGGCCTCTCTCGCACTCATGACCAAGCGTTTCTGGATCTGAAACATTTAGCCCATTAAAAAGACAAAAACCAGCGACAGTGATTCATTTAAAAAGAAAATAAGGTAAAACCAGAAAACTTATTTTGCCTTTCTGAAGCTTATTTCCAACTTCTAGTGTAAACAGTGGCAGCTGTTCCCTAAAAATCCCACTTGTCCTCATCCTACATCAGCAAGATCAACTAAAAGCAGGCCAGCTTCCTTAAGCATGAAGCACGTGTTTGCATCGAAAATTTACATTCCGATCCTAACTACATCCTGGTCCCCACTTCCCTTACAGCTTCAAGTACACCGGATGCTTAGCTCAGCTTGGACCTCAGAGAATAGCCGAATGGAACAAGGTTTCGGGGGTTGCCTGGGACAAGGGGCCCTATATAATCGCCTCATTATACCACAAGCTCACTGCAATGGAATGTGTGTCTGTGTGCACACACACACGCACATCTGTACAGCCAAAGGGGCCTTCCCTCTTCCCTTTAAACTAGTCATGCTGGGATAGCCCCAGCAGTTTCAGAGTATTTCCATCTGCAGGATAAGAGAGAGGAAACGAATGCACAAAGACTACAAGATGCCTCCTGTGATAACGTAAAGACTTCAAAATCGTGTCTTCCCGTGGGCAGAAATGCTGTTGAACATCACTTTGTCGACATTCAGCAGATCAACGTTTCTCCACGAGAACAAAATGCCTTCCGTCTGGTCACGACGGCCGCTCGTGCTGAGCCGGGCTCGGTATGAGACGCGCGCCAACCTCCTGCGTCTCCCCGCTGTCAATCATATCAGCTGTCTGCATTTCCACATTCACGCACGCACGCACCGTCTGAATCTGAGCGCACGTAAGTGACAGACTGCCAGAGCTATTCAGCCCTGTCGAGCATTAAATGCTATCAGGCTGGTAAAAGTGGAGCACAGAGAGTGAGACAGACAGAGAGAGATGGAATGAGGGTGGGAGCTTTTAACACACACACACACACACACACACACACACACACACAGAGCTTAATTTGACTGAAAGAAATAAATGTCACAGAGCTTTGAAGAGCCTGTATGTGTGTCTGTGTGCATCTCCATTAAGCCCGCTAAATAAAAATGTTGCTTCTCATGGATGGCGGGCATTTAAGCTCGTTTCTGCATCTACTTCAGTCCCCATTAATATGCCAAAAAAGTACCTGTACTCCTACACGGCATGTGCCAATGACCCTCAAACAGCTAAGAAAAAGAGAAGAAACAGCACATCATATTACATAAATTCCAGCAGCACCAGCTACATGAGCAGGTGAAGCCTCTTCTGAATTCTGATCTGTGCTGTTAGCCTAATTCTTCTATATCCTAGAACACTGTCTCATGCTTTCTAACAGCATGTGGAAGGAGTTGAAGGTTTTCTACTCGGTGCACGTCACACCACACCACACCACACCGGAGGAGCATTAGCCTAAAAAAGAAAAAAGAAAAAACCTGCACTCAAAGCGACCCGTTTCCTGTTCTTTGACTGCCGCCAAGCTGAGACAGGACAGCGGAACTGCTGTTGAGGGAATTTTAAGTGTCTCTCATAAAGTGAAATGTTCAAGGAGCGGCGTGGTATCAACTTTGCAGTGGCTTCACAGCCTTGTTGCCATGGCTTTTAGGGCTCAGATGAGGAACATTCTTCATACTGTGAAGTTAGATTTGGCAGGCTGAGCCACGCTGAGCCACGTCTGGCCTTACAATAGGCCAAAACACAGGCCTCATGATAGGAATTGTGCATTAAGATTTAATATTAAAAGAAAAAAAAAAAAAAAACACTGTGTGTGCGCGCGTGTATATATACACACCAGTGTGCAGACTTTCCCTCTTTGATCTGACAGACTGCACAACAAATGGCCCTCGTTTAATAATAATAACAGCCTCATTCAACACATTCACTCTCCAACTCTGTCACAATATCATTTTCACTTTGGCTGCATGCCGCTGACCAGAGGTTTAGCTCATTTCTGTACACCAAGCGTGCACAAACACACACGCACGCTCTCCAACTGTGGTCACGTGCAGTAAGCTCTGATCAACAGCGCTACCCAACACGCTGCCATTCATCACGGCGGCTGCTACGTCGCCCTGCTGTTCCGCCAGGATCCCCGAAGAATCTGCTGCTGATCGCATCCAACAGAGCTCCATTTCAAACACACAGACATTAGGTACGACTTCTTATCAATGGCAACAGCTTACTTAATCAACTAAGGAAATGTGCTCTCAGTTTCCAATCAGAATGTGCGGCACTAGCTGCTGAGTACGTGATTATGAAAGCCATCGCATGCATTTATCATTCAAAATGTGGTAAGAAAGTGTCGTAAGATGTAAGATTGTATGAGGCCGCAATGCAAATGGATGGGTAGGGGATCAGACAGTCAGAACAGGTCTTGGAAATTGCTGTAAGATTTTACAGACACAGACTTTAAAGGAAAACAGAAAAAAAAACTTCCAGGCCAAAGTAATCTTATGAAATGATGAGTGGAATCTTAGTTAACTCGGTTAGATAATCGATGTAAATGCCAGGGGGAAAATGCAAAGTGGGATCATTTCCACAGGTGTGTGTTAGCCTCTTCGCGCAGCTGCTTGCCGGCTACCATGACACTTTGTTTTGTGCACGTAAGATTGATCATATACAAGCTTGTACTAAATTTGGTTTCTCATAATTGGTTTTGGAATGATTTAATGCTCTCCAGGGTCAAAAACTAACTAGGCATGATGATGATCGTGAACAAGTCGCCAAAGATGAGTAACCAAAACAAACTGAAAAAACGCAGACAGACAGAAACACGACTCCCTCGGTTTATTCGTTTAACTGCAGCGATGCAGCCCATAGCTTTTACTGGCTGCCAGCTTTAATTTGACAGATTCCAGCGCTGTTAGGAGCTCTTATGATACTGCTAGAGACAAATGGTGCTAAATGCTTGCTGCGGTCTGATGTGCATGTCCCGTGCACGCAAATTCACATGAGGTACTCTCATATGCATGAAGAAACTGTAGGTCTATATTAGACTGTATAGACATATCGTGCCACAGAGTTGAAGCCCTCCCCCTCCTACAAACAAGGAGGGGACAGGAAGGCAGAAACAGGAAACAGAGTAACCTCATTAGCCTCATGCCTCGTCTGACAGGAACAGCCTGCAGGCTCACAGGCCTCGTACGAATACACAGAAAACCACCAGCCTTTGGTCAGTTTATGCAGCACCCGTCTGCTACTGGGGGAAGACGCCTTTTGTAGGAAACCAAGCCACTGTGAGGGCAACACCTGAGGGAGACTTTTTGTTTTGTTTTCTCTGCGTTAGCCTTAGATAGCCACGCTCTGAGAGAGCACCACAGGATTACATCTGGAATCCAGTTCGGTAAAGCTGTAAACAATCAGACAGGAAGAAGCACACAAGTGCCATCAAGAACAGGGTCTACTTAAAAAACAACAAAAACAACAACTCGTACCCCGAGGCACGAACCTCATTTGGTCTTATTCTGCACAGGCACGGTGAGCTGCTTTTACTAGAAAAGACACATTAATCCCTCACCACCACCACCTTTCCACAGCTATGGCACTGAAAGGATATAGAGCGTGTGAAAGAGAGCACGACTTGCCCACATAAATGAAAAGTTACATGATGTGTGTATTGCCAGAGAGGAGTCAGATTAATCCAGATGAATACTAGAGGTCGGGGGGGATTCAAATATCGAAAGTATCGATACCAACGCTGGTATCGGTATTGTGATTGATAGTAGTGCGATAGGATCGATACTCTGTTTCTATCCTCCAGGTTCAGTATGTTGCTAGCTGAACTGTGTTTAATAAAAAAAATTTTGGAAATTAAAAAATAAATAATACTGAAAACATGCACTCGGCAAAATGTCACATCAGTTTTATTTATAGGCTATAGCACAGTTAAACAACAGAAGCTCACCCAAAGTGCTTTTAAGACAGGCGTGTTTACATTCCACGTCTCCAAAATAACAGTTTTGTGGTGTGTTTACTTGCTTTAGCTAATTATTGTGAAAATGAAAAATTACAGCGATTTAGTGGTTATTAAAACATTCTCAGAATTTGCAAATTAACAAGTCTATACATCATACTGCTCTCCCCTGCATAAGCTGCCTTTATAGGTTAAAAGCATCGATATTGGTATCGGCAGTATTGGCCCTGTTTTTACTTGGTATCACACCGATACCAATAAATAAGTACAGCACAGCATTAATGAAGAAGAAGAAGCAGCCACTTCAGAAGGACCTCTTGCTGATCACAGAGACAACTACATTTTAAAAAAAAGTTTTTATTATCTGAATTCTGCTTGCATCTCTTCATATTCAACAAATGCAGATGACCTCTGACCCTGCTTCGCTCATCTCTAAGGCCCCTTCTTGCATCTCTTCCAATCAAAATAACCAGCGTCTGATACGCTCAAAAGGTAGCGCCTTTTGTTGAAGTGAGTCGATTCAGGCTTTAAAAAAAGGTTGTGTTTGTGTGTGCTGGTGCACTATAGTAGTGGTAGCCTTGGCCCAGGCTGGTCAATGAAGTCGGATGCGGTCATTGTAGCCACAAAAGCGACTTAAAATATTCCTTTTCACACCTTCAGCGCTCGTGCACGCTCTCACTCGCCACTCTACACAAACCATTTTTAGGTATTCTGACTATTTGTTCTCCAATTTAAAAAAAGAAAAAGGAAAAAAAGCAGTGTTGTGGTTAAAAACAAAAATGTGTTTAGAAACTTGCCTACTTTTCAGAGATCTTTCTGAGAGATAGTATTTTGCATCTGCTGAAGATTAAGTGGGCCTCGTCAGTGAAATCAAGGGCCTCTGGTTGACACTCAGAAATCACCTAATGCGTTTTAAATTGCTGTATTAGAAAACAAAACTGTTCCACAAACAAAATTACTGTTATTACTTTTAGACCGTGGAAAACGTCCAGCGATGATGTAACACCCTGATTTTTGGCTCGCCCTCTGCGCTACATCCTTTTTCACTCGAGCCGTTTTTCACACTGCAGCGCATGTGTGAAAAACGGCTCGCAAGAATGAAAACGTCCGACGCAGTCACATGGATCTTAAACCTGACAACTCCCTGGTACAAAGTCTGCGCGAGGCCCGACTGTCCTGTGCTCTGCACAACAAGCAACAGTCTGGTGTATTAATAGTCTGCGAGTGGTCATATTGTGTCCTGCTTTCAGGAAGCTTCTCAGTTCCCTCGAGTTCATGTGCGAGAGTGGTTTTAGTCAGCACAGGCATCACATACTGTGCCAAACTGTGAGTGTGTACAGTGGTCCCTCTACAACCTTAGCGATGTTTACCTTGAAACCCTTGCTCAGCATCCTTACGCAGACCTCTATAGTCATACAAGGATAAGTCGAGTTTTTTGCAGCAGTTTTGATGACACAAACTCACAGGAAAGGGGAAAAAACAAAACAAAAACAAAAGCAACTTGCCAGACTCAGAGATACGTTGCTAGGAAAGGTGTAGGAGACAAGCAAGCAAGCAAAGGAGAGATGGAAGGCCTGCTTTTCCGTGCTAGTCTGTCATGCACCCCCCTCCATTTCTGCATCCTGTGATGCTAGGTAATACACTGCCCAGTGTCATTTATTAAGATGGATGGCAGTCCTGAAATGGCTTGGATGTGTGCTTTTGCACAAGAGAAGAGAAGAGAAGAGAAGAGAAGAGAAGAGAAGAGAAGAGAAGAGACTCTTGTGTGGCCACTCTGGGCCTGGTGCCGGGTGGCATTGGTTGGCATCGCCCCCTCTGCAGCTGGTAGCAATATTAACCCGCCTGTTGGCAGACGGCTGGTGGGGCCGCGCGGGCAAAGGAGCTAGCCAGACAGGAGGTGGGGTGAGTGTGTGTCCTGAGTTGCCCTCTGTTGGCCCTGATGCGTGTGCACACTTGTGGGTAAGTCACTTGAGGGTTAGTCTGACTTTGTGTATCCAACTTCACAGACATGCTCTGGGTGTGTGGCTATGGGAGCCTGCATGTAGCTGCTTGTAGTGGTAGGTGGCGTGAGGATCCAGACCATAAACAAACCAAGCTGAGATGGGATGAGAACATGACAAAATATTGGCTAAAGATCCAAAGTCCCATTTAAGAAAAAAAACAACAACACACACTGCAGGCCTACATGGAACGTACCAACTCATAAAAAGCTCAGGCGGGCTTCTCAGAGAGTTTTTCTTCTTTTTTGTTTGACGTCTGATGGGGTCTTGTTTACTCTCTCACAGGGACGTGCAAATTCCTAAGATTGGCAGATACAACTTCACACTGGTGTACTCAACAATACCACTACCATTAACAAAATTCCTTTAAAGTAAAAAACACAAAATAACAACACATAAATAAAAACAGTCTTTTTTTTAATCAATAAAGACTGCAGCAACTTAGCAATTCACCTGTACGCAAAGTAAGCTTGTTTTGGGAAAAACAATCTGACACCGATTGTTTTTTAACCTGATATCACATGCCGCTAAACGTAAAGCTGAGTAGAAAGAAAGTCTCTATGCTAGGAGTGCTTTTCAAAGTAAAGAGACCCATTTTCCACTAGCGTGACTGGGGCTGATGACAGCAACAACAGAATAGCTTGTACAGACCATGTAAGGTCAAGTCTCTCTCGCTGACAATCTCGCTAACAAGCCCATTGCAACACAGCTCTCTTTTGACACTGTGTACACACACACACACACACACACACACACACACACACCCCATCTCTGAAGGACTTAAAGGCTCACACTATAAAAGAGCTTGTCTCGATCATTACAGACAAACTGTGTCCTGCTATGTGTGTACACACACACACACACAGACAGTCAAGGCCACAAGGTGTGCATCCATCCCTTTATCCTATCAGCTACAGCACTGTGAAAAACTCTTAAACCACCCCTCATTTCTTTATATTTTGCTTCAGAGGACTTTCTTACTGTACTTTATTTTTTTAAAAGTGGTCTTGAGCAATAGTTCTGCAGGCTTTCTGAAGGTCTTGCAAAATTTTTCTTGAGACAGTACATGTACCTAATCATATTTGTGTTTATTAAGCCAGTTAACACAGACCTATGGGTATTTCAAGCTCCAAGTATATTTCAGGATGGTTATGCAGTGTGTGCTTTAAAGGATTTGAGGAAACTGGACAGCTGGGGAACAAAAAGAAGTAGAAGGAGGCCTAAAAGCTATCTATAAAAGTCAGATAAAGAAAATTGTCTGTAGGTAATCATATGTATTCAAATATAGCTTACAGATGACTCAAAGAATCTATACAAGTCAAGAGCATACAAGGACACGCCTTGTCACCTACAAAGAGGAATACATTAAATCCTATCCTGTACCCCATCCACCAAGAAACCTGAACGTCAGCTAGCAGAAATCCAAGGCCAATTCAGATTACATGCAACATGTTTATTCAAGTCTTGTGTAGTTAGTCGTATTTTTGATGACTCGCCAATAATTACTCTATTATTTCATAAACAACTATTATTTTTGCAGTGTTATACTGCTAAATAAAAAAAAAAATGAATCAAACTATTGTGAATGAGCTACAAATACCAGCTGGGTGACAAGTTAATTACCCAATTTAACAAAACAAATAATTACCCTCTGGCTCTGAACCAGTCTACCGAACTATTTTCCTTATGGAAATGAGCATGTCGTGTGCACACATAGGCTTGCATTGCATTGGGGGAGGGGCTGACATCAGCTGAGCAATTCAGAGAAGAAACATGCAGATGCTCTTGGATGAGTCAATAGTTAAGGCCTGCTTTTAGTTTGTTGCCTCTTCGCATTAGGTAATCAAAGACCAACTTGGAATGGGAGGAAGCATGTGTTGAAACGCTGTCTGTTAGCTTCTCAATTAACTCATGTGCACACACACACACACACACACACACACACACACACACACACACACACACACACACACACGGAGGATTTGCACTGGACGTACACTTGCAAGTACTTCAGGAATTAACCATATATAGTCACATATGAAAAAAAGGATATATGCTATACACCAATTACATTTTTGCAGAATTTGACATTAAAGACCAACTCAATCATGAAACTTACAGAATAGGCAGCTGTGACTATCCTGGAAAATTGTTAATTAGCGGCGATATCCAGCAAGTAGGCTGAAGTGCACCGGAGCGAGAACAATCTCATACTTCAATCCCGACAAACTTTGAAACATCTAACACAGTAAGGAGAGTAAATAAAACACAGTGAAATGGTGAGAGCAAGCCGTAAATAAATATGGCAAAGTGCTACAAAAGCACTCTGTGACCAATCTGGAGCCATTCACAGGGGAATGGAAAAATCTACGCAACCTCCTATTCACACGACCTCTCGCCATTTGACTCTATTTATTGCAGTCCAGATGCATCTTGTTTATTTACCCAAACACCGTGCCCCAATTTAGCCCGAATGAGGCAAATTAAATCAGACCTTGTGAAATCGCTTCACTTCCCTGCCCTCGTTTCGTCCATTAAATTGTCATTGTTGGCCAGCCTTTTACGAGACGTGGTTAAACAAATGCAGCGCTCAAGGAGGAGAGCACAGCACCAGACTGCACAGCAAACCCCTGCGACCCGCCTAGGTGGGTGAGACGTGGAGTACCTGGGCTAAATCAGAAATTATTTTCTGGAACATTTAGTTATATGCATATTTTTTATTTATTTTTTTTTTTAAATTGGTACCATAAGGTTAGGCAGAAACCACAAAATGTAAACATATGGACAATATGCCGAAGGAAAATTAAAGCTATAATATTAACAAAAGCTTTTTTGCAGAAATAAGCAACTAATTTCCAATCAATCAAAGACCACGTGTGGTTTAAGCGCCACATTGGCTTCATATCCTACAAAAAGAAGTCCAGCTAAAAAGGTCAAGGGTCGAGGGCAAGCAGGTGGCCAGAGAGGTGGGGGTTAAAGTTGACCTCTCGGCAGTCACGTCAGTGGGTGGGTCTCAGTCACTGTGTTCAAAAGGACCCGTCAATCACAGTCACTCATTTAACATGCGTCGATTTCTGGTGGCCCCAGGGATCCGGCCAGCTATTCCTCTCCGGCCCCTTTACCCCCAACCAGAGGCAGATAAGGGCCTCTTTACATGACAAAGTGCTGTGGAAGAGCAGGGCAGAGAAAAGAAAGAGGTTCCTTTCAGTTGCTGTTGGGGGAGCAAATCCTCTGCCTGCAAGGGGGTTTTGGTCACATGGTTCTTATTTCCAAATGCAAGCTGAAATTGGGATTCCTGGATTCCTTTCCAATCGTTCATATTAAGAAACTTAATATTACAGTCGGGCAAACCACTGATCTGAACTTTCTAAAAATGCATTCAGTAAAGCTTAAAGTGTTATCTTTATTAATCTCTTCAGGTTCCAGCTGGTCACAGCATAATAATCAATATTTTCAAGTCGTGCTCTGAATGCGAAGACTTTAGCTACTGCAGCACGCTTGGCACAATTTTAGATCGCAGCTGCAAACTTTCACCTGGCACTGGACCTCTGCCTCATTAATGATGTGCAACGTGCTCAAACTGCCGGTGCTTAAAAGCAAGAGAGACGCAGCATATTGTCATCTTTCGTCTTCATGCGTGCTGGAATCGGTGAGCCGTCCTGGCCACGTGGCGTGAGAGGAGGAAAGGGAGGAAGAAGATGAGAGAAAGGAAAAAGGGAAAGCCTGGTTTACAAAAACTGGCTGACTAACAAAGCGTCTGTTGTTATGAGTAAAAAAAATTTTTAAAGGAGGGGGGGAAAAAAAAACAAAGAAATGTATTAGCACAGAGAAGATCGGGGGGGGGTTGGGGTTGAGTTTTGTTTTTAGTCTGAGCTGGAGAATCTCCCGTTCGAGCCATCTGCCCGTGTGAAAGCAATCGTAAGAGTCAGACAGTTTCTGCCAGCAAAAAGAAGAAAGGACAAAAAAAGAGGAAATGAAGCGATGTCACAGGGGAGTTGGTAGCAGAAAAAGGAGGGAGCGAGGACAGGTAGGCATTGTGTCTCGAGTTTCCCTTTCTATTCATTCACCCTGGTTCCTTTTTGGCCTCTTGGGGGAGACGGTAACTGAAGAGGGTGTTAAAAATGTCTTGCTGCTCAGATGCTGTCATCAGCGGACAGAGGAAGTTTTGTACGCGGTGGCCTGTAAGGATGAAGGAATTCAGAGCTGATAAATATAATGCGGATATCTTTTATGATTTCAAGGAGACGTGGCGCGCCTTTCCGGGTGGATCGTACACCTCCGCGAGTGTCGGATGATAAAGCAAAAAAGATGAGGCCTGTTTAGTGGCGTTTGTTCGTCTTTAAAAATCAGGCTGACCAATATTAAAAGGCTTTTCCTCAATATGCACAATCAGCTGGTTTCTTTGATATAAACAATATGCACCACAAGGAGGGGGATAATTGTTGACAGTCCCACAGGGCAGTGATAAAATTGTGATTGCTGAATTATTGCTGCACTGCTGGAAGGGGGAGGGGGCATTTAATTTCAGACAAGGTGAGGGTATGATGGAAGGTTGTCCTATAGGCCCTGCTGGCATTTCTCTCCCTGGGGAAGTTGATTTTTAAAACAGCTCCCCCCTCCTCTTCCCACTCCTCACCATATTTCACCCACATTTTCAAATCCACACAAATCTTCATCCATCACCGACAGCGAGGCAAAATAAACAATCATACTGTACATCCATCACTGTCTGTTTAATGCTGCACGGCTCTGCAAGGTGGGGACTCTTGAACGTAGCGGCACGTGTGCGCTCGCTTACACAGATTTGCTCAGCGCGCGCGCCCGCGTTTCTAGCGCCGGTGGCGAGAACACAATCCGTAGGGGTGGGTGGGATAGTAATGCAGAGAATTTCTTTTGTGGATAACAGGTCTGATCCACAAATCAGAGAAAACCTCGCCGTGTGCGGCCAATACGAGGCCGTCGCCACACAAGTCAAAACTTCCCGGTGAACGGAGGCACAATCATCCTCTCGCTCAGCGCCCATCACCTCAGAGAGCAGGCGCGAGTTACATTCTAATTTAGACTCTGAACTACCGACGCGTCTCTGGTGTGTCCTTCCCCCGGCAGCCGGCGGTGAAACAGAAACATTAAACACTACTGTAAATACAGGCCACCGAGAGGGGCGTCGGGTGTGCTGATATCAGTGCTGCCAGGGACTGATCCTGTCTTTAATCTACACCTTAGATCTGGGCTCTCAATCACAGCGTCTGCTTCAGACCCAGAGTCTACTGGCCATCGTCACCTGGCCTTCCCTCCTCTCATCTAACACTTCATAAAGACCATTCATCCCACCATCCTTTCATCCGTCTATACCAGGGGCCTCGTTAATCCTCCTCTCCATCCTGACCCTGTACCACTCTACTGGACTGGGACAAACTTCAAAGAGAGCGAGAGAGAGAGAGCAAGAGAGATTGGGTGGGTGGGTGGGCAGCTGTGTTGTGCTTGGCCTACACCACAAAGCCTTTAGATGACACACACACACACACACACACACACTTACTTCAGCACTAGTTAATCTTTGAAGAAAATGAATAACTAGGCGTAGTAAACCTGGACCAATTCACCACAGATCTGGCACAGACCACATATAAAGGTCTGCATTTCATTTATGATTTGATTAATTAAATATGACTTTATTTCTTTAGTACTCAAGTTGTTTCATGTCAAGGAAACAAATAGAGAAAAATCTTTAAAGTCTTCCTAAGTTTCGGTGTCATAAGTGTCGATCTCTTTGAAAAAAGTCTGAAGATATTTAGACTATTAGAAGGCCATAAAAATGCATCTTTGGCCATATTCACAAAAAGACAAGATGTTGCACATCTGTCACACGTGTAGCTAACTAACCCTTGGACAACCCCAGAATCTCTTCTAATGGGCATTAAACCAAGACTATACTGAGGTGTCAAACGTACAAGTATATACAGCATTAAAACATGAGGGTGAAAAGACAGATGCACACAAACACACAAGCAATTGATACTGGTCTATAGATGTATTCTGACCATTCACAGCTATCAAGGACATCGCTTTCCCACAGGGACATGTACCATTTAACCAGAGAGTAGAACTGGGCAATATCCCCTCAGTGATGAGCAGCCATTAACTGGTCTGGTACACAGTGTGCTAAGCTAATGCCCGCCCCCATATGGGCTGCAATGTGCTTTGGGAGGGGGTACACACAGAAAGAGAGAGAGCTTTGACATCCCAGCTAAAAGTGACAGCCTGTGCAAGAGGGGGGAAAAAAAAAAAAAAAAAAAACCTCACACAAACACACATCAAAACACACATGCACACACAGCTGATGACAGCTAAGGAGCCTGACATGCCTGCCACTGCCACTGGTAGATGTATGTTTATTTTATTAACCTGCCACAGACTCTCGGCAGGCAGGGGGAGGAAGGAGAAGGAGGAAAAGGGTTGGAGTGTGTGTGTGTGTGTGTGTGTGTGTGTGTGTGTGTGTGTGTGTGTGTGTGTGTGTGTGTGTGTGTGTGTATGTGTGTGTGCTCCTGCTTGCTGTGACCTGTTAGTGTACAAGCAACATGAATTAGGTGCATTTATTTGGAACAGTTCACTTCTTCACTTAAAATGCTTTCCCTCCAAGCGGGGAGAAATTTCAAACTGACACTTAATTTGTGTCCAACTCTGACCCATTGTGTCCACATACAAACACGAGAGAAACCCTCCACGTTACAGCTGAGGCCTGACTTTGCTGTTACGAAACAACAAAGTGGTCTGAAACAGGTGAAAACGATGGGAACAAACAGGCGCACGGCAGTCAGCTGGGGTTTATTTTGCCAGCATGTTTCCATCGGAATTTCACAACCGCATTAAGCGGCCCGCTTTGTAGTAACTTCTCAAAGCACTGATAAAGCCTTTTTTCTCAGCATCGGCTCAAGACTGTTATTAGAATGTGAATGACTCATCGCTGCTTCTGAAGAGATAAGAGCTTTATGCAGAAATGAGCCATTCCTGTGTCGCCTGCCCTTCTTGCCAAACTGCATTTGTGACGCAGACCCACAGTATCGACCAAACCGCCTCGCCTTATCGCTCCAGCCTGGAAACCGACACCCACCCAGCTGCTCGCGGCACGCCCCGTCTTGATACCAGCCAGTCCTGCTCTGCTCATTATTGACATTAGCTCTTTTCCTGCTGAGGGTTCTACATGCAGTGATGAAGAGCGTGCATGCGTGTCCGCTGCGAGCGCCGCGGCTCTTAATTGATTCATGTGCTTTAATAAAAATCTTTTAGAAAAAAGCTCAAGCTCTATCCCGCCTGGAGGACTGCACCTGTCACATAAAATCAGCCGACACAGAGTGAGAACAACACGGGGCTTTTAAGGTCCTGTGCTGCAGCTACCAAGACAAACATGCACTGGAGACGAACAGCACAAGTGTGTGCGTGTGTCTGAGGGAGAGAATAGAAAGTTGAAGCTGATGCATGTGAAAAGTGCTGGTCAGCTGTTGCTTTCTGGCCGGATTAACATGTACAGCCCGGTAGCTTCATGACACCATGACAATTTCCTTTTTCGCTGTCGTACACACACACACACACACACACACACACACACACACACACACACAGATGTGCGATATAACGGTCTGTTGACAGTGACAACAGCAGATACACATTTATATCATGAGGGTCCAGTCTCCTTCAGTCAAAAAGTACTTCTGGCTCAGTGGTTTTTCCACCCGCCTTTTAGCACTTCCAAGAAATAAGCTGCCGTAAGCGTAAGTACCTTAAATTGTACCCAACGTACCATTTAAAGCAAGCAAGCTTGTGTTTTTAAAACGTCCTGAGCCGGGCTGCGTGATTTACAGAGCTCTCATAAAATGTACCATTTAATTTAAGCTGATGATCTGTTAGCAAATGCTCACAATCGTTTTCCTGTAGCTGCTCAGCGAGAAACCTTTTGCCAGTTTTATTTCTTCTCCGCCGTTTATAACCAGGGGATTGGAAAAAGAGGAGGGAGCAGAGGGGGAGAGAGCGGTATAGAGAAGCAGACGAAATACAAGGGCATAATTGCACGCCACTTGCAATCAATTTGAACTCTTTTTGTGCTGCTTTCGAAATAGAAGAAGAAGAAGGAAAAAAAAAAAATAAAAAAAAAACCACACATGCTAAAGACATCAGAAATATGGAATCGACTCAAGATGCTGTCCAAATTTTCTCGCCACCTCTACCAGCGTGTCCTTCCCCTTTCTCTTTTTAGAGGAACTGTCAACTTACATTAAAGTAAGACTGAAGCAGAGACTATGTGAAGCGGCTAAAACAAAAGTAGAACATTTGTCGCACGTTTTTATTTGCTGGCTCGAGGCTAAATATGTGTGTGAGTGGAAAAAGAAAGTAGAAGCCTTTGTCCTGACTTGTCCTTCAGTTACATTACACAAACGCTGGAAATAATTCAGGTTCAGTGCCGTGCCTCACAAAATTATTCAGAATTCAGACCTGGGGAGTCTGAACCGACACCATTTCTCAGCAATTTCAGGGAAACTTGTGGAGCTTGTTTCTGCAGTTCTGCCAGTTTCAGGCCCAAATTTTCTATCCAGTCCAAAACTCACAGTGATGCAGACATTTCACTTCCTCTCTTCTGATATAAAGCTTTCTAAACATAGAGGAAAGTGCTGGGAGTATACCTAAAAAAATAATAATTTAAATGCATATGTAAGGGAGAGTCGCTTTGTAAAGCAAACCAACTTCTGCTTCATTGGGGCTCAATTAGCAGAGTGTTAAAAACTACAGCATGGGAGGCGTTCTTCTCAGCCCAGACAAGGCAGCTGGAGACATGTGTGCCAAATCACGAATGCTCATTCAGTTGCTCTCACCTGCCAAAAAAATGATCGTAAATATTGCTGTAGGCAGGCGGGGCTGGCTGGGGAGAAGCCTGAGGCTCTCGGGCCAAATAGGCCACTGGCCTTTACAAAGTCTGGTTGTTTCCAAACCCCAAAACATGCCCTTCCCCAGCCTGCCAGACACTCAGCTTTGTGTCTCTCACCAGCATACTGCCATGGTAGAAAACAAAAACACATAGTCCAGACAGACAGGGTCAACGCATTACATCGCAACTACTCTTTTAAATCATTTATTTGGCCAATTAGACATGCAATCCTCCAGCTGACAGCGAGTCGGCTGGAACAGCAGCAGCTGGTTATAAACCAACATCATGCCAGCTAAAGTTAAGCTCAAAAGTCTCACTTTCCCCTCTGATAAATGGTTTGATTCCACTCTTACATCATATGAGTGTTTATTCACCAATTCCCCTGAGTCCAAAAATGTTAGAAAGTTTCCGTAATGCTGGATCACTGTGGCAAAAATCAGCAGGCCTAAATAGCAAAGCTCAGGATATCAAGTAAATACAAGGCCAGTAATGCAGATACAAATACTTAACTTCTGAAGACAGCTTATGTAGGAGAGAGAGAGAGAGACAGACAGAGCAGTGCGTGATGATTTATGAGACTAATCATCAGTTTACAGATTCCAAACACATTTTAATGACCACTAAATCACTGAGTTTTACTTTCCACAACGATTAATTAATCCAACACAAAACACAGTTTTCAGCTTTTCGTCTGTCTTGAAACCGTTTTTCTGGAGACCTGGAACGTAAATGCGCCCGTCTCTAAAGCATTTTGGGTTGTTTATATGTTGTTTATATGTGCCATAGGCTATAAATACAACAGACACAGAAAGGCTCAGACATTTTTCATAGTGCATGATCGAAATATGTTTTCATTTCCTAACAAAAAAATCATTTATTTAAGACAAGTCACGGCTACATACTGAACACAGAGGATAGTCATAAAGCGTCGATAGTATCGCACTAGTATCGATCAGATACCAATACCAGCCGTGGTATCAGTGATGTCGATATTTGGTTCCATCTGCCCATCTGTCTCCCTCAGCATCACTGTTATTGGACACAAGTGAGCTTCACTCAAGTGAGCCTTTCACAAAGGTTTACAGCCTCGTCGTGCCACACCGGGTATTGTGACATCTGAGGTAAACAGTGAGCTGAGAGCCTCCACTACAGTACAGTAAAGAGTTTGACAGCCTGCTTTTTATTCCTGAATTATTGCTAAATGGTGATATTATTCAAATAGGTTGTAAAACTTGCTGAGCACCGGGGCCATTATGGGCCTCGGAGGGTCAATCACAGTGCAACTGCACAGAGTTCTACTTTCATTTAGATAAAAACACATGTGAACTTAACACAAATGGCACAGAGGAGAATCTTTTCTTTTAGATCAGCCACAGAACTAAGAAAGAAATGAATGAGCTTATATGGTACATGTCAGAAGGAATGCTAGCAATGTAAAGCATGCCACATCCCCTGTGGGCGTTCTGACCAACATGAACTGCAAAAAACAAGGTGTTCAGTTATTGGCTGCACAAAGTCAGTCAAATGTATTTCATTTCTTAGTCGTAATGATGTCAATTTAGATCAAAACAAAGTTGCATCGGTGCATCAAAAGTGTTGAAGAGCTCCTGCCATTGCCACTGCTCCCCTTGCTTCAGGAGACACCGTATGCTTCGGCTGCCCACAACTTCCTGCCCTGAGCATAAATGGTCCAAACCCATGTGCAGACTCGCACTTATACAGATAGACACACTTGAAGCCTGACAGCCTGGCGCCTGCTGCCAGAGGTACAAGAGAAGCAGCAAAGGAAGAGGAGAGACAGACAGACACGACATCCAGAAGGCGCCGCCACAAAGGGCTCCTAAGTGAGGTCATCTTTTTCCCATGGCTGTCATTTCTATCCATATATGAGACAGCCACCTTCACTTTAATGCCTTCCAATAGATCCATTATCACTCAGCGCATCTAGATGAGATCAACTATACATACATGCTCAGGGTATCTATGCAACTACTACCACCACCAATATGGGGAGTGGGGGGGCTGGTTCTGCTCCTTAATGAGATTTGGGGAACGCTGGAGGGGACGAATGAGCTGTGAAGCCAAAGCGACCGACCAATAAACTTCTTTCGCTTTTGAAAATTTTTGCCTTGGGTTCTTGATAAATGAAGTGTCGAGCAGCCGCCGGTGGTATTTCCTGTGTGGCGGAAAAAGAAATATTCAGCAAATTTAGAAATTAACCTTCTCGCGAGCGAGCTATTGCTTTTTAAAGGTCACGTCAACTGCACGGCTGAACAGCAGGCGCGTATGGAACCTGGTGACGCGGTTCCACGGTGCTGTCCGACGTTACTCCGGCACGACAAAAGCCGCCGTCTTTGCACGGATCTGTCCGCAATTTAAAATTCAGGCCGATTCATTGTATAGGTAAACAAGCAACAAGGTTAATAGAGCTTGTGGAGCACCAGTACAACCTTGCGCTTACATAATCGCCAAGTTAAAGAGCCCCGGTCCTCTAGCAGGTAAAGCGGCCTCTATGCTTCGTTAAGCGTGCCGCGATTCCCTTGGCCCTTTTTTACGTTTACCCAATTTAGACAGGAAATGACATTGTGTTAGCATTACCGAAGCGGGGCGGGAAGTGTTTATGAGATAGAAAGAGGGAGGGACCCTGGGGGTGAGGGGGAAAGAAAAAAAAAAGAAAAGAAAAAAGGAGTCAGCAAAATTAGACTTCGAACAGTCAGAGTGTTTTCCACAAAACCGTGAAAGTGAAAGCGATTGATAAAAATCAATTAGTGATTCAGCACGCAGTCGTGGCAGTGCACAGGAAGGATCCCCGGCGTGACGTTACCTCAGCTACGACAGCAAACAGAGGAAGGACAGAAAACAAGAGAGGTGGACACAG
Organism: Oreochromis niloticus; assembly: GCF_001858045.2. Lineage (NCBI taxonomy): Eukaryota > Metazoa > Chordata > Actinopteri > Cichliformes > Cichlidae > Oreochromis > Oreochromis niloticus. The sequence continues at coordinate 20,215,214 of NC_031985.2, read as the reverse complement.
AGACAAAAGAAAACAGGATGCTAGAAGCAGGCACACAAGCTTAATCACATTAACACTGACTGTAGGAAGGATGGAGAGGAGGAGGGGGGGAGGGGGGGCAGAGTGCTGTAAGACAAAGCCGTATTGGAAATCAAGTCTCGTTCTGTGAGCTAAAAAGGTCAGCGTGGTCACAGTGCATGTGTGTGTGCGCACTTAACAGGTTGGGGCCACTGGAGAGCCCAAGGTCTGCAAAGTAGAGGAGGTCGATAGTGCATTACAGAGAGAGAGAGAGCTGCTGTGTGTACAAGGTCCTGTCTGTCTATTTGTACGCTGCAGCAGAGGCACCATCTCCACTGGGAGTCGACACCCGCCTGAGTGGGTATGCACGAGTTTGACAGGAGGAGGCTGAATGAATAGGAAAGCTACGCTCCATCCAGTGTCTTCACAACAGCTTTTATATCTACTTCCCCCAAAACACCAACTGCATTTGCAAAGAGGTTAGAAGAAATTGTGATACACACACACATGCACACAGAGCCTTTCAGCTTTAGTCAGCGGGTTGCCTCTCTTGGTAGACATTACATCATGAGGCGTGGCCTGAGAACGATGTGGGATAGATTCTCACGTTCGCATCCGGCACTCGTCCAAATCCCAAATTCCCATCCTTCCATTTCAGCGTAAGCAGCAAACCCTCGCGGATTAACGTGAAGTCTCACTAATGAACGGCGCGACGGAGACGGCTGTAATTATGCCCTCATTTTCCTGCGTGGAACTTGGTTGATTTGATTAGGATTTTAGAGGCGGCGAAAGGACAGCCAGAGAAAAGGAAGCAAGGAGACGAGGAGGAGAAGGAGGAGGGGGGGAGGAAGAGGAATGGTGAGAAAGCAGAAGAGACGGAGATGCGTGGGAGTGTAGTCGCAAACTGACTGGCAGTCCTGCTGAGGGCTAGCAGGAGGTGCGCTCACGCACACACTCATTCACACAAACACACTCGCACACATGCAAAAATGGGCCAAGGCATCTGTGCTGGAGACCTGCGTGAGTCAGGCTGACGAGATGACGAGCAGTCGCTCAGAGAGGAATCAGACCCGAGCGAGGGAGAAGTGATCTTGATGTGCAGCCAGCAAAATGTGGCTTCGTCGCAGCAGAGCTCAGGAAGTACGCAACTTGTCAGACGGATACGTTCACTGAAACACACACAGATGGGCAGGAGGCACAAGGTCTGAACTATAACTGTTTGTGCTCGTACACCTCGGCGTAGTGCAGCTGGGACATCTGATCATCTCTTCACGAGTACATATGAGCCACATGAAAACACACAAATGGATGAAGAAAGACTTTTTCAGCCTCAACGAGACATTTTGGCAACCCTAGAAAAAGCTTCGTGTCATTCGGTACAGACAAGTTACAGCTGTAAATTGGGGAGCAGCTGCATAGAGGTACCATTCAATACAAGCCAAACATATCTGTTTCGCTGCCTCCCCCCTCCACATGCCTCTTCCTATATACCAAATTATTTCCATTGACGACCCGGTTTACCATCTTTCAACAGCGAGATCCCACACTCCCCTGCAACCCTGAGCGCTTCTGCATTCCGTGGCTCACAAAAAGCTTCGGCATAATCCTCCCTCACTTCACTCAAAGCTCTGCTGCGTGCTGTAAATCCATATAAGAGCATCAGCGTTTCCGCGTTGTAGCATAAACTGCATTCCACCGCTGCCCTCGGTGTCCCTGCACTAAAAAACACGGACAAGACACTCTGGCTCCGGCCCCAGCCATCCATCTCCATTTACTTGCCACTATGGAATCACAATCTCGAGCTTTTCTTTCGTGGATGGATGGGGGTCGCAATAACCTATTGAGAAGGGCACGCACATTTATCTGCACTCCATCAAATGGATTTGCCAAAATCTACTGTTAGATACATCAAACTCCTCATTCAAATGCAAGCTGGCACAAGTTAGGGTTAGGATCTTGCAAACATATACACTCGCAGACAACTGTCTAAACTCTGGAGCCGTCTGCTTAATCATCGACCACGTGCGAGGGGTGGGGAAGGGTTTACTCGGCAGGATCAAAGGAAACCTAAATAACCAGAGGAACATGGTCAGGTGAGTGATATGGCGTCCCGACCACATTAAAACTCCCCCCAGCTCTTGACTTACAAGCCACTTTATAGGGTCTCTGAAATGATTCCAACCAAATGGACTGTTAATGAAACACAGAAACTCGATGGGAGAGCCCTATGCAATGTATATACAATGTCACTGGTGAGTAAAAAGAGCCCGTGCTTTGATAAGGCTGAGAGAAACACCAGCCAGGGATTGAGGTCAGGTTCATGTCAATAGACGAATGAGCAGTCTGGTTAAAGGTCTACAAATGCTTAGTTTAATATGTCGGTTTAGACCACAGCATGCGGTCCAAGTTTGCTTCCAAATCCCCTCTTTTTCCCCCCCGGCTTCTTGCATCACTGCATAAGGGAGGAAAAAAAACAAAACAAAACCCAGATTTGTCAAGTTAAACATCTGAAATTTTTCCATGAGTGAATAATAGGTGGTGGTGTCTCTGTCTTTAAAGTCTGACAACAACCCAAAAAAAAGAAAGAAAAAAAAAAAGTGTTGCTGTGACTCAGACAAGCTACAAGAGACAGAAGCAGCCTGAACCACAAATGAGATTTTGATATTCACCACAGACCGAGCTGCAACAATCTGTTTAATATCACCAAAAATAAAAAATAAATCCTGCGCTGCGTTTCGTCTGTTCGGTGTAATTTCGGCCCGTTTCGTCTGCCCTGCCCAGACGATCGACTTTTTCCTCCTGCCACAATTACTGTCTGTCTTTAGCGGGGAAATCGCATACTCAAGAGGATGGTCAAACCACAATGTCAAACCGCGGCGCTAATAATAACGAAAACAGAAAACACGTTTTAAACCGATGCCAGGGTTTCGTGTTTATCTCCAACAGAGTCTGACGTCGGGTGCGAAGGAGGGGGGGGAGAGGAAGTGACAACACAGGAGTTCCCACTTCGTCATCAACCCGTGCCCCGAGTTTAGGAAATACCTCCAAAGCGTGACTTGTGTTTGTCTCAGAAAAATGATGCTACTGCAGCAACCACAACAAAGCCTTCCTGATCATTGAGCTGACTCAAATCGGTCCCCCTGGTTACGGTGCAATGAAACACTATGATTATGAAAGGAGGGGGGGGGGATGATGCAAAGCTGGGGGAAAAAAGGGGGAAAAGAAAAGAAGAGGGAGAGTTGGTTGTTGGAGGCAAATCCAGGTCTGAGTCAGAATCCCCTGAATCATTCTTTTCATGTCGGCTTCATTACTTAATGAAACCCAGAGGAGATTTCTCATGAGGAAACATTTGTGTGCAGCAAGGAGGGAAGCGTGCTGGAATCAGCAGAACAGGGTTAGAAAGGAGTGAGCCGAGGGAGGGGAAAAAGTTTGTGATTTTTGTTTGTTTTTTTAAATGTCGACTGTGTGGGCATGCTGTCGTCAAGCTTTGAAAAACAGAGCTGACAGGTTTCTGTGAGAAAAAAGGAAAAAAAACAACAAAAAAGTTCCACTGGTCATGTGTGCTGCTACCAGATTTTTAAGCTGGTGTAAACAGCAGCAGTCACAATGTCCTAATAAATTACAAGAGCATCCAGAGACCCAGAAAAGAAAAAAGAAAAATCGGAGTATATGTGTCACGTCCAAATTTATCTCCCCCCCTAACATTAAGAAAAAAAAAAGGAGACATAAATCCCTTGATTTAACCTGGCAATGACCCCTTTTCCTCTTGATTGTTGTCTTCCTTTCCAGAGGAGGAAACGCTGGTTTCTCGTTCCTGGTTGTAATCAAGACCGTTTTTCCCTCTCTCTCCTTTCCGTCCATCAAAAACACGCCCACGCACAGAAGCTGGACAAGTGCCAGAGGCTGAGACCTGAGGAGCACGTTTCGGCGAAGTAGAACACGTTTAGGGCTTCAGACAACGGCGACGACTTAAAGAGATCTACACTTTCCATCGAGCCACGACTTCAGAGCCAAGAGCACAGAAAGACAATCAAATGTGTGCTCCTGTGCATCCTGTGCTTATCTCAACTGAGCAGGAAGAACAAGTTCAAAATGATTTGCAAAGCGTTTATCCTGCCCTAAAAAGCTTAAAACACTCATGTGCACCCTGCGTACAAGCTCATTTTGTCCGTTTTTGGCCCAAAACAAAAGGTCACCGAAAGCAAGGTCCTCACAGGTCAGCGTGGAGGAGAGCCTTCACGCTGGCCCGTGCATAAATAATCAGTCTTAATATATCGAGCCCCTTTCATTTCACACTGGCAAAAAGGGAATGGAAGGAAACCTGCATCAATACAAGAAAAATGCGATGTAGTGAGAATGACGTGGCATTAGGTGTGTTTATGCTGAGGTCCGCGGGGACATTCCTTAGATTCCTGAGGTTAAGCATTTTGGTCTTACCAGAGGAACCTGACAGCAGAGAGAAGAAGCCCCGCTGAAAACATTTAAAATACGAGAAACAAATGAATGCATGTGCTCCACGACAAACTGGCATCTGCATTGTAACATCGAGCTTAGTGTAATGTTGTTAGGCTCGGGGTGAACTCTACACACCCTTGGAGATAGGAGGTAAGTGGGTTGGGGGTGGGGGGGACATTGTGACTATGACCCTTTAAAAACCACAATTCCCAGGAGGCACTGGCAATTTATTGGCTTTAGGGCAGTCTGGGAGTCTGGAGCTAACACAGTCTCTAACCAAAATAACTGGGAAAAGAAGCAGAATTAGCACAGGAAAGGCCACAGGGGAGTGTGTGTGTGTGTGTGTGTGTGTGTGTGTGTGTGTGTGTGTGTGTGTGTGTGTGTGTGTTTAAATGCATGTGTGAGCCTGCACAGATAAATGTTTCTGTGCACTGGAGGCAGGTTAACTGCCAGTGTCTGCTCGCAACGGAAGACAGGCCAAAGTGCTGCTGCCCCAAACATCCGTTATTTAGGGAACAGGCATTGATCCCTGTTCTTCCCCCACTTGTCTCCCATTGGCTCTCCCTCCACACCTGCTCCCCATCTCTTCTCCTCTTCCCTTTTGCCTACAACTTATTCCGCCATCCCTCGCCTCCATCACACCATACCTGCGCCCTCTCTCTCTCTTTATTTTTTTGGACGAGCTATGTCAGTCCCAGCTGGACCATTACTCCAATAAACACTCCTCGCTGAAATCAAAGGTTTTCAAACTTCCTCCCCCTCCTCCATTTCCAGCGTAAGTGGTGGGTTTGTGGTGACACTGTGTTACTGATAGCCACGCAAACCACATGCACATGAAAGAGAAAAAAAAAAATAGAAGGCCTTTGGGTAAACCCCCAAAAACCCGCCTCCCCTCCATTTCCCAAGATTTTTTCCCACACTTTCAATCCCTTTGCGCTTGTGCAGACCGACACAAACCTCAGGAGGTCATCTTTTCTAGCCATAAAACCAAGTAATGCGTGATGCGGGAATTTTTTTACATTTTTTTTAAGGTTCCCCCAAGTTTGCAATCACCAGTATCCGGGTTCCCATTCCCACTAAAGCTTCAGAGCGCGGGGGAGGATGGCATCCTGTCAGAAAGATTCAAAACTGCTCTGTGCGAAGACTCGGTAGGAAGAGAGGCCGGCACACTGAAGCCTTTGTAATCCAGCCAGCCACCCACACGTGGTGCTAGGCTAACAGATAGCAGCGTCTGAACGACTCCGCTGTACATGCTAACACAAGGTGAACTATTCTGTAGGCTGTATGGGCAATTAGTGTGAGAGTTTAGAAACAAGACTACCAATCAAGGAGAAAATGACATGATTTTCCACTCTTTCAGACTCACTTTAAACTTATTTTTTTTCCCTTGTCAAGACGTTTCAAGCCATTTCTACATTGTCCATGGTTGTAAGGCTTTTTTTCCAGCTCTGTCTGAGCCTTTCCATTTCCTCTGTGCATGGCACTGTTACTGTACCATTTAAGGAAAAAAACAAACAACAAAAGACAAGCACCTTTATGATGACTAGAATACCCAAGTTCGCCACTTTAAAACTGACGCATACAATTTCCGTAGGTACTTGGGGCTAAAATGCCCCAGAAAATAAAGCTTTTGTAGAACCATCATCTAACTCAGATCTCACACTTTTTAAGGTGTAGCATTTGGGTGGTGTGATCCAACTGTAAACATGCACTTTACCACATGAATGCATTCTCTCTCACACACACAAACACACCGACTTGACTCTGGGCTTTCTGCATCCTATCTGCACAGCTCATCACAATGGAGGAGTATGTGAGAGTGCGTGGCTTCGCATCATCTCGGCTTTGCTCATCACAATGGAGGAGTACGTGTCAAGGCGCTTACGTTTGTACTAACTGTACTCGTTTTCCACGCCTCCACTCACCGAAGAGGTCGCACCTGCCACTCCCCCCCCCCCGGTAAAGTGAACAGCTCCCAAGCCGATGGAAGACCTGTTCGCCGAGAGCCATCGCGTCGTTTCAAACAAACAACACCACCACCACCCCCATCGGCTTGCGCACACCTACACACGCTGTCGCTCACTCTGCCTTGCATACACTAACACGAGCTCTCAGAAATTACCATCTAAAAGATGTAATGATGTGGCTCGGCGTATAGACACGCAGCATGGTGCCGTTTTTCTTTTGTAATCCACGGATAAGTGGGATCAAAGACAGAAGAGCAGCACTGGGGCAAATGTCAGCTTGTGTTACTAGCAGTGTGGCTGCGTACAGCTCTCTGTGGCAAAATCACCTGCGTAAGGACTCGGCATCATTTGAGGGGGGAGAAAGAAAAAAGAAAGCTACGTGGGATCTTATTTCCTGGCAATCAAGTGTAGTGTTGGAGAAGTGAGTGGACCAAACGTAATAGATTGTGGATGTGACTACTTTTTGGAAAACCAGTGGTGACATAATCAGATTTTCCCCTTCTCTGAGCTCTTGATGTTTATTGGTGATGGAGGCTTTTCTTACCAGCTGTGTAATAATGAAACTCATTTGAAATCAGGTAGTCTTCCTGTCAATACAGCTGAGGAGGAGGAAGAGGCGGCGATGGTGGCGGTGCAGGGGAAAGTATACGGATGACTAAGATTAAAATATTATCTGAAAGTAATGTTTCATGCAAGCACGCAAGACTGAAACCAGAGATACAAGTAGCTCTGTAAACATTTAATGGCGGCACGCACAGATTCACAAATTCAAATTTAAATAAATAAAAAGGAAAAATAAAATCTTGTACTCTTCGTGACATTCACAACGCCTGACGCAATGTTAAAAGATAACCATTTTTCGCTCTTTCAAAGCAGTTTGCGTGTCGAAGCTGCAGCGGGAGGGCCGAGAAGGAGGCCCCTGCTCTATCCCTGGGGAAACCCTGTGCATGCTTGCATGTCAGGCAACTCTCCTGCTGGTTTGAATAATTAACTTGAGGCCTGTTCGTCCTCTGGGCTCATTCAGAGGTGCTGGACCGTTGAGTCACCCTTTTTAATTCCACCAGGTTTTAGCTTTAAAATACAGATAACTATATGTATATACAGGGAGAAGGGACTGGGCCTTATGGGACTTGGCTTAGGCACGCCACACACAAACTTTCTCCTCCTCGAGGTGTGAAAGTTTGTGGTTTGTGGTGACTGTCATTTCAGAAAGAAAACAAAAAAGGCTGATACACAGCTTCTCTGATCAGTTCCCAGTAACCCAAAAGACGGGGATTTTTGCTCAATGTGGACGTGTCTTTGACACTCTTTCGGGGGGTAAACAGCATATCACAGATATGATGAGAATGGTGTATGAACAGAGGTGACAGCAATGGAAAACCTTAGAGTTAGAAGAAGAGTCACAATTAGCGGAATCTGAGTTTGTCATCTTCTTCCAAATACTACAAAATGACCAGCTTTTATTTATTTTTTTAATTAAACTTTGCATCTTTTTAGGTTCAAAAGTAGGAAAAAATTAGTACTAGTACTACTACTACTATTACTACTACTACAACAACAAGCGATACTGCGCCTTAGGCCAGTACTGTAAAAATAAAATTAAGGATTTTCCCTGACAACACTGGAACATTAGTTTGACTGCAGCCTCCAAAAATCACTGAGTGATCAGAAACTGAAATTGGGACAGTTCATGTGATGTTTCGAGCATCACGGATGGATGCAGCTAAAACCATCAGCTTGCCAAAAAGTAACTTTTTATAATTAACCGATATTTTAGATAACAGAGAGAAGAAGCAGCAGCTACTTTTAGCTGCTCGTTTATTCACAGGGTGGTTGCCACAGTGGGCAGTTTTGCAGATTTTGGTAAATTGTTTAAAAGTTATAATCATCAGCGTGACTTTCATTCATGAAAAGTTAGGAAAAATACAACACAAGTTTTCCGGACCTGAAGTCTCTCACCCAAACACCTGCACTTCCGAATCAATGACTTATTGACTGGCCAGAGGCAAGCAGTGGTTTTTATTGTATTTGGCAGGTCATTGATTAGAGCACGTCCTGATCTCTCCCCTCATCTATATTCACCTGGACAACTTGGGTGTCTTAGGGAGACTGAAGCAAAGAAGAACACACAAGAGAGATCTGTGCGCTTCGAATGTCATTAGCACATACTTTTACTGCGTGCGCTCACAAATCACTAGAATAAACAGAAGAAGCTACTTCAAAAATCATCTCCCAGCCTGTGTACGTATAGTGTAACAAATGCATTTTGTTTTAGCATTTCTCCTGCTGCAAACAAAGCTTAAGAAAACTCAGCTCTTGTATAGTGTACAACATACCCAAGGACATAGCTCAGAAGCCATTACGGAGCAATCTCCAGCTCTGGTTTCACTTCCCATTAGCCATTCAGAGCCATGACAATACCCAGGGGGGAGAAGGTGCAGCCGTGGCTTTTCCTCTGCCAAGGCCCTCACATCAGTCAGTCGTTTAGCCCTCCGCAGCTCAGCAGTGCCATGTTTTGCAATACAATATATATATTTATTTATTTTTTTTAAGTTAATTACTCTACCCAGTGTTTCTTTTGATACTTTAAAGGGAAATTTGTACGAGGTAGCAGTCAACCACCCACCTTCACAACCCCCGGGGCACATTAGGATTTGAGAGGTCACGTTTGGAAACGGATGACAGATGCTGCCATTAGCATGCACATTCAGAATTAAGCATTACTTGCACATAATGCTTTAAACACTAGAGCTAAAAGGATGAGTGGCATGTGTTCTTTAAAAGTAAAGATTTAAACTCTTAAATCTGAGCCGTTCATGGGTTTCCTCTCAGTTGTGCGACCACAGCCACATTCTTGCCCTGTACAATTGTCCTGATTCCCAGGTTAGGCTTACCTTACTGCCACCCTGAGCCCCGGCCCCAGATTACCCCATCAATCCCATTTTATTCCTCTGGCTCAGAGAGCCCACCAATCAGATGGCAGGATGGGGAGGAATATGATAGTGGATTGGCTCTTGTGGGGGGGAAAGGGGTGGAGCAGCTCAGCCATCCCCTAACAACAGCAGTGCGCTGTGAAATGAGCGAGTATGAGAGACATCATTTACCCTTCCAGTTTTACCTCTTCCTCTACATTTCTTTGCCTGCTTTTTGTGTCAGTGCCCTTTCCCCCTCTCTCGACATTCCTCAAACAAACACCTCATCTTTGAAAAAAAAAGAAGAAAAAAAAAGTGCTTTCCCTGTCCAGTCTCCGCCTCCTCACCTCTCATCACTGCCTCAGCTATCAGTCTGCATATGACTGCTGACTCTGTTGCTTGTAGCGATGCTGAGCAGAGCTCTGCCGTGGCTTCGCTGCCACACACACACACAAACTCACACACACACAAAGTTGCCCAATGTTGCTGAAGCCGAAGGAGGTCAGGCTGGTTCCTGGCGGAAGGAAACAAATTACACACCGTGTGCCCACACATGTATGCAATTGCACATGCACTAGCACTAACAGCTAAGCTCGAGCCGAATGGGATCTCTTCTCTGACCTACTTCTTTACCGTCGCACGGAGGGAAACACTGGGCAGGCTCAACATAAACTCTGCAGAAAGACAGCAGGACAAAAAAAATAAAGAAAAAAAAAATCTGCTGTTCATGGGAATGCTCAGGAATAAGAGCAGCTCCTAACCCAATGTTTCAATCCCCCCTGCCTCTTTTTCTTGTGGTTAAGAGATGGTAAAAAGAAAAAGAAAAAAAACCAAAAAAAAGGTGCCCCCTATGTCGGCTGGAGGTGTTAACAGCCAGCTCCAGCCTCAAGCAGCCATCTTGTCTGTTTGTGTACGTGAGGAGAATAGAAAGAGGTTTTTTTTTTTTTTTTTTTAAAGAGAGAGAAAGAGAAAGATTTCTCATCACCGCCGCAAAAGGTACCTTTTAAGTTTTAAGGCCTCCACTGTTACAGCTTTCAGTTTTTGTATTTAGAGATCACATTTTCTAATCCTTTGCCTTGATCCTCAAACGACAGGGACAGATTTTTTTCCCCCTCTTCATCACTGCAGCTTTGGATGTCTCACAAGGCATCTCCATTCAGAGAATTTTCAACCAAAAAGAAAAAGAAAATTTAAATGGCCTTGATGTGTTTTCTGCACCGAATATTCATCCAGAACTGACAGAGAAAACATCAGAAGTGCCGTTACAGCCATCTTTTTATATGGCGCATGAGAGCACACGCGCCACTTCAAGCACTAATAAAACTCCTCTCGGCTTCTGTTGGGGTCCTTTTGTTGGTTACAGGTTATTATACCTGAAAATGTAACTAATTCTCATAGCATAAAGGGTTTTCTGCAGATAGTTTGACCACAACTCAGTCAGTCAATCAGCCTAACAGTCGATTCATTGATTACAGCCTGTGAATACAGAGTAAAGGTCTCTTGCATGCCTTAACAAAAGCAGTTCTGCTATTCATATTTATGAAAAAGAACAAAATAATAAAAGGTTAGAAGGTTTGCGCTACAGCTGAAAAAGGCAGGCCGCTCATGCTGAAAGACATTCTTAATTAAAAGCTTAAAAAAAAAAAGTAGTTTCGGGTAGTTTCCAGATAAAATTCGATATACATGAAATCTGTCTAAAATCACACAAGTGTAAAATTACCCCACAGCTGTGTGTGTTTTTATTTAACGGCGTTGCGGTTATCCACGGTCATGGTTGATCTTCAGTTTGCCATAACACCTGCAGCTAAAACAGGTGAATATGACAGAGGGATGAGAGGTGCTTCCCAGTCCCACAAAGGCCTCATCACACACCTCCAACCATCGCACACACACAAACCAAGACACGGGAATCCCACAGAGGGGGAAGCATGTGCCCATTGTTGGGAGGGGGACGGGGGTCTCACGAGCCCCCCCCCCTCCTCTGCTCTTTGAGAAGTGACAATAGCTGCATTGAAAACACCTACCAGCCTGAGAGATACTAAAGGAGAGGGCGAAAGAACAGAAAAGGGGACAAAGAGAAGCAGAAGAAAGGAGACTGCAGACTCCAAATGGATACGCATTCACTTCCTTGTCATGCAGAACATTCGTCCCATAAGGAAAGCAAAGTCTGGTGTCAGCCTAACTTTATTTTGCCTCTTCTCACGAGAAAGTACAAACAAAATAACTGTTTCCACAAAAAGGTGAACTACAGCAATTTAGGGGGAAAGAATCGGCAAGTCGTTCAATATGCCTGTTAACTTCTGATGGGTCAGGTTGGACCTGAATCACAATAAACTGCGCCTGTGAGTGACAGACGCCTTCGTAAATCAATCCATCTGACAAGTTATTCATACATCAACGCCCTCATTTATGGAAATCGCATGCAAGCTCGCTGTCAAAGCGGTGGACACGTTCGCGAGGGCCGGACTTGTTCAATCCTCCAGACTCACGGTCGTTTCGGGTTTTTAAACCGCACTGTAGATGGATCGTTTATGCGATTTATTCCACCGTCGAGAGGAGAGAGACGATAACCTCTCGCTGTTTGAACCTCTTGCGATTTTGCAACCACAAGCGCAGCTAGGAACTCAGAGAGGGCCTCACGTCAGCAGCTCGCGCCGCACTTGAAACAATAAATATCTAATCCCTGTCATGTTACAGGGCCCCCCTGTGCAGCTCTGGGCCCCATGAATCAATCAGGGTTTCCCCCTTTAGGTGCCCCCATCTGTGACACACACAAAAAGGGAGTATTCAGGGGGATTTGGTCTGCGCCGCAGATGAGATAATAACTCGAGTAACTAAATGAGCGATGTGTTTTAATTTAATAATTTGTATAGAAGGAGAGTGAGCAGGTAAGCTTTACAGAAGCACTAAGGACACAGGAGTTTTCCCATGATGCCACAGGGTATTTCAAAGGGGTTAAAACAGCTCTGCTATAAACGGTCATTCTGAGGATCGATGGGTCTGAAAAAAAAGAAATCCTTGTAACAGTCTCAACTTTTGTGCGTTTTTTCTGTAAAAATACAAACAATTTAGAGTTAAATTTTAAAAAATCTCCCAAGGTGTCATGTTTCACAGCGCTACGAGACACCCAGCAAACGCTCCGGCTCCAACGCCACTGATCAGAACGAAGAGTACGTCATGTAAGCCGGAGTCGACACGGGAGATTAAAAATTCAATATAGGCCAAGTCACTCGATATCACAACCATCATATTTCAGCCGCACTAATCAAATTCGCAGGCATGACCTCTGGGGTATATTAAATGTGTATATACAACATGTGTCATCTCTCAAATGTTTTGCAGGGGGAGATATCCATCTACCGCGGTAAATACAGTGCGAAGGAGAGCCAGCAGCAGTCACAGTAGCTACAACAAATTTGCTCCCCATAAAAATGAGCAGTGGATGGATTTCAGCGTGCAGCTTGCCAGAACCACGGGAGGGAGACTAAATGATTATGTTACAACAACACCGCTCCAGCTCTCAGAAAACAACAATCACGGTCTAGGTAGGATATTGCGGCGGAGTAAAAATTAAAGGGGAGTGGGAGCGAGGCAGACAGACGGGAGGGCGGGAGGGAGGGAGAGCGGGAGGCATGGTTTTAGGGAGATCGTCAGGGGCCGCGAGCACGTTTTGGCTGTTCGTCTGTAATCGTGGCGCAGACTGAAGCCACGACAGCGCTTCATGCCCTCTCTTTTCAAGTTCGTTGGGGTATGGGGAGGAAAGAAGCTCCTGTGTCCAAACAACTACGACAGACTCATTCTGTAAAGAGCCCGACATGTCAGTCAAACTCGATTTGGGCCTTTCCACACACCAAAAAGTTCAAACCCCAAATGTCAACATTTCCTGTCATCATTCAGCACCCTTGCCCCATTTTGAGATTGGGGAGAAAAAACTAATTAAAAAAAAAAAAATCTGCGTCAACCCTTTCAGCCCGGAAAGGGTTGAAAGGGTTGACGCAGATTAGCAGGGAGATAAGACTGCCAGCTGATCGTTAATGGAAGCTCTCTGAAGGTTAACAGGAAAAGCAGGGCCTAACCACCAACACAAATACTCCTTCACACCAGTGTCACAGGTTCAAGCCTGCCGCCATAGTAAATGTAGATCTTCTGCTTTGTCTACTTTAAACTGAATTTTTTAAAAATTCTATATCCAGCTATTTACGCATGCATGCTGCTGCACATCAAGCTCTGATCTGCAGGGCCCAGATTTCTCACAAAGCACCTCCGAACGAGTGAAATTGGCCGGGCACATTAATCAGGGCCACATCACGCTCCCGTTTAAAGTTTGAAAAATGTTCAGAAAGAAAGAAGATGGTCTTCAGCTAAAGCAAACAATCTTTCAAGACACTTTTAGCCTTTAGGGAAACACCCACACACACAAACTAACCTAGCCTTACACGATCACAGGTTTAAAAAGGTCAGACTCTAGAGCCAGGCAGTGTTTTCACACAGAAAAGAGAAATCGCTTTGCCATAACTGATTATAATAAATAAATAAAATGAAGCAGGCCTTCAGAGTTTGGAGACAGGACAGCTGTGGGTTATAATGCACATCTCCTTAATTCCTGATGTGCATTTCCAAATCTATAACTCCCACAGGAAATAACATACAAAACACGTGACCGTTAAAGCACAAAAACAAAAGCGACGTTGCCTCAAACCTTTTTACCAAAAAATTCAACAATGTCAAAACTCAGAAGACAAAGATACCGACGGCTAAACTAACAGCTCTCACACTGAAAACAGCTCATTTACAACTCACCTACACCTCAAAGTGCGAAATCAAAGCCTATTTTCTTTGTATTCTGCGGTGTCCAACATCTTAAGCCCTTTTAAAGCCGCTGTGTGTGTGTCTGTGTTGTTGTTGCTGTTGTTGTATGACTGCAGATTACAGCCTAGCCAGAGAACGTTACGAAACAAAACCAGGGCTTAGGCGAGGGAGTCCCTCTGCTTTGGGACCTGCAGCGTAGGCTTCAGGAGTCTATTCCCTGCCACGATTACGAGTACAGGGGAGAGGGGGGGGAAAAAAACAAAAAAAACAAGAGGTAATTAAGGAATGATTTTCAACTCAGTTTGGGACAAAACTCTTGCAACTCACCTCCCTCAAATGCACACACACACACACACACACAGTCTTGCTCAACTAGCTACACTATCGAACACAAAGGCAAATTCGGGGGCCTAAGGGGCCCAGAGAAAGGGATGTGGTGGCGAGGGGTGGGGAGGTGAGGGACATTGCAGTATAAATGGTGAGAGGAGATTAGAAAGATGTGTGTTAACGTGAAAGAACAGACGGAGTAGGGGACAAACCGCGTGGAGGGAGAAGGGGTTTGAGAAAGAGGTGAATAATGGCATTGGTACAATGGGAACGAGGAGCGAAGGTGATGCATGAGGGGCTATTAGATGGCGTCGGCTGAGCTAGCGCCCTACAGGAGAGCGACGCGCTCACATGCTTACATCACACTCCATCTAGCAGTTGATCTCAAACTGCAGTCAGAATAGGAAGTGAAAAATTAATTTAAGGGCGAGCAGAGAGGACGGAGCCATAAAAGTAAGCCAGTAAAAAAAAAAAAAAAAAAAAAAAAAGCGCGTAGAGACACTTATTATAGACGTTTTTGATATTTTGCTCTCCAACCAGCTGCCGGTTTGATTCTGAGTCACCTGGCAGGGTGGTACTCATGTATAAATTAGATAACTGCGTTACTGGTTGCACTTGTCTGAGTCAGCCTTTCAAATAAATCCATCACTGAATCTCTCGGTATTTAAAAAAAGGAAAAGAAAAAAAACCCCAAAAGGATCCAGTTCAAGAGCTAGCTTCTCACATACATTACATCAGTGCTGTAAAATCTGTTATCAGCGGTTGATCGCGCAGCGCATCAAACCTCGAAATGTAGATCACCATCAGACATCCCATCGCTTGTGGGCGATGCTTAATGGTGCCGGTTGCACCTTTTTTCCTCGAAGATTTCCATTTTGTTTGTGAGCGAAAGTTTCCAGCCCATACGGTCATTATTAGATCATCTTAAAGAGAAAAGTCAACAATTTCTCTCCAACATACAGGCTCAAACTGTGGCTTTATAAATGGCATGAATGGACTCCAATCAACCAAAACATTAAAAAAAAAAAAAAGTGTATCAAAAATACAGGTTACAGGTGATCAAACCAATAGCAGACATGGGCTGTCCACCTTTGCTGCAAGAAGCATTAACCTTAAATTTCACACACAATTTACAATATTAGTTTTGGTGGCATACAGTTAGGTTTTGGTGCCCATGCATGAAATCTGACTCAACTTTGACACATAAAGACAGGAGTGACAGCTGCAAATTTAAATACAGCTACAACGCCGCACACACACAAATCTCAAGAAGTGAGAAAAGCAAGAAAAAAGAAAGAAAGAAACCAACTCCTGGAAAATGAAACTATTCTGCAGAGAGTAAATCTACTCTATTGATTAACGGTGAAATTATGTAACATACTTTGTGCAGCAGTTCTCCACCACTCGGGGCTCCAGAAAGGAATTTTAAAAAAAACAAACAAAATAACAATCGTCATATGTGACCGAGCGCTATGACTAACATGAAATTCCACTCTTGATTTCTGTGACTGAATGACGGGGCGCTTGCTCAAAGTGAAAGTGTCTGTCAATAATGGTTAAAGCAAAGAAAGGGCTTACGGTCAAGAAATAAGGCATTGTCAGAAATTGCGAAAGCCTAACCGTTTCTTATGACTATCGCAGCTTACGGAATATAATCATAAGATCTGTGTAATACAAGAAAAAGGATGACTAAATAACAGAACAGCGAAAAGTACATTTTCTATTCTAAAGAAAGGGCCCGACAAAGAGTTGGTTACTGCTGCTTGTTACTTTTTCTGTTTTCCTCCATAGTTTCACAATTTCATCTGCAGCAGAGTCTTTAGTCTCAATTTTAAAATTTCTATTTTTAAAAATATTCTACTGACTTGGGTTGAAACAAAAATTTAAAAAAAAAGTTTTCCCTTCACAACTACATGTTCTCAGTTTCACCAAAAATGATTACTCATATCACTGTCAGACAAATCGAGTAACTTCCCCAGAATGCAGCCGCGATCCAGATGCTTTAACAACAACCTAAAGAGAAAAAAAAACAAGAAGTTGTTTGCTCAGAAATAGTTTCTGCATGTCACTTTCTATAAGCCGGGGGTGGGAGGTTCAAGTCCCCACCTTTCATGCACATAAAGCTACACATCACACGCATAGCCGGGGGGGGGCAAACCTCCTGTTCTTTGGCTTGTCATTAATGTTTATCCAGAATTTGTTTCTACATTACTCATTACAGTGTGTGAAAGTCATCGTTCTGCATCTATGACAATCTGGCTCGGTTACCTCATTTCCTTTCCACATCCTCAAACAATTACATCCTTTAAAAAGACACACACACACACACACACACACACACACACACAGACAGAGGTTTGCATCAGCAACGAGCTTCGGTCTGAATGAGCAGGCCGTGCCTTTAACCAAGATCACCATGGATATTCTACTTGAAATGGTGCCTAATTTGATTATTTCTATCCTCCTGGATTTCTTCTCTCTGACGATCACAGGTTGCACATTCCAGAGCTCACCCCCCCACCCCCGAATACACACACACACACACACACACACACACACACACACACACACACACACACACACTCACACTCTTCTCTCCCTCCCTCCCCCGGGCCTTGTAACGTTTGATCCGGGGCCAGGGGGAGGCCGGCCAGACATTCAGCCCAGAGTCTGGCGCCCTCTCCTCAGTGTACCATGCACTATAGCTCCCTGCTGCGCGGCCTGGAGGAAATCACGCAGCCACGAGAATTGTAAAAGCCCTCATCTATTGAGCAGAGGTTAAAACAGGGGGAACAATGCCTTTGACTCACATTCTGCTTCCCTCTGTGGAAAGCCTTAAAAAGCACCTTGGAGAAAATAAAAAAAAAAAAAAAAAAAAAAAAAAAATCAATGGGCAAAAGAAAGGAAAGAAAAGTCGATATTCCTTCACCAACTTATCCATTCATACCCTTCTTAAACATGTTTTCCATTTATGGGAATAGAAAAAAAGATTCATGTGACTATTTAATAAAAAAAAAATGTGAAAGATTTACCAACTGTGGCATCACAACCCCCGAAGACTCGGACTACATGCCCCCGTGCATGCATGTTTGAGCGCTGCGTTTGTGTCGGACTGGGCGCTCACACAGATGTGTCATATCAAACTGTAAGAAGACTGCGAAGTTTGCTTTGGCAGCGCAAATCAAAACAAAGCAGATGGAGGAATGCAAGATGTAAGAGGAAGAGCTCCGAAACTACCAACAACCTAAACGTGTCGCTGAGCAGTCTGGCCTTTCTAACAAATTATTCTCATATGCAAAACACACACACACACACACACACACACACACACACACACACACACACACACACACACACACACACACACACACACACACACACACACACACACACACACACACACAGAGTGCAAAATTAAAACTGACTGTGAAGACAAGGAAACAGATTCCAACAATGCACGGGCTCCTCCTCTGCAACTCCTCTGCAATTTCACAGCTAGGCGTGGAGAAAGAATAAAAAAAAAGGGTCCCCTTCCTTATTCTCCTTCTGCCTTGGTATCTTAACAGAAAGCTCCCCGATGCCTCTATCTCCAGAGCTGTGCTGAGTAATCGAGCAAATGAGCTGAGAGGGAGGAGGGTGAGAGATCGAAGTGGAACAGATTCAAAAATTCCACTCTGTATTCCATTATAAGACATGATGGGAGCCGGGAGCGGGGATAATGTGATATTTTTTTGTAAGAGAATGTGGGTGCAGGAAGGACGCACTGAGGAAGAATGAGCATTTCACCTGCAAATCAAGTTTATCCTGCCCGCTACCCTCCTCATCCCTCCTGTTCTCGCACATCCGCACTGACAAGGGAACCGGCGCATCCGACAACTCAGCAGCAGCAGCCACAACACGGACCCCTCCCCTCCCCCAAGACCGCGTTTCAGCACGGAAACACGTTCGGCTCCAGTCCTCTAAATACTGTTTGAACTGTTGCAAGAAGAGGGCCAGATGCAGTTAACACCTCTTCTGTGAGCAGGCATGTTGCTCTAAAAATCAAGTCAAGATTTAGACTCGCTGTTCTGTCTCTACATATTCCCACCACACCCCAGTAAACCCCCTTTAAAAAGAAAAAAAAAAAATTTTTTGCAAGAGCTTAAAAATAGAGATTAGGCAGCAACAGTGGCCACCCAGCCACTCTGCTCCAATGGCTCATTACTCCACATGACTAGGAGGGGAGGAATCTGCCATCCTGAATTAAGGCCTCCCCCTCATGAGGGGCCAAATGCTTGGTTATTTAAAAATAAATAAATAAAAGGGTTGCATTTGAGTGCTCTTTAACTGAGGGAAGGTCACCGACCCATGCACGTTTTAGAGCTACAAATGGCTACAGTGGAAAAAAAGGAATAAATGTAACCTATAAAAAAAATAAATTTAAAAAAAAAAAAAAAACTGGAGTGAGGGGGAAAAAAAAGATTTAATGAGAGAGCAATGTGTAAGCCAAGTCAGCGCCGTGCCAAAGAGGGGTCTGAATAGAGTGACCAGTGGCTTGTTAGCAGAAAGAGACAAGCTGCTCTATCTATCATAAAAGAGTGATTCATAGATTACTGTGCTTAGTAGAAAGCTTGCGAGACTGTAAACGCATAACAAGAACAGCTATGAATGTACACTTCATGGTAAGCGTGAACAGGATTCCCGGAGCGGTATCTGATGACACTGTGCAACCAGTTATCTTCACGGAAAACACGATACGTCTGCATTCAAAAAGGAAGCCCAGGGATTTCCTCATCTGAACCGGCTCGGCCGAGATATTTCGTGAAGTCGTGCGCGCGGCCGCGCCGTTGACGAGAGAACCTGTGATATTCCAGGCAGAAAGCTAAGGGGAGGAACGGAGGATCGATAGTGACTGAGCCTCTGCTCTTGTTGCTTCATCCTCCCCCGAGGCTTAATTCACTGGATGTTTAAAAGGCGACGGGAGTCACAATAGGGGATCAGATGGGATTGACCATGGGATGAAAATGTGAGGAGTGTTTATTAAACTGATGCGGTCGAGATGAAAAGCGGGGAGAAGGTGAGCGCAGATCGGTCAAGAGGCGCGCACAATGGTCATTAAAAGCTAATGCCGGTGCGAGCGACAGCAGCTCGGTGATTCCAGAGAGCATAAATTAAATAGACTGCGCTGGAAACAAAAGCAACCGTACGTAATGTGAAAAGAAGGCACCTGACAGAGCTCGGAGGATGATATCATGACTGATAATAATTTACATCCTACTGTGGATGAATGTCCTTCACTGGCCTTCTTATGGCCAAGGCCAAACCAAAGACAAAGCTAAAGTGTTGATTCAGCTTCACGGGGATCCTGAACGGATAAGCTGTGGCCAACACACACACACACACACACACACACACACACACACACACAGGGACTGACCAGCTGTCTCACACTCCCCTCCCCAAAATCCCCATCCAAACCTAGAGGGGTAGGAGGAAATAAATCAGTCAAATGAAGATGCGCACAGAGGGAACGCAAGTGGTGTACGACACACACACACACAGCTCTATCTGTATGGGCTCTCCACTGCTGCAGTGTGTCCAACTACTGGACTGTTTCCTCCTAAAAGACACACCTATGCAGGCTTAAGTGCACTACTCCTGACCAAAATACACACACACACACTCACATAAACACACACCCACATGTATAACAAAGAGCGTCACACCCAGTTTTATGTCACTGCTCTTGCAAATAGCCCGAGCCACTGATACCCACGAGATGCGTCGAGAGGTTGGTTTTAAAACCAGTTTATCTCACCTACTGACTGCAGGTGTACACCTAAAGACCTTTGCCTGTGCGTGTCTGTGAGTGCGTGCATCAGTGCCGGCAAAGAGCCGGAGATTGTGCTCGGTGCCAACAGCTGATAAGAGAAAAGGTCGTGTTGCATAACAGGAGTTTGTGCTTTGCGCGCTTGTGACATAATGGATTAGGAAAGGGATGCAGGGAAGAAGAGGAGCGAAGGCAGAGGGAGGTAATGGGTAAGAAGGGGTTTATGTTAGAGGAAGGAGCCGAGGTGCTACGGATTTTGGCCGCTGAACACCTTTCGGCGGTCCAAATTGAAGCCGGCAACTCGCAGAACGCTTGTAATGATGCAGCAAACTCTCCACTGTCAAAGCAGACTTTATTTAAGCATAAAAGCCACACTGCCTTCTCATTTAAAGTGCAAACCTAATAAATATGTAAATTTAAAAAAAAAAGGAATGAAGAAGATTGGATTAGAATGAGGCTGGGCTAGCCAACTTCACTCCCAGAGATCTTTCTGGCAGCGCTCGTCAAGTTAGCAGGCCCTGTGAGAGGAAGGATGAGGCCAAAGGGATGTGAGGCTGGGCCTGCAGCGTGGGAAGGCTGCTTCTTCTCTTCTGCTTCAACACACAACTGTTCGGATGGGGACACATTAACTAATGCCTGGTGATGTTCACATACCTGCCAACTTCAGCTCCAGATACATATGTCTGTGTCTTGTATGTTTTTTATTTTTTAGGCTTTGATTTCTCTGCGCAGCACAAGCAGCACACAAAATCACGATTTTGTTTCTTTCATTTTGCACTGTGTGCAAACCGCCGGTAATCTCCGTGAGGACTTTTATATTTTGCTGGCAGTTACTTTTATTCCATGCTGTTACAACCTGGCAATGCAATAAAAGCAGGCCCAGATTTTATTTTGCCCCCCTATCGGTGAATGTAAAAACAAAACAAAACAATAAAGGAGAGTAATGATAGTTTCAGATTAAAAGGAACCCCCTCCATTGCTTTTCATTCGATCCCGTCCCTGGAAAAAAAATGAAATGCTGCCATTTCAATCCTCACCTTACCCACCCACCCTCCCGTCCTCACGTTCGTGGAAAAACAGCTAAAATATATGGAAAGCACCTTCACAGAAGCGGTTGCGTGGAACGCAACTGTAGTAAACAGTAAAATAAACAGGCAGTAAAATGTCGCTCTTGCCACGGTACACTTTGCTTTTGCCCCCGTAGTCATAGTGACAGAGGGGTTGGAAAGTGAACCCTGCCATGTTGCACACGTGAGGAGAAGAGAGCTCATGAAAGGAGAATTTGCATTGAAACATAAGGTTAAATGAACCGCACTGAGGCTCAGGCACGGTGAAAAAACAACCCTGTGACCCTCTCTTCATGGTCCTACATGAGGCCCACATTTCATTTGGACAGCTCAAGAACGAGAGAGAGCGAGAGACCGAAGCCGAAAGACTGGGGGGGGGGGGAATAAAGAGAGGAAGGAGGAGGGAGAGTCTGTGCCTTTGCACTCCCCCCTTCTTGCCCCTGCTCTCTATTTTTGTTTCCTCTTTTTGTGCGTGCTCGACGCACACACTCACAGTGCAATGGATTTTCAACTTGGCCCTCATCAGTTGTGCGCCTGATGAAACAAACACTGACAGCCTCTTTACATTTGTAAAGGCCCCTGCAGCAGCTGTGCTTGTCCCACACACTCACACTCTCTCTCTCTCTCACACACACACACACACACTTTGAATCAGAGGCCTAGCCCCTGCTGGGGCCTACAGGAAGAGCAGACTCTGCACAAAATGGCCTGACTGCACTGAGCAGCTACTCTCGCTTACAACACTCACACACACCAACACAGTGTGTCATGTTTCGTTAGACAGGACAAGTCTGCCACACATTAGTGATACCTCAGCCATTACACAGCGCTGACCCCTGGCTCAAGAAGACGCCAACAAATAAGAAAATAAACCTACAAAAATAGATTTTTCTTCGCTGACATGAAAGCAGGAGATAGGTGAGCCTGTCCTCTGGATTTGTTCTCTCAACACTGGCGTTCGCAATCCCTGTGGGAAAATGATGATTGCCCCGCATTGTTTTGTTTTGCTTTTTCCAAAAGAACTCACTCACTCCACTATTTTTAAATCGTTTGCGACCGTTGAATTTTCAGTGTCATTCGCAGACAGGCGTTCATTGGGTGCAGAAGGCAAGGGTGGCAACCCGCACTCCTGTTTCAGGGGGAAATGGTTAAGCCAAGCATGTATAATTGTCTTACGCTAATTACCGGGGGAGGGGTGGTACACTAAGGGCCAAGAGTCCTGTCTCAAAGCGTGGGGGGGGGGGGCAAGAGGATCTGGACTCCTCCAGGTTTTTGTAAATGCGTTTGGGAGCCTAGTTTGGTTCGGGCCAAACATTATGCATTGACTGCAGCTGCAGAAAATACATGACAGATGTGACACACATGCACACAAAAACACACACACATAGCACTGGGACGTGCATCCTGCAGTCAAGCAGCGCCCATCCCAAAGTCCAGATCCTTTGTCACCAGAGCTAATAATACAACGAGTGATTAAAAGGCTAAATGTATTAAAAAAAAACCCAAAAAAAAACCCTTCCAGTTTTAGAAAGCCTAAAACTGGCTGGCCACAATGCAATGCCTCAATTTTAGACGGGGACTTTTATATCAGTTAGTCATAATTTCTACGGCACATCCTGTTTCCTCAGTTCAGGGAGAAGCTTACACATAAGCGGATCCGATCACAAACGTGTCATCTTTGCAACACTCATCCCACTATTACAGCACACACATTCACGTGCACGCACACACACACACACACACACACACACACACACACCGCAGAATTTATGGTCAGTTAACATCAATGTAACTGAAACTACTCGGTCACACTCAGAGGAAGACGATCTCAGAAAGATCACCATCGTGGCTGAACATAATTTATATGATAATAATAACAACAATAATAATAATAATAATAATAATAATGATAATAATAATATTTTCACCATGGGGACAAAGAGCACATTTCTGTAATATTCACGTAGTAGCGAAGTTACAAAAAAAGCCTGAGCTGCAATGAATAACCGGCACTTATTGAGTCTTTGCTAAAGATGACTCTCCTTTATGTTGCTTTCCAGCAATGTTGATGCCATTACATTTCAGCACACTGCCTTCCTGTGTTGGAAAGCAACAACAATCTATCAATGATGGGTCAGTGATATATTGCCCTACTTTTCAACACTTATTCATAGGACACAAGGGGATACCCTAAAAAAAAACAAAGTGTCTTTAATAATTCTCTGCACTTGTTGCGGGGCAAACAAAAAGCTCACGAGCAACTGCAGGGACGCAGTCCCCCCGATTGTTCACACAGACCTGTTGCTCGGTTTGGCCCTTTGCAACACTTTTCGAGACGATGATTTTGAATGCACCCTGCACCCAAAAAAATAAATAAAAATAAATTATAGAAGAAGTGCACACTTTTTCAGGGGCAGTCCACATGGCGTTTAAGTGAGGATGGGTTTTGGAGGGAGGGGGGTGTGTTTAGCTCTGCTGACTTCAGTCAGTCGAGCATTGGCGCACGTGAGATGCCTCGTGCCTCGTCGCAAATAAAGGCAACAATGTGTCCGGTGGGCGCACAGCAACAATCTATACATCAAAGAAGTGCAAAAAGATGAAGTATATTGGGGGGAGGGGCAGTCGACAAAATTAATTTAAAAAATAAATAAACGATGGTGGCTAAAGTAGGAGCACACCGCAAGATTAAAAGTCTTTGTTTAGGTCACGCAGATGGACCGCTATAGCGAGACTGTAATTAAAGCCAGGGCCGAGCTGGACTAGCTCCTGGTTTCACAGCCCCTTCCTCTACAAAATTCACCAGTGTTACTTGCAGGGACACGGAGAGAGAGAGAGAGAGAGAGAGAGAGAGGGAGAAAATGGTCGCTTCATACATGAACCTCTGCAATGCGACTGAACACAGTCTCTTTAAAAAGATGGAACCGCTTACAAACACTTGTCTCAAACATGTCCACCAAGTAGTGCCGCGTTAAACCGAATTCAGCAGCCGAGTAGGACCTAAAGGCTAGTTAGCTATGCCCCCCCCCAAACACCTCCCGTAGTATAGCGAAGGAGAGAGAGAGAGAAAAATGGAGTTATCCCCTCAGCGAGCTGCTGCAATATCTGCTCCTTCGCAGAGGTCACACGAAGACCTGCCAAAATCACCGACACCGGACTTGACGTGTACGCCGGCGGTAAAAGGCGAGGGCAGGCGTGTAGCAAACAAACAAACCCAGGAGTGTGCCCGCAGCGTTTCGAGAGGTGGAAATTGAATGAAAATGCCTAATCGCATGACCCCCTTTTTCCTGCTGCACGGAGAAAATTAAAGAGCCACAACAGTCCGCGAAACACGTCGGTTTGTCAGCCCCACACCAAAAACACACACATATATAGATATATATACACCCTGCGCCAGGACGTGAACACTTAGCCACACATAGGCTCGAGCGTGAGGACGGGTTATAGTGAGCTATATATCCCGAAATGCTCAGCATGGGACGAAATGAAGTCGCAGTAGCCGAGCCATGGCCGACAGGCTCGTCTTCACGACTCTGAGTAGCAAGAAACGGCTAGCGAACAAAAGCGTATTCTGGGAAACTGTTTGCCAAGTCTTTTAATTTAAAACCTTTTAGGGGCCTTGTAGCATAGCCGAAGCATGCTATGCACAAAATCACGGGTTTAAACGAGTCAAAATAAGCGAAGCAATCCCCCTTCACTGCTACAACCACCAGCAGCACCACTAAAGCACCCGATGTTCAAATAGCCTAAAACATGGTCGGTGTCGAAGAAACGCTGCAGCAGACGTTGAATAAACATTGCTGTCTCTTTAAATTAAAAAAAGGAAAGAAGAAGACATGTTATTGTTAACACGTCGAGGCAACTTAAAGGCGTTACATTTTGGAGGATATTTGACCCAAATGGAGCCCAGGCTGCATGATGGTAACCTTCACCAGCCCGTGATGGAAAGTTTATGCGTTTTCATAAAGGCGAGCAAAGGCAAACTTGAATAGAGCCGATATCGGTGAGCATTTCAGGCAATAATAATATTTAAAAAATACACGCGTTCACTTACATATTTCTTTTGGATGATATTCCTCTTAGGTCGTTCCTTGCTCATTATGCAATCCCCCAAAAATGTTTGGCTATAGAGAGAATGGCCACATGAATTTCTTTCTTTGACTCTCGCCTCTTCCGGAGCTCCACCAAAGGACGATTTAAATCCCCGGCTCTGTAAGGAAAAGCTTGCTGGCTTTGCAGAATCCTCCTTCGGTGTTTCCCCGTTTGAAGAATTCGGATTAAATCCCCCGGAAATATATATATATCTATATATACAGCTGTATATATATAAATATATATATTCAAGAGCCGACGACGAACAGAAACGGACTGAAGCCAAACTCACTTGGGGATAACATAGTCAAAACAAATGCACAACAATAAGTTCCATTCGCTCCGACAGCTCGGCTTCTCGTCTCTGCGCACTCGCTCCCGGCTCCTTTCAAATGCATGAATGTAGCTGAGGTGATGTCAGAAAAGTTACATCTTGTTTGAGGCGACGAGACATCGAGAAATAAATAAAATTACAAAATAAAACGTTAGGTGTCACGTCGCTTTCCTTTTTTTTTTTTCCTTTCTTTTGGAGGGGGGCTGGAGCCTGAGGTCGTCGACAGATCCAGCGGCACTGCTGTGCTTACCGAGAGCAGCTCCTTTCTTCCACTGCCTCCGCCTCCTCGCACAACACCGCCACCATCAGCGGCAACTTTAAAAAATTCTCGAGAGACAACCCCGAGCACGTAGCCTTGCTAGATAAGCCTATACCGTGTTCTTTTACGGATTTATGGTGTGTTTGCGGTAATAGTAACAAGCATTTTTTTTTTCTAGTAATCCTGCACTACACGGCGCGTTTAAAGTCCGATGCAGCAATAGCTGAAGGCTTGCTGGGGCCATTTCGAGGAAACACCAGAGGTCACAATAAAGTTTATCTTCTAAATTACTCTTGTGTCTTGTTTTTGATTTTAAGACAGCTAGTTTTATGCTGCAGTTTTAATGGGATTTAACATTTTCAATAAGAAGTTGTTAGGGGACAAAAGGAAAAGGTGAGGGTTCCCAATGCGAATGACTGCCCCCCTCCACTTCCACACCACAACCACACAACCTCAGTGCACGTGGTTAAACATTAAAGCTCGACCTGAATGGTGGGAGATGCTATACTTTAAGGAACTTTTCAACTGAGAAAACCTTATTGTTATAGAGAAGAGAGTTTCACACCCAGTGTGATGATGTCACTGGTGCAGTTCCACAGAGCGAGTTTGCAGACCAGCAAGAATAAAAGCATCATGTGATCTGAATGCATTAAGCAGCTTCATATTTTGAAAATGATGCATGCATCTGTATATATGCTCAGATATGCTTTCTTGGATTTTTTAAGCACTGTGCAGTGACTGTTAGCTGACTGGATGTCCTCATCCCCCTCAGTATCAGTGGGCTTGCTGTGTTATTACTCTAATGTACTGAGTGGGATGGTTGCTCCGTTTGAACCACAGAGGTAGAGGTAGTTAAAAGTAGTGTGTGTGTGTGTATGTGTGTGGAGGGGGAGGGGATATTAAGATGAATATGCAGCTTTGTCTCTGTGGTATACCTGAAGAGAACTCTAACTGTATAATGATGCTGCTTTTTTAAACTAGTTGTTACTGAGCAGTGCTGGTTCACTAAAAACTGTGTTTAGGCCACCAGAATGGAAGAAATATTTCCACTACAGTTTTTTATTTTCTCCAAGAGATTCATTTTTTGATAAACGTATTTTAGTGCATTGTCCATGGAGCTTATTGATAGATGGCCTTGAAATTTGCTACAGAGCTTCACCAGGTCTGGAGGATGAATCCTTCAGACTTTTGTAATCCCTTTTTGCCTTTTTATATAACCAGCAGATGAACATTTTCTGTGAAATATGTCAACATATAAACAATGAGCTGGCAGTATTTCAAAGTAGACATACGGGTGATCTGCTTAAGAAATACTGGGTGGATTGCAATCAGATTTGCTCCATATATTCATGTCTCTGTGGAAGAACTGCAATAAATTTGTTTTTACCCAAGCAGCAACCTTGGGTAAAAACTGCAAAAAAGCTGGTCCCCATAAACAACCATGCAGAAAAAAAAAGCAGAAAAAAACATAGTTACTGCCTGGCACAAAGAAAATGTTGAATTTTCTAAAAAATAATGTTATTAACTGTAAAAGTTAAGAGCAATCTATCAGTTGGATGCTAATAGATTCTCACTGGCCACTTCATTAGGTACACCTTGCTAGTACAGTGTTGGAGCCCCTTTTACATTCAGAAGTACCTTAACTCTTCATGCCATAGATTCAGTAAGGTGCTGGAAACATTCCTCTGAGATTTTGGACCATACTGAGATGAGAGGATCACACAGTTGCTGCAGGTTTGTCAGCTGCACATCCATGATGGGATGGATTTTCCTGTTTCACCACATTCCAAAGATACTCTATTGGACTGAGATAAGGGGACTGTGGCAGCCACTTGAGTGGAACCTGTTTGAAATCATTTAAGTTTTGTCACATAATGCGGTAACCTGCTGGTAACAGCCAACTGAAGATGGGTACACTGTGGTCATAAAGGGATGGACATCATCAGTGGTTTTAAATGATACTCAGTTGGTGCTAAGTGGTCTCCATTATACCACCATTACACCACCACTACCAAAATCCTGAAACACTGATATGAGGCGGTGGATCCATGCTTTCATGTTGTATACAGCGTTCTTGACCCTACCGTCCAAATGTTGGAGCAGAAATCGAGACTCGTGAGATCAGGCTATGTTTTTCCAGTCTTGCCTTGTCCAGTTTTCGTGGCCCTGTGTGAATTTTCGCCTCAGTTTCCTATTCTTAGCTCAGAGGAGTGGCACCCACTGTGGTCTTTTGCTGCTGTACTCCGTCTGCTTTAAGATTGTTGTGCGTTCAGAAATGTTCTTCTGCATACCTTGGTTGTAAGGAGTGGTTATTTGAGTTACTTTTGCCATCCTGGATATTTTCTCTTCTTGGGACCCTTCTCTGTAAACCCTAGAGATGGTTGCATGGGAAAATCCCAGCAGATCAGCATTTTCTGAATTAGACCATCTCATTTGGCTCCAACAGCTATGTTACGTTCAAAATCACTTAAATCAACAAGTCGTGTTGACCATGTCTACATGCTCAGATGCACTGAGTTGCTGCCATGTGATTGCCTCATTAGATATTTGCATTAACAAGCACTTGTTAATGAAGTGGCTGGTGAGTCTATGCACGGCGTGCTTGTATGTTTTACCGATCCATTTTACGGATCCAGGTTTGTTGCAAGTTAGCAACCATGCAATAACACTTCTGATCCAAATATGGTAACTTCTGGCTTCAGAGAACCAACATGGCAACAGCTACACCACTGAAGCTTCAAAATGAGGTATGGCAAAGTCCCAGTGGCTATGTCCATCTTTTATATACAGTCTCTAGTCTTTCCCATAAGGCACTGCTGCAGCTTGAGTAACAAGTTGGCACTGACTCAAAGTACTATTGAGTCTGATTCTCTAACTGAGCTACTAGTATGGGAGCCACCTCTACCACTTGTGAAAGTTACAGTTGGTGCTATCTATCTTATTTGCCTGCACCCAAATTACGTATTAGAACATATCTATGTGGGCTCTCTGGTGCAAGTCAGATAGTAAACTGGGTGGGATTTGAACATGCAGGCAAATTTCAGCAGAAAGTGTTGCTTTAGTTAAACCTAGCAATTAACCTCATAGTTCAGCATTATCAAAGCAGACAGCACATGCAAGTTAATGTATTGAGATGTGAGCCCTTTAATCTGCGGGTGATTATTTATTAGTCTTTGAATGCCTGTTCTCCTCAAGCACACCTCCAGAATTAGACCCAGGTCCATCCCATTACACATACTGGATGCGTTACTGGGTTTGGTTGGTTAGATATACAACAACTCAAAGAGTTAACAGTGGCACACACATTTAGACTTAAATTCACAACTACAGGCACGTTTTTACTTTCCAACTCTTTGCACTGGTGTTTGCACTGTGGGAGGCAAAGTAACGCACGCGTACAAGTAAGAAATCCTAAAAGAAGATTCGGCATGTCCCCAAATTACCTAAAAGCTGGAGTATAATCAATCACCAGCATCCATATGATCATGCTGATTTCATTATCATTCATGTAACGGGGAGGAGCTATTGATTCCTGTCCTCTGTTTGATGTAGATTCTGCGTAACGCACCAAATGATCAAAGCGCTGAACTTACCCTCAAATGCACGAACAAAGACGCCAAATCAATAGTCCACAGATCAATAATTCTAAGCATGGTTTGTAGATGACATGATATTTATGTATTCCCCCCACCTTTCAGTCTCGAC
Source organism: Oreochromis niloticus (assembly GCF_001858045.2). Taxonomy (NCBI): domain Eukaryota; kingdom Metazoa; phylum Chordata; class Actinopteri; order Cichliformes; family Cichlidae; genus Oreochromis; species Oreochromis niloticus. Next base: position 20,185,484 of record NC_031985.2, on the reverse strand, counting down.
CCCTATTCCAGTTATGCTGTTAGGAATACGTGGATAGAAGGGATAATAGTAGCCGTTGATCATGTGTACTTTTATTTTATATGCGTTTAAAAAAAAATCAAATCACTTTTTGCCTAATCAATCATGTCTACAGCGTCATGGTCAAGTATGCTATTTTGAGACAAGACTATGTAAGCTGCCTTTAGCCCCCCCCCGTCACCTGTACTCTCCGGAGGGGGGGTTATCGGGGTCTTCTGCCCTGCTGGTGCTGACATTTAGGCCCACATGAATCAATAAGACAAGCTGAGGAAGGATGCCTGAATTTCGCAGCGGTCGACCTCACAGTTCACATTTAGCCCACGGGCAGAAGGGTTGCAGGCTCTTCTCGAGACATTTTTAGTCTGATTTTTTTCCGCTACGTGCAGAACTGTAAAATGCGGTTTTCAAATCTTCTTGTTTGCACAATATTTCAAATGTATATATTTATATATCATAGCTGTGATGCTGGGTAAAATGTGCAGTGGGTGTGCTCATAGCACATACATGTTAAACACTCGTGGTCTGAGTGCATGAAAGCAGCACAGTTGTTGCTATAGTTAACAAAAATGAAACCTTAAAACTAAAACTAGATGTAAAACATTTTAATTATTTCCTAAAAATTAAGACAAAATAAAAACTAACTGAACTATATGGACACTTTATTAGGTACACTTTCGCCCTTCTGCCTTCAGAACTGCTTTAATTCCTAATGGCACAGATTCATCAAGGTGGCAGAAACAATGCTCAGAGATTTTGGTCAATATTGATGTGGTAACGTCATACACCAAGAGGTGCTCTGTAATCTATGTTCAAGAGACCAGTCCGAGCTTTGTGAGATGATATGTTATCATGGTATGTTATAAATAACTCATCTGTGAAGCTTCTTCTAGCTGAAGAATCTGTTTTTACAACTAAATGCAAAAAAGGTACCAGCGACAGGGATAGCATTATCAGTTTGTGTCTGCTCTTAATTGCACAGAGACTGTAAAGGTTTAAACTCGCCTGAGTCAGTTAAAAACAGGTTCACACCAAGTTCCTGTTCTGCAGCCAATAAAAAAAAAACCTGAATCACATCACAAAACAAAGCGGAACAAAATCAAACGCACAAGCTACACAAATGTGTAAAAAGAAAAAAAAACACCCCCCAAAATATATATATGGCAAAGACATTTGTATATGTTTTGTGTGTGTTTACTTGTGTATATGTGTGTGATGGAGAAGGCCAGGGATTGATTAGAGCTTTCACTCTCAATGTGGTTAATTGCCCAGTGAGGCTTAGCAGACGGTGCTGGCTAGATTGATGTCCGATAGCCAAGAAGAGGGGGAGTCTGGGTGTGTTTGTGTGTGTGGGTGAGCGTGTGTGTGTGAGATGCAGGGAGGGAGGGTGGCGTGGGGGCAACAAATCCCAAATTAATGTTGAAAGATTGAATGGTTAAATATCGCACACTGTGGAAATAAACCCAAAGGAGTTTCCTTTCAAATAAAAGAGAGGAAAAAAAATCATTGTAATCACATCTGTTGAAAAATAAAGGGAGATGTACTGAAATGGGAAAAAAAGAAAGAGCCATGTCACCTTTTGTTTTGTTCAGCGCTAAAATAGCTCGAAGCTCCCTTTGGGTTCAGTTTGATGACATCTTGATGTTTTCATCTCTCCTCAGTTTCTCTGAACTTGCTTAATCTTTAAAAGCAATAGTTTCGTTCTGGCGCCGGATCAAGCGGCTCAAATCCTCGTTAATCTATCTCTGTCTTTAAGTAGATATTAGTGGGCTTGCCAGAATGGCTAAAACAGCTCAAATGGAGCTAGATTGTAATCTTACGGTCAAAAGTTCCTGGAAGTTGAAAAGGAGGAGATATGTATGTAAGGAGGGCCGGAGTTAACTAGCTGTGTGTGATAGCGTGGGGCAGCCACAAGCGAGTGTCAGGGCTGGCGGGGGTTGGGTGTCTGAGGAAGCAGTAAACTCATGGATGGCTTATACAGTCCTCTCCTTTTCACACAGGCTATTTAATCTCTAAGTAATACGAGCACCGGGGATATTGAATAGCGCATGTAAAAGAAAAAGAGGAAGAGAAGAATAAGGAATAAGGAGAAAGGAGACAATGAAAAGATTTCATATGATAACATATAAGTATTTACAACTAATGGCAAGACATCTGAGTTCTTTTTGTTAATATTTTTTAAACGGGATACAGGAGGCCTGTTTGTCAGTGCGTCTGATAATCATAAACAGGAGCAGGAGCCAATAAGATCTTAACAAGTGGAACAAATTCTGCCAGCGCTGTAAGTTTATTGAAGCCTGTTTCCAATACAAAATTGGTTTCTAGAGTTTTTCAGAGTTAACAAAGGATGAAATGAATGGCTGTTGTGCTGGTAGAGAAAGGCTAATTTTTATTAGAAAAACACAGGAACTACATGTTCTCAAACCAGTATTTGTGTTTCTAGTCAGGAATAAAAGTGAGAACTTTTTCCTTAATTTAGATCTTTAATTTAAGCTCAGTTTAATCTTAGGATTCATTTAAAAAAAATAAAATCTTTGAGACCTTGACCTTGAATTTAACTTGCATTTCATTGGAAATATGAAGCTGAATCTGTTAAGTGAAGACATTATTGGTCCCGTTTCCAGTCCAGGCGTCTACCGTGCTGAGGCTGTTGCTTTTTTGACGAGTTGTAATGTTTTGTGTTTTGTTTTATTTAAATAAGCCTTCCCAAAAAATAACCAGTGGCCATTTTCAGCGTCTCCAGCTTTTTAGTAGCTTTCTTCTTTTGTGCAGCACCTCTCTAAACAGAGTTTTTAAAAAGAGCCCTTGGACCTCTGGATATTTGAATGCTTCAGAAAAGAACGACTCTCAGGGCAGCTAATATTTCACTGTGAACATTAAGCTTTTTCATGGCAAATAATCCAAACCATGCAACCACATATTAATGACTAACCTCGTGTTATGGACATATGATCTTAGACGTTCTCTCAGCTGAAGTTTGGTCCATTTTCAACGTCTTCTTTTTGCCAGGTGATGACGTTTGTATTGAAACTTGTTTCTGCCACTGAAGAAAAATGATTTTTCCATCTGTAAGTCAAAATTTCAGGTTAGTGTCTCAGAATTTAACTTAATAATTCATCATTTTGTGTAACCGATGTCAAAATTTTGAATTACTCAGATATAACTCGAAATTTCAAGATACTTAGTATAGCAAAAGTTTTGAGATATATAATGTGATAATTTCAGATAATAACTTGAAATGTTGACTTCTTTTCAGTGGCAGAAACAGGCTTCCATACATTTGTCTCTGCCTAATCAGTTACTCTCAACACAAACTTATTCTGAGAACAATTTAACCCTTGTCCTCCATCTTTCCAATGCTAATGTAGCTCTATAGCTAGCCACCAGACTACATTGCCAAATAACTCCACTTCTCTAACCCTCCAAACATCACTGCTATTTAGTTTTCTGTCTTTGTTTAAGTCCAAAGTTATAGCAGAGCTGTATGCGTTTTAGAAACACTGCAGTCAGAACATGGTTCATGATCTTTAGGTGGAAACTAGCTTGCTAACTTCCTGCTAACATCTGTTGCTGCTAACCCTTGTAAGTCCTCTTTTTCAATGATAAACTTTATTGTAAAACATGTGAGAACAGACAGACTGATTGTTTGATTGGAGCTGAAATAATTTCAGCTCTCAATGGCGCCTCTGTGTTTTCTTGATGTTTGGGAGAATTTGGACCCGGATATGGCTAAAGATGTCAATCTTTAAAAGTCGGTGTTAAATTCAGTATTTTCTTAGATTATTGTTCAGTATTCAGGAAAATGCGTTTGTACTTATTGGCAGATTTATTTATTTTTTTAAAGTTTTGTTCTTTTTCAAGGTCCAGTGATACAACAGACAGAGAGGAGGGTTGTGCTGTCTTCAAATTACTTGTGCCAAAATTTGAATCTTACAAGCACACTAATTAAATGGAGGTTAACCTTCTCCATAGCCACCCCTTACCTCTCCCACTCCGCTGTTAAGGGACTCCTTGGGATCACAAACTATTTATTTTTCAACCACCCCTCCAACACACACCGCCCCTTCTGAAGGGACTTGACAGTCCCCACTCTACTACCATGGATAATTGGACACCTTCAGCATGAGAAATCCCTTGCTGAAACAAAACATGCACTGACAAATTGTGTAGACTCATATCAGGTTTGTCAAATATGAGCACAATGGCGAGGATGAGACAGAGGAAGACACAGACTTGACTGAACTTTAGCTACAATCTAGATGTGAAAGGTACACAAAACCCCCTTTGGCAGTGGTTCTTTCCGATGCGATGCACACACCGAATATCTCACTTCCTGAGCTTTAGTGTGGTATATGGCAGGATCAACAGGACGAAGATCCACGCCCTCAGGCTCCACGGTGGAGTTGTCCTGGGGGCATGTAACTAAAATCAGCACGCTCTTCACTGTGCCCTGTATTGACCCATCTGGAAGCTAAATGCAAAACTGTGTGAAGATCACAGCCAAGGGATGACCTGCCCCTATTTCTGCCCCCAAGGCTGCTGTTGTGTTTTACTAATGAGGCAAATCTTCCCAAGCTCACCTGGCAACTGCAATCCAAGATAAGTCTCACTGTTTAAACTGCAGGCATTAAGAAAAATAGATGTCAACGGGGTCTTTTTTTAAAACCTTTTGCGTGGAAATTTCCTATAGTGGTTAGATCAAACACTGACATAAACAAAACTACGCAAAGAGTTATGTAACTGTTAAATAATTAACTGACAAAATAATAGTGCCTACTAATCATCAGGAGTCTTATCATTTATTTTACCTTGTCATTCATTCATGAAATATAAATAACTTGCCTTAATCTTTTTCTAAACCTGACCAAACCTGAAAATAAAGGAAGAGTCAAACAGGACATGGACCAGATTCTTGTGATTTACTCCAACACCCCAGAACCTGCTAGAATTTGCTCATTTCAAACCAGTTTCATAAGAATCATTTGCAACTTTATGATATTCATCCAGATTAAAGCAGTTAACCCACCCAGCTTGATAGTTCTTAGTTTGCAGCCCCAGGATCTGGAAAACTTGCAGTTGTTGAGTCGACCATGAACTCTGCTGTATTCCAAAGTATTCTACAGTCAAGTATGAGGCCATCTGTCTAACAGCCAAAGCTTGGCTAAAATGGGGTCATGCAACAGGGCAATGATTCCGGGCACAGCATCAAATCTGCAACAAATGGCCAGGAAAAAGAAAAATCAAGGTGCTGCAATGCAACAGGGATAGGCCAGGCCTCATGCTGTGGCAGGAACTTTAGAGTCCAGTGCATGAATGAATGCAAAACCTCAATGAAATGAAGCAACACTGTAAAGGATGATGAAAGAAACTGACAAAGTTCAACAGAAAACGATTGCTTCAAGTTATTTTGAACGAATCATGAACAAATCATAGAGTGCACTTGCACAGAGTCCTGTTTAAAAAAACCCAAAACCTCTTTTTTCACACAATTGTAAATGATGTAGTCTACTGTCAGTCCAGTTTCCTCATTCTCTTTACGATCATTCAACAGTTTTGTTCCCTTTTTCTCACCTCAAACCAGTCTAGACTGGTGTGCGGCGTGGATGAGTAGCTAACCGTGAATCGCTCATGAGGAACAAGCAGCTCTGCAGCATTGCCAGGTCTCTTGTGTGTATGTGGCGACACAGAGAATAATGGCTTTAATAATAGCATTCAGCCACAAAGGTTTTTTTTGCAGAGAATGACTGGCTGACTCATGTGGGTCAAGACCTGCCACAGGTGGGGGATCCCAGGCTGAATAAACTCACCCCCTGACGGTAGGCAGCCATAGCCTCGGCGGCCCTTTTCACCCACCCAGGACACCTGCACTTGATACAAAAGCCATCCTTCTCCGATTCTTTTAGGGCATGAGCAGGGAAATGGGAAAAGATGTGGGGCAGAACAGTACAGGGGGGGTTGGATGGGTTGAGGTGTGGAGGGAGCAGGGTGTGTGTGCGTGTGTGGTGGGGCTGCCTCAATCGTAACCACGCGGAAACAAAGTAACACAAACTCAAACCACAGCAGGGGAACAGCTGGAGCACACAGAGACAGCTTTCTGGGTGGTCCAGGAGGGAGCGAGAAAGAGATTGTGAGAGCTTGGGCGAGAATGAAAGACAGAGAGATAGAGAGAGACAGAGAGGGGTTTGGGCGAGGACAGAGATGTTGAAAATCGAGGCCATTAAGGAGAGGTAGTGCAGGAAAAACACAAAGAAGACCAAACAAAAAGAAAACGGGAGGCTTGAAAGAAGTGAGGAAAGCTGCTACTTGTGAGTTTTCCCTTTATCCCAGCAATTATGGCAAATCAATACGAATCCATATCTAATTACTCAAAGCACCCTTTGCACCAACGGCCGCTATTAGAGGTAGAGGTTTCACTCAAAAGTGCAAGTGAGGAGTGCAGAAAAAGCTACCAAACTGTTAACGGGCAGAGATAGAAAACGTCGAGACGCCTGATCTCTAAAAAAGGCAGACTGACAGACAGACAGCGAAACGGCTCTTCGCCTTCTTCCTAACGTCCACAGCGGCTGTGTTAAAGGTGTAACAATTCAGCTGCTGTTATCAGAACAATTCTCCTTAATCCTTTCACACGGGCAAAGTTGGGCTGTTGGCTATTAGGAAAGCATTTGATAACCTCATCACAAAAGAGAGGCATTCACTGGCCCACCGTGAGCCAATATCCCTGTGCTTTCTCTTACGAGGCTTATCACACCGACATGGCTTGCATGATAAAAAAAAAGAAAGAAGGTAAGTCATGCGGGAGGTCCTGCAGATTTGCATATCCCCTGGGTGCACGCTGTAATTTAGCTACATATGTCCCTTCCCTAATAGGCTGGAGTTGGCTTAACGTGAGGCCTGTGTTTTTGGAAGCGACCTTACTTGATTGTCTATTTGGATTCACAGCTCTGCTCTGATTTGCAATTGAAAGGCATGTAATTGTACTTGAACTAACTGAATAACTATAGGGTGTTGTTTTTTAATAGGGTGCATGAGGGAGAAAAGGATTTTTTTCCTTGCATGCTTGGTTGAAGCTTGTCCCCTCTGAGTGACATCTTCTCCTTCATAATTCAGTTTCTTTCCTCGTGTTCCGTGAAAAATGCAGCGCGTCGGAGTGGAGCTGGCCTGATTGCTTAATTTGAGCAGAATCATATTTCACTCATGATATTACTAATCTTCCAGTATGTTTCACTTGGTGATACATCGCATGTCGTACTCAAACAAGTAATGTTCGTGATTCGCATTCGTTTATTATGACATTCTCCTTTCACCTCCTGATACGTCACCAACTTGAAACTGCCATAAACTAAAGACCGACTTTGTTCCTGGTCATAGTCCTCTGCTTATCTCCTACATTTGACTACCATAATTTCCCTCTCAACTGCACTTCTCTTTGATTGTTGTGGGTGCCTATAACTGAAAATGCTGATCCCATTGATGCAGGAGGAGTCTTGTATGTGTGTGTGTGTGCTAATCCCAACTTGTTATCCATGACATCAAATCCAATTTATCCAGATTTAACATCAATTCCCAGTTCGATGGAGAGGAAAAGTAGCAGAATATGAATATGTTTTTTTTTCCTTCTCTTCATTTTTTTTTTGAAGAAAATCTTTAATAACCGTGCCTCTCCTGCAAAACAGTTATCACTTTTCCCGTTTTGATATTAAACAAGATTAGGATTGCTAAAAAGTTAATGAGATTCCCTTCTTTTGAACACACTGTGCTTTATTTCTCCCGTTCAGAGGAAGTCATAAACATCCTCCCTGTAACAACTAATGGTGATTATGCCGATGATATTAATTATCATTACTTTCAATTACTACACCCAGCCAGGCCCTGTCAGTTATGAGGGCAGCTCCCTGCGGAGGAGCCGCCACCCGCCACATTCATTAGCCGTGCCGAGTGATTGTGCGTCTGTCTCTCTCCTTCTCCATCTGCCTTTCTTCTTCTCTTTCTTCCTCCTTTCTTGGCCTTTGTTTCATCCTGTTATCCCCTGCCCTATCACCTCTGCTTGGCCAGCGTCGGTGAGCAAAGGAAGCCGCACATACAGTCAAGAGTAGGCCGGTGAATGAATGAGGTGAAATGGAAGTTAATTGTAGAGAGATATGAGATGAGCTCTGAGGGAATCCGCTGCACAGATTGTGCAGATTCAATTCCCTTTCGCTCTGTCCTTTCCCCTCCCTCATCCTATTTTATTCTTCTCTCCCATCTCATTTCTTTGTCATACTTCTTGTCATCGGTCTCTCGCTCAGTCTATTTGCTTTGTCGCTCTCCCTTTCCACTCTTGCTCACTCCTTACATGAAGCATCCATTTTCGCCCCATGAAATATGGAGAGAGCCCTCATGAATTGTTTACAGGTTAGCAGCACGCATGCCAGTAGCAGCAGGGGGACAGGCTCAGGTTTGCAGGAAGGCTGCAGTGGGTGAGAGGACTGGCCCTCACAGATATGCCCAAAACCTGCAGGGACTGATTAGTTTGGTTTGCACCTCTTTTTTTTTTATTGTGGCAAATGATTTTTCAATAGACGCACAAATAAGCATGGTGTGTTTATCTTACACACAAGCCCGAGCTTTAGGTGTTTTAAGCCAAGCTTCAGTTTAACCAACTTGTTTGCATCTGCCTGGGGCAGATAACTAAAAGCTTAAAACGAGAGGCAAACTGTCATATTGTTATCAGGTGCAATGGTAAGTTTAAGCCCAAAAGCAGCATAGTAGAAAAGAATGCTGGATGAAAACAGGTAAATTGTAGAAAAACAAATGTTGACAGCAACTCTCCGACACACACCAACAAAGGTAAAGTCCAACAACACAAGGTCCGGTGAAGCAAGCCAGATAAAAATCCAACAGGTCACCTGCATACTGGAAGACGAAACCACACAGAATCACACTGAGAAAAACACAGACAGAAAAGAGATCAAGTGGATAAACTTAGAAGAAACATGCAAAGATACAGGATTAGACATATAAGGACTAAATCGGAAACAAGGCACAGGTAAAGTGAGTTAGGGCAAAAACATTCAAAAATGAGGAGATCAACAAACACAGGAGACAAAGAAGGCAGGGAACTTTAAAATAACATCTCTACAAAGAGAGATATGAAATCTTCACATAAACAAAGGAAGATGCAGAGAAGTTTTCACACATGAACTTCTGACAGTTTCAGGGGAATCAGGCTGGGATACTTTTCACAGTTCTCCTTTCCTCATCTGTAGCAACACAGCAACAGATCGTCTGCTTCAGACGTGCTTTCACTTTTGAAAAGACTCCATGCTGTTACACTCGAGGACCCTGCTTGGAGAGAATGTGCAAAAGGCACACATGCGACACTCACTAAAATGCACTGAAATATTAGCTATGCAATCCAACTTCATGTGGACTTTGAGCTGGGAAGCCACAATTATTAGAACCTATCTTCAGTCACAGTGTGAATAACGAGCCCTGCCACCAATGCTAGGGGTTAAAAATGGGGTTCCGGTTATGGCGTAGATCTGACGCAGAAGTGTAATTTATGTGTAAGAGAAGCAGAAAGTTTGGCGGCTGTGGCTTAGGAGGTAGAGCGGGTGGTCTACAGGTCAGTGATTCGATCCTGGGCTCCTCTAGCCTGCACACGGGCAAGACACCGAACCCTGAATTTCCCCCAATTGTGTGCACGTGTTGAACATGATGATGATGATGACCAGAGCTTCGTTTTTGGGTGATATTTAAACAATCAGCAACATATTGGTAGCTTCTACGTACTCACTGCAATGCTTTTCTTCAATTATACAAAAGTTGGAGCTTTGCATAACATTAGACATTTATGTTTCATGGCTCTAGTCAGTCCCAGATAATATACCAGTGGATATATAATTCTTAATAATGAATAATGAAGCACACTCTTTAAAAAAACCCCATTCATTTCAGTGTGAAAAACTTAGTAAAACCTAAGGAATGGCTACTAGCGTAAGGAGACTTATGACTACTTTCTATTGCTGCAGCACTAAAATGTTCACCTTCCAAATGCCCCAAAGGACTCAAGAAGAGAATATGAGGAAATGGGCTGGGTGCTGTAATGTGAGTGCTCAGATGGTTCAGATTTATTTGGTTGGTCTCGCTGGACGAAACTGAGTTGGTTAATATCCTTCTGATGAGCTTGTAGATCACGTCAGCGTTGCACCACAGGGACACGGAGGATGAATATGGAAGCATCAATTAAGATGTACTTCGGTGAAGGTTTTATCAGTTGTGGCTTTTTTTCCTCGGGCCTAATAGCTTCTGATTGATAGCAATGAACTTGAGCGCGAGGGGTGTGCATTTCAGATGGACAGATAGAGCATTTTGAGGGCTTGCTGACTAAAGTGCTTTACTGCAGCTTGTGCACTTGTGGTTTTAATGGAGTGCTTGGGAGCCACACCACTTGAGAGGTTGTGCGGATATATTATTAATCTGTTGCCTTCACAATTTCTGTACACTACTGAACTGCGGTGCCCGGTAGAAAGAATACAGATGCGGTGCCGTCATCCCCTTATCTGTCTCTTTCAGCCTCTATCCTCTCCCCTGTCTTTGTCACTCAACTTCTTTCTCTGAAGGCTGTCTGAGGGAAGGAGCTGGAGCTGGAAGAGGGAAAGAGGAGATGATCAGATCAATATTGCTCTCAGGAAATGGGCTTCGACTGTCTGACTCTTTGGGTGTCTCCTCCTGCCTCTGCCTGTCTTTTGTATAGCTAGCTTGTCTGACCATATCATAGGAGCATCGTGGCCAATTTCACAAGCAAGCCAGATAAGAAGCCATGCTGAGCATGTCAGAGTTAGTGTGTGACAAGCCTGACACGCAGTTCTCATGCAATGGGTGGGAGGCAAAGACAGTAAGAGAGATAAAGAAAGTGGCGAGAAAGAGGAAGAGTGGACAGTTTCTCAATGTCATGAGGAAGTCGTTTCGAAGTTGGGTAGTGACGGCTGTCTAACGAAACCACATTTGATTTTGAAAGGCAGCAAGTGATACCTCTGCATGCTGTTGTCACCAAAGCTTCTCAAAGTTTTGTGGATGCGAGTTTATAGAATTAACACTTTCCTAATATTCAACCAAGACATTCAGAGTAACAAACCTAAGAAACACAACCAGCCACTTTGTCGTATTAGAGGTTAGTTACATTCTCTTCTTAAGCCAATTTACATTAACGTTGGCTTGTTTTTCCATGTTAATGAGCTGTCATTACTCCCTGCAGCATAAACCGTGACTACATGTGGGTGTTGTTCACTGTAAAAGATCAGCTTAATAATGTCTGTTGGTGTAGCATAGTTCTTCAGTGATGTGCCTGCTGGTCATGTTATTTGGTTAGCGCTGTATATCTAAAATCTTTTATCCTAGGGTTATAAAACATTACTTGCACACAGAGATTATGATTTATTTTAAAAGTGATGTACACTATGCTGAACCTTCCGTTCAAGGAAACCATTATGTGCAACTGCACATGTGCAGCTCTCATGTTCCTTCGGGTTGATGTACCTCTGCTTTTCCAGTGTTTGGATTCCTCCCTGGAAGTCCCATTCTGACCTCCTGTATGTGCAGACTGGTGTGCAACACATTCAAACAGCGATCCTTCAACTTGAATTTCATTCTGGAGAAGAGGATTAAAGTCTCCTGAAGCCAAATTTGGAGAGCAGGGCATGTGCTGCAACAGTTTCCTTGTACTCCTGTGCTTTCAATGCGCTGTGAGTGGCACTGGTAACTTTTTAGGGTAAATATTTCCCCCCCTAGATGCCTCTGAACATTTCAGTAGAAGTCCTGATTGTGGCCAGTGTACACATTGTAATGTAAACATTCAAGCTCTAAAATAAAATGAGGTTTTGCTTTTCATGAGCCGAATTCATGAGCTGAATTCTTTTCATTAAACCTCATACTCACAGGAAACAGCTGTAACAGGACTAAATTCTGCATTTATGCGAAGAAAAGCAAATGAAAATCATAAGAAGGAGGCAATTTTTTTTTGCACAGAAGACCGAACTGCAATTAAAGGAATTAAAGAAAGGCGTCAGAGAGTGACAGACGAGCTCGACTGAGGTTCAGACATCGGATGCTCTGTATGTATTTCCTAACAGAAAGGCGCATCGCTTTAGATAGAGCCATCGCTTGCCCTCGTCAGTCAAGGCGGCTGATGTCACAGAGCGTGATGAAGTGTTCGTCTGTTCTAAATCCAACATTTCCACACGCCAAGGTAAGCAATAATTTACTGTCAAAGATAGTTATATGCTTTAACTGTTGAGGAGATGAAGCTGTAACCACAAATTGTGCGTCAGCTGGAACATCGTGCAGATGTCAGGCCCGGTAATGGCTCGTAAACTGTATTCTTATTAAATTAAGGAAGCGTGCCATTTGTCGGATATTTGTGGTGTAAGATCACTGGAAAATAACCCAAATGATAATTAGGAATCTCCTTTTTTCCCCCTTTGGTTTTGGTGCTGCTTTGCGCTCACTATGTGTGTGTGTGTGTGTGTGCATGTGTGTGCATGTGTGTGCATATGTGCACAGACGGCCAAGTGAGAGAGGAGGAAGACGTTGCGTGAGACAACAGGAAAGGTGTGGAAGATATTGTTTTTGTGCCTCTGTGTGTACAGATAGGGAAGTTTCCACTACAAACTACCACTGTTGTGAGTCCAGGACAATCATTTCATCTCTGTCACTCTATAAGACACACACACACACACACACACACACACACACAGAAACACATACGTCTTCACTCTTATGGACCTGCTACCTAGAGATTAGCTTCCCCACAGAGGGGTGTGGCTGTGGTGTTGACCACTGTCCAATCAGGCGTGACCTGGAAATGACAACCAGCCAACCACCACTCCCAGATCCAACTGGTCTGCCAAGGGGACATCACATGATGGGACCAACTGTCACCACACATGGTCTCTCTCACTCTCAAATCTGTCCATTCGTGTCTGAGTAACAATCTTGCCAGTTATCCTTTTATTAATATTATTATTATTTTAAAAACAGGGAGAATAAAATCTCCTGCCTAGTCTCTGCTTTTTGATCTGCCTTTCCCCCAGCTGGAATGAAGACTTAAATAGGAACCAGCTTATCTTCTCCCTCTTGTACGTTCATGTTTTGTTTGTGCACAATGCTAAGAACACACTCTGTGCTCAGACATTTAAGTGATTCAGACCACTGCTTTCACTGCTGCACAAACTCCCCTGACGGCATCGAATCCTGCAGAACTCTCCTGTGCCTTCTTCTCTGCTTTCCAAGAGTCCAAGGGTGCTTTTTTTTTTAAAGAAGATAAAAGTGAAAGGACTCCCCTCTTTCCTTTTGCTGGGAATTAAAAACACACACTGTACTTTGTACAAAGGATTTTCCACAGGTGCACAAACATTATCACATTCTTTGCTGTAGCCCGCAGTGACCTGACTGATGACTTCTTATTTGTATCTGGAGCACCTGGCCATTTTCAGCTTCATTTGATTCTAAATACAGCAATTCTGCTCTGGATATTCACACTACATTAACTTTCCAAGGAACGACAAACGCGCTGTTTGTTTTGGACATAAAGTAAAGGCCATCTTGACCTGCATCGATCACTCCAGATAAAATATCGCCGGTCAAGGCAACGCTTTGTTCCAAATCAAACACAGCCAGCTATTCGCAACAATGGGGTCCTTCTGCGGTTTCTTGAATCTAACCTCTCTTGATCTCTGTTTGCAGGACTTACCGGACTTACTATGTGGTTAACCTGTGATTATTGGGAGGATTATGTTTATACTTTCCTTCCTGTGCAGGTTGACAATGCAAAATTATGCAAAAGGGAGAAAACGCAGTGTTAATTTTTTAAGCTTTACTGAATGAGTAAGGCTATGCCCTCAGTTAAAACTCTTCTATTAAAAAAAAAAAAATCTTGGTTAGCAAGCTGGACTGTATGCTATTATTATATGTATTTAAATGTTTAATTTACTCAGGAACTCTTGCAAGCAAGGCTTAAGCAAAAGAAGTATCTGTCTAGCATGCACTGTCTGGAAATGATTAAGGCTGTTGGGGCAGCCTGGAACCATTACTGATGTACACTGATGAAGTCCCATTTGTTTGAAGTGCAAGCACTCTGCCTGAGCTCTAATGCTTGTGTGCACGTATGTGTGTGTGTGTTTGTGTGTGTGCATGAGCAAGCCTGCATACATCTGTCCGTCCCTGTGCACGCGCACAGTGTGTTTGTGTGTACGAAGTCCTCCTTCTCTCTCTGCCTTTCCTTTGTCAAGCTCACACCCCTAAAAACCCGTTGCAGGGAGGAAATAGGCTCGTGAGGAAACCCGATCTCTTTGAAGTGTCAGGCTCGTAGTTCAAAACCATTGCCGGCCATCAAATATATGTCATCAATCCCCAGTTTACGTATAAAGCGCTTCCTCTGGCAGCGGACGCGTTTTGCCATTGTTGCGTGGCCCCTGTGCTACGACAAGATAACCCAACAGCTTTTTCCTGTCGCTGACATTGTTTTAGCCACAGGACATCAGCGTGTAGAAGAGACAGGTTACTGGTACAGCGGAGAATTAGGTAGACGTCTCAACACATGTTCCACGCTTTTTTGGACAAATGATCGGGATCTGGAGCGTATTCTCCGAGTGTTGATGTGATTCACTGCAACTGTTCGCTTCAAACAAAAGAGCCATGTACAGTAAATCTGTTTCAGGTTATTGGCCAGAGGATAAAAACTGAAGCTGGTCTATTTCATTTGTAGTCAAAGGCTGCGGTGCGCTCTGTTGTGATGAACGTTTGCCCTTGATCCGCTGCATGTGTGAACAGAAAAGAGAGGAAACATCTCTTCAAGAAAATAACTCAGTGGGATTATAATGCTTAAAGCGTCTCATTTTCTAAGAAAACCCTGAGATTTTTACCCACACAAAGCATTAAACTGGTGTTTTTGGATCTATGACCTCGATATCTCTCCATTAACTTCTCTCTATTGTAGTTCTAGAGATTGTTTATATGGATTAAATATATTATGATTACTCAGAGAGCATTAGAAGTAGATGTAGTTTGTTACTTTAAAGATAAGCCAGCCTGACTGTTTTACCCTGGTTCCATTTATTTTGCTAAGGCCCCAGTCACACAGGCTTAGAGACCACCTGACAACCACCAGTTGCTTGGGAAAAATTAGTATATGTATATGTGAGTGGTCGTTGGAGGTTTCTGAAAACCTCCCTGTGATTGCTTTGGTTGCTAGCAAAAATTGCTGTGGTTGCACGTAGTTTGCACAGAAGATGCCAACTTGTCTGCAAATATCCACCAACCGGTTGCTGCTGCAAAGAGTTTTACTTTGAAGTTGGCTTCAAAGTAAGAGTTGCACCTTTTGAAATGTGCTGGCAGTAGCGGTAAGGCGCAACTTTTACTCTAAAGTCAAACCGTCTCAATTTCTGGTTAGTGTTGAACTTTTCCCACATTCACTAACGCTTGCCGGTTAGTTGGAGGGTGTTAACAGACAAGTTGATGTCTTCTATGCAATCTGTTAACAATCAAGGCAATTACAAGGAGGTTTATGGTGAAGCATCCTCTTTGAGACTGATTTTATCTAGCACAACCACTCACCAACCAGCTGGTGAACACACTGGTCTGAGGCCTAAGCTAATCTAACTCTGCTGGTTTTATTGTAATAAAAATGTGGTGCCAAAAGAATCTTGAATGTAAAGCTATGGGAAAGACGGTCGTTATCTCACTTCTGCCTCCAACAGCCAATCAAGAGCTAAAAAGCGAAACAGATTAAGTTGTTATGTTTCACTTCAGTTTTTACTGTGTAGAGGTAAGTATGCATACATAGCACATAATGCTACTACATAGTGCATAATTACAGTTTTTTCGGGCTGTGTCTGTAACCCTAAATAAGCATGGCATTTGGCTCAGACAGTGTGTGTGAGCCATGAATAAGGTTAGTACAAGTTAACACTGTAGCTCTCATTCAACTCTTTAGACAGAAGCATCAAAGTAACCGCCCCCCGCCCCCAACCCTGAAAAAAATGCACAAATGTTGTTTATAGCTTCATATTTACTTTGCTTATTTAATCGCAGCATTGTCATTTAGGTTGAAAAAGGGTGTTTGTGAAGTTAGCTGCTGAATCCTGTACTCTATTTTATCACTGTGTGGTTTCAGCCTCTATTCAAGCTCCAGTATACAAAGATTCAGAGGTGCGTGCTAGAAAAACACAAGAAACTGATTAAATCTCAAGTGTGCTTTCCAGAATCTTCCTGTTTGTTTCTGTGCTCGTCTTCTGACTGTGATGCTCGGACATTATCACTCATGAACTGTTATTATTTTCTCGCCCCCTCGTCATAATGGACCGAGCCATTTAAAATCATTAGTATGGCTCTTTAATTGTCAAAGCTTGAGCCTTGTGTTCAAAACCTCGCTGGTTCCTAAAGAGATTATTCTGCCAGTGCAGGTTAATTATTTTTATACAATCTAATATTAAGTGAGAAAAGAGGAGGAAAAAAAACCCTCATAGGCACTTTCATCATTTTCTCATTGTTGATCTGTCATCTACTTACAAAGCCTGAAAGGGAGAGAGAACGGGGAAGGCAGAGCAAAGGGTTATTTAAAGGAGACCTAAGGATGTCCTCACTAATGGATGATGCTCTTTACTCACCAGAGCACAATACTGTACACTTCCATTTAAATTCAAATTACGCCATTTGAGGTTGAGCACAAGGGTGTGTGTGTGTGTGTGTCTGTGTGTGATTGTGAAAGTGTGTGCGTGTTACATGGGAGGGCCGTGGTGAGGCACTTTGTAGTGTTTATTGTCGACAATGAGGTTGAACCCCTCTTAAAATACAAGACAAAAGCGGAGAGGTGCTAAAGGGCAGGAAACAGCTCACTACTTCACTTCCATTTCCTTCAGCACCACACACACACACACACATACACAGTGATGTTTATGTGTGTTGATACTATAAATGCAGTGCTTTAATTGGCTTGTAAATAGCTTGACTTTTTATGAAGTAATACACTGCGTGGCTACCCACCTACTCTCTTTGCTCTCCTCCCTTTTTGTCGTTACTGTTTAAAATGTATTCATACTAGAGGAAGTCTACCTTTCCTCTTTATTCTTTAAAGTCACGTGAGCGTGAATTCAGTGTTTGTGAAAACATGCAAGCGTGTTTTGTTACGTCCTTTATGGCTCGGATCGGCCTTCTGAGTAATGTAGCAGTGTAAAATTTCTCAATCCAAGATCACGGGATCGGGATGCATGTTAAAGATTAATACTGTGACTGATAAAATAGTTTGAAGATACTGGATTACAGAATCACGTCACAGGATTAGAGGCCTAAATACAATGTTTCAATCCTGCATTTCTGAGCAATAAAATAACAAAATGATAAATATAAATAAAAGACTGAAAATACTTTTGTTAAGCTAAATTTTAAATGTCACTATGCATCAAATCTGAGAATTTAATCATAATCAACTTTCTATTTGTCAAAGGTATTTAGCTATTTTATCAGCACCTTTTTATTCATTTTCACCCTTTTAAGAAATGTGGACAGGAAGTCTGCCTTTACTCTGTTTTGTATGAAAAAAATTAAGTTATATTTATGGGGAACAGACCATCATTCCTTATTCTTAAGCTAAATAAATAACATAAAAATCCATAATATGTTAAGGATCATTAAAGAAACATGCCTCACATTCACAAATAATAAAATCAGTTTTAGAGTACACAAATAAAAGATTATAGTAATGTTACTTACATCTTTAAGTAGTGATAAAACTTTTAAAAAGAGTGTTAAAAATATAAATACCAACAACATAATTTAAAAAGTTTGATTTTTATACTGTTGAGAGGCCACTAGCCCCACATATTTATTCATTACGCTTCCATTTTAAGATTAAAAGGAAAATTAAGTTTTAAAATACATCATGACTGCAACAAACACGACATCATATTAATACAAAGCTCAGCACGGCCTATCTTCAAAGGAACAGCAAAGCCCAAAATAAATATAAAAATAAAAATCACCCTTCCACTCCAGAGTTAGTTTAATAAAGATGTGGTAATATGATTTCTCTGCGTTTGCACTAAGTAGGTCATTTCTTTCATGACTCTCTAAGAGAAAAGTATCAATAACAGAAAGTGAAAGATTAAGACACATAATTATATCTTCATAGTTGCTCGGAAAATCCAAAATGCAGATAAATGGTGTAACATGTCAAAGACCCCACACAGAGTTTACTAGTGGGAATTATAAGAAGTTCAAACAAACTCTTTCTGAGTCGCTCTTCTCCAGCAGACTGAAACAGGCCTGGTATATTAACACTGTACAGTGGCGGTGAGCCTAAGGAGTTGCTAATTACAGTGTTTCTCTTCACCGCAGACTAAATCGAGTCTTGGTGGGTAACCTAACTCGATGCTACTGCTTAACCTTCATCTGACCTCCCTGCAGCCAGCGACAAAAGTTTCTCTGTATTTGAATGCAAATGTAACGACCACCAGATCATCGTGTATCCAAGACACTCGTGCAAGCAGCAGCCTTCCCTGAAATTAACTTCTAAGATTCCATCTTCTGTGCTAAAATAGCCACAACAATTATATCAGACTAAAAGTGTTGAATATATCTTGCTACTAACTTTTCTTGCTGCTATATTCTTTTCTTTATACTACATTTTTTTTTCCTGCCGCCGAGATAAATCAGGGGAAAACTCTGTCATCTGTTGCAAATTTTGTGGCCATCTGCAGACACAGAAATTTAGAATCTTATAAATCTGAAAGAGAAATTTGGAAATTCCTCCACAAATAGTGACATACTGTAGTTGGAGCAGGACAGAGACTCAAATGCAAAATGATAAAGCAACCTTGGGTTTATATAGGAAATATAGTCAGAATACAACCAGTTGCCAAGTGAGTCAAGTCCTCTTGCACAGTGACATAGACGAGTTGCACTTACACAGACTGAATTACTCAGCAATTATGCGCCAATCTCTCTCAGAGGGATTGCTGTCAGTCTAAGCTGTCAGTCTAACAGGAAACAGAGATCGTTTGCTTCCAAAGTAAAAGCTGTGACTTACTGCTGCAACCGCCATGCTTGAAGGCAAATATTCTCTGTTTTCAGTTGTATCAAACTTTTTACTGTTTCGCTATAACTGGGGGAGTAGTTAATGTTCGCAGATCCTTTAGTGTGATGGCAGGTTAATTTCACTGACCAACAGTTTTCATCATAGTTTCCTTTTTCCCCCCTGATGACAAGAAGACAATAACTAGATAAATGCTAATGCACTAGGACAAAAATTAGGATGAAATATACTGACACTTTTGTCAACGAATATAAATGAGATGGAAATATTCTAATTGAGATCCAATTAGAAGAAATGAAAACACAACAAAATGTCCACACTTGGAAGAGAAGAGCAGACATTTGATGTCAAGGAAAATCAGAAGCTTATAATTAGTCAGTTAAAGCCGATAACTATATAATAAACTAAACGAATTTAGATGCCCAAACTAAGTCAAAAGACTCAAACTAAATCCAACTAAGTCAAAAATCTGCAATTTCCTCGTACATGTACAATGACAATAAAGGTCTATTCTACTCTATTCTAAAATTAACACTGCTGCTAGCGAGCAAAGCAATCCCAAGGAGTGTTTCAGCACCACACGCCTCTTTGCAGCTGATTTCACCCAGCAACTTCATTGTGGGAATACATACTTTTCCCTAGCGACCTGTGGTTACCAGGGAGTTATTGACCAGGCTCTAGGACCGTGTGAACGAGGGCCTGCTCGTCTGTCATTGGAGTGTGCTGCGAACCAAAACTACACAGAGAGGAGATTCCAGCTGGATTATCCGGAGAGTGTTTTAAAACATTTACTATAGTTACACGTTCTTAAAAAGCTCCAAACTCAGCGTCTCGATTTGTCTTCATAATGTATGGCTGTCAACGCTTCACAGCCCTCTGAAAAAGACACCAGAGAGGCTTGCCCTTAACTCTGGGGTTTTCTAAAAAAGAGGCATTAGTGCATGTTTGGGAATGAAGAATGTGTGTGTTTGTTTGCGCACAATGCCCCAGGGCTCCAGGTGTGCTCACCCATCTGCCATTTACATCCCTTCAGGTAGAACAGAGCAGAGTGAAGGCAGTCAAGATGTCCAAAGATCAAGTTACACTTCTCTCTCTCTGTTCCTCATCGCTCACGCAAAAACATAACACACACATAACAGAGCGTGCAGGAGGTCCATGATCCATGAAATGGGGAGTAAGGGCTTGAGGCCAGAGTGATGGCTGTGGAGAGGAAGGGAGTGGCATGATTGATGAGAGAGATCAGGAAGTTATGCAGTTAGTGTTACAGGTAACCGCGGGGATGTGGGCGGAGATACGGCTGCGGCGTACAATGAGTTTATTAAATGACACAGAGGGAAACAAAAAGAGACGCTCACATGGTGGAGAAAGGGGAAATGAGAGTAGAATATAAAGCAGTTTATGGAGTTTGCAGGCAGACGCTGGTGAGAACTGAAGTGAAGAGTGAAGGGTGGAGTGACAGAAACAGAGGAAGCACATGACTGGACGAGACCCATCTGTGGCCGCGGTAGTTGAAGCTTCTCACGGAGGCATAAAACTTGAACGGATGCTAAACAGGACGGCAAAGCTGAGCACTGGTTTTATCTTTTGCTGACGGACGCTGAGTTTGCATGAAAGTTTGATATTTTTACATCTCAAACTGTAGATAACCAACTTGTGGTCTATTTAGAGACACAGAAAGTGGAGATAATTTGATTTTGACTTTTCCCCTTGCATCAAAAGTTGTTGTTTTTTCTAAAGTGGGTTTTATGAAAAAGAAAAAAAAAAACACTTAAAGAATCAAAAGAGAATATTAGAAAATCAGTAAAGGAGATGAAAACCAATTAACAAAAGGAAGGTCGAGGTAGTGGAGGGGTTCTTGTGTAAATGTGACCTTACTATAAACATTTAATTTTCCAAGACCACAATTTCCTGTTTTCCCAGGCGATTAGAGTGAAGTGTAAGCCTGAGGGAGTCAGGCCACGGTCATGTTTCCTCCTGTTCTTTAAAGGGGCTGAAAGAAATAAGCTGGTGAAGGCCAAACTGCTCTGAGCTGTGCTGTGCCAAAATTTAAATATGTCTGTGCTGATGAGTTCATCAGGGCCACATTGTTTCACTTATCTCCCTCCGTGGGTTTCTCAGTGTGCGAGTGTGTTGCATAGCTGTTGTGCGCAAGTTGGCATCATGTCACATGAGTTATTTCCTGTATGTATCATTAAAGAATCTATAGCAGCAAATGCGTTATACCTGCTTGGAAATAATGGGGATGACCTGCGGGAGTAAATGTCCAGCATTACTGAGGACGGAGGATTAAACATGCTCTTCCATCTCATCATGTTGTCATGGTGATGTAACCTTTACTGAACCGACTCGAATCACTGTTGACATATATTTAGCAAATACCAAAAATGTTGATATTGAATGTATCAGTGTGACTTTTCCTTGCAGGAATTTATGTTGTTCCAACAGAAATAAACCTGATCCTGTAGCACTGAGGTGCTCAAATCACACTTTTGAGTTAGGGTAAAGATTAGATTTGGTTTAATCTAGCAAATGTCCACTGCGAGTCGAAAAACAATATGTTCATTTAGCTGAAACCATATTTCTTCTCTATTTAGTACGTTTGTTGCAGATATCCAACCACTGGATTGAAATCCAGTCACACACACACAGGCTTAAAGAAGGAGTCCATGCCAAATATTTACTAAAAAAAAAGACAAAGAAAGCAAATGTCAAGAGAGCCTGTGACATGTAGGCCAGCTTATATAAGCTGGAAGACCCAGGTGATGACCCTCGCTAATGACCCTTTCATGTCAGCCAGTTGTCAGTGAGAGCAGGTCAAGACCACCTACACAACAGTGGCAGAGGTGTCACAATAGTCATGCACTCTGTACACCCAGCCTTCACCTCAACCATCTCCCGGGAAGAAGGATGCAGTTCATAAATGCGATGCCTCATTTATTCAGAATTATGAACATATCTTTGAGCATTAGGCAGCCAGACATACTGCACCTAAACACGCCTGGCAGAGGGATTTAGTTGTATGGAAATGAAACTGTGGTGTGGCATAAAGGAAATAAGTCTTCTCTGTGTCACTTAGTTTGTGCTTGTTGCTGTCGTCCTTGTGAATGGCGCCTCACGCCAAAAGTAATGCCACAACCGCTGGCATGCCCTGCACTCTTTTCAGCCAGGTCGAAAACACAAACACAAAGTGTTTGGTCTTTTTAGTTCAGATTACAAGCAGGGAGGTACAACAACATCTTGAAAAGATATGGCTTTCTGGAGAAAATTGAGAAAAAAAAAGCTCCTTTTTAGACCTCTTCTATTCATATCCTGGCACTAAAGCTGAGTTTTTCTGAGTGGAGACGCATATTGTATACGAGAAGACTGCAGCAAGTCTAGTGCCCCTTAAACACCAGTGGTTACAGGAATGTGATGACTACACAGCTGGTGGGCACCATGACCAATCCAGTGATTATAAACTCAGCTTCGTACACTCACTCATTTCAATGCTGTTGCTCTCATAGATATTGCCACACTGTAAAAACGATAACTAGTAATTGTTGATTTGAGTAAAGTTTTCAAATTAAACTGACTTAGAAATAAAACTTTCCATTTACAACCTAAAATAGCTTGTCTGCCCAACAAATTTCTTCCATTGTTGTCCTAACTAAGATTTTCTAGCGAGCATAACAAAGATTATCAACTTTTGAGTAGATTTTTTGAGTCGAGTTGGGAACCGGTGGGAAACCCCGTAGGTGACTGGCTCACGTCGTGGTCTGAATAAGTCTGAACTAGACCAAACGAGTCTGAGCAGACTGTGTGATAGTGGTTTGTCGATGTGTTCTGAACTGAAAACCTGCTAAGAAACTTTGAACAAACGTGGCCAAAGTTGGATGAAAATTACAATTTTTCGACCATTACGGATTTTACCTGGTCTGAAGTTGGAGTGTATTATTTGACCATTTTTTGGACAGGTGCGGGAGCTGCCGGCCATTTGCCCTAGCAGGTAAGCTAACGACATCTGTTATTAGGATTTTCTACAAGCGCTAGGCTGCATCCTCCTGAGGACCCAGGAGGGTGGAACGAGTAAAGCACTGAAAAAAAGCCAAACAATAACATATTTAAGTCATCTAAGGGACTTATATATCATGTTTAAGCTAGCGAAGGACCGCGCGGGGGGTTGAAAATGATATGCCAGGAGTTCGCTGCTCTCGCTGCTCTAGCGAGCCTTGAATCCCCAGCTAGCTATCGAAGCTGGTGGTAACAGACGTCTCCGAAAACGTAGAAGCATTTTTGCAAAAATGTGTTGTCTTAATAAACTGAGCAGATATTTGAAATTTACACAGCTACATTCTCGCCTGAAAATACCTTAAAAGTTTACTTTGTGACCCAGAAAGAGTAATAAGAGTAATATTAAAACTAGTGAAGTGTAAGGCTGCCGCCATTGTTTGAAACTAGAATCGGCTGGGCCGCGCTATGAATTCTGGCATAGGGTGGGCCACGAAGGATACACCTGACCCATCCTTCAAAGCTGTGGAAAGTATTGTATTGTTTTGAGAGCCTTTTTGTTGGTGGAGTATTGATTTTATGTACAATTCCACGGGTAGACGCGATCTGTACGGTCCGACTTTGCACATGCGCAGTAAGGATCGGGGAGTCCGATCCGTAACTTTTTTTTTGTTTTTTTTTCTACATTATATTGAAATGTTTCATTATTGCAAACATTTTCTCTCAGGCGGAGAGAGGTCGTGGAGTGTCAGCCTATGGTATCTGAGGTCCAGGAGAGATGACCTGCGCTGTTTTCCTCTGAGGAGGTAAGACTGTCCTAATTTATTTATAATTTAATTATTATTCAAATTGGGCATGATTTATACTTATATTGAAGCAGTACGGTATTTGCTGGGGTAATGCATTGGCCAACTTTATTATCTTGTGCTACCACTCCAGTCAAGGCCCTTGCCAGTGTTATATTGAAATCCTTACCCTGAACATTTCTGCCAGTACAAGAGTCCCCATGCTAAATCGAAATTGTGAAACAGAAAGGCAATCTCATAATTTTGACTTAGCATGTATTTTTTTTCTTTTTGTGCTAGAAATAGGACTTCTATAGTCTGAGATTGTTAGGGAAAGAATACTAAGGCAGGTCACAGAATCTGATTGGTCACATATTTTGGTGCAACTTAGAACATAATATGTATTTTCATATTGATACTGGGTTTTGTGGGGGGTGTTTCTATTCCTGTGCAAAAGACGTATTCATGAGAGATTTTTGAAGTAGGTTTTGCTGTTGATAACACAGTCAGGCATATAACATGGTGCAGACTGTCCAAGACAGCTACCCAGGAATTTTCTGTGCTGAATAAATGACACTATTTTGGTGAATGTATTGTTTAGATATCTGAAAATTTCATCGGATCACAAGCAAAGACCTCCTGGGGACCTTCAATGCATCCCTTGACAAAGTTGTGCCTGGCCTGCTGAAACTGTACTGGTCTAAGAAGGGAGCTCTTGGTGAGGAGATGGAAGACCTCCTGGATAAACTTGATGAACAGGTGAGTGAAGTGCTCCTTTATCTGACATTTTTAGAAGAGAGTATACTTTTCTCTTAACAGAAACTGAAAAAGATGCTGGCTTCAAACAAAACACATCAGTGGATATGTCAGTAAAAATGAATGTCATGAGTCATTGCTTTGTTCTTATTTGGCAGTATTTTATTTAATTTGTAAAACGAAAGTAAAATTGTTAACATGGTGTTGTTGTTGTTGTTTTTTTTGGGGGGGGGGGGGGTTGTACGTTTTGCGTGTTGCTGGGTCTGACCTGTGCTTTACTTTCATTACTATGAGAGTTCTGATTTTGCATAGTGTATAGTACACCATGTTACTTCACTAATTGAAATTCTTGTTTTCCACTGAATACTCTTTAGACATCCAACACTGTGTCCAACGGGCACTGAGAGGCCTGCCCATTTTCCTCAAGAGAAGATGCAACAGAGGTTTTCCTGAAGTGCTTAGTAAGTACAAAAAAGTAATGCAAGTAAAACTAATTGCTATGAGATGTTTTTAAAGGATGAGTTTATCCAAAATGGAAATGTACACTTTCTCAGTGCAGTCCAGATAATTTTATAGTGGGGATTGCAGTTGTCATAACTCTCACTCCTTTTTTTTTCTGCTGAGCAGCAGCTGGGCATTATTAGTGGTTGTTCCATAGCAGAAAATTATTTTTGTACAAAACTCACAAGGTGGCATTAATTAAAAGAAAATAAGCTTTTTCTTCTTAAAACCTCCATGGGTCAAACGACCAGCATGGTATAGAGGTTAAAGTTAAAATCTTTTGAAATTTGTTTTGTCTTTAGTTTTTCTTAGCTTTCAATAATTCATATTTTACTTTTCTTCAGGACACTGACATTTTGGAACCAGTGTTGAACGGTGCATCAGTTGCCATCCTCACCATCCTACAAGATGACGATGCTGATACGTCTGTGCGAGAACATGCAGTTGTGTTGGAAGGGGACATCGTGCTACATAACATTCCAGATCTCTCTACTGCCCTGGCACACCTCTTTGGCCTTCTGTATGCCCTCAACATTGATTATCCAAAGCAGATGAGTTTTACCTTTGAAGCAATTCAGGCCATCTTATTTTGGCCTGGTCGGACAATATGAAGGTGAAGTGGATAAATCATTATTCGAAATGTAAATTTTAGTCAGATGAATCTGTATTGTTGAGAATATATGGTGAAAATTTGTCTTGTAGTATTTTAAAAGATTTGTTATAGTGTTAGTTTCCTCTTCATTGATGGTAACATTTCTAAGAACTTTTAACTTCCATAGTTCATCATAGTAAGCCTGTGTAAAATGTCAATGTCTGGGTGCATAGGCAATCGTTTGTAGCACTACCCTATTTAATGTGCAATAGTTATGTTCAGCTTTTACAAGACGGTCAGGGTGTGTGTGCATGAATTATTAAGTTGCTGGACACTTTTCTTTTTTGGTTCTGGACTCTAGAATTTTAACGTCTCTGCTGGGGTGCTCAAAGCACCCAAAAGAAACTGGCAACACGTTTTTGTTTGTTTATTTCTTTTCTTTCTTTCTTTTTGTTTTTTTTAACAGAAATTCACCCTACTACCCATGACATTCTGAAATGTACTGAAAAGACTGTTGAACAAAATAAATAAGCTTTTAGATAACATTGAATTGTGCTTTGTTTTATTCTATATCTATTTATTAAGTGTTTTTTCAAGTATAATAACAACATACATTTTCCTTTGTTTATATAGGTAAATTTTCAACTCACTGGAGTAAGAATTGTATGATTACTCAACAAGAATATCTGTGTTTGGTGAAGGCAGAAATACATGGCATTGAAACCAGAATTTCTTCGTTAGACTTCCAGGATTATCCTAATTAGGTGAACAAGGAGATCCAAGTTGGCAGAACTTGTAAATCTTAGTTGAGTCAACAGCAGTTGGCAAAAGTTGAGAAAACTCAAAAATCTCTTGCATCATGTTGCCTTGAAATTTTACGTTTTCTCAACATTTTCTTTTTTACAGTGCAGTAGGTAGCCTCCAACGACTACTGTGCGTACACAGGGCTTAAAGTGGGCCAGACCGGCATTCTGGCACCTTCAGTTAACGAACATCTAAATCTGATTGGGAGGTTTATGCACATTACTGTTGAATAAGTGATGCGTTCATGGTGCAAATGTAAATAAAGTTGGTTGCAGTAGTTCAGCATCTAGCTGGTGCCACAGCACATGGGCAGATTAAAACGTGCCAGTTAATTTCAAATGCAAAAAGTGTGCTTTTTTCATGTCTCACCCCCAACTGGTTACAGCAGATGGCTGCCCTTCCCTGAGCCTGGTTCTGCTGGAGGTTTCTTCCTGTTAAATGGGAGTTTTTTCTTCCCACTGTCGCCGAGCGCTTGCATTAAAATTGCTACTTCCATTATACTTTCTGTGACTTGGAAATGGCTCAAGCCCCCAACCACCACCACTTTAACCCCCAGTCATACAGCGTGCCGAACAGAAGTTACTGAAGAGTGTTTCCACTTTAAAAAATTGCACTAAAAGAATTTTTTAAATAGCTTTGGGCTATGAGATGTGAGTTTGAGATCCATCTTTTAGGGGTTCATTTTCTTCTGTTTACTTTTGTCTTTAATCACAGTTTCCGTTTATGCTCTCGGGCTTGGAATGAACTACTCGGCGAGGGTTAGGAAAAACTAATAGTTTGAGTGTTAAAAACACTCTTTGTCTTTCACTACTTTAAAAACAGTGCTAACCGAATGTTTGGAAGTTCACTTTTCTTAGTTGAGGTGAAGAAACACAGCTCCCAACAGCCACTAGAAGCCTGCTCTACAATCTCTGTGACTTTCTGATCAACTCTGATAAGAAATGATGATAACTGCTTACTGAGACTGCTAGTAGTTGCAGGAGGACTCTTGATGTCTGTGGTAGTGATAACAACTGATAGGGACCACTCAGTGCAAATGATAACCTTTAAGAAAGGTGACCTGCCAGCGGACCAAGTCAGCACAAACTCCCAGTCTCACAGAGGCTCGATTTCAATTTTATGTTTGATTCCAGTGGCTCCAAAATGACGAATAATGGCAATCTAAATGAAGGGGGTTGCATTATAATGGGATAGTGTAGCTATAGAAGCACTGAGTATTTGAGCAAGTGCATTTAGCTTACCATTTATCTTTAATTAAAGAGAAAAAGTACATGTCAACAGGTTAATTTATTGAATCTAATATGCTACGAGAAAGTTTCAATAAACCAAAAGCGCTGAATGAGACATTACTCACCTCTTACTACAAGAAAACAAAGGGACTTGACAATAAACCGAGCTCTGAACCAGACATAATTGCCATTCTGACATAATGAATTTTCCCCTTTTCTTCTCCATTCACACAGAACTAAATTCATCTTCCACGTCTGTAGGCGACATCTGGCATCCAGAAAAGGCTCACACCTGATACTGTGGGATCGCAAGCAAACCAACCCACAAGATGAGTCGCCTCTGACTAAATTGTAGTTCTTTTCTAGTTGTTTTAACCCAACTAATGTGTCACTCCTCTCCTCTCTGAGGCTTTTCAGCAGCTACAATATGCTGTCAGGACGACATAATGAGACGTCGGAAGAGGAAACTTTAGTCACCGCGTCTATCGGAGATGAGCCTCGATGAGTATTTTCTGATCCAATTTACAGTAATAACTCACCACTTGGTAAAGGCAGCAAATGATGGTACGCTATCTCTGTCTGGGTTTTAATATCAGCATTTCTTGCCTAGATAAAAGGACATTTGGAAGTCCTCAGAGACTCCCTTATCTGATCTGTGCCTTTATTGGAGCTTCTCTGCTACCTCCCTGCCTCGTTTTGCCCCTCTTTATCTCTGTCATTTCATCTGCCTCCCTCTTTTCTCTCTATCTCCGTCTTTTCTTCTGCAGGGCTTGTGCTTCCTATCTCTGAAACAGCTTCTTTTATTTCTTCTCTCACTCTGTTTGATCCGTTTGATCCATTTGTCTTTTGTGGACTGTGTCTTAGTTTATTTCTGACTTTCGGCACCTGAGATTTCTCAGTCATGTTTTCTGGGATCTACTCTAATTTCTACTTCTCCAAAGCAGAAATGAGAAAGAGAACAGAAAGGGAAAAGAGAAATAGGGGAGACAAAGTGAAAGCAGAACTGTGAGGTTGCCTCGAAAGAGTGTGCCATGTTGGCCCCTTCACCTCCCTCTTCTCCCCTTCTGTCTCTCCCTTCGAGCCTTATCCCTCCTCCCACTTTTTTTTTTTTTTTTGCTTCCCTGGTGTTTATTGCCACTGGTGTGTATTTGTGTGCCTGTGCACGTGCACTATAGTTCCTTTGTGTGTGTGTGTGTGTGTGTGTGTGTGTGTGTGTGTGTGCGTGTGTGTGCGAATCCATGCACAAGGGAAAACCCTGAATGTTGGCCCCCTGACAAGTGACCCCCTTCTTCTCCTAAACTCCCCGTAGCAGAAACCATCAAGAAAAGCAGACAGTGCTACACACACACAAAAAAAGGGGAAAAAGAACAGGAGATGAAGAACCGAGTGGAGAAAGAGAGCAGGGAAGGAGGACAAGGCCAGCTGTAAGCAGCACAATGCGAACGAGAGCTTGGCAGAGGCTCAAAGCTGCTCCGTACGAGTGCCTCTAACTAACCCCCCGCCTGCACTCCCCCACCCTTCCCTGACAAATTAAAAGCGTTTGGTGCTGTAAAGCACGGGGGTGAGAGGGAGGGAAGAAAGAGGAGGAGAAAAGAGAGGTGGAGGGAGACAAGGCAGAGGATGGGATAGGGAGAGGGGACATGGGAAGGATTAGGAATTAATGTGTTTCTGCACTGGCTTAATCCTAATGATTACACCAAAATAAATACAACTCGGGTCTACTTTTTTTTTTTCTTAAGCTTTTTATTTGATGCTGGTGACAGATGCTGGGGGCAAAGGTGGTAAGAGCAAGCTTCCAATCAGAGTGGATCTATTTTGTTTAGTTTTTTCTTTTTTCCAAATTCTTCCCAAAATGATGTAACTGAAGAAATACAATGGAATAAGGGGAACGGATCGGAAAGGAGTAGAAGAGCAAATAAAGAAATAGAAATGTGTGAGTGACATGAAGGATATAAAAACAGCGGGCGTATTGAGAAATGGAGGCTTATGAGCCAAACCTATACAGAGTTACACACCTGCAAGAGTCACGCCAAGCTGCTCGCACAGGAGGAAGCCTCGAGTTAAATGAACCGCAGATGAACCCAACCCCAACCTAGCATTCAAGTTGAGAACACCCAGTCCATCTTCCAACTCCTAACCATAAAACATAAAAACACAGCATTTTCAGAGAGGAAGGCATTGGTCTTCTTAATGGCATTCCACATTTGGAGCTCGTCCTTCGCTGTCAATACTTACACATCCCTCAAAAAACACATGTGCTTCCATCTGCGGGACATCTTTCTGAATCTTCAGCTCCACTTTCACTGTCCCACAGCAGCAGCAGCAGCAGCTGTGGCTGTGAAAACAGCGAGTGTGTTTTAGAGAAACCGAAGCCACCGAGGTGCCGAATGTTATGTGTTACTGATAGTTAAACTTTGTCTGAAGACTTAACCAAACCGGGGTTTCATATGGTTGAATAAAAGTAATGTATTATTCGGTTATCTTTACTCTACATATACTGTAAGTGCAGTTCAATTCTCAATCTTATTCAAGATCGATTGCGAGAGTTTTGATTTGATCGTACTGACCACATTTTAGCTGTCTGGGTTTGAGTGTTCGGATGAGATATGATCAGTCAGGTATGACTCTGACAAGGGTGTGCACCGAACACTATATCTACTATAACTGAACAAGTGCATCAGGCTGTCGTCGCATTAGCCGGGAGCTTGTTTATAAGCGATTTTTTTACCTCGAGAATGCTGAGTGTGTCTGGGGTTTGTAAGAGCTGAAAATAGGTCACTGGAACACGACATCCAGTCCTGGAGCATTCCAACTCCACCCATCCCTTCCCTACTCTTGTGGCCTTCTTTTTTCTTTTTGCCCGCGTGTGAAAGGGAATACCCTGTCCCAGCAACACAGCCTCGCATTCCTCTATAGCAGATGATGAGTTGGAGGGCCCCCATCCCACCATCGGCACAAACCCTGCTGAGTCTGCAGCCTGCGGTTCAACTGCCTCTGGTTTTACCTGAGGAAAATCCCACTTTCCCACTCAACAGCTACGGCTCCAAAGTCAACACACACATTCCAGGGAACATCTCGTTGCCTAAATCTTCGTCTTTTAATCTTCGTCACTTGCTGAAATCCTTGCAACAAAACAACTAAGCTCCATCTCCACACATCGTCATGATCTACAGTCCTATCAGTCAGCAGTGCTATGTTTAGTCCGTGCTTGTCATTCACTGCAGGAAGGCTGTCTGCTACTGTTCTGGAAATGCACAGTCCTATAGAAGTTAGTCAGAGATAAACAGCTGAGATTGTCTCAACTCAACACAGCGAGAGAGGAATAAAAGCTGCATCACTGCTCAGACCTAATACTTGACACAGAGAGCAATCATTGACATATGTGCAGCACGTCTGTGGCTGTAACAGGAAATCTGAGGGAATTATCAGTTTTTTCCAATAACTCAGTTTGCACAGCTTTAAACGTGTGTCTCTGTGCAGCTGCTTTAGTAATAGATGTAGACCGATGTCACGTTTCATGTAAGCAAGCGTTTTTGCATTTTCTAAAACGGCTGCAAAGCTGTAAAATCTGAGTTTTCTTTCCTTCTTCAGTTGGCAAACAAATGATTTGTGCACACTGACAACATGCATATTCGCTTGAATGGTTATATTATTATTGTGACTGTCGTAGCTTGATGCTCCACAGCAGGTTAAAGCTTCAGTCTGCTGCTAGAGACAGTCTGTAATCATAATTATTTTGTTTTCTTTGGAAGCTGAACACACATTTAAAGCTGTTTTCAGTGATATCTTGCTTTAATTTTGTTGTCAGCAGGCAGCATTGTCAGCATGAATCATCGTAACAGCGTCATGTAAGGACTTTCTATTATCTCTTTTCTTACTCAGACAACTCGAGATCTGGGCTTTAAAAAGTCATATGGATATTTGATTAAATTGTGCTTATATAAACTATAAAAAGTCTCTGTTAAGTTGCAGTAAAGCATTAGTAGCAGTCAACACTAAACTGACAATGTACCACTGTAATCTGCATCAGCAGTTACTTACTGCTGATGTCGATTACAGTGCTTTCTGTGCTGTTTGGTTGACTTTAAAATGTATTAAAATACTGAAGCTCTATATCTAATCACACAGCAAGCGACTAAAGTAACCACCACACTTAAACATTAACATTCCCATTAGCCTTGGTCCTCTCCTGCACTTACCTTTTAATTTCTTTACACTGGCTGGGTGCCAGATGAGGTACTGGGACTTAATGCAGTATCATTTTTCAATTTAAGCAACAGACTTAACCAAAATACTGTAATAATTTGATTCAGTTTTATTTATATAGAACCAAATCACAGCAACGATCACGTCAAGGAGCTTCATATTACAAGACCCAACAGTGTGAGAGGGAAAACCCCGACAATCAGATAATCCACTGTGCATGTGGTGACAGCGGGACGGAAGAACTCCCTTTTAACAGGAAGAAACCTCCAGTTGAACTAAGCACAGGGATGGCCGGGGGGAGGGTCAGAGGTAAAGGAGAAGGGGGAAAAAGAAAGAGCACAGTAAGATCAGGTAAAAACACACAAATTATGGAAGAGAGAATTCAAATTTAATAACAATATGCATGGGGAGTGAAAAGAGGTGAAAGGTAATCCCCCTAGCAGCCTGAGCCTATAGCAGCATAAGGCAGACCCTACAATAATACATACAGAGTGAAACTCAACAATCATATGACCCCCATATGACCCTCTATGAGCAAGCACTTTGGCAACAGTGGGAAGGAAAAACTCCCTTTAACAGGAAGAAACCTCCAGCAGAACCAGGCTCAAGGAGGGGCGGCCATCTGCCGTGACAGGATAAAAGACATGCTATGGAAGAGAGCCAGGGATTAATAACAAGTACTGATTCAATGCAGAGAGGTCTGTTAACACATGAATCTGATCCAGGCCTAACTGTAAACTTCATTAAAAAGGAAAGTTTTAAATGTAGGGAGAGTGTCTGTCTCCTGAACCCAATCTGGGAGCTGGTTCCACAGCAGAGGACTTCTGATAGCTCAAGGCTCGGCCTTCAGTTCTATTTTTGGAAGCAAAAGTAAGCCTGCAGTCTGAGAGTGATGTGCTCTATTGAGATAATATGAGTTCTTTAAGATATGATATTTTATACTGGAGGTATCAAAAATAAGTAAAATGAATAATAAATACCTATAGTATTAGTACAGTTACTTAAACTTCTTTACAATGATAGAAAGGGACGTGTCAGGGGCCCGGCTCACTTAAGATCAAAGTTGGCTGCATGTGGCCCATGATGTAAATGAGTTTGACATCCCTGTCTTTTACCATGAGACTGTACAGTAGCTTGCAGTTAAGGTTAACATATCAGACGTATTCAACTGTTTTAAAAAACAAAACAGTGAAAACTGGGTTTTTTTGTTTTCACTTTTTTGCTTTCACAGAAATTCGATTCTTTGGACGTGTCACAATCTGTTAATTCCAAAACATCCACCTTTCTTTGGGGTCCTTGAAACATGAAACCAAATCCCTATCAGTTGACTTTAAAATGATCGCTCAAACAGCTGTCAGTCTTTGATGACACTTACTCTTGTCATAAAGTTAATAATTAACCAGAAAGAAAAGAATGTTTTCTCCCAGTGTTCCACATTCAAACCTTGACCACGCGTCATCCTCTTTATCTCCCATCATCCTCGTCCCTCTCTTCACTGTTCGCGATGTAATGAGTAAAAAAAAAAAATGCCAGAAAATTCCTCATCCATCTTTTGTGCCACGGAGAGCGGAATTTGCAGGTTGCCCGAGGACACATCCATTCATTAAGTCCCCACACCCCAGAGGAGGAATTGGACCGTGGGTTCCCAAGTGCATCACCATGTCACCTTGAACAAATCCAGATGATTAAGTGACAAGCACTCCCACGTGAGCCCGTTTTATTTCCCAGGAAACCCCAGCACTTCCCCTCCCATCCAATTTTCAGGATGCAAATCTTGAAATGTTGTGCTATGCTAAAAAAAGAGAAAAGACGAGGAAAAAACATGCCGTCTCCCTCTCACCATCTTCCTTTCCCCTGCCATGTAAGCAGTACTAATTGCCTTTCATAATTAGGCCGGTGACAATAATTGTTGAACTGATAAAACCGAGTGCTCTGTGTGTGTGTGCATGCTTGGTAAAGTCACGTAACCCAGCTCTTCCACATTCTTTCCCTTATGCCTCCTTATAAAGTGGGTCATCAGTGAAGCACCCCACATTGCATATGCATACATGTCTATGCATAGATCTTGGCAAGTTTTCACATTACTGTTTCTGTCCTGCCCCACACCGTTTACTCTCTATGTGCTCCCGAGGAAGAGCGAGGGGAAGTGCGGACTTTTACTTGAAAAAATACATCTCGAACAATGGCGCCTCTGCAACCTCAGACACAGAAGCCGGCATGTAAATTTGGGGAAAGCAAGACATGGAAGAGTTTTAATTAGCCCGGTTAAGTAGGGGCTCACGAAGCCGCCGGGGCTCACCAGGGGGATTACGACAGATTTATTTAGCCAAGGCTGCAGGAGACGCTGCGATATGATATACTCCAACAACAATAGCTCTGTAATCACGCTCCTACCCCAGAACTCCTGCTAATCTATTCCCGTGTCTCGAAACGAGCTCTCATTTTATTCCCTCTCATCTAGGAGTCAAGAGTTTAGTTTTTTTTCCTCCTCCCCCCTTTCCTCTCCTTCTTTCCTCCCTCCCCTCCTCTCTCCTGCGTTCAACCCTTGTGGGCAATTTAGTGAGGCACTCAGACATGCTAACACAATCAACAATCAGGTCGTTTGCTCTCTCTAATAGGCACTCTGGTTTTCAGTAAAAGAAGCCATATTGTTTATTTGATTGTGTTCACCGGGGGGAGAGACCGCTGGGGAAGTATTTGTTACACGTTGAAGGCGGAGGTGGGACTGTACCGGCAAAGCATTGTTGCCTTTGTTTTGGAAAGACTACTACAGGATGTCTGAACACTAAGGCACAATGCAATGCAAACCATAATAAAAAAAAAAAAGTTGGTCAGTTCAAAGCTCAGCATTCAGAGCTCGGCGTCATTTCGAGGTGCTTGTGGAGTAGTGTGGCTAAAAAGAAAGTGGCTTTTTTTAAACCTTCGGGCTGAATTACTGGCTTTTATTCAGATGTTAAGTTGTTAAAGGAAATTTTCAAAGGCCTGGCTACACTGTACTACCTTTGATGTGATGCTGTATTCTTTGCATGGAAACCAGCGTTTAAGTTTTGATGTGGTGACAAAAACTGTAATTTGCTTCGAGGCTACTAGGAAGTGGGAACTTCTTTACAACTTCTTTTACTATATGGAAAGGTATAACAGCAATAAAAAATACAAATGCATGAGTTTGTCCTTTCACAGTGTGGCCTAGATGGAAGATCTTCTCACAAAAGCAGCCTGTGAGGGAGTTTGACAGGGCTGTTGTTTTCTTTTCAGGTTTTTGACATGCTGTCACCTGTCCAAATACCCATCAAAACCATATGGGACCACACACACATACACACAAACGGGAGAAGAAGATATATACACAGTAATTATTGACAACACGTAACACCTGTTTCTATTCCGCATGGGTAGAGCACTCGCAAAAGCCAAATGAGACATGTTGTTTATCCTGAAAGGCTTTAGAAGAGCAGGACATGCACAAGCTTAATGCTCAGTGAAGAAAAACACTTTTCAGCGATTCAAGACAGTCATCAAAAGAAAATGGTTATTCCATTTGAAATCATTTATATTCAGCTTTATTGATTATTTCTTTGACCTTCATTACTTTATATTTTGCTTCCAAGGAGCCAGACTTTCCTGTAATTTTTTTTAAAGTTGTCTTGAGCAATAGCGCTCAAGACTTTCTGAAGGTCTTTCATGAGGTCTGGACGTTGAGTCCTTTTTCACTATTTTCAGTCCAGTCTTTGTACCTGTCCATTGTCATGTTTGTTAAGCACTTAACACTGAATCATTAAAGCATATAAAAGCCACCTAACTCAAGGAAGGGTGTGCAGTGTGTCATGAAAACTATGAGGAAACTGAACAACAAAAAGAGGAAGTGGTGGGCATAAAAAATATCTACAGCAAATGAACAGTATCTGAAAATAATGTTCCTAAGGACTAGGAAAACTCTAGCAAAGGCCTTACACAGGACCCCAGAGATGCACCTTCATTTGATCCATCGACTGGAAGGGAAACGAGGAAAAGGCTGAGGTATGTCAAATTACACAAGAACTGGACTGAAAATCAGCTGCAATAACTCATGCGGAGTGATGAATCCAAATTTGAATTTTTTGGTTCATATTATTGTCAATATAATACATGAGGTCAGGAGAGAGCTACAACAGTGAGTGTCTGCAGCCATCTATAAAACACAGTGGAGGCTTGGTGTTTATCTATCAAAATTGATGGAATTGTGAACACCGAAAAGTGCCATTGGTTTTGAGCCAGGATGCAAAACCGATGCCAGTACGGTAGAAGGTTTTCTGGATAGAAATTGGCCTTGCCAGAACTCTACCTCAACAATACTGAAGCAGTGTGGGATAACCAAGAACAGAAAGGCAGCCAACATCTTTGAATGTCCTTCAAGAAGCCTGGAGAACTATTCCTGAAGACTATTTAAAGAAATTACATGAAAGCTTGCCTAAGAGAGTTCAGGCTGTGTTGAAGAATAAAGGTGACCATACCAAATATTAACTTTCAAGGTTGTTTGAATTGCACAGTCTCTGTTTTCCTTATATACTTTATTTCATATTTGGTCATGTTTCAAAAAGAATTGCTACACTAGTTTCTCATGTTCTGAGAAAATATCAAGAAATTAGTGATTTGAACCTTGACTACATGGTCTGCCAAAACTAATGCTATGCTCAACTTTTGCTCTGCTGCAGCAGATTTATATGTAATGACCAGATTCAGGAAAGTAATGCATACTTTTTGGCATTTTTGTCATAGGGGAAATGTGAACTAAGAAGTAAATTGACACACATCTTGAAAAATTCTCCAATTAGTCACAGTTTAACACATATTCGAAAACCACCAAAAGCTGTGTAATTTATCAAGCAGAGGCCAGGTGTTGGTGGACGGGAAAAATACAAATCTGCTCGTGCTTCAAGCATGCAAGTTGGACGCGTGTTGACTGCTTGCAGAGTGAAACGCTTTCAAAAAAAAATTACTGACCAAATGTGTTTAGTTCAGCCTCGCTTGTCCAATACAGTCACGTCCATTAAGAATAAACACGAAGATCGAATGACATTCTTGCCCAGTGACTCTCCGTCCAAGTAACAGTGAAATTAACACACTTCAGAGCACTGAAAAAAAATCATTTGAGACAGTGTTTAAAACACCGTGTTCTTCCATGCAAACATATATGAGAATGGTAGGCCACAACACAGACTTGCTCCTGGGGCAGAATAGTGATGCTGTGACTGCAGCGGACCTCCCCGGGATCAAAACGAGTCAGGACCGGCTGCAAAGGGAAACATAAGCTTAAAGTAAACAGGAGACAGACAAGGGGTGGGGATGGCTACAATTTAACAATTACCAACTTCACAGTAATTGTGTGCTCTTTGTTCTTCTGTGTGTGTGTGTGTGTGTGTGTGTGTGTGTGTGTGTGTGTGTAGCCTGCCTACATGTGACTGTGTGTGATGATGATTCAGCTCGTGGTTACAACCTCTGCATCACCGTCCCACGTTAGTGATTAGAGCTCTTTTATTAGAGAAAATGTGTGCGCGCATGTGTGACTGTTGCGTGGTCATCCAGTCAGCGAGTCTCAGAATCAATGAAATTCAGGAAGAGAGAGTGGGAAATAGGAAGAGATGACAGTAGGTGAGAAACGTGGTGACCTCTCTGCCCTCATGACTCTTTCTGATTCAGGCAACGTTGGCAATGTCAGTAGGAAAAACGTGATCGTGGGCAGACCGGTCCTAAAAAAACACCCCTCCACATGCACTCATGCCTCATTTCACACCTTGCCAAGAAAAAAAAGGGAGAAAAAAAGCTTTTTTTTTCTTTTAACATGATAAATGATGTGACAGCTGACTATACTGGAGCACTTTCTTGATCTAAACAACTCATTCTGGCCACAGCTGCGTATGCATACGCTGCATTTTTGTTCTTTCTTTGGCTTGAAAAGCATGCACTGAGGTGATTCATCAAGATGATATACCTATGGGGGAAATGCGGGTTTTATTACTTAAAAACTTCACTCAAAAACATTACTTTTAAAGGTTGCATCTCATAAGAGCTTCCGTTTTCTTTAGTAAACATCATAGATCAAGGCTTGCTTTTGGCTATTTGCTGGGAACCGAGGAGGAAGCGAGGCGGGGGGGCGGGAGGCATATTTGACATGTCAGGGAGGAAAAAAATAAGCCCTAACAGACTGAAGGTACTCAGAGGAAAACTTACAAATTAGCCTCCGCTGAGGATTCTGACGTGCCTTACCCGAAAATGAAAGGCCACAACAATTATCATGAACCTCCCCGTCCCAGCTCAGCCGTCTGCCAAGCCGAGCTTGAACTTGAGGGGGAGCGCGCGTTTGCTCACGGTGTTAGCGTTCTCCCTTTTCTTATTAATTAACACCTCAGTTACTCGGGGTGTCCTCAGAGGGAGTCTGCTTCTTTCTCTCTCTCTCTCACTCTCTCCTGGAAGATCGTCACACCTGTTCAGTCGGCAGGTGTTCAAGTCATCTCTGCTGAGATGGAAAAAAAATAATAAAGGGGGGGAGAGAAAATTCCAGAAACAGGAGCCGCTGGAATGTGGGACTGAAGTGATTTGAGCAGAAATGATGGGAATGCGTTAAATGCAAATACACACACATGCACAAGTGTGGCTTAATTTGCTGGGTTTTGCACACTCTGATCACTTTGATTTGGGCCTTAAATTCAGTCTCTCGATATTATTATTTTTAACTTCTATTTATATATTTTTTTCTCTTCGTCTAAATGAGGCAACAAAACAAGTCAGCGCTGTTGTCAGGTACATTAGCTATTCAGTTATTCTGTTTTTTCTCCCATCGCAGAATGCTTGAGTGTCTACATTTGAATATCGACCAGGGCTGTCACACAGCTTTCAGGTGAGCGCAGAAGCAGAAATATACAACCCAATAACAGTCCTTGGCAGCTGCCGTATTTTTTCTTTTGTTTTCTTTTTTTTTTTCCTCTAAACTGGATACGAATGCATATTTTGCACCGTTAACTCTCGCACTGTATCGCTTCCCGTCAAAGGACTTGTATTGTGTTCATTAATCTAACCCACCTGACAGTTATTTGGTCCAAATTGGATTTGCCGGTGTTGGTTTTGATCGCGCCCATATTGGGAATGATTTGAAAGCATTTTAGCTTCTCCTGAATCCATAATGAATTTATCGCAGCTTTTACGGAAAGAATTTGGTTGCTTTAATAATCTGTCTACAGTCATATGCTGCCGAGAAGAGTGACACAGATGCCTTTCTTGATTATATTTCACATCAGATTTCTCTTTCTTTTCTTTTGTCTCCTCTCGCTCTGTCCCCAAGTCTATCCCTCTCTATATCCTTAATCCTGTAAAACATCTCTCCCTCATCTCTCTTCTGGCATATCCTCCTCCCTCTCCCAATTAGACATATGAAATCATCCTTGGCGTATCAATTGGTGACTTTTACACCCATTAATTTGCCATAATTATTTCATTTCAGATTGATCTGACTGTGCTATCGCAGATGGTGTGCGCGGTGAAACTCTGTTCCCTCTGCAGATCAAAAGGAGTCATTTTAATTGGAGGCTTTTCAACGCTAATTGTTCTCTCTGTTGTAAATCAGTGTCTCTTAGTCTCCCCAGGTCTTTGTTAGCAAATTGTCTTGGCGGTTTCCTCGTTTCATCTCGGATCGAGTGTTACAGCCTCAACTGTGTGATTGACTGCGCTGATTGTGATGTGCAATCAGAGAATTTGGGGATTTGTTCCCATGGCATGCAAAGCCATTTGAGCAGCAGGTTTTTTTCTTTATAGGAAATTATAAATGTATTAGAGACATATGGAGATGTTATAGACAGCTGTGATGACAGTTTTTGTTAGTTCAAAAAGCCTGAAACTGATTTTTTTCTAAGTAAACTGTGTTACTTGACACTTCTACATGCTGCTTTGTACTTTAAGTCACGGAGAAGCCTTTAGCTTTTTTGTCCACAGCTCCGGCCAACAAAAACAGCACCTGCCTTTGAATGTCCATCAGTGGCCCATTAACTCATGTCTGGGGGAAGCAGACTCTTTAAACTGACCAGTGCGTAGCCGGCTGAAAGCCTCCCTTCTACCAGCCCCGTTGACGTATGGAGATAAATGGACTCCGGCCTGCATTGTCCTGCTGACGCGCTCGCATTCAGTTTCATTGGTCTTCGTGACAGGCCCAATGGTGGGGAGATGCAAATGAGACAGAGCATTCAGAGGAGGGGGGGACCTCCGCTTATTTCCATTTTGATTATTCATCGCCTTTGCTCTGCCATACTTTGTAGCTGCTGTTTGCAAGTTTATGTTTGCCGTTCACAAAAATATTCCCTTATGTCCTGAAGGTGTTTTTAAGCAAAAATTTGAGTGAAGCAAACTGTTCGTGTTTGTGTCTTGCATGAATGATTTCTGACCTGCGACCTTCCCTGAAGAAGGGAGTG
The DNA here is from genome assembly GCF_001858045.2 of Oreochromis niloticus. Lineage (NCBI taxonomy): Eukaryota > Metazoa > Chordata > Actinopteri > Cichliformes > Cichlidae > Oreochromis > Oreochromis niloticus. Next base: position 20,145,108 of record NC_031985.2, on the reverse strand, counting down.
GGAGAGCTTTTCTTGGGTTTGGGATTAGGTTGGGGTCGGGGTGGAGGGGTGGGGTGGGGTTGGATGACCGCTAGGCTGAAGGCAGGAAGTGTAAGCCGATACACATCAGGCCCTCATTTAGATCTGAAGCAGCGATTTCTCATGCATGACGGCAATAAGAACTCAACACTTCATATACACTTGGTAAGGCCACGCCGCGTAGATCATTAAAGCAGGAGTAATCCTCGAGTGTGAGACTTGATCCTGAAAAACACTTGTAAAAATCCATCACTTCAGTACAGCTGTTCAGGCGTACATTTGCTCTTTGGTCTGCGTTCACGGCAACTTTGCACCAATGCACGAATGTGTGAACAAGTACAGGTGTGTAACTGCATGTGCCTGTGTCTGGCAATGTAAAAGACTTCTCAGCTCTAATGTGTTATTAGGAGAGAGTGTAGTTTTGTTTTTTTCTTTTGGAAATCCCAGTTGGCCGGCTGGTATTTTTGTTACAACAAGAGCTCAAATCAGTGAAATCTAATAGTTTTTCTCTCCCGGAGGAGTATTGAGCGGGACTCAACAGATTAAGACCTGTTGATGGATGGCAGCTTAAACTATAGAGCCATTACACCCCCAGCTCCTCAGAATAAGCGCCCCATAATGATACCAGTGAAATGAAGCAAGAAAAAAGATGAAGGAAGCAGTTGTAGCAGTGGGCTCGACAACTTGACTTTTGTCTTTGACTTTTATCTCTGTAGAGTCAAAATTTTAACCTATCTTTTACAACTTACTTGTTACATTGTATTAAGGCTTTTTTTAGGTGCTTGGCCACGTTCACAAACAGGTGGATGCCAAAACAAGCAGTTATATCTGCACTGGTTCACCTCACCTAATTCCGGTATTGAAATGGATCTATCACACAGGACTAGAGAGGTTGCTGATCCCCTGGCAATGTGTGGTTGCTAGGGAAACATGCATGTTATTAGACCAGTTGGCAAGTGGGTACTGGAGGTTGCTGGTTTTCACATGGGGAAATATTAGTTGCAAAGAGGGTGCTGCACAAATTCCCCCTTTGTGACTGCTTTAGTCGCTTGCAGATTGCTGCGGTTGCTTGTAGTTTGATGGGAGATAGTGACTTGTTTGCAAACACTCACCAACTACTGCCAGAGTGGTGGGAAAATGTGAAAAGTGCGATGCCGTCTGGAAGCAAACGTTTGTCTTCAAATTAAAAGTTATGGCTTACTGGGGCAGCCAACATGCTTCGAAAGGTATAACTTTGACTTTGAGGGCGAATGCTTCTTTTCACAGTCTCACTGCTGCTTGGAAAGTAGTTGACGAGTATTTACAGCCTAGTTGGCATTTTCCATGCAACTAAGGGTAACCATGACAATCTGCTAACAACCAAAGCATTCACAAGGGGGTTTTCAGCACAGCACCATATACCTACCACACCTAGTCTCAAGCAACCATCCACAAACTGTTCAGAATAGACATTTTTGCTTTGGACCGTTGGTCAGATAGTCGCTGACCAGTCTGTAGGTCTGTGTGATGGGGGCCTAACTCAACACCTCGCTCTCTCATCCAAGTACAGTCACTTCTAAACTAAACAGAACTAAGTTTTAGTTGAACTCATTCTCAGAATCAGAATCACATATACTTGGCCAATAAACGTGATTCTGATTCTGAATCTGAGACCTCAAACTGAGAATTCAAAGAACATCCAACCATCCTTCATCCATCTCGTATATACGGTATATGGATAAAAGCAGCTTCCAAGAACTATCCAGAGGATTATCCAGATATGCAGCTCTGGCTTTGAAAAGTGCTGTAGAAAGTAATCCACTTCCTTATCCCCACATCCTATTATCAAAAGATACAATATTTATTCATACTTGGACTAAATGAGGACAATACGTATAGGGTTAGCTTAGTAGAGAGTGGCACAGCGATGCAGTGGTTTACACTATTGCTTCACAGCAAGAGACAGAAGCTCCTGGTCTGCTGGGGCTTCTCGCCTGTGTAGGTTGCCTCCAGGCGCCCTGGTTTCACAGACCTAAAGCATGTAACTTAGGTGATTCTAGGTGTGGATGTTAGGGTGTGTGGTGTCTGTCTGTGTTAGGCCCTGTGACGGACCTGTCTAGGGTGTACCAAGTGTCAGCCTGGCTCTAGCCCTCACATTGAGAGAGAATCGGACACACACAGAGACACACAAACTCCCCCTCAGCAGTTTTCTTACTTACCCCCTACGGTGGACACTACTTGTGCTTAGAAGGTATTCTCCCTATATGGGTGGACCTCTTTCACTTAAACAGCATTCATCAATCCAGGCCTGGTCTGTTGCTATAGAATGTGTAAGCACTCAAATATCGACCGACTGAAATGTAGAAACACTTGGTTCTGCCAGCAGAGTGACAGAGCAAAGATGAAGTAGATTCGGTGTGTGTATGTGTGTGTATGTGTCAAAGCTCATGAGATATTCCCCAGCCCACAGTCATTATCCTGACACAGCGTGGACTGTATTTTTTATCAGCCTGTGAATGCTGCATGTTTCATGGAGGCACGTCACAGGAAAACACGAGTCAATGATCATGCCATACATGGAAGCCAATTGACCTTCTTCGACTCTACATCAAAGGCTACATTGACTCTTGTAAATTATTTCACATCTGGCCGAGCTTTCCTTCAACAGCCAGCTATAAAGACATTGATTTTCAACAGTCAGCAGTGGATAAAGGGAGACAGAGTAAAAGAGAGACAGATTTGTTAAAAAAGAACTGACTTCATATGAAATTTAAAAGACCGGAATAAAAGGCACCAATTCTTAGGGGAAAACAAATGAAAGAGTACATTTTTAATGACTTTAATTTAGTTTGCATATAAGCAAAAAAAAACCCTCCAAAACTTCATGGTTTCATTTCGAGACCAAAGATGGAGTTTTTGTTGCCACTTTTGTGGATGAAAGCGCTGAAAAATCTCCTTAAATGGATGGACTGGAGTAGAAGCACCACCTTCAGAAGCCTACTTCTGTGTTTTGGCTTCATCCATCTGTAGCAAATGCCAAGATGTATAGATGAGAGGCCTTGTCCAAGTGCCATGCCAATGCCCTAAATGGTTAAGTGCCCCAAGTGCCATGCTGCCTGGCACTGGGACAACTGGCTCACTGAGGTCCCCCCCCTCCCCCCGAATTACATTACTGTCAGTGAAAAATAGGACGAACGCTTTTCATTTAAATTAATGCTTTCTTTTTGACAGAACACACAGGAGAGCTTGTGTTATAGTGATCCTCATAAATCTGGGCAAGGCCTACTGTGCTGGAGTTAGGTTTCCCAAAATGTCAACAAAAAGGGAGAATATATGTTTTTTTAACTACTAAGCAAATATAGCTCTGACATTTATATTCATATCATTGTTTTGTCACCAGTTTATGAGGTAATGGTAGTGAAAGGAAGAGTCTAATGAGAAAATTATATCAAATTGTGTTGCAGCTGTTTTGAAACCTACCTTGATGTGATTTAAAATTAACAAACTGTGGTTCTTTTTATTATACTGTCTTATTTCTTTAGTCAGTATAGAATAAACCTTAGAGAAGGAAATGTCAGAAGGGGGAAGAAAAGGCTGAAAAATGGTGGGAAAATATAGTCTGAGGTAGTTTAATAAATGTCTTCTCAGTTTGTAGATTATTATTGTCTTTCTGAGTTTATGCCACAGCACAGTGACAGTGGCAAACACAAAAACTAATAACAACAGCTTCAGTTTGAGTCACCAGTGTATTAAATTTATCCACTATAGTGTCATATAGACACATTTAGATGTAGGAAATACATTTTCAGTACGGCAAATGCAGTAAAGAGGTAAGTAGAACTCCTGAGCGACCGACTTACAGAGTTGTTCAGACATCCATACCAAGCAGACTGGAAGCTGAGCGTCCTTCAGGCTTTTTACCTCGCATGTGAAGTTACTCACTGACAGGTGGAGGGAAGGTAGTGACAACTCCATGTGTAGCAGAGGAGACAGGTGTCTATTTAAATTCTCTACATGCCAACAATGGGAGCTAACAATGACAGGAAAAAGTACCATGCAAAAGTCTTGAGCCAGGCCTCATTTCTTTGCATTTTCTTAGGAAAATGGGAAACAGGTCCATCATTTATTGACACATATATTTACACAGATATGAAGGCAAAAACAGAACCAACATCTAAAGCTCTTCGTTAGATGTTTGCTACCTTTTGTTCTGCCTTATGTTGATGATCCCACCTTGCTTCAATAATGTTGAGGTCTGGGCTCTGGGGAGGCCAATCCATGACGTGAGCTTTTACTGCACTGAGTGTTTGGGATCATTGTCATGATGAAAAATGAAGTTGTTGACAATCAGATGCTTTCCAGATAGTATTACATGGTGGATCAAAATCTGATGGCATGTTTCTGTATTCATAATTCCATCAATTTTGACAAGATAGCCAACACCACTAACTTAAAGCCTTTTTGACCTCCTCCATACATGCTGATGACAATTTAGACCACATATACAATTTATAATTGGTTCTTTGCCAAGTTGTCTGTTATGTGTAGACATAAGGTGCCTTTTAATGCTTGAATCATTCATAGGTCAATGTTAGCTCTTGTTAACACTTAACAGACAACAGAGCATTCCTCTAAAGATGGTCGGGTACAAGGAATGAAAAAGCCACCAATGTCCAAAGGAAAACCTTGAAAGACCTTCAGAAAGCCCAGAGAACTGTTGCTTAAGATTATATTTTAAAAAATCACAAGAAAGCCTGGCACCTTGGAAGCAAAATATAAAGAAATGGGGGTTAGTTTAAGACTTTTGCAGAGTAGTGTAAATATAAGCCACTCCACGCTGGGTCAAAATTCTGACAAGATAGCAATAAAATTAATTTAGCAAAGATAGGTCTGTAACCACTACATTTTCATGCCCTCAATAGCAAGGCTACCTTACAGGAAGTGGGATAGAAGTTGCTCTCCTCTATGTCCTCTCTACAGAGGCAGAGGCTCACAGATGGCCTGTCGCGCATCATTAGGCCTATGAAGCCTCGGCTGCTAGCTTAGCTAAATCAGTGCAGTCCACTCCAGCCCACAGCTGGACCCAGGAGTGTGTGCACGACTGTGCGTGTGCACGACTGTGTGTGCATGTGTGCGCATATGTGCGTGTGTATAATCCACAGGTGCAGAGGCCTCCTCCTGACGGAAAAGAGAGCATTAGCCCAAGGCTATGGAGGCAGGGAGAGAGGCAGAGAAAGGGGCAGGGCAAGGCTGTTTCAGATGCAAATGGCTTGCCCTGTTCCTCACAAAAAACTTTCTCCAGTGGCACAGCTTGTAAAATATAGCACCCTGTGGCTTCATTCAAAGAGATACACCCACTAACCAGGGGCTGCAGAACCACATGGCCCTCTGAAACCACCCAGCCATAACATAGAGAAAAGTAAGCTCCTTTTCAGCTATACCAAGAGTGAATACACTGAAGCCTATTAGGTGAGCAATTAAGATTCATGAAATGTTTTTTAAAACAAAAAATTAAACTCTCTTTGCTGGGAATTTTTTAAAAAAAAAGTATGTCTTTGAACACCTGTAAGAGTTGGTATCTGCGGGGGAAAAAGCCAAAACAACTACGAACAAAAACTGAAGTCGGTGAAATGAAGTAGTTAAAAAACAAAAAGTAGTAAAGTGATGAGTGAAAAAAGTTAACAAGTAACTAATCTTTTAATACCTAATGGGAGTCAGTGCAATGCAAATAGCTGTAATGTATCATCTCCTGGCAAAGAGTAAGTGCTGGCAGGATTTTAAACACCTCCTGATAATTTAGGAGATGTTGACTGCAGCACATGTTTGATTAATAATGATAGATTGGAGATCATTACGGATTTAAGCAACAGCACTTTATTTTCATAATAAGTGGGCAACAAACTACATAATCATGAAAAATAATTAGCAATTCAAGAAGATACATAATCTCAGTTGCAGTACTTCTCCCTTAGCTAATGTGCTATTTTTCATTGTGTGATTTAAAGCATTTCCATTTAAACTTGTTTTGGTTGCTTGCATTGAAATCAGGACTGTGTTTTAATTACCGTTCAGAGAAAAATCGCAGTTTCCCTAATGATCATCTAATATGTTTCTCACTTCCCAAGCTTGCAAACACGACTTTAACTGCATGCTTTGTATGTTCAGATCTTGTATCGTTACTCATCCACCAGTGCAACTTCTTCGTAACATTTAGCACTCAGTAGGACGCCTGAGGAGTGTTTATACATCTGCTATGGCTATCACAGCAGCCTGATTGCCAGCAGCCTTTTTGGAAACTGCCTTTGTTTTTAAGACTCCCTCGACATGCCACTCACCGATACATAAACTAAAGGAAACTGTTATCCTAAGCGTGACTTTGATGCCATTAACATGCACAAAGATGGCTTTGTGAGCATGCACTGAACAAATACCTTTTGTTTGATGCGTCCTGTCAGTAATATCATTACGTGATATCATGTGATTATATAACCAGAACTTTCACTTGTTAAAGAAATATATATTGTATGGACCTTTATTTTGATATGAAAGTTGAGAGAAGACAGGACAGCTGGGGAAAAGACCAGTGGGGAGACATTTACTAAATTGCCTGGGGGCAGATTCAAATCCTGACCTTTGCATTAGCCTTACAGAAAATGGATTGTCTGTTCAGCCCTATGAGCAAATTTTTTGCTGCCCTCAAAATTTCTACACTGTTAACTTTAAAACATAAATAATAAAGAACATTTTATTGCAATGCAATATTCTCATTGTATGGGCGTGCATGGACCCATGCAAGGATACACATTTTAAGCCAGCAGCAGCCTAAACACTTATTTCAGTCAAATTATATTTATTTAATGTCAAATCACAACAACAGTCGCCTCAAGGTGCTTTAGGTAAAGACCCTACAATAATACAGAGAAAACCCCAACCATTAGATGACTCCCTACGAGCAAGCACTTGGCAACAGTGGGAAGGAAAAACTCCCTTTGTAACAAGAAGAGAGGGCAGCAACCTGCCCTGATTGGTTGGGGCTGAGGAGGGGGAGACAGGAAAAAAAAGACACACTGTGGAAGAGGGCCAGAGATTAATAATAACTAATGATTAAATCCAGAGTGGTGTATAAACACATAGAGAGTGAAAAGAGGTGAGTGAAGAAGAAACACTCAGTGCATCATCAGAAGCCTAAGTCTATTCCACCATAACTAAAGGTATACTCAGGGTCACCTGATCCAGCCACAACTATAAGCTTTATCAAAAAAGAAAGTTTTAAGCCCAATTTTAAAAGGGTGTCTGTCTTGTAAATCCAAAATGGGAATTCGTTCCACAGAAGAGAGGCTCGAAAGCTGAAGGTTCTGCCTCCCATTCTACTTTTAAATACCCTCAGGTCAGTGCTCCTCAGTAGTATGCAAAAACTGCACAAAAACAGCTCAAAGTACAGAACAAAGAGTTCAAGGCGATGACCTGCCTCCAAATCATTCATCGAGCATCACTGAGGAGGTCCCATCAAGGAACCCGCAAGACCCAAAGGATCTGCTGCCATTATCCTGGTGCACTGATATATCAGTGGCTTCACTTTTATCTGTCTTTCCATGACTGGCCATTAAAGCAATGAAATAAATGGTCACGCTCACGTCTCATCCAGTCTCTCATAGATTAAAAAGTCTGGAAGCTCCATGAGCAGAATAGACAAAAGGAGGCAAATAGTGTTACTAAAGTCTGCAGTAGATAAATCATCCAACCTCACCCAGACAACAGATAAGCAAAACACAACATTACAAAGAAAGAATCACATAATATCATCAACTCATTTTTAAGTGTTGGATCTCCAACAAGTTCCTTACAAAGTTATTTTCATGAAACTGTGAAGTAGTATGATAAAAGTCTGATATGCCATACACAGATTAAAGAAATGTTTTTACTATTTGGGGAGATTTATGCAGAAGCACAACGAATTGTCTGGAAGAGTAGTCTGAGGACTGAAGGTCAGTACTGGTGAGTTGTGCACTGAGGAGATGGCATTTTATTAAATGACAAATGAAGAAGGGGACTGACTCTGCCATCTTACTGCAGAGCAAAGGGCTCTGTGTTTTATGAGTGCTTTTTTTAAATGCAGCATACAGATAAGTCAGCAACACATTTAAATCTCAGAGCTCTTCGGGTTTGTTTTTGAAAATCTATGTGTATGTAATCAATATTAAAACCATCTTTGTTATCTGCTATTCACCTTCGTCAGGAGTTTGTTCACACTGTAAGTTGCCCAAACAATGCAGCCTGCTTACTCTGATTACCTGGATTCATATGTCTGGATCCAGGCATGCAGTCTGCTTACTGTAAACACCTTACCCACGCATAGTAGAAGAAAGGAGGGAAAGGTATGAAGAACAAATGTTTGTGAAACATTATTTTAATCAAACTGACATGGATTTAATTAGCAATGGCCAAAAGCTTGATCCCTCCAATTAGATACCTGCAGCAGGCTACATAGTGGGTATTTGTCTAACAACTCATGTCAACCATCTAAGTGTTTGACCTTTAAAGTGCACCTGTCTTTAATGAGCCTCTAATTAAGACTCCCGTTAGGATCAGAGAGCTTGCAATTAATAACTCCTTAAATACAGTTACAAATACAGATAACGATTCAGGTCTCTGGTGGAAAACGGAGGCACTCAGCACGGAAAGTGGGAGGCAAAATGTCATCTAACAATTATATAAAACAGAATCAGAACCATGTGAGCAATTTAGAAACTAGGAGGTCTTACATGAACTGTCACTGCTGGAGAAACCATAAAAGAAAAACATATAAAAAACAAACTGGCTGAAATGACCCAACTTTTTTTATCTGCCATGGGGATTGTGATTAATATGTAAACCACTCCTCGAGGTTAATCGAATGTGTAAATGCTTAAACACAGGTATTTAAGTTAAATGCTACTTGTTTAAAAGTGTTATGTAACCCTTCTTTTTTAATTGACAATGTGTTAACTGATTGTAACATAACTTACGAAAAAAAAAGAGTAACATACTTACTTGTCTCCCTCCATCAGCATGTGGACTGATTTATAAGGACACATACGAAATTTGGCAGCAAAATCCATACGATGTTACATTTATGGTCTTTCCTGAGTATCCCGCATCACTGCTTCTCTTTGGCTCTGCTACAGTGATAGCAGTTAGCAAGATTAGCTAAAGTTAGCTTGCTAGTACCCAGTCACACAGGCCTAGAAACCAGTCAGAGACCATATGGAGACAACCAGTTGCGAGGTAAAAATGTGTATTGTCTGATTGGTTGCCAAATAAATGAAGGTTGATTGCAGTCACTGTGAAATCAGTTGCTAAAGCCCCAGCCATGCATGTTGTTAGGGAAAAATATGTATTCACAAACTGAAGTCGCCAGGTTAAATTGATTGCAAACAAGTATATTGTACTGAGCTGATAACAATTGTTTTGATTGATTGCAGATTCCCACACTCACACACAGTTTGCATGGAAGGTGCTGACTTTTACGCAAACATTTGCTAAGTACTCACCGAGTGGTAGCAAAACAGCGAAAAGTGCAACGCAAACCAGAGATGGAGATCTTTCACCTTCAAAGCAAAAGTTGTGATTTTAAAACATGTTGCAGCGGTGAAGTCCAGCTTTTACTTTAAGGGTGAATAGTGTGTGCTACTAGCTAGTAATCTACGAGCAACTAAGGCAATCATAAGGAGGTTTTTTGCCACTGGCTCGTATACCCCTTTGTGACCATTTTCACCGCATGACTGCCAGCAACCTCCAGCAACCACTCACCACCTTTTTGGGGACTACACATTTTCTCTTGTGGCCGGTGGTTACCAGGTGGTCGCCAACCTGGCTCTAGGTCTGTGTAGGTGAGACTTGACCAAAAGAGTCCGCTAAACAGCATTTAGAAGTATTTTCTTTAGTGTTAGGAAATAAACATCAGCAGTTTCATGCTTGATTAAGCCATGTCAGCTGGGATAGGTTGCCCTGAAAAATCAGGACATCCTGCATGAATGTCCATCCAACCAGTTTCTTAACTGCTTATAAAAAAGTGGTTGAATAGAAACTCATGCAGTGTAGTTACATCTGGTTGGCTAACTTACCTACCTAACCTATGCTTTCCTGCCTGATCATATCTTAATGGAAAGGCTGTTTCAATAAAGAGAGTTCATTTAAAGGAATTGAACATGATTTATTACTTAAAAAGGCAATTAGACTGATGAGGCTGATTAGCAGAGCTGTGTCCAACAATGGTAGGAAGTAGTACAGGACCCCTGGAAGCTAGATGTCAATGGTGGCAGGGATGAAGCAGATGGAGATGTGGATGAGGATCTCTATCTGGCCAGGATGAGGCAGAGATGGGATGGAGATGGGCCGGACAAATGAGATTCTAAAAGGCACAATGACAGCTATGAGATTTAAAGCACAGACAGAGAGGGTGGTTGGCTTTCAGAAGATGGACAACAAAATGATTGAGCTAACATGAGATATGTTCAATGTTGACACATCATGTAAGAGTCCAAGCAAAGATGCACCAACAGCCAGCTACCTGTAACATCCCAGAAACACTGAACCTAAGATGATGGATAGTGATGCTGTTTCCACGCAGAATAGAAGTGTGGTCAGACTATTTGAAACACATCACTGCAGTGAAAGAATTAAAGACACGTCTTTGTTTTTCAACCCACACTTCACTGGTATCTTATTTGATTACCAAATGTTGTGAACACTGTCACACAACTTCTTCTCCACATACACACCCTACTTTTACTGAAGTCTGTTTTTTTATTTAAGTCACGTAAATTTATGTGCATCAAAACATCTGTTATATGTTGCACTTAACATGTCGTTAAGTGCAACATGACTCTTACAGCTGCTGGTCTTTCAGTCTCTGTATATCATGCATGAATTCATTATGCAACATGACAGTGCAGGATTGTATATCTTGCTGTTTCGCCCAGTCCCAGCTTGTCCTGACAGCGCCTGCAAACATGAGAAAGATGACTGCAGTTTATTTTACATCAGGTCTGTAGTGAAGCATGAATTCCAGGCTGGGAGAACACACTTTATTTCTTGGGGAGAAAATGCAGTTCTAACTTTTCTGTTCGTGTGCTCACTGAACTTCTTCTGGACTTCTTCTTCAACTGCACATCACTTTAAAAACAGCGAAGAGATTATATAATGATCAGATAGAGGAACAACTGATTCAGCAGCACTAAGATATTAGTTAATCATTTAATGTAGACAATCATTAAATTTGACTTCTCTTTTCCTCACATGTAGAATCCATGTATGCTGGGCTTTTTGTCCCAGCAGTCTTATCCTTCTCAATTCTTCCCAACAGGGATGAGCTATTTGTTAAGGAAAGCAGGTTATGTTAATGTGCACCAAGGTCAAGATTCAAAATGTCTTTAAGGATTGTTTGTTTGTTTTCTTATCTTCAAATCAATGTTGACGCAAATTAAGCAAATTAAAGGAAATACGACTATTATAATTACTTGGTCTCCTCTCGATAAAGTGTCCAAAATGAAATGACTGCAGATTTGGGCTGAACTAATTTGAAGGATTTGGTAACAGCTGATCTGTTGCCATCCAGAGGTGGTGGTGGTGTAGTCTACTTTTAGAGCAGATGATTTTTTAAAAATGGCCACACACTTGGACACGGGCAAAGCACTGCCACATAAACAGGAGATGAAAAGGAATGGTGATTAGAATCATGTCTGGAGTACCATTTGATAGCACCATCAGCATCATCAAGGGTGTCCACATTTTTATTACTGACGGTTAAATATCTTAAAGAGGAAAACTACAAGGGAGTGGGTGGCTGTGTATGCATGTTTGTGTATATGTTTACAGTAGTATTGTGTCTGGCCTAGCTTGTTTCTTTAAGCCTGAATGCCTGTATGCATCTTGCTATCTGATATTGACTGTTTGTGAGGCTCACTGACCTTTGCCTGGATAAGCCAGATTCTCCATCCGTCCAAACACTGGGTCAAACATTGATATTTTCTTCCTATGCATGACTAGAAAAATCTGCACCACAAAGTCCTCTTCCCAGCCATACCAATCGAAAACAGAATAAGTTTTGTTCTCCCCCTAGTCATTAACAGATAAAGCCCCTCTTTCTTGCCCTTTAATCAAACGGGCAATGGCTTGACATGGCTGGTTAGCTCCTCGATAGAGTGCTCATTGTGCCCCCGTTGAAAAGAGCTATAGAAGGCTTGTCTGCGAGCAAATCATGGGATCACTGGATGTGCATTCCTCCCTCCCTCCCCCATCCCGGCCTCCCTCGCTCCATCTCTCGTCTCCTTTTTTTTTTTTTTTTTTTTAAGTCATCGTGTAGAAGAGCGGTGTATTTATTGCTCATTTGCATTCAGGCTTACACTGTGGGCGTAGATTGCCAAGGACAAATCGACTGCTAAAAACAAGTTAGCGAGAAGAACGAAAAGTTGTTTGTGGAGCTTTTTTGAGGCTAACACGGTTTGGTCACCCTCACACATGTAAAACAAGCCAAATTTGCCTGTCTTTTTTTAAAGGCATTCCTTTATAAAGCTTTGTGTTCAGTCACCCTCGCTTTAGGTTGCACGGCTGCCCTGCTCTCCTCACACACTTCCCCCCCCCAACAGGATCGAGAACAATGGGTTGCAAGGCGAAGGCCCTTCGTGCTTGCTGTCTAGTTTGTGATGGACCCTCAGGGGCCGGGACTCCTGTGTATTCTACTTTGTCCTTTTTCTTTTTTTTTCTCCTTTTTTAAAGTTTCTCCGGAGGCAGATGTGCTCAGCTCAATTCAGACACAGCTGCAGATGAAGAGGAACAATATTGGTCGGGCAAAGCCCAGCAAGATGGAGCGAGTATGAGGACCTGGGGGGGGGATGAAGACAGCTTGTGAAGGAAGTAAGAAAAAACAGATGAGAGAAACAATTGAAAACCAAGCGAGATAGAGGCAAAAACAAGACAGATGTAAGACGCAGAACAAAGAAACTCAGGTGAGAGTGCATTAAGGTGAGCGAATAAAAGAGATGGAATATGTGAGAAGGAAAAAGAGAGACGGGGGGACTGAGGCAGAGAACGATGAAGAGCTGTGAGGTGGATCGGAGAGCACTTTTTTCCATGCTGCATGTGAGAAAAGAAGACGGTTGAGAAACAAGGTATTGTGGTTTCCCTGATCTAAATATAAGCATGTGGTCGAACCCACTAACTGCTGTGTGCCTCTATAAAGTTTTTTTTTTTTTTTTTTTGCTTTTTGTTTTTGGACCACACACAAACTATCGAAAACACTGTGTTTAATTATAAACCAATAAAATTTAGTCAGACTGTTTTTCCTACCTGCCTGTATGTCTATTTTTACTTATGCTGAAGTAACTCTGTCAAATTTATGCTGCACTATACCAAACAATGTATAAATAAAGACTTGCTTGTAAAAGTTATATGTAGCCACTCAACACAGTTAAAATTAAAATGTATCAAAACAGGACTGAGATGACTCGTAGTGAGGCCAAAGACATTTACATAGTTTCATCTCTGGGATATCCTGCTCTGATTCCTTATTTATCATCATTTGTATGTTTTGTTCATTAAATGATCCCCCGTCCTCATAAAGACTTTTGTTGTTGTTGTTGTTGCCTGTAAACAACAGCTAATGAAGTATTATTTGTTTTTGGCTGATGTTCTGTCAGTGCTCTTGCCACTTGGGAGAAATCCTAGTATTTTTCCATAAACATGGAAATAAGATGCTGAACAAGTGCTGGAGTATAATTGTGAATATGTGGTCATGTGTATGTATATGTGTGTGTGTGTGTGTGTGTTTTGCTTTCTCTCCAACAGCCAAAAATAGAACAGGGGAGAAGCACAACTTTCCTGCTTGCTGACTTTTTACTCGTTTGTAGAAAGGCCTCATCGGCTCCATTCTGCAACAGTAAAACTAGTGTTTCCCCTCGTCTGCACCCCTGCCATTTCACTTTGTGTGCGTCTATTTTCAGCGTTGTTTTCTTGAAGATTTCTTCTTTTTTTCTCTCTCTCTGTTCAGACCACGATGATGGAGCCTGCCGCGCTACAGGACAACTTGACTGAACTTTTCAGAAACGTCGCAAATCTCACTCAAACCCCACGACTTCAAAGTTGCATCTGAACAGTTTCAGATTGCTATCTGCCTCAGGCACAGAAAAACAAGTTTTGAAGTAAAAGTGGATATCCGGCTCTAACTGTCAGAGCCCACATGCCAGACAAACATAAGTATTTTAGACCATGCGCAGGCTTTATCATATTGGCATTAACACAGGGTTTATCATTTGATCACCCCCTCCCCCCCTTTTTTAAAAATCTTCCTGTAATAGTTCTTCTGTCTTGTGTGACCTTTCTATCTGAGTTACATAGGGGGAAAACATTCGAAATCTCACTCTGCGTATGAACATAAGGGGTAAAGGAGCAATCGTTGCCTTGTCGCAATACAGTTTCAGCGCAGCTGTCGATGGCTCGCCTTTCTGTGCGCGAAGAAACTTGCACCTGGTCCATTAGATGTGGGGTTATTATAGCAGCACGCACATACATGATGCTGTTCACCTAAAAAGCCACAAGAGCTGGTAAGGAAGTTATTAACCAACATTCCTCACATGTATTTTGATAAAAGCATGTAGCTGGGGAAGGGAAAGTGTTGAAGTGGCTATCCAAGCTTATTTAAGGGCTCCCCATTCTCTAACAGAAAACATCTGGAGCCGTTTCTGCACATCATCTGTGCAGCTTCTGCTGCGTGCGAAGTTCCGTTCAGTTCTGTGAAGTTTTGGAAAAGTCATCCCCAGCAGAGCAAAGTGTTTCTTTCTATAAATGTCAGCCAAACAGATTGACTTGCTTTGTTTAAGTAGGGTTTTTTTGTTTTTTTCTTTTCTCTGTTTTAACTTTTGAGTGTCTGGTACTTGACAGCAATTTCACACAAGCATGCAAACCACCTATCAGCGTGCTTTTTTTTCTTCCCTTCCTTGCATTTGCACCTCTGATTGCAGCATAGGATTCTCATGCACAGTTCAAACTCCACTCACTTTACAAAAAAGCCACTGCACACCATATAAGATTTATTAAAAGCGATTACATTCATTGTATACATACCAGCTGTGGCTGTCAAGCTGCTCTGATTATTTAATTGTTATGTACACTGCTGGAAAGATAACGCACCGGCAAGGTAATTGAAATGTTATCCCAATCTTATCTGCGATGATTACTTAAACACTACATTTCTAATGCATGTTGAATTAGGCAATTACATGCGTTTAACGAGAGATGGTGAGTGAGAGTGAGTGAAGGGGTGGTGGGTTGGTGGGGGGGGGGGGGGGGGGGGGGGAGAAGAATTACCAGACAATGAAATAGGAATATTAAGCATTTCAGCCAGTGAGTGCGGGGTCAAAGATCACACGGTGCTTATAGGCATATTAGCCACTTGGTTATGATAAATTATGACTGTGTCACTATGGCAACCAGTAGCCTGCTTTCAGCCAGACGATAGCGCTTTAATAAAAGGCGGGCGATGAAACTAGTGCAGTGGTGTAAAGTCAGCTAAGCTCTCGAGTTGGGTCAAAAAATGAATAAACAATTTTTATTAATGTGTGTTTTTTTATGTGGACGGCATTCAGAGTTTGTTTTGGGGTTTTGTTAACAAAAAATCATCTCATACCTTTATTTGAAGGGGCAAATCTTAGACGAAAGCCATCAAGGTAACAGAGGCTAATGTTTTTTCTGCCGCTACTTTTTTTTAAGAGCTGATTTCATTTATAGAGACTGTGTGTGTGTGTGTGTGTGTGTGTGTGTGTGTGTGTGTGTGTGTGTGTGTGTGTGTGTTTCCCTGTAAAATTCCAGATTCCCCACTGTCTGCCATATTACAATGATTTGCCACTTACTTGACAATTAGACGCTAGCAGCTGGATGCTGATTTTTTTGGGGGGGGCGAGAGCGGTGGGCGCTTGTCGCCGCAGTCATGTCACGTCCCCCGTGAGCTCATTAAGCATGTGTGGAGCGAATGGCTGATTGGCTTAAAATGCTGGAGATGGACAGACAGGTCTGTGTTGGTGGGAAATAAAAGAATTGAGGAAAGAAAAAAATGATTTTTTTTAACCGCCACCATGTCACACACAAATAAACAGCTATCCTCCTGTTTATTTGTGCAAGCCAATACCGATATACTTACACTCCCAGACAGTATGTCATAGGCTTTAAAATTAGCTGATTGGGCTTTGACTTCATTACCAACGGGAGAGTCTTCTGCACACTAATCAATTTCCAGCATCTAGTAATGGATTAATGCGCAGCACCGGCTGTCAATGGCAGAATTAGCCACAATGCTGTGGGGAGGAAGCACGTGGCCGGCCTGTTGTGGGATTCGGGGAGAGAAAAGTCTGATTAGGAAGGATGATATCTCGACCCATTTGCATGCAATCTGCGTTTTCAGTGCGCACTAGTACATCTGTGCACGTGCTGCTTTGCATGTGTGTACCTGGCTGCTCTCATTTAATAGCACATCCTGCTGCTGCCTGTTAAGACTGGCATTTTTACAATCTCATTTGACTCTTACACTCCCCAATACAAGCAGGCCAACAAACGCAACCCGCCCCCAGCTATTTCCTTTGTCTGGGCCCTCCCTCTATCCAATTTGCACTTAACAATTTCTTTCTATTTATTTCCTTTCAAGAGCTTCTCTATTCAAATGTATTCAAAGACATCTATCCTTTTTTTCTTTTAGATGTTTTTCTGTTTCTCTTTACTCAGTTACAGGGAATTCTTCTCGGCCAGTGATTTTTAAGGCTTTTACTCCTTTACGAATTTTAGGAGTGGCTTTATGCGAAAGCTAGAATTACATGGGGAACTTGGGGGACCAGGGAGAGTCTGATGAAAGAAACAGCTGAGCTGTGCTTTCTAAAGTTTCTAAAGCTCGACCCATTCTGGAGAATAAGGTCATTTTTGCACATCAGCTTTGGATCCTTCACAGGAGATCCAGGTTGGCACATTTTCCACAGCTCTTCTGTCTGACGTGTAGAGTCCATGAGCAATATTCCAGCTCCAAAGTGGTCTCTGTGTGTGGTTTAAGCAAGCAGCCAGTCACACATCACATGAGCTTAATATTCAGGAGCTGTGAGGTAATTTGCCTGGAAGTTTGTGCTCTTGCATGCACATTAGTTAGGTGATGTTGAGAACAGATAAGGGCTGCAGTGTATGTGTGTAAAAGGCACCTCGTGCCTTTAAAAAAAAAAAAAAAAAAAAAATTAGTTGTGGCTGTCTCAAAGCAACACTGGCAGTGAGATCTGCATTTAGATTTCAGTCCATCTGAAACGCTTCTTGATTGCATTCCTTTTGCCTTGTTGAGATCTCTATCAGATCTGCTGTAAATGCATAAAGTGACAAACTGTATAAATGGTTTAAATTTGTCTCTGAGTCGCCCGATGTCCATTTAGGATACTGTTATTTATTTCTTAATGTAATGATACTTTCTATTTTAAAAAAGAAATCCCGAATGGGTGGATTTCTTTTACAATGATATTTTGTTTCTGGAAACAAAAGTTTTCAGATATTTAAAAGCCCTCAGAGTGAAGTGTAGCAGTTTTTGCAGAATTAAACCTGGAAGAAGTGAACTTAGTGGCATCCAAAACCAGGTTACTTTTAGGAACCATTAAGGGTGAATGGGCCAGAATCAAACCAATGGTTCAGCATCCATTGTTGTGCTCTAACTGTGTGCGAGATCTGCTCACGAAGTGAATACTCGTATATAAACAAGAGAGAGAGGGAGTTAGATGTGGAGTAAGTAAAGCCCAAGGGAGGAAGGGAAATGCCACATTGGTTCATTAACAGATGTTGCAACTGGCAGCCCCCGTTTTTCTTTTCTTTTCTTTTTTTTTTAAAATAAAAAGGGCATGTTGCTCAAGTGTTGAGTGAACATCTGAAGGAGGTGTAGGCTGCAGGAAACCTCTTCCAGCACAGAAATGCCCCGACACAGACCAGCCACAGGGCCCCAACAACACCAACTCCCCCTTCACTGATGAGCTCTTCTGCCACTGGACAAAAGCTGCTGCAAGTCAAGCATGAAAGAAGGGGAGGGGGGCGCCAAAAAGAAATTAAGGGTGTGTGGGAGAGAAAATAGCAGGGGGCATGAACCGACAGCTGTTGTGTTCAGCGTTGAATTGACGGAGTAAAGAATCTCAAAACATCCATCTCGGACAGGAGAAGCTCAGTTCTGGCTTCAGGTGAAGTCAGATCTGATGCGTCATTAACAGGCCTCTGACTATTTTCTTATTTGCACGTGTTGCTCAAATTAACACAAGTTCCTCTACAAGGTGTTTTTCTGTGACATTCACTTCATTGATACTAATGCCCCGCAGAAAAATTGGAGATCTGAGCTCGAATCCAGGAAGCAGAGAGACCGGAGAAGCGACACCGGAGCTTGCTGGGAGTTGTTGTCATGTTCAAGGACACACTAGCAGGCTAGGGGCACGCTGTCGCTGCCGACTGAAGCTGGAGCCTTTGGAGCAAGTATTGTGTTCCTCAAAAGTCGCCTCAAGTAATACATCGAAAGCACGCAGCATTATGCTGGCAAGGGTTGCGCTTACTTGACAGGACAGTTTATGGAGCCAACACAAAGTGCTTGGTGTCATAAAAATGTTATCGCCATTCTGCTTTTAGAAGAGGTGGGCCTTAAAAAACTCATCTACTTCATTGTTTAGTCATGTCCGCCTTTCTCACGCTCGTGACTTTTGATTTATGTTGGTTGCGTTCTGTGCATGGAAATTACTCGCGGTGTGTAAACCTATCAGTCAGTTTCAGCTCTCCAGATAATCTTTAAAAAGCAGCTGTGGTGGCCAACACTTCCCAGCCCTTTTCCTCGAAAGTTTTGACTCTGTAATAATTATGTGCTGCTGTTTTGTTTGGGTTTTTTCTTTTTGTTTTTTGTTTATTTGTTTTAGACAATGTCTGCATCGCTGATTACATCACGGAAGGGAGCGAGTAAAGGAACAAGCCAAATCAGCCCCCTGAAGTGACATGTATTGGCTCGGGAGATGTATTTTTCCCCGTGTTCTCTGCTGTAATCAAAGGGAGTGACTCTCTGACTGTGACTTCCATCACCACAGGCTAATGGCTAATCAAACAGGAGGGCTGCCAACTCTCAATGGATTTCTCAAGTTGTCCTGCACGCTCTCATTTTCTCCTGTTCATATATTCAGAAGACCGAACCTGCATAATTGACGTGCGTGCCATTTTCTTAATGGGATCCTTTCTTTTAATGCACATATTTTGTGTGACACTTTAATGTCGTCAAAGTGTGAATCTGACTTGATTTTTTAATACAATATCTTTTTTAAAAGCTTTTTTCCTTCATTCCCAAAATATCAGATTTCTTGCATGTCGTTATTTTCACACTCTGCTGTGGAAAACGTGCAACTTTTGCTCGCTCCCTTTGTCTTTCAGCCTTTGTGAAGAGCCACAGTTCAAGGGTCAAAGTTCAAAGGCTCTGTGACCCACAGATCTTTTGAAACGCCACATCCCATCAGTTCTCTGGAGCATTCGGAGGAGGATTTATATGGTAAATCAAAAGGCTTTTCCCCCCTCCCACTGATCCAGACTCATTGCTATCCTACCGTGAGCCCCTCACAACACACAGTCAAGTCAGCGAGGGGAATTAACTTTACGACATAACACTTATTGGCTTATCTGGGCACTAATTTGATATTTCTGATTTTGAAAAGAAAGAGATCAAATTAGAGGAAAGACAGCCAATAATGTCGGTTCCACACAAAACCTTGTTTTAAATGATCCAATCAGAGGTTAGATTGGGCTGGAACGATCTGGAACGGCGTTCCGGCACCTTTAATTAACGAGCAATTAAATCTCATCCAAATTACTGTCGAATGAGTTAATTTTACGTGTGTTGCAGCCTGGCGTTGCTCCCGGTAACAGCGTGGAGGTATTTGCTCGGTAATAAGAAAATAATGGCGTCTCATGAACCTGCTTACACCGTCAACATATCCCGTTTTTCATCTCATCCCTGTAACGCGTTCATGTTGCAAATGTCAATAACGTTACGGCTGCGTTGCTTCGGCGTCTAGTCAGCACTACAGAGTAAAGCTTTTCCGGATGCCGCTTTACAAACAGGCCAGTAAATGTGAACAAAAACACAAACTGTTTCTGAGAGATGGACAAAGAAAAAAGCAAAACAAATTGAACAATACTAGATTTGTGTTATTCGAAGTCTCCGTGAAAACATCAGGCAGTTCAGTCAAGATTTAGTGAAGGCTTCACTCGTTCGTTTGCAGTGTCAGGGTGAAGTTTCTAGTGATGTATTATGCAGAGCAGCCTGTGGTGTTTGTGGTCAGTGTTAGGTTACATCAAGGCCAGAAAACATAAATTTATATTTCAGGTGATGATGCTTATTTGACTCGTTCACCATCTTTTAAGCTAGTTTCATAGTGCATAGGGGTTGGAAATCATACAGCTCATGCAACATCTGCTTATATCTTTTTGAGTACAGCTGGCTACATCCACAAAGAGCAGTGCATATCGAAGTAGCAGAACCACATGTCAGCTGATCACAGCCTGCACACAAAGAAAAATGTGCTAGAGCTCACAATGGAAATGATTCGTTCCCCTACACTGCACTACTACACCTGATCCAAGGGTTCCCTCAACCACTTTAACCCCTGGGTGTCATATTACAGCAAACCATATTATTTTATGTCCTGTTTATGCCTTTCACTGTACCACAGAGTGTTTCAGCGTTTCAAGCTGATAGCGATACTGCTGCTTTCCAGAAACACCCAAAACCTGGATAAATTGTACTCACAAAAATTATGTTAAAAAATGTAAAACTTGTGAGTAGGCTCAGTGTGGCATATTCTGGGATGTGTTGCTTATTTGGCGTTCGCCGAAATGTCACCGCAGTGTTCCCAGTCTGGCTAATCTCAGAATAACGTTAGTTATAGGTTAACAATTAGGGAATGTTCTGCTGCTGAAGACAGTCTGGATTCAAGATAAATTGGCTCTTTTACTGTCAAGTTGTTTTGCATTTAATGCCTTCCACCCAACAGATTCCTCTGTGGCAATATATTTTAATGGTCTAGCCTTGCCTCAGGCCATGGAGGTTGAGTGAAATTGGAGAGCCTGGTGAAGACTAGAGTTACATTTATTAAGAGAAAACAGTCATTATATGGATAGAAAAACAGAGTTTAACCCATTACAAATCTGCAAAACCAAAGAAAGCTAAGAGATCAGGTGGGTAATGAAACACGTGTTTTTTATTCAGGTGTTTAAGAGAGAGGTCGCTTTTCTTGTCTCTTTGTCCCAAACACACACACACACACGCTCAGTGGCCACAGCCATGACATGTGGGGCACAGCAATGTGGTGAACAAGTTTCAGGACACTCCCCGCTGGTCTCAGTCTGTGGTGCCGACCGCCTGTCGGCCAACCTCTGGCCGCCATCTGTATCCCATTAGAGCCACGAGAGGGCTGCGCTGCAGAGCGCATGAAAAAAGAAAATCCACTGTGTTCCCCTCAAAGTCATCCTGTATTATTTAATTACAGAGCATACTCCATAAACTTCATGTTATTAACACAGTGGGAGCACATAAAATTATATTGGATAAAGGGACACCGAGGCTCAATCAGTCGCTGACTCGTGCAAACAGAGGATTCAGGCCAGCGATGGTCAGTTATTGTTTGAAACTCCCGTGTAGGAAACACGTATAGCCAAACTTTGTCATCCAGAGTGCATGCGCTAACACTCTGAGATCTTTTCTTAATTAGGACAGCTAAAACAAACGCCGCGGTGCATCTTTATTCATTAAAGCAAAAGAAAAGCAGGTCATGCACGCAGGTTTTCATTGTGAGCTGGCCGCTTGTCAAAAGTCTTTTCGTCTGTGCGTGGAAACTCTACGCCATCAGTCAGAAAGCTGCAGACGGGATTAGGGGTCACAGGTTTTTGAGGCCACACTTCATGACCTCAATCAGCACTACAGGGGACATTCCCAAAAACTAAAACTATCCAGATGACGACCTTTGACCTCAGCTCTGCACTCAACAACCTCTGATTAAGGTGGACGTTGCCTCTGGCCTTGGGAGACCAAACACCTCCATTATGTAGCCCAGGACCGGGCAGAGGATTAGACTCAGGACCCAAACGTACGCACACACAAGTGCTGACTATTCTCCCCCTCCTCTCCTCTTTTCTCCAATGCAGCTTTTGTGCTTTGCCGGCTCCTGCGAGTTTCTCAGTTGGGGAAGTTATTTGTCTCCGACACTTTATGTTGTTTAGATTTTGCGGAAAATTAAAACAGAACCTGTCAACTGCCTGCTCGTAACCGCAGAAGCTGGCCAAACACAACAATTAGCCAGCCTAAAACTTTTAAACAATGCCATGACGGCGTGTTTGTGTAACGGCAGAGCAGACGGAGAGAAAACAGAACACACCTGAGCTTTATTGGCTATACTGTGAAAGCACAACTTCAAATGATTTTGCAGCACGCAAGAAAAGACAATGGCCTGACCTGAATAAATATTGGACAGGCTGCGTACCCGCCCCAAAAATGGAAATCAGCCGATTGATTTCAGGATAGCAGCGTGCATATTTTCTGAAACGGCTTTTTATCGCTGCCCCTGAAAGTCATATAAGGAAATCTAACGTCTCTGTAATGTAAATATAATGCCGCTAATCCGAAGGTGCAAGCAAGCTTGAAATCTCCTAAAGCAGGCATGCAGCAGCTCCTAAATATGTAATACCGTTAAATCAAATTAGAATACCAGTGTCTGACCAGAACGGAAGCCGGCGTGCACCTAACATTGGAAGATAATTCAACAAGCGCGCTGAGAGGAAAGCAGATTAATTTGCACCAAATTTATCCAGCAGATTGTTCCAGCGAACATTTCCATTTTTCAGTCAATTATTCTCTTACTGTTGGATTGGCAGCAGAGCAGCACAGAGGATATCACACCTCTTTTGTCAGGCTAAACCCATTTTTGTCACTGGCTTTGGCAGAGAAGGACTTGTACGTGACATTTCAACCTCCATGCCAACCCCTGCGGCAGGCAATACAGCGGCTTCTCAGCGGCGTGGGCATGCTGCCTTTGATGGAGGCTGTCTGGTTCTGAGTGGCACAGTTGGCCCGGATTGGGTTTTAATACCCGGCATCAGCTTTTATGTGTGTGTTTTTGAGATTGTGTCGCAGACATAGAGGAGAGAAAAGGATTTACACAGAGAAATCACTGCATTCAGAGACAGAAGCGGCACATCACTCAGGTTTCTTTCAGACTAAACTGTGATCAACGTGTTTTTTCCATGAGACCGTGGCTGAGGTCAGCAGAAAGAAGCACATATGTGCTGCTAAATTTGCCAAGTTAAAAATGCTTTCTTTCTACTCTTGGATCTTCATAACTGGTCAGGCTGTGAGTGTAGAAGCCCCATCCACCTGCTGTTCTGTTGGCTGGGACAGCCAATAACAAGGAACCTGTCTTAAAGCGTGGCCTTAAAGGAGATGAGCTTCAAGGATGAAAATTTGGAGGTGGAAATGAGTAGAACAGATCACTTTAACATCCTTCGTGCACATTTAATTCTCGCTTCTCAATAAATGTATGGTTTTCATACCATATAGCACTGTGCAAAAGTCTCGAGCCACCCCTCATTTCATTATCGGTTGTTGCCAAGGAGCCAGACTTTGTTTTGATTAAGTGTTTTTGAGCATTAGATTTTCAGGCTTTCTTTCAAAGGTCTTTAAAAGTTTTTCTTTGGACATTCTTTCTTTAGGCACTTTGTTACAAGCAGCTTGTCACAGAAACACATAATTTGTTGCCACAACAAACTATTAGCTGAAAACTTGGTTTATGGTTTGTATTTGCTGTGTTGTTGGGAATCTTGGAATCTATGGATCTCATTAATAACAATATTAATAACAAATACTTTGCAAAAAGTGTCACATCCTGTCAGCTACTGAAATAATTCACAAGTGTTCTTTATTTGAGCTTCCACTGATTTGCTCTTACACATCTTGCAGCCACATGTGTTGAGTTAATTCAAATCAATTCATAGCGAACACTGAATTTTCCTCGTGATTTGAACATCACGAACATGTTTCTTCTTCTTTGTTGGTCGATTGGTTTCAGAGATTGAATAGTGTCACAGAAAAGTTTTGCACGAGTTTCAGAGTTACACACACACACACACACACACTGTGCACATATAAACTCATAAAATTCTTCAGAGCCGGTCATGTGCTCGCGCTCTCCGTTCAACTGGAGGTCTTTTGTGGTTAAATGGTCGCCTGACCCCAAATGCCCATTCACACTCCCCACACACAAGCAAGGCCCTCACACGCTGACACACACACATATGCTCGTAAAGCCGCACGCAGCACACACTTCTGCACGCACAAAGAGGCACATTCACAAATACTCGTGTCTTGTGCATCTTTTTTCTGTGCTGATTTTTTTCCCCTGTGTAGAGCAGATGGGAGTTAACGGTGCTGCCAAGTTGAATATCATTGAGAGAAATTTGACAGATTAAAAAATTCACATCAAAGCATCTTTAGAAACCGCCAACGTGCAGCTGGGACAAATGCTGCTCTCAGTTTCAACAGATGCATCAGAAACACAAACATGGATCTGAACTGCCGGCCTAATCTGGTGGACAGCGGCCGCCAGTTTCAGTTAGAATAACGCCCGCTATTGTGATGTGAAAGCAAAAATCTCGCTTCAAAGTTCAGAGTTTTCTTCATTTGTCAGCCCTGTGAATAATTTCAGTTCTCCATCACACAGTTTATTTTCTGATCATCTTACGATTGAGCACATGGATTTTATTTTACCGCACCAGTGAAAAACTCATTTTAAGGCTGCGTTTGATTTATTTACTGTTGTGCGGGCTTCTTTGCTCCGCAGCTGTCAGATCTTTCGTCTATGCCGGCTGGTCACACAGCTGGCAGTCAGCTGAGGTGTCACTACAGTGTCCTCGTGTGTACTCGCGTGTGAGAGAGTGAGATGCTGTAAATTACTTTTAATGCATGTTTGACTTTGTGACATTGTTCTGTTAATGAGAAGACACGCCCCACTGAAACTACTACGGCGGTACAGCTCAACATGAAATGTGAAAATCATTCAGTCCAGGACGTGAATGCTTGTACCCAAAAAATGGAGCTGAAATCTTTGGTGTACCTAATTTAGTGTATGTTGTGTGCTTCCTCTCCACACGGGATTGTGCATAATGGGGCTTAGTCCTTTCTGTGGTTTTGCCTATGATGTTTGCTTTGCATACAGGGGTGTGGTGTGGTGTGGAATGGATCAGGGTGGGGGGATGTTTCCGGGGACTTGGCCTGGCTCCTTATTTTCAAAGCGTCGTGTTAAACCGCAGGAATGCTCAGGCAGATGCTTTGCTGCACTTGACAGTTTCACCAGGCGCTCGTCTCTGCGGAGGAAGCTCTCATCTGCATTCTGTGGCAGCTCTTCATCCCTTAACTACTGTCTGTGTATGAGTGCATGAACAGAAAACAGTGGAAAATGCTCTCTATTTTGATGCTCCACTTTTTTTGCTCTTGTTAAGTCATTTTAATGTCTGCTTTGCACCTTCCTGCTCTTTATCTATTTTAGGGCAGTTTATTATTCGAAACTGAAGTTGCATTTTCACAGGACTTGTGTAAAACTAAGTACACCCCATGATTAACTAGCTTGTAGAACCACCTTTAGCAGAAATACCCTGAAGTAATCCTTTTCTGTATGACCTTATCAGTCTCTCAGATTGCTGCGGCACACTCTTCTTTACACTGTTGCTTCAGTTCATTGAAGTTTGCCGGCATTTGTTTAAACACAGCTTCCTCACTGCACAGTTTGAGGTCTGAACTTTGACTGAGATCTTGCAACACCTTGATTCTTTTCTTTTTCAGCCATTCTGTTGGAGATTTGCTGCCGCTGTATAACCCAACGTGTGCCAAGCTTTAGCTGTTGGACAGACCGCCTCACATTTGACTCAGGTATACTGTGGCATACAGAGGTCCTCAGATCCTGTGCAAAGCAAGCCCAAATTATCACCCTTCCACCACCACTCTTCACAGTTGGTATGAGGTGTTTGTGCTGATATCCTGTGTTTGGTTTTCACTAAGTGTTTTTACTCTGGTCTCTTTTTCTGTCCAATAAACGCTGTTTTCAAGTTTTGTAACTCGTTCAAATGTATCTTTGCACATTTTTAGAAAGACAGAAGGAATTCTCCTGCCAAGCAGTCTTTTTCCAGTTATACTGTTATGAACTTCTACATTTGAAACGCTAATCTGAGTCTGACATGTATTTCTTGGGATTTTTTCAGTTTATCAAGCACAATGTGCCCCTTAAGGTGGATTTGCTCTTCTGCTCCTGGGAACATTTTAGCATTGTTTTAATACACACCTGACTTACAAAACTCCCGCTTTTGTAGATTTGCTCACACTTACTTGGGCACTTGATCAATTATTCAAGTCCACTTGATTTGCAGCACCTGGCTGCCTTGTTGATTCCTATGAAAGCAGTGAGGGAGTAGTCTCACTGTGTACTTTCACCGGACTCTGTACGTCTTTAATCGTGCTTTATTGTTTTTTTATACTGTCTTGTGTTTCATTTTGTTCTTCATTTCTCTTTTGTGTGTTTTTTCTCCAACAAATGGTCCAAAATTCATTTATTATTAATGAAGAAGTAACAACTTCTCCCATTCAGAGATTCAACAACTAATTTTACCAACAAACTGATTAATAAAACCTTTAATAAAATCTTTATTCCCCATGAAGCGCCGTTTATATTTCTTCTCTCATACTGTGAGGGCAACCCTGAGATTTGCTTTAAAAAATCATCTTCTGCTGTCAATAAGTCTTTCACACTTACAGAAAAACTATACTGTGTTTGGCACTGTGTAGTTTATTTGCCTACTAATAAAGATAAATGTAGCTGCTGCAGCAAATGATATGTCATGCAGGAAAACCTTGTGCAGTTTGAAATCACTGAAATCACAGGAAACACAATTTACCCCCGACTTCCATGTTAGTGCATCATTAATACCAACATACGCGTTCATAATTACATGCAAACATGTTTTTATAGGCTCCCACCTGTGTCAATAGCGTGTCAGTTTATTTAGCTTTAGCTGTGGGCTAAAGGGTTAGCTGTTTCCTTGTCGGTACGCCTCAAGGGTGCAAGTTGAATAAAGATTACATGTGTCATTATATTAAGCAGCGGCAGCCCTTGTTCTGTGCACAGGAATATAGGGTGACATACATTTTACATGAGTTCCACTGACCGGCTACTGCTCCAAGGTTGCTCACTTCATTTAAAGCATGGACAGAATTAATTAGGTAAATGTCTCAGAGGTTAATCATTTCCTCACTTCGCTCTCTTCTTTTTTTCCCCAGGAAAGTGTTTTCTCTCTCTTTGCTGTGCTTATAGGCTTTTGTCTCAGCACATTTCTATACATGATGATTCAACTCCTGTTTTAATTTTCATTGTTCCTTTTATTTAATCCCCTCTCGCGTGCTCTCTCGCTTAAATTACATCTTTTTGCGTTTAAAAGTCAAACCAGGTGACCTTGTTTGATTTCTTACACTATTGCATGCACACACACACATTAAGAGCCATTTCTCTCTTTCGCTCTCTCTCTCTCACACACACACACATATAAGCACAGTGATTAGAGGGTGGTCTGTAAAGCCTGAGGTTAAGTTGATTAATTAAAACTGATATAGATTAATTAGCTGTGGCGACACTTTGATCTATGAAATCACCTCCATATGTGTAGCCAGCTATGTATTTAGCACCGAGGTGGCCCGCATATGTAGGCAGGAGGTTGTATGCGGTTCATTATGAGTCTCCCAAACTGTCATGACCCAGCATAATGACAGATGGTAAACAATAAATCTAAAGATATTTTGCATACCGTTACACCACTCTAATGTGTGTGTAAGTGGATTCAGCTGACAGTGATTTTCAAGAGATTTCTCACTGAGTAAACTAACTTTGGCAAAATAAAAGAGACTTCCTACTTGTGATACTAATCCTGATTTTATAGATTTCACAGAGATCTTTTTAAAACTTTAGTTTCAAAGTGCTTTAGCCGTGCAAAATCAAGTAAAGGATTTTACTGAAAAGATAATCGTTTAAACCAGGGATGTCAAACATAAGGCCCAGGGGGCCAGAATCGGCCCGGCAAAGACTCCAATCTGGCCCACTTGATGGCTTTAGAAGCTTTTTCTAGCTTCTAGCTTTTACAACCCTTTCTATTGATAAAGACCCATTGCCATCCACACTACACCAAAGAATTTGGACATTTTCTATAAATTAATGAAAAGTTTATTTAATTTGTATGATCTGCCTGAACCTTTTCTTTAACGTTAATGCTTTATTGTTTAGTTTCACTGGTCCGGCTGTATGTGGCCAACGATGTAAAACGAGACGAGATGCTGATGAACTGATACAGTACAAGCCTGCGGGGTTGGTCTTGTGTTGCTGCCACGCTTCCCCAGATAACATGAATATGTCAGGTAATATCGGCCCTCCATAAAGGACAGAAAGTTCAAGAGAATAACTGCCCTCCTCTGAAAACTAAACCTATTTAAAAGCAGTTATTAAAAAAATAATTTCAACAAGCACCAATGAAAGAAAAGTGACTCAGCTCATCCAGCCCGATCGCTTTTTCTCTCCATCCAGCTCACCCTTCATCCTCCTCAGCAGAGAGGGTCTACCACTGGCTTGGATCATTAAAAATCAATATGGCTGCTTATTTAGAGTTTGAACTGCGTGTGAATTGGTGAGAGAGGGGGACAACTCCCCGGTGCTAAGCCCTCCAAGTCACATGTGGTTTGTCAAGCTTTGTCAGAGGACAAAAAGGGAGAGAGAGGCAGCGACAGAGGAAGAGAGTGAAGGAGTGTGTACCTCCCTCCCTACCGTGCCTCTGTGTGTGTGTGTGTGTGTGTGTGTGTGCTCAGTGTAAGGGTGAGAGTGCTGAGGATGAGTGGGGAGGCATAGCTGCTGGGGTCTCCATGGCGATGATGCTAGTTAGCTAGGTAGCACTCAGGGGCCCTGGAGAAAAGTGACAATACAAGGGACTTAGCAGCAGCCGCAGCCCAGCAGCCGCGCTGCATTAATGAGATTTTTCACACTTATTATATACACACACTCCCAGCTAGTGCCAGAGCCGGAGCGGCCCAGTGATGAGTGCTCATTGTGCACCCAGGCAGGCCCTATTTCTCCGAGCGTGTGTGTTTGACAACAAAATTAGGAGCAGCTTGCGATTGTTTACAATTAGATGCACAAAGAAACGTATACAAACATGCATAATCAGTGGGGGGGGTTTTCTCCTCTAAATCAGTTTTCAAAGTCTGTTATCCCTACACAAACTACCAAAAAAGGTAAACAAACAAAAGAAAGCTAAATTATACAGCTGGAGTCCAGGCTGTTGTTACGAAAAACAGTTTCCTCCCGTAACATGCAGTGATGCTTTATCTAAAGCTGCACGAGAGAACAGCCCCGTCTTACTCTTCATCTCCTCGAGTTAGGTGCTAGAAAAGGAAATGTGTAGGAACAATGGTTCAGCAGCTGCAACCACCTCTCTTTTGTTTGAATACCAGTGCAGACCCATGTACAGCTATATTTTGAAGCCCTATAAGCTGACCTCCAAAACATATTTGGCCCAGAATAACCATCTGGGTTAGGAGCTTATAAGTGATTCAAAAGAAACAGGAAGATAAGTCGTATAATGTGGAGTGTGAGGATCATGCAGGAGCTACGGTGATAAATAAAAGGTGAGGTGTTTATTTTGTTGAAAAATATAAAGATCCACAAAAAAACAGCAACCTGGAGCCAAACAGACAGAGGACAGGGGTTAGGGCAGGACTATTTATACACGTATGAGGTAACCAACAATGCAGGAGGGCACGCTCGAAAAATAATTTTTCTCCCTAAATAAACTTTGAGCAATGATTTGAAGCAAAAATCCAACTGAAATGTGTAAAATCAAAGGTTTATTTATTCCAGTACAATACTAATGGGGTGGTGGGGGTTAAAATGAAATGCAAGACACTGAAGATAAATAACTACCAAAATAAAATAGAAAGTAACAAACCATAACTGAAACAGGGAACCGCGCAGACGTGAATGAACCTGACAAACGAGGAGACATACAAGGATGAGATGGAGGAGACACCGGGGGACCGTAAATACAAACTGGAAGTGAAAAACAACACGGCCTAATGACTAAAAACTAAATCAAACAAGAACAAAAAAAAGAGAGAGTGTGAGAGAAAAGCATCAATTAGTTTCCCAGTGAGGAAAATGTAACAAAGCCTTTGTTTTTCTTTCAGAGCAGGTCCCTTCTGGCTGTTTGTTATTGCTTGTGTTTGCTTTTGATGTGTAATTTTATCATTTTTGTTGTGAAGTCGTTCCAGGTTAATCAAATACTAAAGCAGTGTGTGAACTTTCATGAATTTTGGTGAAAATTGTGAGATAAAAGTAATAATAATAATAATAATATTGACATGCACAAAGTGAAATAGGGACAGCACAGGTTCAATATAAACATGTCTAAATTTAAAGTGACAGTTTCATTTTAAATTCAGTTCAGTTATATTTATATGGCACCAATTCAGCACAACAGTCACCCCAAGGTGATTTATTTTATAAAGTAAAGACCCTGCAACATTAAAAAGGCTCCTTGACTGCACGGTGAGATAATCCTTAGAAAACAAATGGGCACAGCATTAGGATTAAAATCAAATTTAAATAAGATGAACCATCTTGTATATAATCAGTGTGGGTTTTCTGATTATACTGTTTCTCCATAGAGTAGTCAGATTAAATGGATTTCTATTTTGAAAGGTTTAATGGAGGCTCAGAAAGTCTTTCTTGTATATATTTGTTCTTTTTAAAAAAAAAAAATTATGCATCATTTACGTCGTTTGATTCTTAGGCTTAATAAAAAATTACACAGGCTAAAATTGTTTAAATATCCTCCGTGATTTAATATTGAAGAAGTAAAAGGACAAACTCCTAACTTTTTATTTATTGCTGAATCTATGACAGATGACAGCGTCCTTATTAACTCTGTCAAATCACTTATAAGCCAGAGTTTAAGATTAGTCTTCAACATGCTGCTTTTTAGGAACAGTGCTATAAGTGGAACAACAGAGTTTGTGTGACACCGACCCCGAGAGCACACCAGGAGGAAAACCAACTGCATGCAAAGGAAATGTGAATGTGACTGTACAAAGGGAGTGTTCCTCTGCTGCCGGGCTGCTGGCTTAGATTAAAGCAGCTGTCAATTGATCAAATATTTACATTTTCCTTCCCTTTTTTCCCTCCTTTCTCTTTTTCCCTTTTTATTTCCTGCATTTGTGTTTCATGTGCGTTCATTCTCACGCTGGAGAGAGTGCACGCACACCGTGCACATGCAGACACATGCATTCGAAACATAAACACGTGCATTCTGTAGCATCCATTTTCATGAAGTCGGGGTGGTCGGGGTGGGCGGGGGGGGGTAGAGCCTTTTTGCAGCACTGACGGCACATGCCCCCTAAAGAGTCGTAAAGGGCAGGGGTCGGAGTGCAAAGGGCACGGCCCTATCACGGTGCTAGTGTCGTTCTCAGGGGGAACATTCTCACCAGTGTGAGGTTACGAAATCACTTGTAAAGTTAGATGGGCCGAGCGAAATGCATTTAGACTGCCGAATTTCTGCCCTCGTCTTCATCTTTCAACTGCCTATCTCACTTTTTTGTAATAACAGGTTGTTTCTTGTTGATGTTTAACTGGTTGTTTGACCTTTTTTGCTGTGTGATTCTGAAAAACTGAATGATGCGTTTACAAGCGGCATTTCATGGTTGTTAATTATTGATCAAACAGCCAAGTAATATTTAACTTGTGTGTAAACAGACTGAGAAGCTTAAATGAGAAAGACTTTGATCTGAATCCAACAGGAGTTTAGTGAGTTCAGATATTTGCGAGTACCAACTGTCACAGAGTTTCGATTATGCAAGCAAATAAAAAAATGGGAAACAGATCCTGCAATCATCACATGGCGTTATCAGTTATGAATAAAAGTACTAGAGACCAACTGATAAAGGATTTCTTAATACCGATACTAATATTTACCGATTTAATATATCAGCTGATATTTGTTTCTTTCAGACACACAAAACATAAACCGATTTCCTTATCATTTCCTACATGTCGTTATTTATGAGTTCTTATTATGGCAACATGACAATGCGAGTTAAAAATAATTCCATTTTATTGTCACAACAAGAATGACTCATTTATCCTCTGTCCAACTCTGCTCGTATCAGCTGGTTGTTGCATTCCAAACACTTGTGTTGCAACCAGGGTGGTTACCTTCTGGTGGACAAACTATGCAACATTAACACTCCCGTCTCTTCTTTACTTTTAAAAATTTCATTTATCGATCATCATAAATCTCTACACAGATATATTGACAAATAGCCAGTATTGGGCAATCTTTCAGCAAATAGCCAATATCAGCTAATATATCAGTAAAGAGCCAATATCGGCCAAACTATCCGCTAGGGAAACATATTTGTTGGGCTCTAGAAAGTACAAAAAGCAATCCCTTCCTGTCAGTCTTTGTTGAAGGAAACAATTGGATTAAAGACTTGTTGAGTTTTAGGGGGAGGAGGCTAAATTGTCATTTAATAACAGGAGGGGAATGCTGATTGTATCCTCCTTGTGTGTGTGTGTGTGTGTGTGTGTGTGTGTGTGTGTGTGTGTGTGTGTGTGTGTGTGTTTGGTTTGTGTGTGTGTGTGCACATGTCAGTGGAGAGTACATGTTTACAGCCCATGTAAGTGTTTGTGTGCCTGTGTATCTATGTCTCACCTCCTCCTCACCCTGCTCCGCTGAGAGATGAACAGATGGACACAGTTGGGGGGGGAGGACGGAGTCTAGCGAGGCACAGCGAAAACAAAGAGAAGCAGGATGGAGTTTTCTATCTCATCTTCCACCATAACACAAGACACCAAGCTGTGCCGCAGACGTGTCAGACTAACAGGTGCTACAAAGGTGTCTTTTGAGGGAGCACTTGGGTGACAGTCGGACGATGCACCTGGGTGACAAAGGTGACACCGTGTTAAAGAAATGACACTGGAAAGGTGCGCAGATGGCACAGATGTGATTTGCACGGTGCTCACAGGTGAGGTTACAATGAGGCAGCAGAGAGACATGCATGAGGAAAAATTAAGTTATTAAAGTAGAAGTAGCTGTCTGGAAAATAGAACTCCGGCTTTACTTTGGTCATTTGGAAAATTTCACAACACACTATAAATAAAGACTGTTTTAAAAAAAACTCTTAAGTACTCACATTTATACAGGGCTTTTCTCGTTTTACTCGCCACTTCAGACTACAAGTCACATTTTAACCATACAGGACTTTAGCTGCCTCACAACCATGGCCAATTTAGATGTGCAGTTACACAAACATGCACGTCTATGGACTGCGGGAGGAAACCCACACAGGCACAGGGACACATGCAAACTCCGCAGAGAAAGGGCTCAGCCGGGGCTCAAACCACAAACCGTCTTGCTGTGAGGCGACAGTGCTAACTGCTCCGCCGTGCAGCCACAGCATGCAAAAGCACTGCAGCAAAGACCAGAGAGCAAAGAATGCCACACAGTCGCAAAATGAACCGGTTTGTTTCTGTAATAGTTTATGGGCAGTTAATATCATAATGCACATTTTCAGCAAAAACTTTAAGGGATTTGTTTGATGGGAGAACACTGGCCTAAAGAAAAGCAGACTAATGACTCGTAGATATGATCAAAGATCATTTTGGTCGAATTTTTCCCTTTATTATTCGTGATTGCTGGCTAAATTACAGTAGTGTCATTTTGGTTTAGTGTGACTGGACCACATCAGTGCTTGTGAGCTCACTTACAGTGTCGCATGACTTTACAAATGACATATGTTTTACTGGTTGACTTGGAATATGAAACTCAAAAAGCCAAAGAAAAACTAGAGCGGAAAAAAAGAAGCAACCTGATACAACACTGAAACCATGAATGTGTTCTGCTGAGTTGAGGTTTGGAAATGTAAAAAAAAAAAATGTCAGGCAATTTTTCATATATTGTACCGCTAGATTATACCGCTCAGCCAAAAAGATCTCTCACAGATCACTCCTTCTACCACACGCCTTTCATTTCAGAGCACGCTCGTGCCTTTGTTTTCATCATGCACTCTATAAATGCATGTGATTTCTTAACCATCGTAAGCTGGTGCAGCGATACAGTGGAATGTTTTTTTAAGGTTACACTGTCTTTCACTAGAGTATAATCATAAAGGAAATGAAGTGCTTGCAATGCAATCCTGATGACAAGGTTAAGATGTCTATAATATATATATATACCAGGAGTTTCTTCCACCTAAAATCAAGTTAATCACACATATTAAATTTTTCACAATAAAGGTCTAATTAATGTATCTCACCATATTTATGTATTTTCCCCTAACTATAGTGTGGTGTAGTTACATTAAATGTGATTGGATGCTGTAAAATTTTATTTGGTTGAAAAGAATAAATGAACATGTTGCTAAAAAAAAATTTTAAACTGCAGTTCTTCAAATGGCCACTTGAGGGTTACTCAAGAAGTGAGTCAGTACCATAGGCAGGATAATGCTCTGCTCCATTTGCCTTGGAAGTCGGATGTTGTAGCTGAGAGTGATGTCACCTCTGAGTTTGGCACAAATAATAAAATAATAAGTAATAAAGTCGGGAAAGCAAAAACAAGAACATCCTTATCAAAGGTAGAGCCATTCATGCAGAGTTAGCAATACACCACAATGTTTGATTTATGCTTAAAAACAGCACTGCAGCACATTCATGGTTAATAGTCTACATATAGTCAGTCCAAAATACACAAACATATATACAGTTGAGGTTAGTTTTAATAGTTTTACAAATGTTTACCGACAGTAACGCCATCTTGGATTATTAGGTGAGGGAGTTTTCCGGGTAAGAAATCTTCAGAACCCTGGAATTATGAATTTCGACTTTACATGGAATGCACCATAACACATGGATGTGTGAGGAAGTGTCTGAAAAGCTGCATTCAATCCGAAGGTCACCAGATGGCGATAGTTGTGGTTGGAGAAAGACTTCCGGCCGATAGAGGTATATAGGGTATACTGCGTCTGACATGACATCATTACATGTTTTCCTGATGAGTTTGAGCGCATTCATTTATTTTGATGAATGCGCTCAAACTCATCCATATATATATAAATATATATATGAGGAGCATTATTATTAGTTTGCTGATTAGCTGATGGCTCGTGACTGTCACCCCATTGGTCGATGAGCAAGCAGTGACACAATCAGACCGGCACCTCCTCCTCACCACATCCGTTTGTTTAAAACCAAGAAGCCAATGGTGAAAATGTTAATTGCATGGCTTCAAAACAGGACTTCAGAAACTAATAGGTGACAATATAGTCCTTCTCCACACACTCATACGTTAAAATGACCAAATTTAAAGTAGAAATATTCACTGTAACATCCTGCTGCAAAAATAGTTTTAGTCTCTTTTGCTAATTTTACCCTCTGGAAAAAGGGAACTCACCAGTTTAAAGAGAAGTAACACTTAAATTTATTCACTGCTGACGATGTGCAGGACTTGCAGTGTTTTAAGACTACAGACATTAATATATATAAAAAATAAAACCGCAGGGACCGAGATTCTGAGTGGATCTATTTTTTCCCCTTTATTATTAAAGCCATTGTGCAGTAGAGCAAGATTAACTACTATCTAGTCCAGATATACAACAATAGTATTGAATTGATTTTTATATGAATGCATTCAATTCAATTTTATTTATATAGCGCCAAATCACAACAACAGTCGCCTCACAGCGCTTTATATTATAAGGTAAAGACCCTTCAATAACAGATTGATTTATATATTTTATACTGGCTGCACACACACAAATCACAGTGTTGATGTCACTGGTGTCTCCATCCTTCACCCTCCTTCAAACACGTCCCTCCACTCGCTCGCTCCTCTCTCCTTCTCTTTATTTCCATCGCTCGCTCTCTCAAGGACAGAGAAGTGGAGAAGTGGCAGATTCAGCTGTGCTCTCCAGTCATCTGCAGACCAGGCAAATTGAATAATTGCATGGAGCATGTGCCATCAGGGCATGTAATATTTTCATGTAATTGACAGTGTGTGTGTGTCTATGTGTGTGCGTGCGTGCCTTCAATGCCACTTTCTGTGCATCATTAAATTTAAAATAACTTTACTAGATATCTGTAAAAAAAATCCTGTATACATCCATCAAAGTGTGTAATCCTGAGTGCTGATGTTGTAGCTTTAAATGTGCTTTTATACATTAACTAATACATACAAGGTCACGCAGCTTTCTCTTTGCTTGTTGCTGTGTGTGTCTCTGTCAGCTCTGTTAAATGGACGGACATATCCGCTGTGCTCTCTCTCTCTCTGCGCCTGGAAGTGAATCTGATGGGTTTTTCCTGCGACTGTGTCAGCTCTGCTTTGCTCTGACAGTCTCCTCAATTTGAGCGGGAATTAGATTTACTTCCCTCTGCCAGCTTTGGCCTTTCATCAACACATACAGGACAGTGAGATCATATTTGACAAGTGCAGCATAGGTAATCTGTGTCCGGACCGTCATTTTAAACTTTTTTATGTCCGGCATTGACGGGGCGTAAATCTGAAGGCAAATATTTATTGTTGGAAGGATGTCAGTGAGCTGAGAGCCGCCTGACGGTCAGTGAAGGCCAAGTGGCGCCTGAGAAATCAATTCAAAATCAGCTCACAGTGCAGTGGTAAGAAGTGGATTTCTAGTGTGTGTTTTATACATTTGTTTTTCAGACAGAAAGCTAAGTGAGTTTTCACTTCTCTTTGTTTGTATGAATTTCACAGCTGGATCATCACTTGTTTCACCCCCCAAAAAAGACTACGTAGCTCTTACAGCCATGAAGCTAGCTGTCGAAACTGAGAGTGGGAGTCTGCCTGTGCGTTTCTGTTCGGCTTCTGACTGAACTCAGTACTTACTCACCAGAAACTCTTCCTGCTAATTCATCTCTTTTCTTCTCTGAACGTTTACGGAGCGGATTCTTAAAAAACCCTTTGTGGATTTTTCAATGAAACACTTTTTTTTTCCCCCTATGCTGACGGGGCTTTATCTTTGTCAATCGCTGCTCCACATAGTGAATAACGCACGCCAGCATCCTAGCTCTGTATATGTATGCTTCTAGTCTCTTAATTCAGATCCCGATGATAAGTTGCATCAGTGTGCTAGAACTTCACTGTTTAAATATTTCATCTTCTCATATCATTTTTTAAAAAGTATTAAAGTTTTTCAGCTTTGTAATAATTAACTTTCAATATCACAATTCTGACATGGTAGGAAAAACAAAGAGAAAGTCTTTGTTTTAATGAGGCTGATTTGATTTGCAAATAAATTCGATGCTTGCCTAAACAAACTACATGTAAAAGGACTGATGTAGAAACAAAGACGTACTACTTTATATTACGCAATGCCCCAGCAAGCTCTGCTCTTTGGAAATATTTCAAAGAGCAGATGGTATGAAACTGCATCATTTTAAGGTAAGTAGAGAGGGGTGGGGGTGGGGGGACTACACAAAGGTCAGAGTACTATTAGTATTAGTAAGGAGGATGTGCTTTTTCTCCTGTGGTGGAAAAGACATGTTTCTAACTTGAAAACTGCTACTTGGGGTGCTCGCAGGTGGTTTTGCGTGACTCACAATTCCCTTGTTTTCGGCAAATTTGTGACACCTCACTTATGTTTGTGATTATGACCTGAGCTAGTTTTCCATGCATCCACCGTGGTATTTCCCACCAATTGCAACAAACAAAACGTCAGGTCCACGCCATCCCTGTGCTGCTCCCTGCATCGGCCTCCACGAGGCCTTCTTATCTCGTTTTCCACGGGGTGGGGAGGGGGGTGGGGGTTGTACCAGTGCCGAATTGCTTAGTTCAGCCTCTGCAGATAGCTATCACTTCTGAAGCTATTTGCTTGTAGCCCCTGCGAGGGGAGCCAAGATGGATGCGTTAGCGATTCGTTGATGAGCGAAAATAAAACTTTTAAGCTTGACAGTTTGCTCCAAAGTGGATTCCTTTTGCTACCTGCAGGTATGTCTGGGGAACACTTATAATCCATCTGATGCTGTTCAAGCATGGGACAGTGTGGCAGCTTTGCCTCTGGTGGTGAATTCCTTCTGCGCCCGAGTGTGAGAGAAGGAAAGATTTGTATGCTGCAATCTTTGCCTGTGTGGGTAAAGCGGTAATATAGAGGAAAACAAGATGCTCAGATTAGACGCATGCTTTGATGATTGTGTGTTTAGATCTCCTTTTTACTTTGAAGACAACCACCCTGGCTCATTTACATTAAATATTTTGAAGAGCTAAAGCACCAAAGTGTACTATTGTCACACTAATCTAAGTTAATATACAGTGAGCACTGATAGGAACGTAATTTAGTGGAAGGAGCCGGAGTGACACTGTGTGGAAAGTGCTGAGACGATCAGTAGCCCAAACCACCGAGCTGATTTACACACTCGACAGAATATGCGGTGATTATGCAGCAGTTTGACCCGGTGGAATAATCAGCCTATTTTCTCTCCTCTCTCGCAGCCCGACACTTGTTCTCCAAGTCCCGCTCTCCTCCGTGCATGTGCTTCAGAATATGTGTTAGAGCATTTCATTAACCTACGATGGAGATGTTAATAAACACAGCCTGCGGGCAAGCATCGATTGATCACAATTTCCTTACTGCTGTTTTGCCTGGTGTGTCACAGATACACACAGAGTGCGCACAGATCTACACGATGGCTTGTATGTGCATGAATAATCACCAGCACAGACATGCACAAATGTACAATAAAGCGCCAGCACACAAGCCCACATCTTCACTCATCCTGAGAATGATGGATTGCAGTGGATTCTGGTTTTCAGACAGATAGGCATGAAGAATTACACTGATCATCGTTTTAGTAATGCAGTTTTTTTTTCCCTTCTCTTTTCCTAAACATGGTTCTCGTTTGTTTTGGCTTCTAAGATCAGCACAGCGAGAGGAGAACAAACCAGAGTCGGTGTTTTGGCTTAAAGGAGCCGCTCGTTTTCTGTGTTTGCACGTCGCTGAACGCCGAGGCCTCATCGTGGTGCTGCTGGTAGTGGGGCTTGTTTTGCATGCTGCTTACATGGCTGCACGATCACTGTGTGTGTTTAAGTTGTGGGTGAGACACCGCAGCGGTTTGACATATATTCTCCTGGGTGATCACACACACAAACACACATACACAGGAAGTAAGGTGCAGCCTGTGTGAGATGAAGGTGTTTACATGCATATTATAAAGCTGGCTTAAAAACATGTCTGAGATGTTCCCAGCATTTGTAAGACATCACTGTCACACAGTTCAGAGAGGTATACATTGTGTGAACAAAGCGAAACTTCCATACTTGCACCCAGGTCACTGTGGAGTGGGTGTGCAAAGGCGATAAATACACTCGTTTTTTCACGCAGCTGCAGTTTTACAGTTGCTATTAATGAAGATCCAGAGTTATTCAAGCTGACACAGGCTCTCGCATTCAAGATTAAGATCTCTTTTTCAAAAGGAAACCGTGTTCAAGAATAACATGTATGCATTAAACATGGAGACAAAACAGAAACAGAAACACAGAAGAGAAATTCAACGTGACACGATTTGCATATACAGTTCAGATAGTCTACAGTGTGGAAATTAGGTAATTCTGCAAAAGGCTTTGCACCAGTTTTCAAGCAACAGAGTCAAAATATCCTGTGAGCTGACATTATGTAATTTCTATATATGAGTGGGAAGTGAGGATCATGTTTTGTCATAGTTATCACACTGGCATAGTGTGTCTTTACATGCAGCCATGTGAAAAAGACACTACACCCTCTTTTAGTTTTAAGGTTTTATGTATCAGACATAATAAAAAAAAATCATGTGGCCTTTACCAGGGTCTAAATTAGGAAAATGCAACCTTGGATGAAGAATAAAACATTACATATTACACTGTGTCATTCTTTATGTAACAAAAATTAAGCCAGCGTGTGAAAAGTTAAGTACACTCTTACTGCTTCTATAGGAATTAAGCGGGTAAGTAGCTGCTGGGTGTTGCTAATCAAATACACTTAACCGATCATCAGCACCTCTGTAAAAGCTGAAGTTTTGGCAGTTTGCTAGTCTGAAGTGTTCAGGTGTGTGTTAACACAATGCCAAGGAGGAAAGATCAGCAGGATCTGAGAGAAGCAATTGTTCCTCCTCATCAGCCTATTAAGGGTTATATGGCCATTTTCCAAAGCACTTGAATGCTCTACAGTTCTACAGTAAGAAACATTTTGTACAGATGCACAAAACATTTCAGACAGTCATCCCAGGAGGGGGCATCCCAGCAAATTCAGCCTGAAGTCAGACCATCCACTACTCAAGACAGAATGCAAAAAACCCAAGAGCTTCATCTCAGACTCTACAGGCCTCACATAATGTGAAATGTTAAAGTTCATGACTGTACGATTATAAAAAGGCTGAACAAGTATGACTTGTGTGGAAGGATTGCCAGGAGAAAGCTTCTTCTCTCTAACAAGAATATGGCAGCACAGTTTAGGTTTGCAAAGTTGCATCTGGACAAAGTACAAGACTTCTGGAGTGGTATCCTTTGGACAGAGGAGGCCAAAGTGGAGAAGTCTGGCACCACATTTAGAGAAAGCCAAACAGTATATCAACATATAATAACTCATACCAACAGTCAAGCATGGTGGCGGAAGGGGGATGATTTGGGCACCTTGCACTCATTGAGTCGACCATGAACTCCTCTGGATACCAAAATATTACAGAGTCAAATGTGAGGACAGCTGTCTGAAAGCACAAACAGGGTCAAAGCAACAGCAGCAAATCTACAACAGAATGAGTGAAAAAGAAAAGAGTCCAGTCAAGGTCTAGACCTCGACGTGAACGAAATGCTGTGAATAAACGAATGCCTGCAAACCTCAGTGAACTGAAGCAAAGCTGTAAAGAAGAGCGGGCCATTATGAGATGGTGATAAAGTCATACAGAAAATGATTACTTCCAGTTCTTGCTGGTAAAAGTGGTTCACGGGGTGCATAAAGTTTTACACGCACTGCTTCCACATTTTGGTTTTTGATGTAATATGATATGTCGTTGTCCTTCTGAGTTTGCATTTGTCTAATTATGGACTCAGGCGCGCACCAGATAATATGTCCTAATATATTTAACCTTTAGAAGTGACAGAGGGCATGCTTTGTTTTTAACACGACTCTACATGTTATCTAAAAAGTAACCTGTGGCATCACTGAGTAAAAAGCAGGAAGTGGAAACTATTAAATAAGGCATGTTTGTTATGTGTGTGTGCGTGTGTGTGTGTGTGTTGCAGACAGTCAACCTTTGTCCTCTTGAGAAATTCTTACACATTTAAGACCAGCAAAAGAAAAGTAGTGCTTATCCTTGTTCTTTCCCCCAGCTTTTAATTTTTTCAAAAGATGTCCTTGGGATATTGCGGTAAAACTTGACCTTAAACTGAAACTCTTTTACCAGTCTGTCGAGGTGCCTCACAGTTTTCATGAGGCGAGTTCCAAAAACACTCTACTTCTTCAACATGCGATCTGTGGCTCTTCACAAGAACTGCGCCATCGCTCATTTTTACCGCATGTAGTGCAGCCACCACAGCCCCCCGCTTACCGTATAGATTTACTGAGGACAGCCCATAAAATTCTATATCACTTTTCAAACTGTTATCATACAGCGGGTGAAATAGGAGTCTTTTAATGGGACGTATTTAAACGGCTAATTGAAGTGTAATGTGCCCAGATTTTATTTCCATTATAAGCGATAGTGACACGTGAGAGCATAAACGCACAGACCATTAAATGAGCTCAATGAATTAATTTTAATGCCAACACGTGTGTGGTTGTGTGTGTGTGTGTGTGTGTGGGAGTGTATGTGCAGATGTGTGTGTTTCTAAATGGTTGACTCTTTTGAGTGTTTGTCTGTGCATATGTGTGCAAAAAGCGCTGCCTTGCTACACGTGTGCTTTCGCCCGTTTGCTTTTGTTCATGTAGGTGCCTCTTTTTCTTCTTCTTCTTCTTTTTTGTGAGAGTCTGCTTTAGTTTGAAAGCAGCACCATCCCAGTGCCAGTCGCTGCCTCCCCCTCATCAACCTGCTAATCACTGTGATTAGTGACTCATTTCATCATTACAGGTTTCATACCACACACTGCTTATTCTCAACACAACCGTTCCTAGAGAGAACTTCACACACATACACACACATATACAAGTACACGCACAGAAACACACAAAGGCCTGGCTGTTGATCACACACTCCGCTACCTTCACCCCTGCAGTCTGCCATCCATCACCGTGCCACTGGGGAAGAGAGGGAGAAAGGAGAGAGGAAAAGACTGGAAAGGGGAGAGAGAGAGAGACAGAACGACCAAAAGACAAAAGAAAGAGTGGCCACGTCTGTCTTTTTTGCCTTGAGCTGGGCCTCTCTTAATCCCCATCATGCACACACTCTCGCAGCCCCAGACGAAACAAGATATGTGAAACCAGAAAGCCTAAAAGGTAACCACTTCCTCGAGGGGCAGCTCGCACATATGCGTGTATAAATGTATATGCGGCGAGGTGCAACAGAAGCTACACAGAACTGTGTGAGGTCAGGTACATGTGTGAAGGTGCAGCAGACTTTCAGGCTCAAAGACACAAAGAAGTGCACAAGCGTGCACAAAGCATAAATGAAAGAGTCTAAATATAGTCTGCTGACGGATCTGTATATTTTAAAATTATGACTATTATATGTAGACTTTGTGGGCTTTTAGAGAGGCAGGTTTTTATTAGATTGTCCCTTTTAAAGAATGTTACAACTGACAAGAAGACTCATATGGAAGCGTTAAAATGCTCGAATACTGGTGTGCAGAGCAAACTATGTGATATTTATTTACACTGAAATGCAACACATCCTCTTAAGCTATGTTGACCTCCTGAGCCACAGCCACCCCAATAAGAGCACATGAAAAAGCAGAAAAAATGGCCTAACTTTGTTTAAAGAGGCAGGTCTTCTTTAATGCAAACCCCCCAAAAAACTCAGTTTTATCCAGATTAAAACTTTTCTTCTATTTCAATCCTTTTTGTAACTTTAAATCTTCCACAGCTCCCATGACACACACACACACACACACGTAAGTCTGGCCATTGACTAAACTCAAATGACAGTGGCAAACTTGCTAGTAGACAGTTGCTTATTGACACACCCAGCAGTTAAACAGAGACTTTTTTTTTTTATTTGGAGTCATGTTTCCGTCCACATGATGGATCAAAGTCTTGTATCTGCTCGTTTTTAGCCCGTTTTGGTTTCTACACAGTCCTTGGGGAAATATCTCGGTTTTTAGCTGCTCCT
Organism: Oreochromis niloticus; assembly: GCF_001858045.2. Taxonomy (NCBI): domain Eukaryota; kingdom Metazoa; phylum Chordata; class Actinopteri; order Cichliformes; family Cichlidae; genus Oreochromis; species Oreochromis niloticus. The sequence goes on along the minus strand of NC_031985.2, from coordinate 20,101,681 downwards.
GGAAATCCACCAGTTATTTCCTCACTCTGTCTGTCATGCATTTAGTGCAAAACTGTGGCTTTTTGCATATCTGCTGAAAACAGAGCAATGCTGTGTTTGGTAATGGTGAAGTACTGCAGTAAAGCTGCAGGGCAGATACTTACACTATGAGATTATTTGTAGAGGGTGTTTAATTTTCTCTAGGCTCATCACTACTAGAATCAGTTTCACACTTCACATTAGGCTTTGGTGCATTGGCAAAACCTCCAAAGCTTACATTGTGTGTGTGCTAAGACCTCCACCTGCTCTGAACTTCAGCCACTGCCTCCTATAAGCACGTTCGAAACAAAAGTGATATCTATCGCACAATACCCGAGAGCTGCTTGTCTTCGTGGTTGTGAGCATGTATACATTCTGTATATAGCTTTGCATCTGCAAAGGCATCAGGCTGTCTTTGAACATATTTCCTCTGCTACATCTCGCCCATGTGGTGTGTGTCACAAGTCGAGCCAAAACACCTAGTTAGCTTTTTGTTTCTGATAGCTGTTCCCACATCTGTGTTTCGATGGCACCTTGTCCAGCCTGCTCTGAATGATCCAGCCAGGCAGACTGAGCCGAACCCTCCCCTCGTGCCAAGAGACCGCCAAAATAATAATCCCACCCCAGGTCAGAGTACATTAACAGTCTCTTTTATGAGGTAGCATACCCCCAGAGCCATTCAGGGGTGCGGTTGAGGGGGGGGGTCACACCTTTAGAACAATGAAGACTGTTTCCTGAAGGCTCTGAAGCAAATAAATCCAGCCTGTGGGGACCTTTGAAGGGCGCATGGTAGTAGCTGTAACTTCTCAGCAGTAGATAAGTTTTAAATTCTAATGCTCCTGAGTCCCCCCACTGTGTGTGTCTGCGGCTACAAAAAGGTCCACACATGAAATAAAAATAAGCTTTCAAAGGAAATGTAATAGCTGAGTATTGAGAGGGCTACTGCACAAATCAGGGCAGGAACAGGTGGGGAAGAAAGATACTAAAGCAAAGAAAGCCAAGTCTAGACTGCAGGGGCAGGACTATAGGGTTGTAGTGAGCTAATCCTAACCAGCACTACCTCGTCTGTCTTCAACCAGCAACACCTCGTAATGGAGAAGTGTGTGTAGGAGGAGGTGGGGACTGGTCTGCATCATGTTCCAGTTTAGAAAAAAGAGTGGTCTGTGTGTGTGTGTGTGTGTGTGTGTGTGTGTGTGTGTGTGTGTGTGTGTGTGTGGTGGGGGGTGCACATGTTGTCAAAACCTCCCACCATATGGGCTGTTTTACCAGGTGACCCAGTGGACTGCATTACTGGGTGACAGAGATGCATGGCGAAGGCTCATCCATCTCCACATCTGCAGAGAGGATGGAGGGGGGCCATCGTAGATGGATTAGATGCAAATTGGTGTGAAGCTCGCGCGCAGAGTATTTTTCTTTTCTCTCACAGAAGTAGCAGCACACGTGACTACAGCAGCTCCCTGTTTCTCCACATGTGGCACCTCGCAAAGCTACCGAAAATGTAAATGTGCTGCTCGTGGACGAAAGTTCCCCACTTTATCTTTTTTCTTATATTGTAGTACAACTCATTAAACGAGCTCTTTTATTTGTCTCCTTTCTTGAACTGAGGATTAATTTCACTGAAGGAAAAAAACAGCACATACTCTTTACCCCCCCCAACAGCAGTTTTCCTTCCTCTTTGCTGGTCTCTCCCACGCTTATCTTTCACTCCTACACAGTCTCTACTCTAACACCCCGTGACTGTACAGTAAACCCGTCAGGCTCCTTTTTTTTTCTTCCTTTCTTTTTTTGAATCGCTGACATATTCTGACAACAGCAGTGAGAAAAACAAGAATGATCTAATGCCAGATATTGTTTCAAAAAAATTAGATTAGGGTGATGGGTTTTTTAAACCCCTTAAAGCCTTAAAGCCATGAAATAATTGCCAGACAAGAGTGTTTATGAACCTTCTGATTTTTTATTTACTTTTTTGCAATTTATTGCTTAAAAATGTAATGCACAATGTATTTAGATTTTTCAGAGAGGGGAAAATCACACTGATAATGCTCAAAAACTCACAAAAACTGTATGTATCAAATATAATACATCATGTCTGCACAGTTTGTTTGTTTTTCAGTTTCCATCAACTAAATGATTTCTGGTTGTAAATACATAAGAAGCATGTGCAGATGCTCGCCCATAGTCTCAGAAATTGATCTGTATCATTGCCGCCCCTTTTTCTTTTTTTTTCTACAGCATCTTCAAAGTGTGGCCTGAGTTTAAGGCCGTAACGCCAAACAAAAAAGTCCACAAAGCAGCCCGTCGGCAAACAAACTGAGAAAGGGGAGAGGAGGAGGAGGGTGAGGAGTGGGGGTGAGGAGAACGGAGGGGGCCATGTTTACCTCTCTTCTCTTGGGGCACTGCTTTAGGGTCGGAGGAGGGGGCTGGCTTCACCAGGGGAAAAGGGTGGTTCTTTCTAAAAGGGAATGGGGGTTGGAGTGCTGTGGGGAGTACTTTAGGAGAAAGGGAGAGGGGGGATATAAAGATTTATACTTGGGGGAGGCCAAGGTGCTGTAGACCTCCTTCCCTTCTTTTCAGCGAGACTTGTTTTCATTTGTCAGAAGGTCCAGTAAAATATGAGGAACAAACGCTCACCCTCGAACACTCAGATTATCGCACGTTTGACTCCCTTTCTGTAAACTGTTAAACTCTTCACACGACATCCACACTTAGACACAGTTCACGCGGTGTTACTGCCACACATGTGGACACAAGAGACCCAAGAAACTACAAGTCAATCGTGGCAGCCAAGCAGAAATGAAGGTTTGAGCACGACCTGCCTCCTCTCCTCGCTGCTTTACATTCAGTGTGTTTCTCTTACATTCAAAGAAGGGAGAGGTACATGAGTAATTCAGAATTCAGCAAGTGTTTTTTCATGGCCTGACTTTTTATCATTTTGTTAAATCGTGTTCTCAAAACAGCGTGGATTTCAAACAAGCTCACAGTTAAAGGAACGATACGTGACTAGATAGTGCCAAAATGAGCTGCCTGTTTGTTATTTAGCTCAACGCAGACAAAATCAGTTTAACTCTGGCACACACCTTCGACAAGCCTCCTCACCCCTTAAACTCTTTCTCTTTCTCTCTCTCTCTCTCACACACACACACACACACACACACACACACACACCAAAGGCCTCTTCCCAACAAAGAGAGGGGGCAGCAGAGGAGCGCGAGAGGCAAAGAAATAGAGAAAAAGGAAAATCCACGCTTGACTAATCCTTGTATTCAGAGTCGGTAGTGCCTTCCCCTCCCTCTCCTCTGACCATGAGGGAGTGTGTGTGCGTGTGTGTGTGTGTGTGTGTGTGTGTGTGTGTGAGAGAGAGAGAGAGAGAGAGAGAGAAACTGGCACACTCTAACCTTGACATTTTAGCATCGTGGGGGCGATGAATGAAAATGACCACAATAAACGTGGAAAGGGAGGAGGGAGAGGAGGGGGACGATCATAAGAGAGCAGAGAGGCTCAAATGGTGAAGGAGCAAAGATCTATCTGTCTATCTATGGACACAGATATAGAGGGCAAAAAGTGTGTGCGAGTGTTGGTTTTGTGTGTGTGCGCGAGTGTCGCTGTGTGTGTCCTAAGTCAGCAGCAGCAGCAGCAGGGAAGGAATGGGATCTCTGCTCTAAACAGCCTGCTGGTTATTTAAAGGCCTCGGGGCCTGTGCTAGATTGATGTTGTTTTCTTTCAATCAAGGAGCCGTGTGGGACGCTCTCATGCTGCAGACTGCACGCATAAACACTCTTTACTGCTCTTGTAGGGAGGAGGACAGGCCGAGACGCTGTGTCTGCATCCGCCTGTCTCTGTCCCCCCACAACCGCCTGTCTCTGTCTCCGTGTGTCTCCGTCGGTCTCAGAGATTGATGGGAACTTTTCATAAACCCAACACAGCTTTAGGACAACGGACATATTTCTCAGGGGGTCCTGATGCTGATGCAGGATGCCATATTGCCAGTTTTTTTTCCTTCAAATGCATCCATGTGCACATTGACTAAACTTTATTTTCACCCCATCCAGATTTCTCAGTTATACCAATGTTATTCTTGTGCTCTCGCAGTTTTTGCTTGCAATAATATCTGTCAGTATCCAATCACTCGTAAGCTGTACATGTTAGATCTTCTTACTAACACGTCATCAGCGTGTTGTTTTGGGGTTTTTTCTTCTGTTCTGTGTAAGGGAAATAGTGTTTCAAGGTTAAAGTGCTACACAATGAATATTTTTCACCCTAATACGCCTTCATTACTCATCCTGTAGTCATCTGTATCACAGCCTCATGTCTGATTGATATCCTCTTACACTGAGTTCACCTATTAACACTCATCTCTGGTGACCTATTACAAAAGTGCACATGTGTTAGCAAGGTTTATCCTTTCATTTGTTACAGAAAAACACTTTTTTTTGTTCCTGTGAACTCTGATTGTTTTTTGAATAATATACTACACACACGCAGACACACACACATGCACACACAGGACACTGACTCAGATTAATTTCCTGAAGGCTTACTTAAACTTTAATCAGCTCTTAGACCGTGAGGTGTATGTTTCCAGATAAGGAAGATGTGTCCTTATGTGACTTTGCAAATAGATTTAGAGCAGTATACACACTCTCAGTCACACCTTCACAACTAGAAAGGACTATAAGGTTCTCTAATGTTTGATACTTATCTCCTAAGGCATAAGTATCAAACATAAGGCCCAGGGGGCATAATCAACCCGGCAATGACTCCAATCTGGGCGACTAGAAAGCTTTGGAAAATGTGACGAGTGCATAAATTCTGAAGTTTTAAGTGTATTTTCATAAGTTTTACAGCTTTTCCTATTGGTACCCCCCCCCCCCCCCCTCCCCCCCATACACACACACACACACACACACACACACACACACACACACACACACACCGCCACCACCACCACCAACACCACCACTCCATAATTGCCATTATCCTATACCAATGTAATTAAGAAGATAAACAATTAAATAAAATTCCTGTTTTTTTCCACTATCTGCTATAGAAATTTTTGTTTTTTGTTTTATAGTTGGTTCACAGGAAAAAAGGACATTTTCTGTGAATTAATGACTAATTAATTTTATAATTACAGTCTGCAAAAGGAACTACCCGAACTGTTTCTGTGATTTTACACCTTTATCATGTAGTTTTTACTGGTCCAGCCAATTTAAGATTAAAGTGGCCTGCATGCGGTCCACGACACAAAATGAGTTTGACGTCTCTGCCTTAAGGCTTATACAGAGTAAGAAATAAAAAGTGAGGTTATAAAATGCCCAAAGGCCTATCAGAAAAGTATGTTTATTTACCCACTGCAGACTTCACCTGCAGATGTTGAATGGATTCTGAATTACGTCTTCAATTTCTCCTGCTGCCCCAAGTATTTGCAATCTAAGACAAACTACACCTATCCAGCCTTCAAGGCAAGGGAGAATCTCAAAACTGTCCTCAGCTTTTCCCAAAAGCAAAAGATTCATGCTCACATTTTTTAAAATATAAGTAATCGATGCGTCATACACCACACACACGCTCACACACACTAATGACTCGGCCAAGCAACTCTCCCTTCAGATATTTTTCTTCCAGAAGATACCAAAGAGGGGAAAAATATTAAACATTTGTTAGTTGAGCTCTCTCTGTATGGTGCGCTGACACGCCGCTGTTCAGGAGACAAACTGTTTCAACTCCTGTGGGCAGAGAGCTTTTATAAATCTATGACCTGAATTTCAACAGGAGATATTTTCACAGAGAATCTTAACAGAGAAAGACCAAAAAAATCACACAATGTTATGTGCAGCACATTTAACTATGTAAATGAGAAGCCAGTAGTTGTTTTCTATCAGGCAGCAATCACAACTGAAAGTGCGAGTAAATCTGAGTGTTCCTGTAGTGACAAATAGATTCTGGCTTCGAGAAAACCTCTCTGTGAAAAATACATAATCTATGATTTTAATATTGCTCCTCACTGTTTCTCTAAACTAATCATCACTTCGAGACGATTCACTTGAGTTAATTTTTTATAGCACCAGATTACAACTGTTGACTGATGGCATTTATACTGTAAGGTAGAGACCCTAAAGTATGCTCAACAGGGGGTCAGCTAAGCAACAGTGGGGAAGAAAAACTCCCTCTTAACAGGAAGAAACAAGGGAGAACCAAACTCAGGAAGGAGAAGCAATCTGCCATAATCTGTTGGGAGTTGATGGAAAAGAGAAGAGGTAATAAAGCATATATAAAGCATAAGAGCCAATGTGAGCACACTGCCGTCTGGTCGCCAAAGAAGCCACACCCAGATCTCGTTGTGTTACACAGAAGCTGAGGTCTGCTTTCGGGACCATCAAGAAGTTGAAGATGGGCATGTGCAAAAGTTTTCAGAGGTGCTGCAGGAGACGACCTCAGGTAAACTTGAATCAAGTGTGATCTTTGCTTTTCATGAGCAGAGTTACTGGATTTTTTCAGGGCAGTTTGTGTCTCTGATATGGATTTCGCTGTGTAGTCTCTATTCATGTGATGAAGAATGATTCTGCACAGAATATTTTAATTCATCTGCCAAAGCCACGTTCTTTTAGTTGAAGACAAGACCACATTTGACTGTTAAATATCCATGCACATCAACCAATAGCTGCAGTTCATTTTTATACTGTTGCATCAAAGCAAGAAGGTCCTATGTTTGAACCACCAGCTGGCTGAGGCCTTTCTATGTGTGGTTTCCAAGTCCTCCCAATGTATTTAAGCTTCCTCCCACAGTCCAAAGACATGCATCTCAGGTCCACTAGTGATTATAGTGTCCATGTGCATCAATGTGAGCGTGAATGGTTGTCTGCTTCTCTTCAACATGTACCCTGCCTTTCGCCCGTTGACAGCTAGGATAGACTCTAGGCAACCTGAACGGGATAAGCAGAAGCAAAAGGATGGACGAATGGATTATTTGCATTCACATGTGATGATTATAGGAATAGCCTGCTGCTGTGCAGGTTGGGGACAGAGACTACAACACCTTCAAAGGTTACCGGTTAGTCAAAGAGGTGGTAGTCTACTCCTGAGGACTCTAACTATTCCATTATTCCCAACATCTTTTGCATCTCCATGGCAACTAACACACATACACACATGGGCACATGCACAGACACACATAATAGTCTCTAAAGAGCATAAAAGGGGGGTATAACTCAGTTTACTTGTGAGCTCTCTGTACTTGACTGCACTGCTGAGTCTCGCCATTGTTATTTCCAACCAATTAGGCAGCACCGCTGCAGAGGCCAAATGAGACCTGTTACTATTATCTAACAGCTTACCTTTTTATAGACCTGCATGTTATAGTTACTGCCAGCTGAAATGCAGGGGAAATTATTACAGTCATGGTGGAAAATAACTGGAACGGATTGTGGGACGTGTTGGATGAAATGGCTCAGGTGAAAGAAAAGGTTGGTGAACACGTACACAAACACACACGCATATAGAGATGCGCACACGCCTTCGTCGCAGCAGTATCCCCTGCGCCTTTTTCTTTCTCATCGACCACAGCTATTGATGTACTGAATGTTGGAAGGCTGAGTCAATAAACAAGAGGAAAAGCTTTTAGAAGCGAGAGTGACTGAAAGGAAGAGAGGATCCAGGATGCATTTGCACGTATGTGTGCGTGGGTGTGTGTGTGTTGAGTGCATGCATTCATGTGTCACCTGCACATTTCTTTCCTCTCTCTCCCTCTCTGAAGTGACTTCGTCCACACTGTCTCTCTCTCTTTCTCTACTCACGTCTCCTGTCCTCCCTCTAGACTCATAGAGCTGAGTCGTTAATGTTTAATGCTCACTCAGGAAGCAGACACACTCATGAGAGAGGCTCCCTGGCACACACGTATGTATGCGAAACACACACTCACACATACACCCCTCCTACATCCCCCTAGCAACGCCATCCTCATTACCAGCCTGAGATTTGACCTTTCACCTCTAGACCAGATGGCTGATGTTTTCATTCTGGAGGGAGAAGAAATGAACCAGGAGTGGCTCCACATTTTACAGCGTCACAAGAATCGAAGAAGGAAAAGTGTGTTGGTGGATGATGGAGGTGTTGGTTTGTCACCAGGAGGAATCAGAGAGAGCTGCTGCTGAGACTGCTCCTCTAGTTGCATATCGTTTGGCAAGATTTTTCTAAGGCCAAACTTTATAACATCAAATTATACCCGTGAGATAAAAGTGTTCAAAATATTCTCTGCCTTTTATGGTTCAACTGTTTAAAGTTTGGTGTGAAACAGGCCTGAGTTTGGAGTAAAGTGTCTCTGACTCCCAGCACTGTGACGAAGTCCAGATCCAGCTCCAGGTCTTTGCCACTTTACACATCAAAAGACTCCACAAATCACTCGGTTTGGACAAGAGGCAGCATTTGCACAAGGCTGAGAGTAAGCAGGCGTCAATGAGTGAGAGGTTTCATTGTTTAAAAGAAAAGAAAGTGTGTGTGTCTGCGTGTGCATACGTGTGTGCGTATGTGGTTTTAAAAAGCGACCGAGACAATGACTGAAAGCAGGCCTGTGTACGTGCCTGAGCGCATGGTCATGCATAGTTAATGGTAAGGCAATGGCACCCTCAGGTGGTGGCAGGACCGTGATGGTGTTATCTCCATGTTTGCGTGCTCACGATGGATGAGCACTATTTATAGGAGTCATTCATCATGTACAATGTTTCGATGAGCATCCTGTGACCAATTAGTTGTGACTCCCATTAAACGGAAACCCACAAAAAAATCCTTCTCTCATACGAGAATAGTGACAGAAACAGATAATCATGAACCAAACTTCATAAAATTAAAATAAAAAAAAAAACAAAAACATGTTTAACGAAAAATAATTACCCGTCATTAGTGTACAGCGACAAGTTGTTAGGGGTGTAAAGTTTGTGAACGTTTTATTGACCCTTAAAGGTACAGTACATAAAAACTCACCAATAGGTGTCAGTAAAGTAGACAGAACATGCATACACTATTTATTTATTTATTTATTTATTTATATTTAAACACTTGGCAAAAAATATTGAATTAAATGGCAGGTATCAATTAAATATTTTATTTTTACCCCGAGTCAATTCAAATCGCTGGCCGCTGTTAAGCAATAGTGAGTGGTCCTAGATAGTTTTCCAGAATGTGTGTGTATGTGAGTCAAAGTTTTGCTTTGATAGATGTTTTCCGGACTGGATTCGCTCCAGAGTCTTTCAATATATGGGTAGGCTGTCAGTCCACTTTTTACCTCAGCTGTCAATGCCAGGTGAGAAGCGTCCAGGTCGATTGAATGGCTTTAAAACTTAGTCTCTGTTCACTACTGTTATTCAGTATAAGTGAAACTTTCTATGAAGTCGGACTTGGACACTGGAATAAACTTGAATAAACTCTAAGGAACTCTAATAGACGAGTGAGAATACAATCAAACTGTTTATCAGAGGGAAAGTGAGATTTTTAGGAAGCTCAAGCCCAATAACTCTATTAGTTGGCATAACATTAGTTTATAACCAGCTGTTGTTTAGTCGACTTGTTATCAGCTGTCCTGAGATGGGAGGGTTACATGTCTAATCTGCTGACAATAAGAAACTGTGGCAATATCGGGAATACATTTGCATATTTTTGTGAATTAGACGCCTGATTTCAGTTCAGGAGGTGAGGCTTGAGGTGAGGAGGATGGCATTCTTGCCTTTCTTTCCACCTCATGCTCTCTGCCTTAATCCTCTGTCTTGTTTGTTTACGTGTGTTTAAACACAGTCCCATGATTTATTGGGGATATGATAAAAGATATTTGGAGACTTAATCAGAGCAAATATTTCAGCTGAAGACAAATAAACTGCATCCCAAAAAAGAAACCAACCACCACACATTGGAGACTATATTGGAAGACCTGCTTGGAGAAAATGTTGAGGGGTTGTCCAAGCAGTAACGTGCTGAGTGTAAAGGCTCGAGAATTTATAGAAGCACTCAAGGGAACTTTGTAAAAGGGCCTTAGAACTGTTCAGAAGTTCACAAATGGAATGAAGCTTGCAAGCGGCAACTACAGGCAGTCAACCAGAGCTGCATCGCATGCTAAAAACGTAACATGCCTCATTCCCCTTATGGCATGTACCAAAACATGCAGTGCTAATTTATTGGTCTATTTAAGCTTCAAAATATCCAGCTCTCTCTCAAATATAACATATTATTACTTCACAAATCAGTAAATACTGAAATTTTTTAAAACCAACAGCTTTTGTAAACTCAGGAGTCTTGGCTAAAGAAAGAACGGCAGGGTGATTTAAAGAAATCCCCTGTCAATTTTAAAGGAAGCTTTTGTAGAATTGGCTAAGATAGAACGATAAACAAAGATACCCATTGCTGCTAATCTACACAGTTCAGAAAACTAAGAAAAAGATGGTTTTACATTGGAAATAATATTCCTCCTTACTAACATAAGATTATAAGGATATCTCATTTTAAATATTTTTTATATGCAAAGAGCATCCTTCTTATTTGAGCATCAAAAGGAATTAGTGAAATAGGACCTAAAGGTTTAGATGACATCATACAATGGATAATACAATGGAAATAGCTGTGAGACCCAAATTCTTCTACTTTAAATATCTATTTAATCAAGGCCAGTTTAAGCCATCTGCATGAAAAAAGTATATATTATTCAATAAAGGTTGAAGGGATGGGGAGAGTACTAGTAGAAAAACTAGAGGATCCGCAACAGGGCCTTGAGGGACACCATAACGGTCACAAGGTTACTGGTGCAAAAAAGAAAAAAAGGACATAGGATGATGTAGTAAAAATATTTTTTATTAGTAGAGAAAAGTCAACGGCAGATAATCTCAGAACTGCTAGATAAACAAAAAAAGAATTAATGAAAATGTGTAATTCTATGGATGAAATCCCGAGGTGAAGTCCTGAAAACAGCTCAGCACTATGCTATGGCATTGATAGTACCTTAGTGGAAATCTCACCAGCCTGAAGTGTATTTATATGTGTTTTTAATCAAATGGCAGCAGATGTGTAAACAGCATTGCTTACCAAGTCGCCTCCGTAACAGAGGTGTAAACCAGGGGTCCCCAATCCCAGTCCACGAGGGCCGGTGTCCTGCAGGTTTTAGATCTCACCCTGGGTCAACACACCTGAATCACATGATTAGTTCATTACCAGGCCTCTGGTGAACTTCAAGACATGTTGAGAAGGTAATTTATCCATTTAAATCAGCTGTGATGGATCAAGGACACATCTAAAACCTGCAGGGACACCGGCCCTCGTGGACTGGAATTGGGGACCCCTGGTGTAAACCTTCCAAAGAGCTTCTCTCAGCATTGCTGCATGTGATACTTCACTCTCTTTATACTTCTTGCTTCTCCTCCTTCTTCTCTGTCTTGTGCACACACATATACTCCAAGAGAATCACGCTGCAGGAAAAAAAGAGGCAGAGACGGAGAGATTAATTTTCCATTTGTCAACTTGTGCCGCATTTAATTTTGCCATTTAAGTCAAAGGACCTGGCTGGAGAGGCTGGTGGTGTGTCATGACGCAGTGTGATTCCAGAGACAGCTCTGCTTATGAGAAAGCTCAACCACGATGTCTGTTCAGTGTGACCTGAATCTTTAGATCTGGCTCTGTGTGTGTGCGTGCGTGCATGCATGCATGTGTGTGTGTGTGTGTGTGTGTGTGTGTGTGTGTGTGGGTCCTCTTTTCTCTTTAATCAGAGAGTGAGTGAAGCAGAACAGCGTGGTGGGCTGAGTTGAGGAGCCTTTCTGTTGGTCTGGCTGGCATTCCTACCCTACTATAACCAGCTCCGGATGTTTTCCTGTCTCTAAACAAAGGATGGATTAATGCGTGTATCTCTTCATCTCACTGTAATCATCTCATCTCACATTACCAACAAAGGACCACCTAAATTCAGACATAGTTAGCTGGATAAAAACCACAAACTGCTATGAGCTCTGAGTGTAAAATGACTGTCTCCTCATTATGGAGACAAGCAATGATGCATCCAGCCTTCCTTATCTTTACCTGTTTTTCCTCTTCTACTGTTTTCTTCTTGTTCCTCATTCTTTTATTCTTTAGTACCTGTAATTTATTTACATATTACTTGCACACCTTTCCACACCTTCTTTCTTTCTATATTATCTTTTGTTACTTTTTTCCCTTTATTGACTTCCTCATATTTATCCCCCGACAGTTCAAAACAAATAAGCAGCAGAGCCATAATATTTGGCTTTGGTCGCTCATACAGCAAGTATCTGGAGTAAAACCGCATTTTGCCTATATCAAACAAACATATAATTTGTTTGGGGGGGGGGGGGGGGGGGATAACATGCTTTGTAATTGTTGTGTCAGCTCTCTATGTGACTGACTTAAATCCCATCCCCCAAGTACTTACTGTATGTATCTTATGTGGGTGTGGTCTGCCCTCTGGTGGCCATATCGGGAACTATCTCAGAATAAAAAAAATTAATATCCCAACATCCCATTGGAAATCCATGTGCTGTCATGTAATATTAGGATTCAGAGATTCTTTTATTGCTACCATATAATCTGCCTTATGATAAATGCATTAAGAACATGTTTTACAGCATTATTTTATCAGTAATATTTCTTACAGGGTTCATATTGCATTGAATATGTTTGTCATCACATTCATTCTATTCACAGGTAGAGTTCATTTTATACACATTGCATATCTGTGCTTGTTTAGAGTTGATGTTCCATCCAAGAGGGTTTTAAGCTTCACTGGTGAGAGTGTCCAGGTGATACATGTTGAGGGAAGATGAGAACATAGCAGGTTAATTGCATGCATGCTTACAATACATAAATCTAGCAACAGGCCTGAGCGAAGGCCCAAGTGTCTTCTGCTTCTTTTTAAGACCTGCGCCAATTCTGTTTACTTAGTGATTGGTGACGAGGGTCAATTATTAGCTCTTAACGATCATGAAGCTTGAAGTTTATTACCTTAAAAGGCAGGTGTTATAGAAAAGAGAAGTTACATGTCTGTTTATAGTTATTAGAGATGTACAAGATGTACCCTTGTCTGTAAACAACGACTGTACACAATGTATTTTTGACCTGTATTGACATGTATGTGTGGGCGTTAATTTTCTATGCTATAAAACCAGCATTCAATGTATTTTTGTCAGAGGAAGACATATGCTGATGTTTCCTCTCCGGTGTTAATAAACTCATCGTTTGATTGCACTTGTCTGGTGCCTCCGTCGTTTGTTGTTCTGGTCTCCAATTGATTGATCTCGCACGATAGTAACGTGCAGCTCATCTTATCCATTCAATCCAGTCTGTCCTAGTTTGTTTTTTTGTTCACTAAAAAGAAGAATATGCAATTAAATCAACCATAAACACAATTAAGATTGAATATTTCACTGTCACCATTACAGCCACTTGCTTATTGTACCAAAAATCTGGTTAACATACAGGACTGTACAAAAGCCTTGAACCACCTTTTTGTTTTTTCTTTCTATTTTGCTTCCAAAACATTCCAAGCCACTTATCACTGACATGAATCAGTGAGATGAACTGCGTTCTGTTAATCAGTGGCAACAGGTCTTACGGAATAATTAATCCAAATTTTATATTTTTGATTCAAATCATTGTCATTATGTATCAAGGACGTCAGGAGAGAGGTCTGCAACCATCTCTAAAACATGGTGGAGGCTCTGTCATCATTTGGTGCTGCATTTCAAGTGTCTGGTTGGTAACAGTTTCATTTTTCAGCATGACAATGATCCAAAACACACTGCCAATGCCATAAAAACACACCTGGATAGAAAAACACACAATACAACACTATCAACCATGGATTGGCCTCCCCAGAGCTCAACATTATTGAAGCAGTGTGGGATCATCTTGACAAGAGACATAACAGATGACACCCAAAATCCAAAGAAGAACTTTGAATGTCCTTCAAGAAGCCTGGATAACTATTCCTGGAGATTTATTAAAGAAATTACTAGAAAGCCTGTCAAAAAAAGTTCAGGCTGTGGTGAAGAATAAAGTTGGGAATACCAAATATTGACTTCCAAGCTTGTTAGAATACAAAGTCTGTTTTCCACTTATACACTATATTTCCATGTACACTTGTTTAAATAAATCACGGCACATATTTCCTATTTTTCCAGCAAAATATCAAGAAATAAGGGGTGGCTCGGGGCCTCTGGACACTGCTGTTTGTTGGTATATAGACTCATCTCACTGCTGATCAGTCCCAAAGCAGTGGCAGACCCCCTTGTCGTGTTTTGAGATAACTATAATAGATTTAGACTCATTCTGAATAGAGTATTGGATGGCTTTGCTCAGCCAACATCCTAGTTGGTTTTGTCTGTATCGAGCTGATTGATTACTTGTGTGTAGTCAGCGCCTTTGATGTGGTTTTATTTTATTTTTATTCACGTCCAGAGTAAATTTATATGTTTGCCTTGTAATCCTCATTGATCATGAAAGCCTTATAACTTCCATTTCAAAGAACATACTAGTGATTGAAGCTTCTTTATGAGTTATGGCTTTGTTTTGTTTCCTTGATGACAAATACAGTATTCTTGTAAAATCATTGAAGATGTGAGATGAAAATCTATGTTTTAAAAAAACCCATTCATTCTCTTTGATGTTGCATAAAGTTTTATATTTAAAAGAAAGTCTGGATGTTGCCCCACCATCTACAGAAAAAGAAAAATCATGTAAATGGCTTTGCTGCAAGATAGCTGATTAAAGTAGATGTGCATCCCCCTTTGTCTCTTTCTCTCCTAATTGATTGCCTGGCTTTTGAGACAAGAAGAAAATAAATATCTTCAAGCCAAGATACTTTAGTTGCACAGAAAACTAAAAGGGGGTTCCCCTGCCAACGCCAATACACTATACTGCAGTTTTAAAGAGGCAATGTGGGCCAACACTAAAATTTAGTGAGATCTTCCTTTGCCCATGCTCCACTACTGCTCAATGAAGTTTCATGACATTTACTTTTTGTGTAATGTTGATGACAAACAGAAAAACTGAAAACCTACCTTCACTGACAGCATCCACAATAGTTCGTGGCAAGACAACATCCCTAAACCTTCAGACCGTGTCATTTTTACTCGTGTTAGATCGTTCTTCCAAGCGCCCTGCAGCAGATCAGCAACCTGACCAAGATGTGCTCTGCTTTTTTCCCTAGGACACCAGCGGTTGCATGCCGGAGCAGCAGGTTGAGTGTCGTGGATGACAACAGACTCAATAAATTGATCCGTAAGACCAGTAGCATTGTAGGGATGGAGCTGGACTCAAGGTGGTGTCAGAGAGGTGGTTGTTGTCCAAGATAGATACAATACTGGACAATAAACTCTCATCGACTCCATGATGTGTTGGTCAGTCACAGGAGCGCGTTACCCAAATGCACCACTGAATGACACAGGAAGTCATTTCTTCCTATGGCCATCACTCTGTACAACTCCTCCATCTACACAAGTACACACTGCAATAGTTGCACACCCTTAATATCACATCCTCTACAAAGAAAAGTTACAATTAATATAACAAAAGGGGCACCTCAGTGTCACCCATATATATGTAATTTCGTGTAATATACAGGGATATTTATGATTAGAGCTATTTGTATTTATTAGAGCGATTTTGTTATATTCTGTAATATATTGTATTATTCTATTTAGTTTAGTTAGTTCCTATTGGATCAACTGTGACCACATAATTTCCTCTGAGGTTATTAAAGTATTCTGATTCAGATGCTAATTATGGAAATGGATGGACGTTCTTCCAAGTTTTGGCAACCAGGGAACATTGGAATTAATTCTTCTGATTGACACACAACAAAAACATCTATCCATCTTTCCTTATGGTAGGTTTATGGCAATCACCTGTGATGATTCAGGCCCAGATGGTGAAAAATGTAAAAGATTTAACTTTATGTAGAGGAAGGTCAGTATTTTTCCACCATAATTCAGTTAAAACATATGCAGATTTTTGAATTTACTAAAGCACACTGACTAAGTCACGCTGTAACTGTTGCACTGTTAAAGTCATTAAAACAATACCACACATCGGCCGTTAGTGGGCGCAATAAGCTTAACTACTCGTTTTCTTAACGCTAGTTATATAGAGCACCACCTCATTCACCTTACAATATTTCATTAATTATTAACTACCAGCAAATATGACGAGCATCAGATGTTGCAGAAACACACAAAAATCACCGTCTCTTCTTTTTCATGCTAATAAGTCCTAACTTGATTGCGGGCACCCATCAGATGTAGTTCTGACTACAGTTGATAAACATTTACACACTAAATCTACTACAGCGTAACTATCCCTGCATGCAGTCACATAAGGAGCACTGCAGTGTCTGTGCTGCAGGATCGCAGTGAAACCTGGGTTTGGGTTCTGTTTGTAAGCAGTCAACACATTCCTGAAGAGAGTAAACCAGCAGCACTTTCAGCTACTGAGAGGGTGTGTGTGTGTGTGTGTGTGTGTGTGTGTGTGTGTGTGTGTGTGTGTGGACGGGGGGGCATGCAGCCTGCAGCTGTTGTGCACAGCCAGCTTCAGGGGCCCAGGAATGCTGTCAAGCAGGATTGCGGTCATGGATGCTAATTAACCCAGCTGAAAATGAATATTCCCGATCAGCTGGTTCTTACGCTGTGAGGTTTTTGGTTCAGGTTGAATGGCTCTGGATGCCTATACCTCACAAAGGAGGGGGTGTGAGATTATCACGTTCCAGGGCCAATTAGAGATGTTTACCTGGTGCACTTTGAAGCTCTCTGCTGACAGAAGAATAGCTTCCTCTTGGCCACCCAAGTTGGGTGGCAGGTCTTGTTACAAATCCTGTGTAACCTGGATAAAAAGATGGTTTTATGGTCTGTAAAAGATCACAAAAATAAGACTTAATGGTATCATAGGCCACATTTAACTCCATATTATGAAGACAATGTAAAAATACAAGTAAATCTTCACCTGTTATGTATCTGAAAAGTTGAGCAGGCTACAGCAGATGGTTAAATATAAAGATATGTGGCTGTTTTCTTCACACTATGGTGTTTTTATGTGTTTGAGTTCCCAGTGGCTCACGCTTCACCTTCACTTACAGAGGTAATGATTGTAAACTGAACTCTTAAACCCAATTTATGTTGTTGTTGGGGGATTTTTTTATATTAAAAGATATATGTTCCACACCACAGGGTTTGTAGGCTTACACCACCTTGTTGGGATCAATGAATTCAATCATTTAAATACAGACCGTTTTTAAAAATGCTTAGAAAATCGCGTCCTCTGGTGTCTCGGAGGTCCAGCGTGCGCAGTGCTGCCTTCACAGATCCTGGAAATACACCAACTAACCGGAAAGACCACTCTTTTTTTTTTTACTCTGAATATATTAGGCTATAAATTGGACAGGGCGGGGTTAGAGGAAGTCTGCCTACTTTTGAGATTTAAAAAAAATATATATTTTAGTTTAATTATTTTTGCTTCATTTTTGCTTCATATGCATCAAAAGACGACTAAACACGGCTGATTTAATATGATCATTTTATTAACAGGACATAATACATATCAAGTTGTCATTGTTATAAATATTTGTGTGTGTTTTGTTTGTTTGTTTTGCGATAGCATACATTCTTAAACCTTAATCCATCATCAGTAGTAGCTGTTATTTACTCAGCCTTTACTGACTACAGTAAGGATACAAAGAGATCCCGCCTGAGGGAGTTGGGGATTTCGTGCGGTACGTGAATGCATCCCAGAATCCCGTTTTTTTTAAGAGGGCTGATGTCATTTTCAAAACTTAACTCACACTCCTCAAGTCAACGCGGCGAGTCGCACACCTCCTGCTCTCTCGTGAAGTCCTCCCTCATGTCTGTCGGAGCGCACTGAGAAAAGAAAAAAGAAGTCGGGGAGGTGAAAGAAACACCAAGTTCTGTGGAAGAAGCGAACAGGGAGAATTTTTTAGAGCAGAAAGCCCGGGACCAGAGCCCCTCTCTCTGTGGGCAAAGGCGGCTGAACTTTTTTTTTTCTTTTTTTTTTTTTCCTTCAAACGGGAAAAAAATGAATCGGAGCTTTAATAAGTCGCAACCTCTGCGAAATCCTAACTGCAACGCTGTGGAAGTGAAAAGCAAGGTGAGTGGAAACTTGAAAGCCCTGCTTGGTGGTGGCGTTGGTGGATAGGATTCGGGGGGATTAAAATAATAATAATAATGATAAATGTTCACATGGCTGTCCCGTCACGGAGCCGGAGTTGGTCGGACGGTGTGCAGCCTACGCCACATAACTATTTCCGCTTTTTTCCCCGTGAGTTGTGCGGGGAAAGTTACAGGTTCTGGATGTTTCTCTCATTTGCAGTGATTGTTTGCTTCTTACTTCCGATCCAGATTGTGCTGATTTGACTTTTTCTATCCCGATGCTGCTGTGGGTGGTTGATGGAGGGGGGCTGGGTAGGTGGGTAACGGGGTTGTTTTTGAAGCACCTAGTTCTCCAGATTTCCTACAGCAACAAAGTTTCCACCTGTTAAAATCAGACGTTGCATTAGTTGCACTGAGTTTTTGTCTTGCTACACAGTATCAGCCTAGCTCTTTGTTTTGGATCATTTTTTTAAACGCTGACAGACTAATGGACACACAAACATCAAGTGGATTGCCAAGATTTCAAGTGTTATGTCTCAATGGAGTGCCCTGATTTATGAAGCTTTTCATCTCAACACGTACACAATACATCCACATGAGCTATGCGGTTCTTATTTAAGTTTATACTGTAGAGGAAGAGTTTTATTTTTGTTTTGTTTTTTTATTACACAAGTGACAGTTTGTGTGGGCTCTGTGAAGAACTACCAGCTGACACTCATCACTTGTGAACCCCACAATGATTGCTGGTGACCTGCATTCTAATCCAGTGTTTCTGATTTATTTATTTGTGAGTATTCGCATGTGTTCACACCTGAGGGTTAAAGGGAGAGATGGGCAAGTGGTGCAAAAGGTGACTCATTCACTCCTGAGTTGTTTCCACCTTTTGGCCGCCCAGTTTCAGTGGGGTGGTGGACAGATGGAGCACAGATGCTCTGATGGTGACAGGTGGGTGAGCATGTACTTACACAGAAACGGCCAAAAAAGGGGAGTAGTGTTTGTGTGTGTGTAGGTGGGTTTTTTGTTCTTTTTGTTGTTTTGCCTTTTTTTTGCTGCAGGGTTTGTTCCACAGAGACAGGAGTGGTCACTCCGTGGCTGCCGCAGATTGTTTGTGGGTGGGACTGGCACGCCAGGAGCTCTGTGGCTAGAACAGACAGGTCCACGGCGTCACCACGGCACACCGTCATGCCACGACGTCACACGTTTCCACTTTTGGATCAGATGTGACTCATCCCTCTCCGTCACGTCACTTTAAGCAGTTTCACATTTTGTTCTACTTCGTCAGGTTGTGTTTTGTTTTGATCCGTTTGGGGTGTGTTGGGAGCTCTAACACCCTTCCCTCATGTTCCCTCATGTTCCCTCATCTCCCTCAGTGAAGAAATTAAGCGTGTTGATGAAAGAAAGCTGATGATTTGGAGAGAAAGTGACTGTTGTGGGTCTTTTAAAGCACACTGACAGTTGAGGACATTTGAATACCTGTAAAGGGAAATCTTATCTGTTACATAGCTCTGCCACAGTCTGGGCCTCTGAAGGCACAGAGGAGCAGGATCAGCTACACGTAATTCAGTTCATCATTTAGTAGTAAATAAAGATACGATATCCTCACAATACTTTGGTCGCATTACAATATTATTGCAGTTTTAAACATTTTGCAATGTTCTGAGTGTTGCAGTAATATGTAATGCAATCTATCATCATTTTCAAACTGCAGATTATGTCCTCAAAGTTAAACTTTGTCAGTGTTTGTTTTATCCAATAAGATAAAGTTATCTTGCTCTTTCTTTCCTGTAGAATGAGATTTTCCTGACTGCCAACACTGGCACTAAAAGCGTGCTGTAAATGTAACCTAATACTTTACTTTAATGAGTAACAGTAGTTAAATTTTTAAGTAATACACAGAATATGAAATGAAATAAAAGTTATAAAACATAAACAAGACCCATTGATGAGGTTTGGGACTCATAAATTGTGTAACACTCAACAAGACTTACCTTCTCATGTAAACGCGAACAAAACAAAAAAATACACACTAAAATTTATACAGGCTTCCTGCCTTCTCATTAGATACAGATATGTTTCCATAACAATAAAGAAACAAGAAATATCCAAAGCCAAACGACTTATTTACAGACTCGAATCATCCTCGCATTCACATTTGTTTTGTTTTTATATAGTTGTGTAAACTTGTGCCGTGACAAACAGGTTTTCATTTCCTCTACGTAGTTACTGTAAAGTTGTAATAGTTACTGTTGGTTCCTACAGCCACTTTATTAAACATGGAGTTCTCTCTCAGTACGTGGAGTTTTTGTATGACTCGAAACTACCTCTGATAGGAGAAAGATGCCGGTTCAATTGCAGACGGAGACGCAAATCGCTTCTTTGGTTGCAACAGGAGGGAAAAAAAAAAAATCTCCCAAGTCAAACGCATGCAACTGGTCGCTGCGGTGACCTTTTTGTGATTAAGGAAGCCCCCAAAAGTAGCTTTTGAGTGTCTTTGGGCGCAGTTGAACATTTGAGCAGGCATTTTTGTTATGTGATTACTTTCTTTAAACCAAAAAAAATGTCTAAATAATTTGTTAAGCAGAAGCAAACATGGCCTTTAGGTGCACTCCCTTTTTAATAATCGTATGCCAAATAACCAGGGGTGCACATAAGTGGTCAGCATGTGCACATTTGCTGTCAAAATAAAAGACGCGCACCAGATAAGAAGTTGCAACGCGCGTTTGCGTACATATAAAAGGCACTGTTTTTGTCCGCTAGAGTGGGATTTTCACGGCATATTCTGCACCACATCTCTGTGCGTTCATCATTTGTTTGAAGCCAGCTCACCTCCTGCAACCACTTTTCCGAGAATACGCGCTTCTTTTGCGGTTCGGACTCTTTCTGACATTTCTTTGGAGGTGGAGGAACACCAAAGTAATTGCTTAAAGGAGCTTGCTTCTTTGACATCTTTAGGAGTTCTAAACAAATGTACGTCCTCCTCCAGAAAATCTTATGTGTGCAAACGCGCGTTGCAACTTCTTATCTGGTGTGCGTCTTTTATTTTGACAGCGAATGCGCACCTGCGGACCACTTATGTGCACCCCTGCAAATAACGCTCTAGAGAGAAAAATGTCTGTTATGAAGACGCTGCAGAAATGCTGAGGTACATTCAGATTTCCATAAGTGTCACTAGTGTGTCAGGAGTGTTACATATGTGATTGATTGCTGTTGTGTGACTGGTTCTTACTGGTTCATGTTTTTTGGGGGGTTTTTTGTTTTGTTTTGTTTTGTTTTTTTTCCTTTGAGAGGAATCTGTTTCTGTGATAAGCTTATCAGGGCTAACACTGGAGGTGTCTGGCTGCCTGTCACTGAGGCCGCAGCCAGGAGCTGCTGGTTTCACTCACATCAAGCTCTTATCAGAGTGTTTTAGGAGATGTAGGGGGGTGAGTGGAGTGGGGTCCTGTGGTTCTCCTTTATTATATAGTTTTACTTATTCGTCTTTTAAAATCCTGGGAGCCTGTAGGTGGTTTCTGAGGTGAGTTACCCCGACTTACAGAATATTAGGTAAGGAAAAAGCCAACGTTGGCCAGAGACAAGAAGTCGGTTATCTTCCATTTTCTTCAGTGTGTCAGTTAAAAGGCTCCAGACATGTTTCAGCCTGTCGGACGTCACTCTGCAGCAGTAGGCCAGCGGGGCAAGTGATGTCATGTTTGTAGTGGTGTGCTCTAAGAGTCGAGGTTTAGCACTGAGGCCCGTGATTAATCGCGCCGTGTTCAGACTTGCTCATACCTGAGGGCCGGGTTCTGCTGGTTCAAACAGATTTCTTTTTTCAGACTGATCACGTGCTGCACTAAGAGAGCAGTCGCATTCAGAGGATAGTGATACGCACAAGTATAATTATGATGTGGAGCGTAGCATATGATGTCTTTTAGAGTTGACTATAGTATATGCGCGCCTCGGATTCACTTTCCTCGATGCTAACAGCACCTACTTCACTCTGACGAACCTGCTTGTCTGCTTGTTGTGTCATTGTAATGCAGGCTGAGGTTTATGAGCTGAAGGTGGGTGGCAGGTTTTCAAAATGCAGCCTCACACATTTGCCTTGCCTGCTGTCTTGAGTCAGCCTGGCAGCAAATTACACCCGGTATCCCCCTAAGTCTCCTCACACGCCGCCTCTTAAATTTATGTGTCATCTTCTAATTACAGAGCTGGTTAATGTATCCCCCCCAGCTCTTCTTCTTCTTTCCAGTCAGTATGCTGCTGCTCTGCTATGTCAGCAGTTTTCCTCTTCTCCCTCCTCCTCCTGCTCCATGATCATCTCCCCACTCTTCTCCTCTGCTGTCAGCTTCCCTCAGCTGTGAGCTGATGATTACAGTAACAAACAGCGCCTTAGTCTACAAATTACTACTCTGATTCAGACCCCGGTGCTGCCACTGCTGCTGTCTGTTGTTGTAGATTATTGTGCCGTGCTTCTGCGCCTCAGTCGTGCCTTTGTGTGCTTGTCTCAGTCACATGATGACCTTGTCGTGACCCTCAGGCACGCTCTCGTTGGCGATACAGTGGCCTACCCAGGAAAAGCTGAAGCCCAGTTGTTCAAGTCTGTGCTTTTGTGTATAAATAGTGGGTGGGAGGAGTGGCTGCCTGCTACTGTCATGCATATCTACCTGAATTCTGCTATTGTATAGCGACCTGCTTTCCATTTCCTGGTGTTTTCAGGCAGTGCGCGACCAAAATTTGTTTTCTCGGTGATACGATCTTGATGTGCAGAGTAGCACGTAAAGCTACAGCGTTTCCCCCAGGAAATGATTTAGCTGAGATGGAGAACCACCCAGACCCTGATGCATCTTATCCGGTTATAATTTTAGCCAGTGTAGGAAGATCCCAACAGCAGGCACAGATGTAAAGGAACTGGGCCTGTGTTTTAGGGAATGTGCTCATTCAGCTTCTTGCAGATAAGTAAAGTAGAAGACTGGTGTGCTCGGTATATGAAGGCCATCTAGTAAATGTCAGCCTAGCTTTGTATAAAGACTGAGATGATGTCTCAGTTCTCAGAATTGTGACACGCATGAAGTGAGAGGCTGCAAATGCACTTGTGGGTCCTTCCATGTTGGCCCTTCAGATGCTTCACAGCTGACCATCTCAGATGTGGCTGAAAATATTCCAGGGAAAAGAAAGACCTCTTATAGGAATTGTGCAAAATTTCATGACCCTAATGTTGTTAGTTTCTTTCTTCTTTTTTTTTCTCCAAGTATTTTGATGGATGAAGTTGAGGTGGGTTTACTTTTTTCTTTTTTCAAATCTAAAAAGCTACTTGAGCTAGGTGCTGCAAATGTTTTAGGGTAAGTATCTAGAACTCTCTCTGTGAATGTTGACTCTCTGGAGTGTAGTTTAGTTTTATATACAAGGCACAGAATATTCATTAAAACAGTACAAATAAGGTGAATGGTTTCAGAGCCCAAAAAATGGGCTGGATTTTTTATACCAATATTGCTGTTTGGTGATTTATTTATTTTTTAATCCAATTCATTTCATCCAAATTCAGTGTGAAGTCTGGTGCTGACTTTTCTCCTTTTTTCCTGGTTTGTTTTGGGAATTATGCATAATTCCTACTGAGGAGTGCATCTTTCCCCTGGAACTTTCTCCTAGTGACAAAAATTGGTTCTTCTCTTCCAATCCACTATGTATGCAAGATGGCGACCACTGAGGGTTAGAAGTTTGCAGCTTTTGCATTTATTTTGCTGTTGGCTACATCATCTGAGTCCTTTGAGATCATCTGGAGTCTTCATGTTGTAATGTGCTCAAAGTACTGCAAATTTAGAGACACAGAATGGATATTGCTTTATTCAGAGATCTTAGGAGTCATTTCTAGGGCATTATCCTTCAAGTGTAGTTGTTTAAGCCTAAAGAGTGAAATCAATTACAAAAGGCAACACAAATGACAACAGTTTAAAAGCATCTGCACCAATGAAAAAAGTTAAAATAAGCCCATCAACATTGGATCTTGGAAGAAAACAGTTGTTAAGTTTTGATATCTACAGTTTGCTGAGAAAATGTCTCTTTCAAAGAGTAATTCACCGACCAATGAATCATCGCTGTGAGGGTTCAATCATCACAAAATATCATTGGGCAAGATACCGAACCCCAACGCATGCAGTGGAGTGTAAATGTGTGTTAATTCAATTTGGTGTTATTTATACATTGCCTCAAGGCACTTGTGTTAGTTAGAAAGCACTTCGGTAGAAAAAGCATAGAAAAGATAGGAACCAGTTAATCTACTATTTACAAGGAGAGGCCTCTGATATTAAAAAGATAAATCAAGGTTGCACAGCTGCCTGCTATGGTGACCTCTGGTTAATAAGGGAGAATCTGAAAGTAACCTTATTCTCATGATTAAGAAGTTTAAGTATCTGAGTTATTAATCACTGGTTTGTTTATACATTCTGGGAAATGCACTCATTCATTTCCTTGCCAGAAGTTTGATAATAAAACTTTGAGATTTGTCAGTTCAGTACAAAGCTGCAGACACCTTAGCTTAGCATAAAACCCAGAGAAAAGGGGAACAGGGCGAGTTTAATTAGCTTTTTCTACACCTTATATAAACAAGACACGGACTGAGATTTACAGGTGACGGTAGAGGGATTTTCACACCTTCATACTGCTGATGTAAGCATTTTTTAGTTGTAGCTTTAGCACAGTTACAGAGATATCAGTCGTCAGCTAACTCCACTGAAAGTGTTTTTGTTCTGTATTTCCTGAAGGTTTCATGTTGTGTAATCCAGTTGTTTGGAAAGTTACGCTGCTCTTGCGGTATTTAAAGTAGCGTTGCAGAGAATCACAGCTGATTCAGTTTGTTTACTGCTTCAGGAAAAAGCCTTCCTTTCTGGGTGCTTTATGTTACATAAGGTCACAACCACATGCTCGGTGAACTTCCACCCTGTGACTTTTATGTGGGAAAAGTCAGAATCCCAGTTTCCTCGTCCTGTTTGGTTGTCCCTCTCACAGCTCCTCTTTTGATTATTGCTTTTTTTTTTTTCCCCTCTCTTCTCAGTATGGGGCAGAGTTTCGCCGGTTCTCGGTGGATCGGGTCAAGCCCGGCAAGTTTGAGGAGTTCTACAAACTCATCCTGCATATCCACCGCATCGCCAACATGGAAGTGATGATTGGTTACGCCGACGTTCACGGCGACCTGCTCCCGATCAACAACGACGACAACTTCGTCAAGGCGGTCTCAACCGCTCACCCGCTCCTCAGGATCTTCATACAGAGACAAGGTAAGCTGATCCACACTGTGTGATTTCCTTCGCCTCTTTATACCCCGCAGATTACGTCTTTAATACTAGTTTAAATATTTCTTTTCAAATGTCCTCCAACTGGTAAACCTACCAAACAATCAACTGTTGCATTAACTGTGTCTTGGGCTGCAATTATGGTGCTGACTAGAATCAAGTTTCCCCACTGAATATTTCCTGGTCCAATTATGAGGGCTTTTTGTTTACTTCATGCCGGGCCTTCTGTGTGTGTCTGTATATGTGCTTTTGTGTTTCCGGCTCTCTTATTGGCTGGATAAGTTTCAGTCTGCCTCTGTCTGCCTTGGTAAGTCCTGTGCCTGATCCAGAGGAAGCCCTCGCAGGCATATGAAAACACACTCACGCACACACACAAACACACACACGCACACAGACCAGTGTCTCGGCAGTCCCATAGAAATCAGGTCATTGAGCAAAGGCCTGTATCCCGGCATACCAGACATTACTGAGAGACAAAAGATCTGCATGAAAAGAGAGACTCCTTACCGGGCTCTCTCCGTTTGTGTGTGTGCATGTGCTGGTGTATTTGTTCAAACACAACACCACGGCACTCTCAATGGGAACCAACTCCTAGTCTCTCTTGCTCTCTCACTGATCCCAACTCTGGAGAGGGTCTCGACTGCTGCCAGCCAGCCATCGAGCATACAAATGAATCTATCACCATTCACGTCTATTCATACCCACAATCCTCCTTGGAATGTCCCTCGCTCGGTTGTGTAATGAACGGGTTCACTCCAGGGTATTGTTTTAATTGTCAACCAGTGGTTCAAAAAACAAAAAGATATCCACCGATTTCCAGCAAGAAACCAGGTTGAGATATTTGAGAGGTCCAATCAGAGTGTGAGTCACCATCTCGAGAGATCAAATGGCCAGACCAAAACCAACTAACTGTAAGTTGGCTCATAAGTCATCCTGCAGTAATGTTTGACTTAAAAATAAAGGCTCATTCGACCAGTCAGGTCGCATAAGTGTAACACCTGAAAGCCATAATTTGTGTCCTTGTGGTTTAGCTGACATGTCATGCATTACTTCTCACTGTCCTGCTGCTTATCTAAGTGTCTATATTCCTCTGGTGATGCATTTAATTCTCATGAATATTCCCCCTTGCTGGCATCTTCCAGAGCATTTAATACAAAGGGGAAATTCCCTCAAACACCAGAAGGACAGAGGAGTCTTTGCTGATAGAGATTTGGCTGCTCTTATTGTGGGAAGGGGCGTATTTAGTGCTATTATGGTGGTGAACTGCTGACGTGGTTTAGAGGAATTTGCATTGTTGTGACTGATGTTGAAACAGTCGCAGCATCCTAATGGCTCATTTATGCTCGCTGCAGTGGTTGCTTTGGACACCAGTGATGATGCCGCATCCATTTATACTTGCTTTTAAGGCGCTTTTGTCTCAAAGTTGCAGACATCTCCCTCCATGGGGAATCTGGGAGTCCCTGTGTCATAGAAATACCTCCACAGGTGGACATGCTTGACAGTCTTGGCTTAAGCTCAGCTGTTAGAAAAATTAAGAGATGCATAACTGGGCGAAAAAACAGCAAAGTGCAACTCGTGCCAACGGGTATGATGTCACTTTTATCATCCATTGCTGTTCACACGCAGGAGAATGGGAAGTATAAATGGGCCCCGTCGCTGGGATTCTCTTGACAATGTGGATGTCATGACCATGTAGTTGTTCTACTTTCCAAACTGTCTTGAGTCCCCTATGAAGAAGTGCAGTGGTGCTCATACCAGACTAGAACATACCTCCTACCTGTGCACAGAGCCTTCCTCGCATTCAGTGTCTGATGTTGAAATTTACGTCACTCGACTTTTCACAAATGAAATTGTAACACTGGTCTTTGTATAGTCTATTGTTAAGTGCTGGACAAAGAGTTGTGTGTGTTTGACAGCGTGAGTACCTTACGCCTGAGAGAAGATGCCCCTATAACCAGTGTAGTGGCATGGGAAAGTGTGTGTGTGGACTGTATCAGTCAGTACCAGCCTGTTAGTGCGGGTCATCAGTGGTGTCGCCACATTACTTCTGTCTGCTCAGATGAAAGGCTTCACACACACATTAAAACAGTGTGACTCACCATCCAGTCACAGCAGGGGGATTGTGTTTAACCTCAACCAGCCGTGCCTTTCATATTGATCTAGACATGAAAATAAAATCTTAATTATAGAATTTAAAAAGTTACAGCACTGGATGGCATGTGTAGTTGTTTCATAGATGCAGTTTATAATGGAAAACTTTAAAAGCTTTAGGGAGGGGAAAAAACATAAAATCGTGCCCTGACATACCAGTGTTGTGTTTTGGTCTAAAGGGCTTATGATTAATAACTCAAAATCTTTGTACTTCATTGCTCAGACAGACGCTCCCTTCCACCACTTGACTGGTCATCTGTCTGGGTTTGTGTGTGCGCACTTACCTTTTCAGTGTTGCTCCATTTAACAGTGGGTATTTTGAATGTGCCCATGTCTCTTTCATCTACCTGATACTCCCCTGCCAGGCTTACATTTCCATTGTTGGTAAAACTGCTTCAGCACGTGCCACAGTTTTGTGGTGGTGCAGTGACGGTGATGCTGATGGTACCAGTTACTGCCCGTAGGTGCTGATGGCAGCATTTTTTTTTTTTTTTTTTAGTGGTAAACTTCACCTGCAGAGTACAGGGTTACACTTTGTGGTTTTTGTCTAAGTAGCCTCTCATTACAGGGTGCTTGTATTTAATCATAGCAAAGAGAAGATAATTGTTAAGATTGTGGAGTGAACTGAGAGATCTTTGATGTCCGCTTTTGAGTTTACAGAAGGTGATTTCGATTGCTGTCGTTGTCGGGCGGGCTAGACTCTTAAATACTTGCCAAGCGCAAAGAATAGAGGCAAACAAGTGATTGGGGGGTGTAATAGGACACATGAGAAGATATGAGTTGGAGGAGTTCTGTATGCCAAGTTGTTCTGCTTCTCTCCAGTGTGTGAGCAGCTCGTTGTTGCCAACTAATGACTCTAAATTGGGATCTCATTTTGGGGATAATACATACAGTGACTCCTGTACCCTCTTGTTTTCTCAGCTTTTGCTTTCCAGTTTAATACGTCAGTAACTCCTACAGTGTTCCAGCACGTCTGACGTATTGTCAGATGTTTATGGTGCGCTTATCTAGGGAAACTGCAGAAGTACTAACTGCCCATTCATATTCTGTCTCAAAACAATGCAAATTAAGATACAGATACGCCTAAGAGGGGAACACTGCCTACACTGATGTCAGCATTTCACCAGCTTCTGTTTATTTATTTTTCTTCTATTAAAGTGGATCTATTCATATGCTTTTCACTATTCTTTGTCATTAGATGTATGGTTACAATACAGCAAAAGTTTCAAATAATGTCAGCATATAGTCCCCAAGCTCAGGCTTCACACTTCTCCGAATGCTTTCAGGCAGTTTTTTGTTTTGTTTTGGTTTGGTTTTTTTTAATTTTTTATTAAATCCTTGAATGTGTATGATGCAGAAGAAAGGAGATCGTCCTGCTATGATCATCTCAGCACCCAGCTCCGTCTTCCTTCAGTGTTCCATTTGTGGTCAGCCAAACTTGTTTTACATTGTGGGCCACATACAGCCCACTTTATTCTTAAGTGAGCCAGTGAAACCTCCCTGTTCTATCACTGTTTAGAAGTTTAACTGCACATTTAATCCCAGACACATCTTGATATAAGAAAAGAACTGCTTTTACAACAGTGTGTTGTAACGATCTGTTGCTGGTAGTAAATGAAAGAAATCTAGAAGCACAACTCTTTGCCCAGATTGGGCAATTTTTGTTAATTAGCAGAAAATGACCTTTTATTTTTTAAGAAATCTTTAGTAGATGGCAGGGAAAATAAAACTGGAACTTTTCTGTCTTTTAACGGTTTATTATTTGGTCATGTTGATATAGTATGAAAGGCAACGTGAGAAGTCCTTATCAGTAGGAAATGACGTAAAACTCCTGAAAATGCAGCTAATCGTTCAAAAGTTATGCCCTCCTTCACATTTTCCAAAGCTTTGGGGTCTTTGTTGGGCCAATTCTGGCCCCTGGGCCTCAAGTTTGACACCACTGCTCTAAAAGAAGACGAAGGAGCTAAAACAGCCTGGGCTGCGCCGAAGAGCAGTGCGCCATGAATCACACAAAATTACTCTAACAGAGTCTAAGAATGTAAAATGTGGAGCTGAAAATGAGTGTAATAAGTTCCCCATAAATTAACAGAAATATTAACTGACCCCTGTTGATCGACACAACATTGGACAGAATCTATCCAAGCAGTCTCTGGAGTATAACAGGAACTGCACATGAAGGCTTTTAATGTGCTGAAAAGCTTTGAGAGCTGGCAGGCTTCAGCGCCGTCTTGCAGGTAGTGGTGCACAGCTACTAATTTTCCACACTACAGTAATGACTCTACTAATCGTGATGAGGGTCTTTAATGATTTGTGTACACTGGATTACAAGTAGGGTTCAAACGAGGACATGCATGTTGAATTATATTGAAACTGTACCTGCACTTACACCATGGCAGACACAATCTGCGTCTATCCAAGCAAAGCACATTCCTGTTTTTAAAGGGCTGGTTTTTGGGGAGGGGGGGGGACTGCAGTTGGTTTTGTAGACGATGCCAGTGGCCTGCACACAGACTAAACTTTCAACAGTGACAAGAGACCCCTTTTTGGCAAAGGGCTGAAAGTTTAAATAAATAGATCTGTCGAGGTGAGCCAAGGTTGTGTCTGAGCCTGCTGAGCGCTGGGGGTTTACAGCTCCGGCAACCCAGCTGCTCTCCCCACCTGTGAAAACTACGATCAGATACCACCATTGGCCAAACTAAAGAAAGATGTGGCACCACAGCACAAATAGAAAAAGAAAAAGCGGTGGCCTGTATCAGCAGCTGTGCCAGTTACAGCTGAGCTGTGCAGACATCCAGACTGAGGCTGTTACACAACAGCTTGGACTGCACAGTTGCTTGGAGATCAAAGAAAATAAAAAAATTTATATTTCTGAAAGTCTCCACTTTGCAGATTTCCCACAGATGACCTTTTATTTACTTTTTTCTCCTAACACAACTACAGAGCTGTCATACAGTAAAGTTACACAGTTTAAAGGGAGTACAACAGGAAGAACTAATGCTGCCTGCTGAAATTGCTTGAGTGGAAGGGTTATTAATTGTTTTAGCATAAGAATCACTTTAATGAGGTGCTTCTGTTCATTGCAAACTGTTGACATCAAATTGTGAGGGGGGAGGAACATATGGGAGGTTAAAAATCGACTTTCTTTCATCCCAGACGAAGACTTTTGAAATTAATCACAGATGAATCAAAGGAGGAGTCTTTGTCACAACAATGTGTTTTGTGGTATCTGGTGCACACACCATGCAGTGTTTGCTACTAATTTAACTTCTATTTGAGGCAGATGGGGTTGCACACATAAAAGAGGCACACATGTTCTGCAGATATTTTAATTGTGAAGTACTTGATGAACAACTGGGTAGAGCTATTCGGCTGCTTTTTCAGTCTGCAGAGCAAACAGACTACATTCGAGTCCACCTGTCGCGATGGTTTGGGTGAGCGCGGGGTGTTGGCAAATTAACTTTCTCCACCAGGATGATCCTCTTTGGAGGAGTGGCTAAATGATATTGAGGACCATCACATCGGCAACCAGGCCAGCCAAGCCAAGCGGTGGAAAACATGTGATGGAAGGTCCAGGGTGAGTTAGTTAGAAGGAAATGATCTTTCCAAACAAGACTGAAGGGATTCCCCCCCCTAGTAAAGTCAGGGATGATTTTGTTATTGCCTCCAAATATACTTGCAGCCAAAGTAAGCCTGAGTGTGGGAATCATGGGGATGTTGGTGATATGGGTGAGGCCCACAGGTTTGACCTTAACCAAACCAGCCCTGACCTTTCCCACTCTGGAGTCACTGTGACAAAGAGCAGGAGCTCTGCTCAAACTAAAACCACACTCAGCAACCTGCATACACATCCCCTCCTCACTTACCCTGTCTCAGTTTTTCATAATGTGATAGAAAATGATTACATTTCTGTTGTTAAATTACAGAAACACTTATCAAAGAGAAGATATTAGGTAGAATTTAAAAAGGAAAAAATGTTGATGTGCTAAAAGGTGGTTAAACTTTTAAGGGTTTATGCCTTCGTGGTGACGGCATAAATCCTTAAATATTACCATGGAGATGAATTTCTTATCGTGGTTTTTGTCTCAAGTCTCATTTATTATTACCGAACATTACATCAGTTTCAATTTTATTTCTATACCACATTTAAAAAGACCAAGGCACATCAAAGTGCTTCACACAAGTACAGCAGTACGGGATTACAACAATAGAAGAACAAAGAAAATACAGTTATCACTTGATAGCCTTTTCTTCTCTCATAAACCACCTGCCTAGTCTTGTGTGGGATCCCCTCACTGAGCCAAAACGGCTCTACCTCATCGAGGCATAGACGCGGGTCATCGTGGGTCCTGCTGTGGTGTCTGGCACTGGGATTATCCTGGTCCTGTGTGGTGCCAGGGACATGATGGAGCTGTGGAGTGCGCTTATTTCGGTGCGATTGGTAGAGTTTGGCCATCGAGTCATCACTTTGGTCTCATTCTTGTATTTGTTGAGTCGTTTTTGCAGTTTGCACGAGGCATTGTCCTTCTGGGAAGGCTAGTCTTTCTGTAGTATGGCGTGATTGGTCTTTAGCACCAGTGTGGTACATTTTCCCAGCAGAACATTGCATTAAAAAAAAAAAAAAAAAAAAAAAAAAAAGTGGTCTATTTGTTGGGCCTCATCTGCGTATATTTTCTGAAATGAGGTTCTCAATTGCATCCCAAAAGTATAAATTTGTTCCAAACCAGTTACTGTAAAGATTCCACCATGCGGGTCTTTATAGTAGCTTTTCTACATTTTTAGAGCCCCTTCCTTTTGCAGTGATCCTTACAGCCTCTCTGTGCTGCTGTTTTGGTCAACTGCAGAGATCCTGTCAGCACATCTGGCCACTCTCACACCATGGCCAAAGGGCTTCTGAGAACACGTGCATGCACGTGTGTACTTTTGTCCACATGTCCCCGTTCACAGCCTTTGATCCATGTGGGCAAGAGAGAGTCACCTCAGTAATTGGCATTGGCTGTGTTTTCCAGGACGCCTCTCTAAGCTGATTTAGTCCTAAAGACACCAGATTAGAGTAGATGTTTTGATTAGTTCAGCATTTATTCCTGCCAGTGCAGCTTTCTTTTTTCCAGTTTCATCTTCTGTGCTCAGTTTCATTTCAAATGCCACTCGGTGGATTAATAACTCTCATTCCAGTGAACTGCCTCGATGGCCCGAAA
The DNA here is from genome assembly GCF_001858045.2 of Oreochromis niloticus. Classification (NCBI taxonomy): domain Eukaryota; kingdom Metazoa; phylum Chordata; class Actinopteri; order Cichliformes; family Cichlidae; genus Oreochromis; species Oreochromis niloticus. The sequence goes on along the minus strand of NC_031985.2, from coordinate 20,068,915 downwards.
CCATCCTTTTCCTCATTCCAGTGCATCTATTTTGGTCGCGCAAAGGCACTGCCTCATTGCTCGGCCTTTAGTGTGCTTTTGTGACTCCCATTTGTCGTGTCATTAAGAATGACTTTCAGTATCATCTATTGTGCTGGAGCCTCAAGTACCTCGTCCCTTTGTTTTTGGCACCACAGCGCAGCCCCTGGCTCTGCGATGAAGGTTCAGTGGAAGGGGCTGCTGTGAAATAACAACCCGACACACTGCATATGGCTCTAAAGAGGAAAGAGTGGCTGTCATTTAATCTGTTTTTTCTTTCTTCCCTTGTCTTTTTCTTTGTTACAATTCTCCTCTCTTTTGCTTTCTCTTTTCCTGAGAACAGATGTAAAAGTGCGGTTTCTGCACGGATGGCAGCAAAACTATAGTATCTGATCATCTCGGTATGTGTTCAAGTATTTTACTTAAGGTAGCTCCAGCCAGTCCTCATTCTTTTCACGTTAGCGCTTAAGCATGACTCAGTCGTCAAGGGCAAAGAGGGGAGAAAACCACAGCAGACAGTGGGGAGTCGCCCTGACAGTAAGACAGACAAACAGGCAGGAAAGGGGGAAGGAAGGAGAGACAGCCGGGCAGGTTGAGTCCACCTCTATCCTGTGGTCTGGCTCTTATCCTCTTTTCCAATCTGAGCCAACAGAAATTAGCAATTTTTAGGAAAAGGAGAAAAAGAATCCAAGCTTTTTAGGTTTAATTTCAACAACAGTACAGGACAAAAAGACTTTTTTATTAGTGCTTTTTGAAAGCTTTAAACAGATACTTTGATGTCACATCTGTGTGACATTCAGAGGGCAGCAGCATGGGAAAAGGTTTCATGGATCAGTCCCTATCAGAAATATGAAGCCTTGCCTCTACTGGGGGGGTGCTGTGCCATAAAACCGTGTGTAGTTCTTGTGTATATGTGGGCGACACAATAAAACCTGTGTGTGGCCTTTTTCTGTGTCTTCACACAAAGCCAGCTATAGTTAAAGTGTGATTAAGATCCCTGCTTCCTGCCAGGAGCAGGACAGAGCGACAATAGCCATGTCTGATGGGGGTGGACAACAGAGCCACGGCAAACCAGCTTGCATGACGCTGTAAATCGTGTCAGCTGGCAGGAAAAAAAGAGATGGACGTGCTCATGAGAATGCACTAAAGCGACAGCACAACAATGTTAACCATGCAGCCAGTCAGGAAGTGCATCATTTTATGATGACTGCACCAGAGGCCGGGCTTGCGCTTGACCCGTAACAAAAGCACTTCTTACTGTCGAATGCATACTTTCCTACGTGATCGACAGTCACCACGCAGCGCTTCGCTGTGTTCTCAAGACCTGGGAGGGAAAGTCCTGCTTTTTTTAATGAAACTTTCAAGGGTTGTTGCATTTGTCAAAGCTGTATTCGTGTTTGTGTTTGCTAAGTCTCTGTTTTCATTTTGGTTTACGACCTCACTTTGAACTGCGCCCCCGCTCTCCCGCGATGAAGTTTCCAGACATTGTGGGAGAGCGTCTGTGTCAGGGCACCCATCCCGAACATCTGCTTGCCACTTACGACGGGCATTTTAATTGATTTTTATTTTTGCCTTTGAAAAGTCTGGAGTCAGCATTGCTCCTTTTATCAAATTGTCCGAAAAGTAAAAGTAAAATCGATCAGATGTTTTACTCTCTCTGACAGGCACGTTTCCGCGAGGACACAGCTGATTTGCAGTTCTTCATATGGGTGAAAATGAACTCCATACACAGCTGGTTTCAATTTAAAAATCCCATCACACCTCGACAGAGTGTCTGTTATGACTACTCCTCCTTTTTTTTTTTTTTTTTTTTTTTAAACTCAGGGCCTCTGAAATTGAATTCATCCTGCGTGCACATAAACCTCTAGAGAGCCGGGCTCTGGAAATGTGATGGATGTCATGAACATAGCCGGTCCTTCGGAGACAAACAAACAACTTCCTAAGTCACTACCAGCAGCATGAACCTTCAAAGAGCATAAACGAGCCTGTCCTTTCCCCTGGTTTATGGCCGGGAAGTGGAATGAGATCCTGTCACATGTGTGACTTTGAATATCCCAACAGTTTGTGGGTTTCTGTTCTCCGTTTATGTGTTTGTTTGGAAGCTGTTTTAAGAATCATTTCTACAGCTTTGTTTTTGTGTTTTCAGCTTGACTCTTATATAAATTCTTTCAGGCAATCATGACTCATGTCATCCAAACAGATAGTATCTTGGTCTTTTTTGGGGGGAGGGGAGCATATGGAAAAATACACTATGATACACTCGACTGAGTAAAAGTACTACATTTTATTTTATTTTCTGCTCCCCGCTGCCGCCAGTTGCCCTGTGCATTTGTTTTCATTCAACACCTTACAGAAGTGACGATGCATGGTCTGGCTCTGATACCGAAATTTAGCACAGATTGATTTTTGTGTGACTCTGTATTCAGAAATAACAACGTTATTCAGTCGATACCCTAAAACGTGCTGCTTTCGGTACCCTACGTAATGATCTGTTTGGCGTTGACTAAGCAGACAGAGATGAGTGATGGCAAATTTCACATTTAATACCAACAAATTGGGAGCAAAGGAAGTGTGTGTTTGGCAAGCATTCGTGACCAGTTTACAGTTGTCAACATGTCTGTCACAGTTGGCAAAGTAGCTTTAACTTGTGTGTCCCTACACATGCACGTACTCGTTTGCCTTCCTTGACATTGTTTCCTTTTTTCCCCTCCATTCCTGATGGCTACACCTGGTTGAAGGGAGGTTCAGGTGTGCCATACAGACAGATTGTATATGTGGGTTTGAGTTTGATCTCTGAGCAGGATGGCAAACATCTGTAGTCCCCAAGATGTCAAACTAGTCCCTCTATAACAGTTACATCCGTCAGCCTTATCTCCAGCAATGAATCAGACCTAAATGATGGATGATGATGATGAGTTCCTTCAGCCAGGACACAGACAGACCGAGAGTGGTCAAATACAAGAATGCAGTGGAAAATTCCCAGGCAAAGTTTGGACCGAACCGTGAGCAAAGTGAGGGAAGAGGGTGAAGATTTGGGGTTAGAGAGAGCGGGGAATATGGCCGCTGGGTGGGTGTTAGTGGGTTTTCAAGGGAGGAGTCGCTGGTTTGGTGCAGAGACAGCTCGCTGCAGTTCCTCCTTAATTACAGCTCTGCTGAAGGACAAGGCCAGGCATGCTCTGAGTGTGCTGCTGTGTATGTGTGCAGCAGTGGAAAACGCACACTCACATGTGAATGTTATGAACACAGCTGCAAGCTTGAGCAAAGGATTTGTGTCCTTTTTGAGGAAATCCCATCATCAAAGCGTGCAAGATAGCTCTAAGTGTATGCGGCAGTCTGCAGTGCAATTATCAGCTCAAAACCCTGGACTTGGCTTCAGTGTAGTTTTATATTTGTTCGGTTTTCTCCACCTGGTGAAAAGCTTTTGGATTCATTTCAAATTTGAACTTTAAAGTTAAAGCTACTGCGCATTTCGAGGCTTCGTGACATCTTGAGCTATGAGAAGTGTTTGCTAGCTAGCACAACATCAACCTAGTTTAGCCTCTGCAAAGAGTTATTTTGGGAGTCCATAATTACAAAGGGAGGGACTGACTATGCTTCTCGAGAGCTCAGCCACAGAAACGCACTCCCCACGGGCAGAGCCACTCAGCTAACTCCAAGTTAGCTGTGTCCTGGCTACAGAAACGGTTCTGTGGTGACCCGTAGTAGCATGGCTAACATGAATGTGATAAACAAGTAGATTGCACTTAACACTTCGATTTAAAATTTATAGGTATCTTGCAGATGCACTAAACATGCAGACTCACTCTTTCAGATCAAACTGGGGAGCAAAGAAACTTTATTTTCCCTATTTGATGACCCTGGTGTGGTCCCCGAGGCCAAAGTCATACAGCGCTAAATCCACCAAACTTTAAAGCCTATGCAAACATATGGGAGGACTGTAGGGTGCCTGTTTATTATTTTTGTAGGTTTCTGGTGTTTGGTTACTGAACCTCGCTAACAGTGGTGTCAGTAAATGTGAGGCTAGCAGAGCATGCACACACTTAACACGCACACAGTCACCAGTGTGTCTTATGCACACTGTAAAGATCAAGCCTGTAGTCATGTTTGTGTCACAGCACATTTCATATATGTGTAGTTTCGTTTTGTTTTTCCACTCTACGCTTAAAGCGGTTGGAGCTGGTTCCGCTGAGAGGGAGTGCAGTGTTTCTTTAGGGTTGTGTACTTTTCTTGTATTCCCATGTGGCCAAGCCACACTGATGAATTAAGAGGCCATTTCGTTGTTTGTTTTAAGTGGAAAGGGGGGGGCTGGATTTCTGAGTTTGAACTTTTTTGATTGTCCCTGGTGAGGAAAACACTCCTGTTTGTTGTTTAGCCCCAACAGATTCCATAATTGATATTTTTTGTATAATTTATTTTTATGTTATATCATATATTACTTATATTTTACTCACATCTGGTTGTTAAAGGGGTATGTGAGTGTGTGTGTGATTTTTAGGTAGCTAAAATACAGTACATTGTCTTATATAGGTCATGAGGCTATAACAATGAGACAAGCTGTCATGCCCCTGCGACTCTGGCTGTTATTCAGCCATAACATTCAAAGTCACGATTTGATTGGCTACAATTGTGCTTGAAGCCTTTTATGATTGGCCATCACAAATCACCAGAGCCTGACAGTGGCCCCTGCAACATGCATCAAGTAAACCCCAATTAACCTCTGATGTCCATGATTTAGCAGAGGGAGCGTTAGCAATATTTAAGTTGTAGTGGATACAACACTTTCTTTTTTTTCTTTTTTTAGCAGCTGTGTATTTGTCACACAGGATGTGAGAGCTTCTCAAATGGCACTTGTGCATCTTTTAATATAATCTTGCAAAGACCAAGCTTGAAGTCTCATAAACATGGTTTACTTTTTGAGCCCATTCGGGGATGCAGTCAGCACCGAAACACCAATAAATTCCCACAAAGGTTTTAGGAAAAAGCCCTCCTCTTCATCTGATCTTATGAGCAGAACAAAAACACACACCGTGAGAAGACACTGCCCCCTTCTCCCAACCACCATCCCCCGTTCTCTAAACATGTGGGCCACGAGTCGGTGGTTGAATCAGGCCAACTCAGCAGTTCAGGACGGGAGAGGAAGGAAAAGAATGGAGGAGGGGAGGAATGAGCCCTGACTCTTGTCCTGGTACGAATTGTGTCCTAGAGACTCCCAGAAACAATGGTTACTGACAGCTCATGTGGAAATACTCCCACAGACAGTTTTGACATGGTATGTGAGAGAGAGGGAAGAGAGGAGAGGCGAGTACTGACTCTTTTAGCTGTAGCTAGCTGTGAGATGAAGTAAACCGCAAATGAAATCAGTGAAGCAAAGCAGGGGCAGGAAAAACCAAGGATATGTGTCACCGTGCACAGGAAGTTTTCTGTTATGCTGTGTGGTTGTGTAAGAGTTGATGTTTCAGGTGCTATCTTTCAGGAAGATGGAAGAGGGGGGCCTGTCCAAGCTTGCAGAGGATTTTCCCAATCACACTCCATAGCAATGGTGGTGGTGGGGGGGGGCATTCAGTTGGAGGCTGATTGACCCCTTTTTCATGACTCACTAGAGCTCAATGAGTTTGCTCACATTAAGGGAATGGTTGAGTACGTAGCAGTGCAAATCTCACACTGAGGCTTAAGACTGGAGCCGTCCGGCTGCATCGAATGTGGACAAGTAGTCCAAGTTCTGCTTCAGCTATCGGTTAACTTTAGAGAAAATAAGCACAGTTGACTGGACGTGATTGCTGCATACTCGTCTGCTTGGATAAGAATGAAAAGCGCGGGAGATGAACGTCTCCAGAGGCAACTTCAAAACAAAGGCTCCCTTTTCCTGTGAGTTGATGTAAGACCCTCTCAGCACGAAGTCTTATTTGAAGAGAGGCAGAATCGCCCTTCCTCGGTTTCTCTTTGTGCGTTTCCCCTGAGCCGTCCGTTTACAGAAACAAAACTGGTGCGCAGGCAAAACGACGACTTGTCCTCAGCTGTTTACACAAGAGCTGTTATCAATTTTTCACATGCCTGTTTGTGCACTTACTTCCTTACCTGCCCGCCTTAATCGTCACAACCTCCGGTGTGTCCTGGCCCATCTGCAGAATGTTTGTATCTGCATGTGAGCTCCAGAGAGACCATAATCCTCCTAGTCTGCCTGTCGTCTGTCACCTGCAGCTGATAAAAGATTAGGTTTAAAAGGTTGGGAAGGATGAAGCAGAAGGTCATGAAAACGGCAGAAGAGGTCTTCAAGAGTTCATTTGTGGTGTTTGAGATCACACAGATTGTATCATGAAGTATTTGAAGTAGCCTCTGTAAAAGAGTTCTGTTAAACTAAAATGGTTATAGGTTCCAAGCTATCTGTTTATTATTTTAGCTGCTGAGTGCTAATAGGTTGATTATATGGATAAAATTGGAAAATTTGGATTCATTTATACTGCTGTTTTAGTTGATGGTCGTGGTGCTGCATTTGTCCATGCATTTGAAGGAAGTTGGCTTCCAGAGACTGCATTTGGATCAGGACGTCTATATGTGTTAATACTTGATGCCAAAATTCTGACAGCACAGTAGTACTTGTTCTGTTTTGGTACATTAGCCAGTGTAGTGCTACGTTGGAGATTAAGTCAGATTTTGAAACTGAAATGCTCCTTCAACTCAGATTTCCAACTCAGAGAATCTGAGCAGTCTTACCAACTCAGAATTAACATCCAAGATGGCAGCAGTGAGTGTAATGGGTAAAAAAAAAATGGTAAAACTTCTAATCTGTGCTGCCACTGCTGTGGTTAAAGAAGCCATGCACTAAGCAGGCTCTGTTTATGGAAAAAGCACAGGGGAAGACTACAAGTAACTAGTGCAGCTTAGGGCAGTATGGCCTCTAATCAGAATGACGATTAATTTAACGTCCTCGATTGCGGTTAAGGAACGATTTATTTTAATTTTTACAAAAGGTGCCATCGTGCTTTTCAGACCAAGGGAGTAAATGCCTCCAAATTTGCAAACCACATAAAAGACCATCATCCAGATCATTCATTCTATCATCATCCAAACTGTTATCATCCTCATGTTATTCCAAAATAACATGATTTAGTTTGAAATTGCTAGAAAAGCCATGTATTTTTTTTTTTCTTTCCATAGGCTAAAATGTTTGCAGTAGTATAAATGCTCAAGCTAATATAATGCAACTAGCATTATACCTTGTGGGGAGATTGGTAGACTACTTGAAGCCATACTAATGTTAACATTTGAATAAACAGTCTACCATCATCAATATCTGCTTATGTCAGGTCTACTGCTACCAAGTGCTACATTTCTGCTATCATGGATTTACTTATTTGGATTCTAATTCCATTTTTGGATCAGGCCTGCCATTTTGGACCAGGGATGATCTCTAATCAGTAGTACTGATACATGGTTGAAGGGCACAGTGTAATGTTCCTGTGTTTGTTCATTATAGAGAATGATGCATCCAACTGAACAGCAGCCACTGTTTTCTGTTTACGCGTTTTAGTTTTTATTATTCTTATAATAAAAACTAAAACCTTTATATTTTTTTTCTGGCAATTCATTCGACTTGTTTGCTCCTCTTAAACTTCGTGATTAATGCTTTCAGCATAAACCATGAAACCATCTCAACAAGCTGCTGCAAATGGACCGTGTTCCCTTTTTCTCACTCCTGAAATGAGCGCACATGAATAATATGCGCACAGGACTCGTAAACATTGTTCTCTCCATTAAACAATGTGAAGCTAATCCAGAGTCCCAATCTTTTCAGCCTGGGGCTCATTAAATATTATTTGATGGTTGAAGAGGCTGAAGGCCGGTAAGCTCGTGTTCGAGGGTGGGAGTGGGATCAAAAGGTTAGACTGCAGCTATTTTCTTCGCCCTATGTCTTCCGAGTATTACTTAAGAATGTCTTTTTGTATTGTCTTGAAGAGAGACGCACAAAGATGGCTCTATTAAGAAACCATATCTTCTGTTTCCTCATAGTTTGAAAGCTTTTGGAGGCATTCCTCTTAAAAGTCTTTCCTTTCCTTCCAAACACACCCACTTAATCACTCGCATGTCTCATACTAACAGAAGTCCAGACAGATGGCATGTACTAAAGTCCAGGTCTGCTGCTGTGACCCGGACGCTGCCAGAATCTATTTCCCCGCATCCGTTCTTCGCCAGAATGCCTGTAAAATATATTATTTGTTGTATGGTTATGAGACGTGCGAGCGATCATGCGCCGGCGCTGAGTGTCGGGCGTCATTGTTGTCTTTTTAAATAAAAGCAGTCCATACCTGGATTTTGTCTCAGTGCATCTTTGTGACGTAAAGAGTGCAAGATGTACATGAACTTTGGTGATGTATGTGGGTATTTATATCTTCATGTGGTTAGTAAGCAGTGAAAGTAGAGCGTTTACCTGCAGCCATATGGCAGCAGAAGCTTTTGGGAGCTTAAATCAACAGCATGTGTTTTTTGGGGTTGGAAGCATGCATATGGTCAGCAGAGAGGCAGCAGGATTAAAAGCAGAAGCAGTAGTTGGTTATGTTCAAGAGAGAGATGAAGGGGAAAGAAACTTGATGAATCCCACCTCCACCCCACCACCCACCCCCGAAGGCATTTTGTAAGTGGGAACACTTGATGGAGTGTACATTGTTCCTTTTTGAAAAGTTGGAGGAATGCAGGACCTGTCTACTTCCCCGCACTCCTCCCTCTTTGATGTTTCACTCTCCCCTCCTCTGTGCCATGTCAGCCACCACCCCCCCCTCCTACACATAAACACAGATTAATCTCTTAAAGTACGCATGCACACACTCCCTTTTCCATTAAATGCACTCCTATTTTTCCCTTAACTTGCATCTTCCCTTCTGACTCGGCCCGACACCCACATACGTAAAGTTTCTGGTGGTTTGTGAGGTCAGAGGGGGCGTGATGGGGGTGGGCGATACCTGCAGCGAATCTCAAACCTGTGACTCTCTCCACACCCCACCACGCAGACGAGCCAAGCCAGAGTGGAGCAGACAAAGCAGCTCCATTTAACTTGTCCCAGATGTGCAGCCCGGCCTCTGTGTGCTGCAGAAACTGTTAGCTGAATGAGTGAAGCCGGTGTGAACGGGGTGCGTGCAGAGTGTGCTACGCAGCGTATGTGTGCACCCAAAATCTGTATTTGGCACAAGCTAAAACTGCTGTTTCTCTGAAGCTAACAGTTTATATTTCTAAACTGACTGTCGCTTGTTTTTAAGTTGTCCCATAATTTTTTATTTTATTTTTTTTAACATCTACCTGAAGCATGCAGAGAATATGAATGCAGACTAAACAAGGGATTGTAGGTCTTTGAAGTGTTAAGCAATCTCCATGACAGTTGAGGCTCTAAGCTGTGGTTTGCTACCATCTTTGTGGAATTAGTAGGTTGAAGGAGTTTACATTGAAGTGTATTTATGTTTGGATATATCCGTATCCTCTCTGTCACTTGTGGATGAACTTGTTTGAGTGAAAGTAGGACTACAAAAATGAAGAAATGCTTCACTGTCAAATTGCCTGTATGTAAAAATCTCACTGTGCTTTTTATGCACAATGTTAAACAGTTTAACTAATAATTAAGTGACTAGTTGCAACTGCAGTTAGCTTTGATGTGTTAAATTCCACCCATCCTGTAATCCATTTTCTTCTGCTGATCCATTTTGGGGTCACAGTGGGCTGGAGCTTGTCCCAGATGTCATAGGGCAAGAGGCACCTTGGACACGTCACTTGTCTGTCACGGGGACAACATAAAGACACCCATTCATGCTCTAGCTTCTTTTTCACCCCTTTTATCATTTGCAACAATGCCATTTATCTTCTATCTCCACACTCTTATTTGGAAAGTTTCCCTAGGTAACAACCAGCTACCTTTATGGCCTTCCTGTCTCATGTTTCTTTACCCGTTGCCGTGACCGACTTCGATGCCACTGTCTTGGATTGCATTTGGTGACTGTAGTCTTCATTCTGCTGTGGACATCTGAAGGTTTCATTAAACCAGAATCTGCAGCAGGTGAAGAACTGGTTCATGTGGGAGAATGTAGTACCACTGTTGCTAACTGCCATCTGAGACGGTGGAGCTGGTCGAACCTCAAGGCTCAGTGAAAACTCTGATTTAGCTGCTTATTGCTCTAATATCCAAATGTTACAGTGTGAGTCCGCTTATAGATCCCCCCTCCCCTTTACCGCTGTGAATATAATCACATTCTGTGGGAAACACTGAATATCATGGAAATACGGTAAACCGTACTATGGTCTGTGCATGCACAAAATCACAGAAACTTCCAGTTAGCTCCTACCCTAACCCTCAGTGCAGCTGTCTGTTATAACCACGCACGTTTATCGAGCTTCTCCAAATTTCCACTCGGGCTCTGCCTCATCCACCCCTGCAAGAATGTGAAATATGTTTGCATGTTTAAAAATGTTCTTTATTCTGTCTGGATTCCTTTTCCATGTTAGTGTTAGTTGGAAAAATCTTGGCAGTAGTCAGCTCCTAAACACAAAGAGGGACTTCTCAGCCATCTCCAAAAGGGAGGCCCGGACACGTCCAAGAAGACTGATTGTTTTGGTTCCTCCATTTGATACTGAGACAAAGATGAAAAACTAACCTCTCATTTAAAAGATACTGCACGTTGCATTTTGAGTTTTTCTTGCCTTTTTTTTTTTTTTTTTAATTATTTTTTTTTAACATGGGAAAGAGACGTAGAAATTTGCTGCTCAGCTCATTCTGCTGTATTTGGAAGCGTTGTGTGAAACCACAACGGATAGTCATGAAAACCAGCTATTTGCGATCCCACGCACGAGGAGAAAGCAGCACAGAGTGCTCTGCATTTTATTAAATCTCGTCTTTTCTAATGCAAACGGGACAAAAAAATGCAAATGTGGGTAAATGTTTTCAGTAGTACACATAGGCTTCACTGTCCTGCATTGTACTGAGCTGTCTGGTTTTGTCCTGCGAGGCTCTGCTCTGTCATGTGAGGTTTCATCCTTTCCTGCATCACGCCATGTTCCTGGTGGTTTTGAAAATGAGGAGCTCCCAGCTGTATGTCTGTGTGTGTCTGTCTGTGGGGCTCAGGAATGGAGCCCACTGCCACAGCATCCAGTGACCTAATGCAAAAGGCAGCAGGGTCGAGCCCTATTCACTATTCTCTCTACATGCCTCGTCTCTCCCTCTCTCCAGTGATTAGTCTCTGCTGTCACTAAGCACTTTGTCACGCTTGGACGAAGACCCTGGTGGGGCCTGGAGGGGTTGTTGGGGCACAGGAATGTCACATGCATAGCTGTACTGTAGCCAGACAGACCAGCAGACTGATGCTTATAGGCTGCTGCTGCAGTGAGCTGATAAAATGCTATGTCCTGTGAAAAATCTCCATATCCAACACTTCTGTTTTATGAGCTGGGAAGTGGCAACTTTTTAGCATTATGAGATTAAAAAAAAAAAGTTTTACGTTTTGGTTAATATGCTTATTGGCGTCCTTGCAGAAACTCTGATGAAAAGATTTGAGTCATGCTTATGTCTGTGTAGTAAATAAGAGGCAGCGGCGCAAGAGAGAGCCAAATGCTGCCGACCAGAAATGGTGTGATCTTCTCCTGTAACTCCTCACAAGAAAGCATAGCTGTGAAAATATAAAAGTGGTCCGTTTATACCTGCAATAACTGCAGAAACACAAAGTTCAACTATTAATTACCCTTTAGGTTGACATTTTTTTTTTTTTTTTTTAATTTATTTTTTAATTTATTTTTTTTTTTACCAATAGCAGTAGTCTGGGAGGTGTTGGATATGACAGCAAAGAGAAAATCAGTGCTTTACTTAAGTACCAAAACTGCAAATTAGTGCTTTTTGTTTAGATTGGCTCTTGGTTGTTTTTGAAGTTCCTCAGCTTGGCTGTTTGTGTCTTGGTTGTATTTGGGCTCACACCACCGTGGAGACCACTGCTAAAGCTGTTCACCAGCTGTGTGTGCAGATGCCTCAACCCACTCCCACATTATGACGATGCTTTTTACAGTGATAAAACCATAAAGCTTAATATCACTGATTGCATTTAATTCTTCCAAAAAACAGCTTTTAAATGGTGAGGAAATGAAGTTCAGTCAAGACTTGTAGATGGTATAAAACATGGATGTAGCCACCATGATGTCACCCATTGTTTTGAACTCTTAGGGTTTTGCTCTCCACAGTATAGGAAGTTTGGTTAACAAGCTGCATTCAGCTGTCTAGTACTACTACATAGTACAGCCGTATAAATAAATAAAAAAGCTGTAATTGTGCTTCATTTTTGTTGAGTGCAAACTTCTGGGTTGGTCTGTACCACACAGTGAGCCATGTTATTAGTCAGCATGCACATGAAGACGTCCAGTCCAGTGACTGAAGAACTGGATGACGCCTAACAGACTTTGGAGTGGCTGCTTTGACAGACGCACGTCCCAAACAGTGTTCAGATGGAATTATGAAGTGGGCAAACTATCCATAAAAGCAAAAACTGTTTATCTACAAGGCTGTAAATGTGCTTTTTAACACTGTATTGTTAGTAAGTTTAACACAAGGGTCCATGATTGACTCCCTTTTGCAGTCAGCCTCAAGTGGCACCCAGAGGAACTGCAATTTTTGCTTCATCTTTCAGCTCAAGAGTTTGCCGCTTATCTTTTCATCCACTATAGTTAGTAATTAGCAGTAGTAATTTTATTTCCACCTGGAGCATCGCAACCTCCCTGAAAGAGCAGAACAAAGAAAAACGGGTAATATTTATTAGTTCAGATACAGTATAAGGAGGACTGGGGCAGCAGTGGGTTGTAAAGCGGCTTGCAGGTGACCAGTAACTGTAGCCATACTAAGATAGCTTAAGTAGCATGCACGTGAGATTAGCCAGTCAAATGCCTGGTATCAGCTGGCATTGACATTAGCTTATCTGCTATGTTTGATTAGTGTCTTACACCGTATTTGCAGCAGTGTTTAACTCCTATGTGTACACTCACGTGATGGTACAAGACGCACTAATGACTGACTTTATCAGTTCAGGCTCTGGTTCCAGCAGGTACTTTGTTTTTCTCTGTGGTTGCACTCTTTTCCTGCACAGGTGCAAGCGAAACTTTTAACTTACTGCTCACACATCTTGAAGGTGACCCCTAACACTTTGTATGTGACAGTGCACTGGACTGATGATGTCAGACAGAGTGGCTTATACAAGCAAACAAACCCAGGTTCAATTCCCTGCGATTTTATTTTCCTCCGTTAAATCGTGTGTGTTAGCCATGTTGTATCAAACATGAAAATACCAAAGCTGAGAGAGAGAGAGGGCTTAAAGCACAGCCTCAAAATGGAAGTGCACTCTTGCTGTGGTTCATTTCCATCGACTTTGCCCCTCTGAAGTTGTTTTGAGTCGGTGGGAATGTCAGAAGACCTGCCAGGAACAAGTGTGCAGTGTGGTCCTAATGGCTGGGTCGTAAAACTCTTTAGATTCCTGCTTTTTATGGGAAATGCTGGAAAAGCAGTAGGACTTGAAAACGCCTTCTTTTCACAGCTTTGGTTAACTAGAGTCGGGCTTGAGTGGAACAGAGGCTATTTTTCCAGTTTTTTCCCCTTTGGCTTTGTAAGCTGTGAACAGTATGGGGCATTTAATAGCAGCTGAGAACCAGGCAGAAACTCATTTGCTAACCAGCTTTTCAAGGATTCATTAAAAACTTGGGGTAAAACAAACAAACAGAAAAATGTATGTCAGAAAAGGCGCTCATTAGCCAAAAAAATGATAGTCAGGTTTAAAATAGGCACTTGCTGTGTTTCTTGTCTTGACGTAATGCAGGAGTTCAACCTGATCGGAGATATCGCCGACTACATTAACCACCACATTCTTGGAGTGGCAGGCACACACATCAACAGAGAGCAGAATGTAGCCTCCTTTTCACCTCTGACCTCGAAGCAGTCGGCGCCACATAAGGTGGTGTTCTGGCATCGTGGTGCATTTGGAGCCAGTATTGCTAAATAAAACTCCTTCACATGTTGATTTAAGCATTGCAACACTGAATTCCTCTCAAAGGAATCAGAGCTCCCGTATTACCTTTGCTGATACTTCACACCTCAGCTGTGAAACGTTATTTAAGGGAACATTTTTGTTTGTTTTCATTTGTTTTTTTCCCCATCTCTGTCATCATTCAACCTCACTCCTCTGGTTTGGCTTGGCTTGAGCTCCCTAGTATTTCAGGGCAAAGTAACAGTACAAACAGCTGTTATATGCATGCACACTTGATAGTAAGTGTTCCTAAATTTGACTCCTTTTCTATTCCATACTGTGATCAACATTTAGTCTTCTCACAGGCTTTTAATTATTAGGTCGAACCTGCAAACACTCAGCGTTGACCCGGCATTCTTTGATCAGCGGGTTCACATCAGCTTACCCATCATGCTTCATCGTGCTGCAGGGATTAAGTTTGTCAGGAGTTGTTATGTTAACCATCGTGTTATCAGCTGGAACATTCTCACTTTGGGTTTGTGAGTGTCTCCCACACTTGGCAGGGCTATGACACTGATGGTTCATCCTTACTGGGTTCTTTTCCAAGTCATTGACCTTTTTAATAAGATTTAGTTTAGAAACATTTTATTTTTCATGCAAACCTTCAATTAAGAGAGAGTTTTCCTGCTTTATTAAATCCTAAAGAAACACATGTGAGTTTACCAAAAAGGCACACAGTGTCTTTGCTTATGTAGAGGGGTTTTCAACAGGCTGCAGACACTAGGTGTTGAGCTTTTGCCGTGGAAAGGTGCTTTTTAATTTGATTAATCTATTACCCCAGCCCTGCAGACAGACATGAACTGACTAAGTTTTGTGGCCGCTGTTTTGTGTTCTTCTTCTACTCAACATCTCAATTTGATTGGCTACATATCACCCAACTAGCTAGATGTGATCCATCATCAGTTTATCTACTGATTATTTTCTTGAGAAGCAGGTTTTTATAAGGACTTTTTTTTTTTCCTAAATATAAAATGACTTCAGGCTTTCCCATGAAGTGTGTTGCAACTCGCAGCGTTGCCTGTGGCTGTTTGTCGTTGTTATTTAATACCTTTCGTCGTGGCTCTCTTGGCTCTCATTCTTTCAGCAAACTATGTGGTGTTACTTAGTGTTTGGTACTTGCCTGCTGAGGTGTGTGGAGTTTGAGGCTTTCTTTTTAGAGAGGTAAACAGTCGTCTGCATACATTTTGATTGTGTCACAAGTTGTTTTTGTTGTCGTCATCGTTGTTGTCTTGGTTTTGTTTTTGATTTCCCTCCATCTTATTTATAATAGTATTGGAAATAAAGAAGATAATTTGGGGCAGATTTTATACAGTGACCCTTTTTAAAAATGCAAACACAATCCCAAAGAGCTTAACTAGTCTTTCCTCTTCAGCTCTTTCCCTTTGGATATATCAGCACACCACTGTTGTCTGTTGTAAATATGCAAGTCCCTTAAAGCAAATTACAGAAATATATGCTTCTTTGGGGTTTTGCAGAACAGCTGTGAGCCATTACATACAAACTACAGTCTTTTCAGTCAGGAAAAAAAAAAATCTGTTGCCCCATATACCGCCACGATGTGGCGTGGCATTGCTTCAGTCTGAGGTGAGGGTGTGGAAGGAGGGTGTTGCACCGAAAACCTGTAATGACATTCTAGCTGCAATCCCACCCAACATGGTTCCCATCAGACAGACTTTCACTTGTGGTAGAAATTCCCGCGCTGCAGCGAATGCCTCGTCTGGATTCAATCAAATCAGCTTCTGCCGCAACATGCACAATAAATTTTAGAATACCAAGCACCAAGTTTGATTATATTCAGACTGTCTCTGCTAAAAAAATGCATTTTTACAAAGCAATTTATTCTTCCTTATCGGGCACTTCTGGCACAGCAGCTTGGCTTGAGTCTGTGACGACTTGACAACATTATTTCATGCTGAGCCAGGAGATGTCAGTCTTATAGTTTGCACATTTCTCATTTCTATTTTTGCCTTGTTTTTCATTTTGTTTCCCTATGATTTTTATGGTCGACAGCACTGCCGATTTCATGGGAGCTGCTTCCGTTCACCTAACGGCATTAAGACCCTGAGCACACGCTGCGTTTCACAGCAATTATATTCTTTTCTCTACTTTTCATGTCCATCATACAGACATTATCAGAAAGAGATATGACACTCAAAGTATTCTGAATAGAAATTGTAGACTTCATATTAAAAAGATGGACGCAGCTTTCAGTCTGACAAGTGCAGCCAAGGCAAAAGTGTCTTAAACTATCTTAATCTGTGAGTATTACAGAGTATTACTGAAGTGTTACTGAAGTGTTACTGAATAAAACATGATCATTTTGCTCATTTTTGGAATATAAAAAGAGGAAAAAGCAGAGTATGATTGAGGGCAAGCCTAACTTGTGAGTGCAGCATCCTTCAATTTCTCAGTTAGTTTCAACTAAGATGGCATTGTGAGAACTCTGCTCAAGCCTTCACTAACAAATTGTTAACCTGACGATGTTCAATCCATCTTTTTTTTTTTTTTTAAAGTTTATTCTCTTAATTCAAAAAAAAAAAAAAAAAAATCTCTAAAAACCAAAAATTGCAGTTGTCCCACCCTCTGACCCCACAGAGCCAATCAAAACTGATGCATGCACACAGTCGAGGTTCGCGACTTAGCTGCCACCACAGAGCTGGCATTTGGTATTTTGTTGTTAAGGTTGGGCTGTAGGTAAGTGTATTCAAAACATGACTTAACCCGCCTGGAAAACTTCCCAGATTCGTTGCCAAGATGCATGCCGAGAGGATGGATTTTGGCAAAAATAGAACAATATTGCTTAGTCATCAGTCTGCACACAGAAGAGGAGGTTGTAGAAGAATATACGATGATGATGAGTCGGCACTACATATAGAGGTGTATGGCAGAGGTCCTGAGGCTGGAGCTGGCTCAGAATCTAAATTTATTTCAGTGTTTGAATAAAGGCCCAACAAATACTGTGTGCCGAACCATCAGTGCACAGTCAAACACACAATTTCATTTTTTTTTTAAAAAGTGTCCCTAACAGTCGGGCAAACATGAGTCATAGTAATGGAAGTGCTGGAGCTGATTCTCCTGTCTGGGGACCTTCGCTTCCTGTCACATCAAGGTTTACTGTGTCCAGATTTCCTGCCTGCCTGAGAAGGGAAGATTAGAGAGCTATCAAGTGTTTTTTTTGGGGTTTTTTTCTCTCCTCTTATTTGCATCTCTTTGTCAGAAACACAACTCAGTGAACATGTTTAATCATGTGTGAGTCAATGTGGAACTGTTAATACACACTCATCCCTTCTTTTTTTTTAAAAATGGTTTGTTGTTGTTTTTTGTTTAATGCTCAGCAATGATTAGATTTTTAAAATGTCAGTCACTCACTGACAGGGTGATCCAGGCCACTGATTTCCAACCAGGGAAAAAGAGGTGCTTTTTCTATAGAACAATTTAATTGAAAAGCTGAGTGAACCTGAACAAATTTGGCCTGAAAAGTTAATTAAAAGTAATTAATAAATGCAGACAGAACAAAAGGTAAGGGGTGACTGGTTAAAATTGCTGTTTAAAATGATGTTCAGAGCAGATTTTAAATTCCATCCATCCATTTGCTTCCACTTATCCTTTCCAGGGTCGCGGGGGGCGCTGATCCCAGCGGTCATAGGGCGAGAGCCGGGGTACACCCTGGACAGGTCGCCAGTCTGTCGCAGGGCCAACACACAGGGACAGACAACCATTCACGCTCACATTCACTCACACATTCACACCTAGTCCTAGATTTTAAATTACAAATGAAAATTGATCAAAGTTCAATAATGACTGAAATGGCTAAAAGTAATTTCTAGAGACTTTGTGTAGTTAAAGCTTTGAGCAGTTACAGTTTTAACATATCTGATACACTCTCTGACAGTTTGACATGATGACAAATGATTAACATTATAAACAATTAGGAGTTAAATAACAGTCGATTGGAATTGCTTCAGAGTTGGGGGGGGGGGATGACGATGTTCCTGTGGGGGGTTGTCAGATTATAAAAAGGCTAGGGAGCACTAATCAAGTCCACCATGAAAGCCTCCATTGTTTCATCGATGGCTCTGAATTTGTGGTTGGAAACATCGAGCATTAACTGAGATTAGCAAACCAATCTTCCCTCAGCTCATTCTTTCCACATCGTGTTGTCTCATTGTCCTTTGAGGTCACTTGTGAACTGAGGTCGTGGAAGACGGTTCACTTTTTAATTAGCTATAAAGAGCACAATGAGTTTTGTTTTTTGTTTTTTAAACATTTGATACTGAGTTGTATGGGTTATGGTACATGTACCTCATGCGACTTTGTCTCTGCGTGCAGAAATGCAACCCTGTTATTCATGTAGCTGCAGCCTGGTAGCAGAGGGGTGGGTCACAGCTTTCTTCACTGGAATGCTCTGCAAACTCAGCAGTTTATATATACACACACACACACACACACACACACACACACACACACACACACACACACACACACACACACACACACACACACACACACACACACACACACACACACACAGAGCTTCTCAGCATCTGAATCTAGTTGACCTGTTCAAGTTTTGCACTTTTGCATAGAAACCTTGTGAGTAAACCTCTGAGCACTCCAGTGTTGTTTATAACTTTCCTCTAATAATTAAAATATTGTGTCAAATCTGGAATAAAAGTTGTGTAAATGATTAGCAGGTGTTTCCCAGGACAGTTCGGGTCAGCTACATCTGTGCATCATTTGCACAAAGGTTGCTGAGTTTGTAACAGAGGTTTTGATAATCTTTTTTATCTTTTTTTTTTTAATGTTTTGTTCCAGATTTATATTTTTGTTCTTTGACTAGTTTTCCATGATTCATACTTGCAAATAGTTATTTTTCTATGGGGCCTTGGAGCGGCTCTGCCTCTCCTATTAAGCCAAGTTTCTTCTGATTAGCTGCCCCTCATTGACTGAAAGTTCTAGCAGCAGGTGGGTGGGGCTTCTGCACTCACAGGGATTTCTTCTTCCACATGCTAATCTCATTTGAACCTTTTTATTTTTAATGTGGAAAAAAACACCATTTTGACAGAAAATTCATCCTCCCCTCATCCTCATATTGTTGAAGGTTTAACACTGTGGGCAATGCACATGGAAGAAAAATATTTTAAACTGCTTTGAACTGGTTTTCTTGTCACTAAATCTTTTTCTTTCTCTGTCTCGTCTCTTTCTTTGCAGAAGAGATGGACTATACCAACTTTGCCTCCAACACCATAACACGTAAGAAGAAGCCTGTGGTCGCGCTGCGCAACGACGTCAACCGCAAGCGTCCTCACATCCGCATCGGCATGCCACAGGACTTCCGACCCGTTTCCTCAATCATTGATGTGGACATCCTACCTGAATCTCACCGCCGTGTCCGCCTGTATCGCCACGGTTCAGACAAACCTTTGGGCTTTTACATTCGAGATGGGGTCAGCGTGCGCGTGACTTCTCACGGACTGGAGAAAGTACCTGGCATCTTCATATCTCGGCTGGTGCCTGGAGGTTTGGCGGAGAGCACCGGGCTGCTGGCGGTTAATGACGAGGTGCTGGAGGTGAACGGCATTGAAGTGACTGGGAAATCATTGGATCAGGTAACGGATATGATGATCGCCAACAGCCACAACCTGATTGTTACCGTCAAACCAGTGAATCAGCGCAACAACGTGGTCCGCAGCAGCAGGATCTCCGGCAGCTCGGGCCAGTCGTCCGATAGCAACGGCTCAACCGGTCACATGTATGTAAACACAGGGGGGATGCCACCTTCTGGGGCACATGGTTATCAGGATGACCTGGAGAGTGACGAGGATAATGACGTCGTCATAGAGAAAAACATCAAGAGGCCATCTCAGAGGTCCAATGCTTCGCTGGCATCCAGTGCATCCCGCACACAACACCAGAATCCGACCACCACCTCAGGCTCGGCGGCTCCTCCGAGCCCTCCCACACGACCACTGTCGGTGGTCTCCACTGCTTCCTTCCACTCCCAGCAGAGTCTAAACGGAGGGTCCCACCACCACC
Organism: Oreochromis niloticus; assembly: GCF_001858045.2. Taxonomy (NCBI): domain Eukaryota; kingdom Metazoa; phylum Chordata; class Actinopteri; order Cichliformes; family Cichlidae; genus Oreochromis; species Oreochromis niloticus. The sequence goes on along the minus strand of NC_031985.2, from coordinate 20,048,834 downwards.
AACACAGCAGCCTGAGCTATCAGTTCCACAAAGACCTTAACCTTCAGCACAACCCACACCAGCAGTCCCTTCACAGCCATCAACCCCACGCGCAGCTTCATCATACCAGCAACCCAGCCCTCCGCCACAGCAACGGCAGCCTGCACAAAATCCTCAGCTCACTGAAAACTGACCCACGAAACAGTCTCGCACTTCCCAGAGGAGGGGTGGAGGAGGACGGCACTGTCATTACCCTATAATACTTACAAACACAGACACACAAACATCCCGACTGCTCAGAGACTAAACTGGAACAGCTAAATAATGAGCATGTACGTGTTTTGTCAGATACTAACTGTAACTTCTGTCTGGTTTTACAAAACCTTTGATGTTAGAAAGTTGCAAACAGGAAAGAGTATTGTGTACATATTTCTTGTGGGTTTTTTTGTTTGTTTGTTTTTTTTAAAGTCCTCTTTATCATACATGAGAAAATTTGTATGTTTTGTAATAAGCATCAGAACAAATAACTGTTTTTAGGCGAGTCCACTATCGTAGTTCTGAATGTACCTACAGCCTCATGTCTTTACTTAGTGACCACTTTTTATTAAGACCCTTTTCATTCTTCTTACTGGGACCAACTGGGGTTTGTTTATGTGGATGTTTTAAAGAGTAAATCTATATTTCTTATATTCTGATGAATGCTGTGTAGAGTATTTTTGTTTTGTTTTTTAATAGGTCTTTTATGCTTTATGATCAAATCCTTGTATCTGTTTCAATAAATTATTCTGTCTCACAATTATGCAAACTATAAATGTGATGTTTGCTTCACTACTTATGCACTTAATGGCTTCTAAATTGAGACAATCATTTCTGCATTTATACAATTATCTTTTTAGCTTGTTAGAGCTTTCAGACTACAACTGGTCACTTTATTAGGCACACCTTATTGCTGTTTTAACTCCTTATTCATGGCACAGATTCACAGAGGTGCTCATTCCTCCAATATTTTGGTCAATATTGACCCGATAGCATCACATCGTAGCTGCAGATTTCTCGGCTGATGTCATTATCCCATTCCACCACATTCCTAAGAATTGAGAGCTGATGACAATAGAGACCATTTCAGTACAGTGAACTCACTGTCATGGTCAAGAAACCAGTTTGAGGGTTGATTTGAATTCTGACATGTTGTGTTATCCTGCAGGAAGCAGCCATGGGTACAGTGTGGTCATAAAGGGATGGAGATGGTTGGCAACGACACTCAGGCTGTGTGTCGCTCTGCACTAAAGACCCCAGAGCATGCCAGGAAAATATACCCCATACAGCTATATCACCAGCTTGATGTTTTGTGTTTTCAGAGATGCTCATCTACACACCATGGTTCTAACAAGTTATTTGTTACTACAACTTAGAGCAGTATGACCATTCTCCTCTGACCTCTGAAAACAACTCATTTTCACCCAGAGAACTACCACTCACTGGATTGTTTTATTTATTTTTTGGGGGGTGTTTTCTCTGTAAACTCTAGAGGTGGCTGTCCGGGGAAAATCCCAACATATCAGCAGTTTCTGAAATACTTAGACCAGCCCCTCTAAGTATTTCAGTTATGCCACTTAAAAGTTACTTAAATCAACTTTCTTCTACATTCTGATGCTCTGCATGAACTTCAGCTGGTTTACTGACCACATCTACATGCAAAAATGGATATGAGTTATGTTATATACAATTTATATAGATATTTGTGTTAATGAGCAATAGTACAGGTGTACCTAATGAAGTGGCCAGTGAGTGCATTTGCTTTAAACAGTATTTTTGTACTAAACGGACACAAGATGCTGTTTAGCACAGATGACTGCATGAATTTTACTAAAAGTGGAAAAACAAGTTTTGGTTTCAAACTAAAGGCCAGAAGCTTTTCATTCAACTCAAAGCTGATGGTGAAACAAAGAGGCTGACATTCCAGTTCAGAGTAACTAGGAACTCATAACCACACAGTGTGGCGTAAGTGGTGTGAATTTCTGGAACACCATTTCTGAAGCTTAAGTAAAAGTAATCCTGACTCGTGTAAAACCACAAAGACTACTATTTAAAGGTGATGAGTCTGTAGTGATGTCATCTGTACCTCAATCAAGTCATTTAATGCTACAGTGAAAGCCACCAGTCCTAGGCTTTTAGAAAGCAGTAGCCAGGCTGAAGAAGAAGATAAGAAATTAAGGTCTTGTTTCACAAAATGATTCACTTTAGACATCACAAAGTCAAGACGTAGACTATCTGAAGGTTGAATTCCTTGAGTCAGGCAGAGCTTTATCATCATTTTGCTTTTGGCTACAGCCTGTGCTTCCAACCTAGATATGCAACTGGAATGCATGTCAGAGGCCCTCCGGCAGCAGCGGCAGCAAACATCTTTCACTTCTCTGCTAATGAATGTTTTTCCTCCTGTGTTTGTTCAGGGTGCCACACTGCTCATACAGCTAATAGATCCTTCACACCCAACTAGTCAGCACTGTCAGTCAGCAGACTGTGGGTTTAGCTGGAGCCCTGAAATCCTAACTGTCACACAATCAGTCTTCACTATCTGTGTCCTTTTATCAGAATCAGCCGAGGAAGGGCACTTACAGTTAGAAACAGTTATGTTATGTTCCCCACATGTGATACAGATGTTCAGCTGATAGGATATAGGATTCAAGCGCACACTGATTAAAGCCGACAAACTCAAAATAAACAGACGTGGCCGCCTTAATGCTTTCTTGGACATGAACACGTCCAACTGAAGATCTGAGGTTCAGAGGGAATTATTGGAAACGTCTGCACCAGCCTGACGGATTTGACAGGTAATCCTTTTCATTGGATACTTTGTATGCTAAAACGTGTTAAACCCCTTTGATCATAGGCAGGTTTTTTTCTGCATACAAAACATGTTGACCTGTGTCAGACATTTGAACTCCCCCAATTCCCTCACAATGTCGTATTTCACTCTGCCACATGCTGGTCGACACTGGAATAACACGTACTGAAATGTTAAAAGTTACTGTTGCATTTTATCAGACCAGACAATCTTTTTTTTTTTCCTATTGCAAGAGTCCTTGGTGCTTTAAAAAAAAAAAAAAAAAACTACAGCACTTTCCATGACCTGAATTTCATCTTGTTGATTATGCTTATGCTTCTCACTGGCTACCCAACTGTCACCTATGCCCCTCCCAAAAACGGTGGCACATACAGGAGGTCTGTGGTCCGATCCCCAGCTCCTGCATCCGCATGTTAAAGTGTCCTTGGGAAAGATAAATACATACATACCATATGAGTTTGCATGTGTATGAAAGAGTTAAAGATGTGTCTGTGGATGTGCAGCTTCCAGTGTATGTTTATGTAGAGGGAGAAGACTTGGATGGAAAGACAAAATTATAAGTTCTCACAGTGGATTAGTAGATAGTAGTGATCACTGCTGTGAAATTCAGCTTCAGGCCCAGTATTGTGTGATTAACCTTACTAACTTGATAGCAGAGCACCACAGTGGTGCATCAGCGCACAGGTTTAAACCTGTCCAAAGACCCCATCAGGTTAATTGGGGATTCTAATTGGCTGTTGGTGTGATGATAAATGGTTATCTGTCTTTCTGCGTTAGCCTGTACCCAGCTTTTCACCCAATGTTAATGTTATGTCCAGTTTAAACAAATTATAATAATTGACAGAGGTAAATACAAAATGCAGTTTTTAGATGATGATTGAATTTATTAGGCTACCCAAACCAACTTGGCGACCTAAAGAAAATACTCCAAGAGTGGATCAGTGACTCCCCCAGGAGGTCACAAAATTACCCAGAACAACATCTGAAGAACTGCAGGTATAACTTGCCTCATTTAAGGTCAATGTTCATGATTTAACAATAATAAAGAGACTGGGGGAAAATTGCATCAACAGGAGAGGTTCAAGAAGAAAACCACTGCTGAGAACAGAAAGGCAAATATGCCAAAAAGCATTTTGATGAGCCCCAAGACTTTTGAGAAAATATTGTGTGGACTGACAAGAAAAGGGTTGAACTTTTTGGAAGGCCCGTTACATCTGGTGTAAAACTAGCATTTCAAAAAAAAAAGAACATCATACAGAGAATCAAAAGTATTGGTGGTAATGTGATGGTCTGGGTCTGCTTTGCTGCTTCAGGATCAGGATAGATGGAAACATGGTAAATGGTAAATGGACTGGTTCTTCTACATATCGTCCACCCGAGTATGAATTTTGCGCTCTACCAGAAAAAGGTGAAAAAGCTTAATGCCCTGATACTCAAATCTGGCAGCAGGATAATGATCCAAAACACACAAGCAAGCCCCCTCTGAACGGCTTACAAAAACCCCCCCCAAAAACCCAAAATGAAGTCAAAGTCTGGACTTAAATCAGATTTTGATGCTATGGCATGACCTTAAACAGGACATTCATGCTTGAAAACCCTCCAGTGAGGCTGAAATAAACAAATTCTGCAAATAAGAGTGGGCCAAAATACTTTCACAGAGATGTGTAAGACTCACTGCCACTTAGCACTAAGGCTTGATTGTAGTTCTTGCTGCCTACAGATAGCACAACCAGTTATTAGGTTTAGGGGAGATTCCTTTTTCACACAGGGTCAGGTAGCTTTTTTTCCTTAATAAATGCAATCATAATTTTAAAACTGCCTTATTTTATTTACTTTGGATATCTTTGTCTAATATTAAAATTAATTTGATAATCTGAAATGTTTAAGCGTGACAAATATGCAAAAAAAACCCCAAAACGCCACCACCAACAACAACTAAGAAATCAGGAAAGGCAAATACTTTTTCATTGCTGTATAACAAATCTCATTGCAGTTATCTTTTTTTAGTTGAAGTTTTTAAGTTGTAAGTTTGACTTCTAGTTAAAAGCACTGAAATTTAAGAGTAAAACCTCTAAAATTGATCCAGTGGTTGCAATTCTGTTGTAAAACTGCTGTGTCCTAAGATGAAAATGATGGGAAATAAACTGAAATTCTGACATTTTTAAAACTCAAGTGGCTAATGCAATTTTTTTTTAATGCATGAATCCAAAGGGGCAGACATGCAAAAAAAATTGCGCTTGTATCCACCATTGAAAATGTATTCCATTATATTCTATTTATTTATATTGTTTTTTTGTTTTTTTAATTTACATTTTCCGTTTTCTGCTGCACTAAAAACACCTTAGTCCCTTACGAGCTTCCGTCCTCTGTGCGACACACGTGATCTAGTCATTTGACAAGGCAAAACACGGCAGTAGATCAGAAAGACGAGCGACATGGACCATCAACGGGTTGACAGGGTGGGCCTGCTGTCTCCCCTGGAGGAGTCCAGCGCTGAGATCAGCACAGACAGCGGAATCGTCTCTCAGAGTGCGAGCAGTTTGTCGATGGTGAGCGAAATCCTCAGCAGCGGGACGGTGTCGCAGAGCCCCAGCTTTGGAGCAGCGGCGGGGGCAGGAGTAGCAGCAGCAGCTAACGTTATTCCTCAAAGCCCGAGCCTCGATGAAGCTGCAGAGCCTGGGACAACCGACAAGCACGACCCAGAGCAGGACGACGAGGTGCTGCGGCACACTGCGCTCAGCTACTCCTCCTACATCAGGGCGACAGCAGGAGACGAGGTGCGTGCTGTTATATCAGCAGCTAGGCTATGTTTAGCTCTTTGTTTATGATTTGACTGTCAGTACCGCAGCAGCCCTACACAGTCTTCCTGTAAACGAAGTGTTCCACTTTCATTATGAGTACCAAATAAAGTGATTTACATCGTCTCCATTAAGGACTGTATGTCTTATTCTACCTAGCATTTTCTTGTAGTCACTCTTAGCGTTACAAGAAAGTTTCACGTTGCTTTTGTCAGTAACTTGGACGGTGTTGGCAATGGCAGTTGCTAGGCGACACGAAAGTAGTGATAGGATGTTGGCTTTCCTTAAACATCAGCTGCCCTGTAAAAATTTATTGCAGAGGTTTATGTCGGAAGTCCCAAATTAGGCCCACTAAGTTCAAAAACGGGTACAAAGTACAAAGGTTTGTGTTTTAAATGCTCTACGAGTGCAGTGGCGTAGTGCCGTCCACCAGCACCACATACTAAGACCGTGGCCCACATTTTACTGGGTTTAATGAGTCTCACAGTAAATATGCAGCCCCAAAAAGAGATGCACCTGCACGGACTCTACTCAAACCAAAAAATTATAGGCTGTCAGAACAGTAGCTGGAGTAAGAGTTTAGCCGCTGATGAACTTTGATAGAAAAAGGGGAAACACCAGTATAAGAAGACTTTCGCAAACATTGAAGCTTACTTTTGAACTTGCATTAAAGTCGAATCTGGCCTTCACATGACTGATGCCTCATCATTAACTGACAGGAAGTATGCTCTGGAGAGAAAGGGGATGAAAGTCAATGAAATCAAGACAGAATACATGTGTGTGAATGAGAGAGAGAGAGGTGTAAATGTGAAGCTGCAAGGAGCAGAGATAGTGAAGGTGGATGAGTTGAAATACCTGGAGTCAACCATCCAAAGTGATGGACAGGGCACAAGTCAGGTGAGGAAGAGAGTATGGGGGAAGTAGATGGAGACAAGTGTCATGAGGATAGCAGCAAAAGTAAAAGAAGATTTGTGAGGTAGTAATGAGACCTGCTATGATTTATGGTTTGTTCAGTTTGCCTCTGACCCAAAAAAAGACAGATGACAGAGTTGAAGATGTTCAGATTTTCATTGGGATTGAGCAGAATGGACAAGTGTTTCAGAGGGACAGCTCAGGTTGAGGAATTTAGTAGTAAAGTTTGAAGGGCTAGACTGAGAGTTTGAGATGTGTAGAGATGGGATAGTGGATATATTGGACAAAGGATGCGGTGCCAGGCAGGAGGAAAAGAGGAAAACCACAAAGATGATTCGCTGCTGCCGGAATGATTGCTAGAGCATCTGATGGCAGGAAAATGAAAAGTCATATATTTACGAGCTTTTAATTCTAACTCGAGGGGCTTGAATCTGGTTGAAGGTGCGAGTAACTGCTGTGAAGGTCAAAACTGGGTTGTGGGATTTTTCATGTCACTTCAAAAGTCATTAGAAGAATGGCCTGAGAACTGATTCAAGCCCAAGCCATGTGACTTGAGTCTGCAGGCCGCCCCCGGCTCACAGTGATAATCCCTGTGGTCAGCTAAATCTCATTTGTAATATAACAAACCTCTGAACCCACGGAGACACACAACTCCTCAAAGAATTGCTTGTGTTTAGCTCAGGAAGACAGTTGTGTGTCTTTACAGATGCTGACATATGCTTCACCTCTGTTGGCTTGCTGATCTTAAGTGGATATGCGTGATACAAGGCATGTTACAGAGAAGCTGAAGAAGGAGCACAAAAGCTGCTGTGTTTTGGCCCTGCAGTCTAAACGTATTGAAGCTTGTGTGTGGGCAGCATAACTATGACATATTTCACATACTCTGGTACCCTTATTTTAAAATAATTATCTTATCTAGATCCTGTGCTTGGAGAAAAGCTTGGAAGAGATGCTGACAAGAGTAGATGAGTTTGTTGGAATGCTGGATATGGTAAGCTCAGTCAGAATATGAAAGTGTGTCTTACATCTCATGTTTTAGATTACGTGGATAATTTGCTTCTGATATTCTGTCTTGTTTTGTCTACAGATCCGTAACGATACCTCGCAGATAGTCAATGAAAACCTACCTCAAATCCAGCAGAAGTCTGATGAAATGAGACAGATATACAGAAGAATTGATAAGCTGGAGGTAAGCGACTGTTTCATACGGTTCATTTTGTTTTGTATAAAATATTCATTTGCTGCTTTTATAATGCACACGGATTCCTCAGAGAGGAATCCTACCAAACTGCAAGAAACATTAACAACTCTAATATGAAATGCGTGCTTGTGATGTGATGTATATTGATTTGTGTGCAGTGTTTTTATTCATAATTAAATAAGGAAAGTATCATCCTCACAAATGGAGACCCTGAGCCACTTGTTTGTTTTTCTGTTTCCTCTATTTATTCATTCATGCTCCGAAAAGGTAAAAGTGTTAGTTCCTGTTCCTCATGTAAAAGCTTATCATGCATTCAAATGCCTGGTAAGCTACCAGCAAAGGGGACCTTATTTGCAAAAACTGTGTTTATTTGAGTTCATACTCATAATTTCTTAAGCTGAATGTCATTAAATGTCTTCATCAGGTAACTTGTGATGAGAGAAAAAGAAAATTTACTTCATGATAAACAATTATGTGAAATTTTTCAGAGGAATTTATGCAGCTCTGTGAAAAACTAGGTGCACCCCATAATTCAGCAGCTTGTCGAACCACCTTTAGCAGGAATAACTTTAAATAATAATTTTCTGTATGACTTTATCAGTTTGCAGGCATTCATTTATGCACAGCTCTCTTAAGGTCCCGTCACAGCATTTCAGTCGGTTTGAGTTCTAGACTTTGTTCGGGCCATTGCAGCACCTTAATTCTTTTCTTTTTCAGCCTTTGTGTTGTAGATTTGCTGCTGTGCTTGGGGATCATTGATCGTTGCATGAACCAGTTTCAGCCAAGCTTTAGCTGTCAAACAGGTGGCCTTAGATTTGACTCTAGAATACTTTGGAACACAGAGGAGTTCACGGTCAACTCAATGAGTGCAGGGTGCCCAGGAGCTATGGGTGCAAACAAAACAAGCCTAAATCATCACTCGTCCACCACAGTGCTTTACAGCTGATAGGAGGTGTTTGTGCTGATATGCTGTGCATTTTAACCACTTTACTTTGGTCTTGTTTATCCAAAGGAAGTTGTTCCAGAATTCTTGTGGTTTGTTCAGATCCAACTTTGCAAACCTAAGGTGAATTTTCACTCCTGAGAAGGTTGTGTTAACTCACACTTCAGTGCTGCAGTCCAGCAAACTGCCAAACTGCTTTTACAGAGGTGCTCACACTTGCTGATGATCAGTTAATCAAGTGCATTTTATCACCCGGCAGCTACTTGGGCTCATAATTCCTATTGAAGCGATAATGTTCTTATGCTCATTGTTCAGCCCTTATCGCAGGTGGTGCATGCCAAGTTTAAGGTTGTACGTTTTTCATAGAAGTGGATAGAGTGCTGTGTAAACAGCACTCTATCCACTCTATCTGTCCTTGGGCAAGACACTTCACCCGTTGCCTACTGGTGGTGGCCAGAGGGCCCGGTGGCGCCAGTGTCCGGCAGCCTCGCCTCTGTCAGTGCGCACCAGGGTGGCTGTGGCTACAACGTAGCTTGCCATCACCAGTGTGTGAATGTGTGCGTGAATGGGTGGATGACTGGATGTGTAAAGCGCTTTGGGGTCCTTAGGGACTAGTAAAGCGCTATACAAATACAGGCCATTTACAATTTAAACTTCCTTTTTCACATGACTCTATATTAACTGCGTAAACCTTTTTATATTAAAAAAAAATGTTATCTGTCACAATGTCTGCAGTTAAAATTAAAGACACATTTGTTTTTGTTTTTCATTGCAAAATATGATTAATATTTCCTGATTTGTAATAAAGAGTCAGATTGGACTACAGCCAAGGTCGGCATCTGCATGTCTGCTTCATAACTTAACAGTCCATCATTGGTTTAACAGCACAGTCACTTTTGACTGGGGACAAAGCGTAGCTGTTTCAGCTGTCTTTTCTGTCTGCCAGCCACAGGTAAATTGAATATTACAACTTTTGTAGCGAATCTTAAATATGCTGTTGTGTCTGCAGACCTTTGTAAAGATGGTGGGAGCCAATGTCAGCGCAATGGAGGATCAGGTCACACAGGCAGAGGGAGAGCTAGGAACACTACCGGGTGCTTTCAAGAAGATCCTCCGCACAATGACTGTCCCAGGCTTCTTAAACGTAAGAGCCGATTTCTGAACTTATGAAATATAAATTTGCTCCACTATCCACTGAGTTTGGTGTTTGCAGGATTAAACAAAAACTTATTATTTAGAAGGTTCCCAAACTACTTCAGCTGTGGGCTGCCCACTCTTACTGTAGCGATGTACTGTAATAATCGGTTGCAGTCCAGAGCTTTTGCTGCTACTTGTAACAACCAGCACTTTTCACAATGTTTAAATTAATATCTTATTTCATTTGGTTGTAATTTCCCACTTAAATGAAGCAAAGGGAGTGAGGTTTGTCTTCATAGCTTTTCTGTTACAAAGACGAAGGAGGAGCCGAAAAATGCTTATGGATTTTAAAAGAAAAATCTCCCAAAAGACCCATAGCTGTGATCTTGGTGCCTCATCCCGAGATGCATTTGATGCATTTAGCCAGGATCACAAATGCTGCTGATGGCTAAGACCACATGCCCTGCCCACTTTCTCCGCATTGGGTCTAAATGGGATGGAATGAAATAGATTTGCGGAAATATTAGGTGCTCTCCTTTTAGACAGTGAAATATCTGCTGAGGCATTTACTGCCTCTGAAAAAAAAAAAATGACTGCCTCCACCACAATCATGGAGGAAGCTGCAGATCTGCCATTAGTCACCTCAGTTGCATCCGCACAGGACTTGATTTGCTCAACGTTTGTTGCTTTGTAGCTTACGGTTTATTGCTCAAATACATCCCATATCCAAGGTGCCTGGGTAACCCTTTAATCCAAGGATGTCAAAGTCAGTTTACAGTGTAAGCCACATACAGCTCATTTTACTTTTAAGTGGGCTGGACCAATAAAACTACATGATAAATGTGTAAAATTATAGAAAACATTCTGGTAGTACTTTGCCCAGAGTGGCCTATAATTGTAAAGTATAAAGTTTCCACAATTTTTATTTTATTTTATTTTATTTTATTTTGAAACTGTGGACTCACTGTCTTTAAAAAACAAAAACAAAAAAACAAAACCCTAAAAAACCCTGACATTTCTACAGCAGATAGTGGAGAAAAAGAGGAAATTCCAGTAAATATTCTCATCATCTTCTCAGGTGGACATAGGCACGTCGGGTCCAGTGTTTATGTGTGTGAACATGAAATCAACTTGGATTTAAAATAAAAAATTAATGCATTGTAGCATGTATTGAAATCACTGTCAATGAATATGTTTCATCATAAAGCAATAGTTTGATCTGTAAATGAATCTAAGTGACAGAAAGTGGACGCTCTCCTTGTTAAGTAACATAGAGGATCACCGGTTACTCCAAAGATTTTACCCCATTCCTTATTTTAATCAGCCAGTAGTAGTATGTAGTGTCCAGAGATTGGGATCAAGGCCACTCAGGTCATTTGTAGTCACTATCCAGACTTCATTGAGATCATTATTAGTAAAGGTTCAAATTTCATAAAAACAAAAACATCCACAGTGTTTTTATTTGTTTGTTTTTTTTATGTCTGATTAAGATTGATGGTGTTCAAGAACAGCATCATGCCTGCGGAATCAGTGTTCTTTTTAAGGTTTCCCCCAGCAGTTGTAACCACACTTCATTTTTTGTCTCTTTGCTTTCAGAAACCAGCCAGCCCACGACGACCAGCACCACATCAGCGTCAAGAAATCCCCAGCGTGTTTCGGACAGATGATTATTTCACATCACAGCCGGAACAGTGACGCGCTCGAACGTTCAAAACATAACTCGGTTCTAACCTCAGAGGCCTGTTGGGCCAAACTGCACAGATGACTTTTACTGCCACCTATTGCAAGGAGGATCTATTGGTGCAGTGGCTTCAACAAAGCAATAGCAGCCTTTCTGAACAAGTCACTGGAAGTGAAGTGCGTGCAGACATTCTGCGCTCCTGAAAGTCATTTCCCTGGCAGCAACAAACACTGAACTGTAGCAAAATTATTTTTAAAAGTGCCTAAATGGGTCTTTGGTTTTGTTTTCACTAATGGTGAAGAAAATGTAAGATGTTAAATTTGTGGCAAGTCAGGAGGACAAAGTCGTCCCACTCGCCTGTAGAGCACTGTATAGAAGGTACAATAAGATCTTCAAATAATACACAGAGAAATAACCCAGCTTTGTTTTTATGACTTACATTCCTGTTGATAGTGTTTGTAAAGACCTGCACGCTGTTATGAACTGAGCTGTATTTCTGTCTCTTCTACACCCCCACCCGCCAAGCAATACTGATCTTATCCTGTTAAGCATTTAACGTCTTCCATTTCAAAGTATTCACTTTATTTCAAGCCTTATCTTACTGCCTCTCTCTGACACGAGGCTACGTCTTTGATTGCACCTTTTATGAAAAAAAGCACATTATAGATTAGTTGTCACTTGCTGATTATGTTTTGTGCCAGTGATGAAGCTGCAATCTAAATAGGAAGAAGAGGAACTTTGGACCTCATCATGGAGAGGGGAGCAACAGTACCTAACAGATTAATGCAGTGCGGCCCCTTTCCCCTTTCTTTCAAAGTTTAGCCAATAATGGTCACAGCTTCAGCTCTGGTTCTTTGATTACTTGCCAAATTAGTTGTTAAAGATGTTTCATTTTACATGTTGGATTTGGTTTACGATTTTGAGATAATCATTAAAAAAATATTTGAGACAAGTTCGTTTCTGTTTCATGTATGCGATCCCAACGCGTTCTCACTCCCTAAGCGTAATATTTTACGCTATGTGACAAATCGTCAACATTTTACGCTTTCGGGTACCCAACACGTTCCTACATGACGAGATCGGAAAAATGAGAAAACATTAGAGGGTGGGACTAGGTGAGCAGGAAAAGCTCCTGACGGGGAACTGCGAGGCTCTCTCATTGGACGGCTTGTGCTGACGTCACGCTTTAGTCACAAGTCGGAGGAAGCGGGAACTCCGGTCACCTCGTTTTGACTCGTTTCCCCACGCCGAAACGTCTGCTGCTGGAGGAAAAAAAGCAAGCAAAACTAGCGGACAAGGTAAAGTACTTTTTGAGTCAAGTGTCTAATAAAGATGACGGGTTACTCAGGCCTTTGCTGACACGAGTTTAATGTGGAGACAAAGGTTACCAAAAAAAAAAAAAAAAAAAAAAAAAACAGTTCTCGGTAAAGACAGCAGAGGCTAGCCAAAACTTTGGGACCGCAGCTTGGGTTTCTGGTTAACAAACGGCAGGATTGCGACAGCTCCGATTTATATTCTGCTTAATCCCGACTCTGTTAACTAATCCCAACTAGTCCTAGAGTAGCTCTACAGCAATTTAATTAACTCCCAATAGATCTGAATCTGCTTCTCTTGCTATAGTCGCTGCAGCCGGTTGAAACTTTAGCACGAAGAAACCCCCACTTAAAAAACCAGGCCTCATTTTTCCCCCCAGCTGTGCAGTCACATCTGTATCCTTCAGCACGAGAGGCAATCCATTGTGTTTATCTTTAAAATATAAGTGGGGCTCATTTTTTTTTGTAAAAGCATGCCTCTTTTAAGCTGTTCTTCTGATGTACTTATCTGTAATCCTGCTCACTCCCACTGAAAATCTTAACATCTTCCGCTCAGGCTCTCGTCTTTCTGTCAGCAGGTCTCACTACCATCTTGTAAACCTTCCCTTTCATTTTTGCTTCTTTCTGCTACGAATCACCCCTGACACTCATCTACATTCTGCCTGCAGTCCTTCCCAATGGTTGAAAATAAAGTTTATTTAAGATGATAATATTTTCTTTTTAAAAAAATCTCCAAAGTTGGGAAGTTGCTTTGTTACAGCAGCTAAAACTTAAGTTAAACACAACACACGCAACAAAATGGCATAAGGAATTGTGTGTAAATCAATAAAATATGAGCCCTATTCTGGAAATGTTGGGACGCTGTGTAAAATGTGAACACAAACAGAATGCAAACAGTGATTTCCAAATCGCATAAGGCTGTATTTTATTCACAATTGCAATTTCTATGTACTATTTTCTTTAAAATGGCACTTTTTTCCCCAGTTTAAACATTAAATATGTTTTCTTGAGTTCCTTTTATGTATAACATTTTTGCAAATTAGGTTTTAAAATACAGTGACAAACATCTGAAGTGATCCTGTCTGTAATAATATAAACACATTAACTACAGGATTAAATTAGACAGTATCTTTGTTGGCAGATCAGTTAATTTAAAAGGCTGTCCATTAAGATAGTCACTTAACTGGCCCTTCATTTTTTACATGCATATTTTAATCACATTAGACACCAGAAAAGTCTTATTTAAGAGTAAATAATAAACACAAGTTCTTCTATTTTCTTGACTGATTTTACTTAGATTGTTTTCTTTTACAGATCCAAAGCTGCAAACATGGCTTGTGAGAAAGAAATATGGCAAAAGATTGGAGAGGGCTTTGTCCAGGAGTATTACAACCAGTTTGACAATACCAATAGGATGGGACTGGGTAACCTTTATGTAAGCTTTCCAGATATCTATTCAGTTCCATCACATTGGATGTTAAAAATATTTTGAGCCTATAGTTAAGAAAGAAAAAATGTTTCTGCAGTCTCCTGATGCCTGTCTGACATGGGAAGGATCACCTTTTCAGGGGAGAGAAGCTATAACTGGCAAACTAGTAGTAAGTATCTTGTTTTAGCAGGTTGTTGGTCTGACATGCACCAAGAAACTCCTTAAGTGCTGCTTCTAATCCAGGTTATTTTGTGTCTGTCAATTTATTAATAATATGTTTACCCCTCTCCTTTCATCAGCACTTCAATCTAAACAATAATATTGTTCACAATTCACAGAACTTGCCTTTCAAGCGCATTAAGCACATCATCACAGAGCAGGACTTCCAGCCCACAGTAGACAGCTGTATCCTCATCATGGTGTTTGGACAGCTACAGGTATTCTAGTTATTCTTCACATTTTTAATGTTTTTTAATCATCTGGTTGAAGGACTGACGAGCTTACGCCATGTCAAGGCATCTGCAGTAGAATCACTTCGACGACAGCTTTGGTCAGAATTTATTCAAATGTACACAAAATGTTCTCACTAATGGGTCTTTTTACTCAATTTGTGGTCAGTCAGAAAAGATGAGGAGGAACAAATATCAGTGGCATTGTGTATATCATGTGACCTTGTTCACCAAAAAAAACAAAAAACATTTACATTTTATTCTAAAATCATCATTCAGACCTGCAGGTGTCAGTGTTTGGAGTGTTGGGCTCTAATACTGCTCTCTCTGAGAAAGCAGCTTTTATAGATTGCCCCCTTGTGGCTGGAAGAGTTACATATTCAAATCCAGTGAAATGCAGGGTGGCAGGGAAGCTTTATGTTTATTTTCATGACAGTCTGGCCATGGCAGGCTGCACTTTCCCAGTACAAATGACTGTTTCACATTCTGCAGAGCATGTAGATAAATTAAGTGTTGCAGTTCATTAAGTGTTTGATAGAGAACTTCTTACCAGTATGTGTGGGTGAGATGTATTAAAAAACATTTTAATTGTTGTTACAGTTCAGATAAAACTGTCCTCTTTCTTTGCATTTGCATTAATCATTTGGAGTCTGTTAATCAGCACGAGTTGGTTTTCAAACCTGCTGTTGTTACTCTTTATGTTAACTCTCTGAACAAGATGTATGGCTTCTACATTACAATACAATGCGCTTTATTATCATTACTGCAGCATTTTTGGAGTCCTAATGAGTTATGCTGATGTGATTTTAGTTTATATTCCTGCCAAGATTACAGTTTTAGTTTTTCACGATTGTGCTGTTAATTATTTCCAACAGGTAGATGACGATCCACCAATGGCCTTCCATCAAGTGTTTATGCTGAAATCCCAAAACTGTGCGTGGGCATGCACGAATGATGTGTTTCGACTGGGGATACACAACATACCAGTGTAGTGATTTGGATTAGTAGGTTCACATTCACTTGTATCCAGTTCTGAATTCACACTGCGGTGTCAAGCTGCCACTTCTAGAAAGATATTCCACATTTCTTTGGTGTTTACAATGCATGTATTAATAACATTTCTATTCAAATAAAGAATTTATTACTCTAAACTGCAGTTTTGTCTTGCCTTCCTGTAACAAATAAGATAACCTTTATAAGATAAGATAACCTTTATTAGTCCCACATGTGGGAAATTTGTTTTGTCACAGCAGGAAGTGGACAGTGCAAAAGTTGTGAATGAAAAATTAGAATAAAATAAGATAAGAATAAATACAGTACACAACTGTACAGAATAGAATAAAATAAAATACTATATACAGTAGAATAAAATATACAATAAGATAAAAATAGAATACAAATGCTATATACAACTGAAGCAAATAGCTTTTTTGGTTAAATCTGTTTACTCATAGGCGTTGCTTGATGTCTAATAGTGCAAGTGAGATGAGTAGGTAAAAGTCAGAGTGTGAGGTATTAGTCATTTTCGGGAGTTTTATCGTGCTACCCCTAAATACACGTGTTGTTTTAAAGGTGAACTTAGTATTTCCGCTAGGGGCGCTATACCCCTGTATGTGGGGATTTAAAGTGTCAAATCAACAGAGCTACAACTGCGTCCACAGGGTTATGGCACCGAGTACAAGCTAGCTAAATAAAAACCCCAAATCCAGTCCTCGGAATGACTCCGACGGTGAAGAAGTCATCTTCTCAGGTACGGGAGCTCATTACTATCGGCCTGAAGCGCAGCTAGCTTAAACGTTTATTGTTACTGTGTGTAACGAGGACGTCGGTTGTGTAACTGTAGGTTGGTAGCTGTGTAGTAACCTAACCTTACCCTTTATTGAAACGTGGAGAGCTAAAACCTTTGTAACTTCGGAAAAGCATATTTTTATTATTGCTAAATGTGACAAATAATTAAGGTTTACGGCAAGTTTTAGCTGTGAAACTGCTTTCCTGCTCGTGTTAGCTGTCGGTCACGGTGTTTGAGGTTAATGGAAATAACGATTAAAAACAAACAAATCAACTAAAGCGTTTAAAATGTATACGGAAGGCGACCAAAAAATATCTTGCTTTATTCGTTTATGTTTTTGAAGTGGACATGTTAATGTCATGTCCTTTGTTTTGTAAAGAGTTAACGCGCAAGCGCAGTGCTCCGTTTTGTAAGTAAAGGAACAATCCGTAAAACGAGTCGTGTGGCGCGAGAGAAACAGCGACTAGGAGTCAAAAATGCAACAAAAACGAGACAGACACCAAATTAAATGTAAAGGATTATTTGCAGAACGGCTTCAGAGAAGATGATACAGCCTGCCAGAATGGCTTGGAGACTGAGGAAGAACCTCTGCTCCGAGAGAACCCCAGGCGGTTTGTCATTTTTCCTATCCAGTACCGAGACATCTGGAAGATGTACAAACAGGCCCAGGCCTCTTTCTGGACCGTGGAGGAGGTGGGTACTGTACTTTGAGTGCTTTACTGAGTGATCTTAGGAAGAAAATATTGAATGCTACTATGTTTAAACAATGTCTAACCATCATGACAGTTAAAGCAAAGGTTTTGACAGTTGCTGCTGCTGCTACTTTCCACTGTGCACATAACTGATATCCACACATGTTATGAAAGAACTGAGACAGGTGTGCTTTTGATGGGTTTTTTTTTAGGTCGATCTATCCAAAGACTTGGCACACTGGGACCGTTTGAAGGCGGAGGAAAAACACTTCATCTCCCACGTCTTAGCCTTCTTTGCTGCCAGCGATGGTATCGTCAATGAGAACCTGGTGAGACTAGTTTGCAGGCCTTTAAAGACAATGCAAGATTATATATTTTGCATGTAGATTTAGAACAAGCTCATTTAATGCATTGGCAGCTGAACTGCAAAATTAATGAAAAGTGTTATTACTAGAAGCCCTCAAAAATGACTTAAAAGATAACCATACTTGATGTGTTAACATAAATGCAGATGGCACTCTGAAATTTGTTTTTTACTTGGTGTGGTTCAAGTGTTTTGTGGGACTTGCACGCTTCATCGCAAATGTTTTTAATCTACACAACAGGTGCAGAGGTTCAGCCAGGAGGTGCAGGTCCCTGAAGCACGATCCTTCTACAGCTTTCAGATCCTCATAGAGACTGTCCACTCAGAGATGTACAGTATGCTCATCAACACTTACATCAGGGACCTGAAGGAGAGGTCAGTTACTCATGGTGGCTCTATTTTATTTATTTCTTATTTTAGCAAGTCGGAAAATAGTTTTTGTGTCGTGTTTATGTTGTAATGAAAGCATGAATCCTTTACCCACTTCTGTATGAGCTGCTTTTGTAAACTTTCTGGAGATTTACAACAAACTGTAGCACCTGGGGTTTAAATACAGTGGACCTAAAATTTCAACGCAGACTGTGTTGTTTATCGAGAAAAAGAGGAAGTTGAGGAAGTTAATACACATCCTGTCAGATTTTATTCAGCAAAGTCCAGCAAATCATCATTTACCCAGCTTTATTTTGTCATAATGGATGATAAAACTTGAATCCTATCACATTCTGCTTATAAATATTATTCATGTAGCACCATGAAAACATTCATTAAAGATGCCTTGTAATTAACCTTTGATTGTAAAGTCAGTCTCACCCAGTAAGAATGTTTTACATCTGTTTTAAAAAGTCTTGTTTGGCAGCATTTATTTGTTATATTTCAAGACATGTAAGCAGTTCAACAGGAAATGCTTCCAGAATATATTCAGACTGCAGCCATGTCTCACTGACAGATTAGAAGCTGATAAATAGTTCACTGCATGTTCAGAGAGTCTAAAGACGTAAATGTAGGCAAATGAGTGCTCTCCAGTTTGTGCTTTGAGTGAGGAAACGAAATGGTTTGTCAGCCAGGCTCTGTCAGGCCCAGCAGGAGGGAAAGAGTCAGAGAAAGGCAACTACCTGGTGACTGATCCACTGTTTAAGTTACCTTTATTAAGTGTTCAGAGTTTTCACTGAGCCTGCTTTCTGGAACAGACTCCTGCACCTGTTCGCCACAGGTTAAGTCGAGACCGCTCTGCGGTAACTGCCGTTGTTTTCCCAGCTGCAGCAGCTTTGATGTGCCTCCAAACAACAAACGTCACTCATCAACAGACTGTTTACAGATGCTTTTAAGTCTAAACACTCAGCAAACTCCATGAGCCTTGTTGCATTATTTTTTACCCTGTTCCTGAGTGTCTTTGATTAAAGACAAACAAAATAAACTATTCCCTACATATTGTTACTACAATATAATTACACATTAAAAAGTCTTTAGTTCATGTGTTTTCATGTTTGTGTGTTTTAGGGACTATTTGTTTAATGCCATTCAGACCATGCCTTGTGTGAAACGGAAGGCAGACTGGGCGCTTCAGTGGATAAACGACAGCAAATCCACATTTGGTAAGGGAGAAACAAAACACTACAAAAACACGACAACTGAAAACTACATATAACATCAAACTGTCTTAAAAGGAACCTCATGTTTGATCAATTAACAGTCATTTTTGACATTTGTGCCCCAGGGGAGCGGATTGTGGCTTTTGCAGCTGTGGAAGGCATCTTCTTCTCTGGTTCATTTGCTGCTATCTACTGGCTGAAGAAGAGGGGCCTAATGCCTGGCCTTACCTACTCCAACGAGCTCATTAGCAGGGACGAGGTAAGACTAATTCACACACAAAAATATGTGTTCTAATGTGTTGAAAGGATCCCTGAGTTGTGAGTGAATCAGACATACTTGTGGGTAAGAGGAAGCAGCACATATTTAAAATGGAGGTGTGGCATTTATGTAATTATTCCTTTCCAAATGACAGCGTGGCACAGAGTGCTTTTCATCTAGATGTATCTGTTGTCAACTTTATGTGACTAAATGAACAGATGCACATAATGACCATAAGTTCGAACTGTTATGGAAAACCTTCAGAAATAGCAACAGTATGTCCTGCCTTTACCTGCATTGTCATGCTTATAGCTGACTCCTTGACTTTGTGTAGCAGCCTCAGCGGCCATATTAATAAGAGCTGTATAATTCATATATGCTGTAAAGACGACATTGGTCTTTAAAAATAAGTCAAATGATAAGAATAAACATGAAAGATTAAACAGCAATCATAAACACCAATATACTGTAAAAGCTGGCAGCAGAGTCATGACTGCACATTCACCTCGCTCTTTGGAAAATGCCCTCAGACAGATATTTCCCTGTTATAGCAAACACTGTACAACAGCAGCTCTGCACTGGTTGTTTTGAGTCAGATTTTCAAAATATCTTATTGTTATAAAAAAAAATCAAGAGCCTCATATCCACTACCTAGTTAATATAACAAGTTATTGGTCATTTATGCTGACTGTATGGTGGCAGACTCTGAAAAAACTGCTTTTACATCTTGCTGACACCCAGTTTTCTTTCACACAGCATTCGCTGTGTTGAAACTAATCATCACCCTATTAATTAACAATTACAAAATAGTAGTTGTTGGACATGCAGTTCTCTTACAATTCACAAGGGGGTGCTGTATCAACCACGACCTTCATTGTTCTTCCTTGAGATCAAGCTGATGTAATACATACATGCTTTTGCGTAAACACGAGTCTCCTAAAATAAACCTGGGACTAAGTACACCATAAAGACACATTTTTTTCTGGTCAGCTGTTCTGACATGTTTTTTGTTGTTTGCTAGGGTCTGCATTGTAACTTTGCCTGCCTGCTGTACAGCTACCTGGTGAAAAAGCCATCAGAGGACAGAGTGAGAGACATCATCACCAAAGCTGTTAGCATCGAACAGGTCAGCTAATGCTACACATTGCATACATTATATGCTTCCTTATTAAATGCTGTTCACCTCATATTCCTGTTCATTTTGTCTGCACTGACTTATATTGCAGTGGATCAGTTGTAGCTTTACAGCAGGGGTGGGGGAACTCCAGGCCTCAAGGTCCGGTGTCCTGTAGGTTTTAAATGTGTCCTTGATCCAACACAGCTGATTTAAATGGCTAAATTACCTTCTCAACATGTCTTGAAGTTCTCCAGAGGCCTAGTAATGAACTAATCATTTGATTCAGTTGTGTTGACCCAGGGTGATATCTAAAACCTGCAGGACACCGGCCCTTGAGGCCTGGAGTTCCCCACCGCTGCTTTACAGCATGACATTCTGAAGCAATAAAATCTTAATAGGTCGTACCAGTGCTATAAGTCACTAATCGTTATTATTCATATACAGGAGTTTCTCACAGAGGCCCTGGCAGTAGATCTCATAGGAATCAACAGTTGCCTCATGAAGCAGTACATCGAGTTTGTGGCTGACCGGCTTCTCACTGATCTCGGACTGACCAAGGTAATGCTAATAATCATTAGTTCAAAACCCTCTGCACACCGGAATGGGTGAAATTAAACACAACTCCAGCACGCTGTCTCTTTTATTGCTGATACATTTATTAAATCACTACATTTCTGATGAAGGTCCGTCTGACCTTCACCGATATCTCATAAATGTGTTGGTGGTAAGCGAGACAGTGGGAGACAGCAGGTTTATTTAATTGTTTAATTAAAATAAGTGTCATGAAAAAGCACATGTCCAAGCCTTCATGCTATAGTAGCTGTAACATTAAAGCAGGGAACCTCTGAACCTCAGTGTTATCCATAGATAATCAAAAATTACCATACAGACATGTGCTGTAAATTTAATTGTGTGTTTGTTTGTTTTTTAAATCTATTAAACATTTAGTGTAAAATGAGGTATTTGGTGTCATAAGCTTACTTCTTTTTGTCTTTTTTCCTCACTTTTCTTAAATCCAAGGTTTACCAAGCTGAAAATCCATTTGACTTCATGGAGTCCATCTCACTCGAGGGGAAAACCAACTTCTTTGAGAAACGCGTGGCGGAGTATCAAAGATTCGGAGTCATGTCGAGCATGATGGACGGTGAATTCACACTAGACGCAGACTTCTAAAAACTGACATGGCATGTTACTGTGAATTTGTTACATTTGGTCAACATATTTATTTATTTCCATGCAGTTATTATACAACAGAGGTTTTCAAGTCTTACTGTAATACTGATACAGTGCTACGAAGTGAAGGCTGTACTTTTTTTTTTGTTGTTGTTGTTATTGTTTTTTGGTATGTTTTGTTTTGTTTTGTATTACAGAGGGAGAATTACTTAGCAACCGGTACAGTTTATAGATAGAATGGGTGAGCATCAGCATTTTGCCATCATGACAAAATAATGAGGGAGGTGACATAAATGAGTATTTCTTTCCTCACTGAGCATTTTGGATAATAAAAACACAGAATATATTTTTAACTTTTCTGCTTCAGGTTGCTTGTTTATATGGCAAATTGCTTTAATATTTTCTAACTTTTAGAATACAATAAAAAATGTTTTGCCAAATATGTGTAGGTGTTGTAAATGAATGCAAGAGCTAAATGTTTGTACAGCTGAGAACCAACAACAGCCTTATTCTCAAATGTATGTGACAGGTAATAAATGCGATGTGGGTCATTTTACGATCGGTGGACAATGTGGGCTTCAAAAATGGTAAATAGTCAAAAAAGGACTCTTTATTTTCTAAATTCCTGTTATGCGCGTAAGAAAAACAAATAATAAACCATCCAAAAAGTGTTTTCTTTCAGCTCAGGCATCAAAGCTACACTTTTTATGCAATACTTTGGTTGCTGTATGCTGTGACATGAGAAAGTAGACTTTATAAATATTGTTTTAGAAATTATTAACCTTTAAATTAAAGATAATCACCCTCATACTAAATATTCATACAGTTTCATTCATTTAAACAATTTTCAGAACCTACCCTTTTTTTAGTGATTTTAGTATTTAATTTTGAGTGTTTGTTGAATACACTTACACTTCGTACACTTTTCAGACAATAATTGAAACTATGTTACAAAGGCAATAAATTAAACCCTTGTGAGCTAAGCAAAACATTTATGGTTATTTTATTCAAATTATAAAGCACCAGGGTTAATATTAGAGTAACAGTGTTGCACAAGATAACATGGCTGAATGGATTTTTTTAATTCACAGATTATGACATAAATCTAACAAAAAACAACAACTCAGGACCACGGATATATTGTTTAATAATATTCAGTATGTTGTTAACATGTTTGTACAGTAATGTTTTATATGTGCAGTCACGGGATTTGACTGACACGTATAAAAGCTGTGTAATGTAATAAAGCATGAAAGTGAAGAGTAAATGCAGTTAAATAAAATTAAAGAAGGAAATTTCAACAAATTAATTTGTTGTCTTTTTGTAATGTTGGTTAAACTGGTTAGAGTGACACAATGTAGACAGGAAAAAATGGATAAACACAAAATTTGTCAAAGATTTAGTGTTTTGGAGTTAACACCTGAGTGGATTGTGTTACTTCTTTTTCATCTCACTGTTTTATGTCTTTCTTTTAAGGCTTAACAATTACAAGAGACTATCAACACAAAGCAGAAAAAGTGGGGTGTAACTGATTTTAGTTGTTATATTTTTAGGTTGTTATTTTGTATTTTAAATAATAGTTTGGAACCACTTTTTCAACAACTATGTGTACATTTAGTCTCAGGACAGGTGTAATTTACACAGCAAATGCTTGTTTTAGTATTTTGTGCATGGGTTATTTTCAAATTCATGGGTAAGCTCCTGTACTTACAGAGCGGCTCGTGTAAGTGCATGATGCTGTCGTGGCCAAACCTGTGAGTGTGAGCGTTTTAATAGTGAGCAGATGTAGTATTGATATCCTGCTGTTTGTAGCCTTGATGTTAACAGTCAGATTAGATTAGCCACTCCTCCGTTAGCACGGGCGCTGGAAATGATAGCTACAGCTAGTGTATGCGCAATTTTGAAAGATGGCTGGAGACTTGCGAGGTCTTGCGCTGGAGAAAGCCGAGCTGCTTTCCAGCCACTTGAAGGAGCTGCTGTCTTCGGGACAGGGATATGTTCGGGCTCGCTTCGGGGTTGACTTGGGTCTGAAGCCCGAGCTTTACCCGACGTGGGTCATCCTGTCCACGGTCGCGGCGGGTCTTCTGCTGCTGCTCAGTCTGTCGTGGGCCGCTGTTTGCGGCGGGCTGCTCGCCGGGAAAAAGCGGGGATCCCCGGTCACACACGGCAGCAGCAGGAGCAGCAGCAGCGGCGGCGGCGGTGAGCCCCTCAAGGCCGGTTTCGCTAAAACTGCCAAACCAGAAGAGCAGAAGAAGAAGAACAAAAAGAAAACGGTAGAAAAGGTACCGCAGGCAGCCTTTACCGAGCCGTCTAATCACAGCGAGTCAGTCACAACAAGCGCGGGTGTTCATTTAACTCCTAAACCTAAGTAATCCCTCTGCAAAACAGTTCAGTTAGACACTTATTTTATTATTTTATTAACAAAAGCCGTTAAGTTTGGCGTCAGCTAGCCAGCTAGCTGCCTGGCATGTATGAATTGACGGTCGTATAGCTCGTCGTATACTTTGTTTACACAGCACAAATTAGGCCATCTAGGGACAATCCCACGACCCACTTACAAGTGACAAAAATAAACCAGTAATCTAACTGCATATGGATGAAGGTAGGGTGTTTAATTAAGAAAGGCAAGGTGTTATCGGTGTGTGCAACCACCTGATACTCCTTTTAGCTAGCTAGTTTATACGTCATCGTTAGCCACCTGAAGCTTCAACTTTCGCTTTGACGAGTGAAAATAGTTTTAAAGACGTCCGCAATCCAGGCGCGCTTCTTTGAAGCTCGTATTTAGAAAGCGATAATCTGTTTAATCTGTTAAATATAACTTTTAAGACAAGCTAACAGACAATAAGTGTGTTATTAACCAGTAATATAAGGCTTAATAATTTAATGTAGACGCAAAAACTGTCGATTTTTTTTTAAAAGTAAGTTGGTCTTTAACACTGGGATAAGGGCACTCCCTGTTTTTCTGGGTTGTCATGCTATTATGTTTCTTATCTGTGTCTTTTCACCCCTCCAGAAGTCTCAGTCCAATGGACAGCCAGTGACTGTGGCTCAAGAGGAAGTTAAAGTGGCTGAGGCAGTTTCTAAGCTGCCAGCACAGATCAAAACTGAGAAGGTATAATCAAAATTAAGGAAATGTGAAACCAGTGGTGGGCAGAGTAGGCGGAGCATTTCCATGAATTGCTCAGTTTTGTTGATGTTTTGCAAGATAGTTTTATTACTGGTGACATACTGCTAAAACTCCACTTCTGTGCAGTGAAAAAAAAAACATTTCGAGACTACTGTTGGGATGAGAAAGGATAAATAATAAAAGACATTAAGTGCAGTAAGCTTCTTATTATGAGGTAACTTGATTGTTCTTTTATTTCTGTCCACAGAAGCAGGAGGTGCAAGCCCCGGTGCAGGTGAAGAAGAACAAGAAGAAGAACAAGACAGATGTGAAACCAGTTCAGCTTTTGTCTTCAAACGATGGGAAGGAACCTGATGACGGTACAGCTCAACCGTTGAGGCGGAAATGTCACAATAGCTTCTCATTTTCAAACAGACAGTTTAATTTTATGCAGAATGTGCTTCTCATGCATGTCCTGTCATTCTGATTGCAGCCAGACTCTTTGAAATATAGTAATGAGCAAAAATCTTTCGTAGTTCGGTATACACCACATCCCCTTAGAGTGTCGTGTTATTTTTTGTGTGCATGTGTGTGTGTGTCATCCAGGTGTGTGGGAGACAAAAGTCAGTAACCGAGAAAAGAGGCAGCAGCGCAGGAAGGAAAAGGGTCCCGAGGACTCTGGCGGTCCAGGAAGTGTGGAAGCATCAAAAACGCACGTGGAGGCAACTGTACCAGCAGCAGTTAACAAGAGGAACAGAGGAAACCATGGTATTCATGTAGAAGGAATTCACTATGTTTAAATGTAGTCACCACCCACTCTTTTAGGTACACCTGTTCAGGTGCTCATTAACACAAGTATCTAATGAGCCAGTCACATTGCAGCAACTCAGTGAATTAAGGCAAATGTATTTTATTCTAAAAAGAAGATGGTAGCATATTCAGTATGCAATTTTGATAAATAGTCTACCCGCATTATCACACAGTAATTATGTGGTAATATGACAGGTTACTCAAGCTTTCCAATCCTGTTTCAGAGTCTTTTCATTCAAGAACCACTGGAAAGGGAGATGCAGCCAGTGAAGCCGTTAAAGACAAAGGTAAATCCTTTTTTTAAGTTGGTTTCTTAAACGTGAACTTATCCAGAGTTTTAAGGTAAACCAGAGGTGAAACACACAGTGAAATTTCAATATTGCTTGTAAGTGTTGCTTTCTTGTCAGTGAACTGGTCTAAAATTCCCCTCCTGTGACATATTTTGAACAAAACTGTCACTGAGGGACTCCATGTCTTTCCTGTTTGCCTGTTCCCTCAGTTTCCTCCAGCTGGAGGAAAGAACCTTCAGTCAATGGTGGAGGCTGGAATGATATGTCCTTGAAGATCCCAGGTCAGATGAGCACTATGGAGGGAAACAAGTGGAGTGCTATCTCAGCAGCTACACATTACAGGGCCCCGCCAGAACCTCAGCCATGGGCTCAGGAGTCACAAGGTACCATCTAGATCTGAGTAAACCTTTTTACACCACAAATGTAGATATTAATAGTTTGTATGGCTCAGGGGATTGGGAAGCTCATCTGTAACCGGAAGGTTGCCGGTTCGATCCCCCTGCTCTCTCTGTCCTGGTCGTTGTGTCCTTGGGTAAGACACTTTACCCTACTGCCTACTGGTGTTGGCCAGAGGGGCCGATGGCGCGATATGGCAGCTTCGCTTCTGTCAGTCTGCCCCAGGGCAGCTGTGGCTACAACTGTAGCTTGCCTCCTCCAGTGTGTGAATGTGAGAGTGAATGAATAGTGGAATTGTAAAGCGCTTTGAGTGCCTAGAAAAGCGCTATATAAATGCAACCCATTATTCCATTATAAGAGATTCTAGACTGAACATACTGGAGGAGTTTTCTCTCTACACAAAACATTAGAGCTGATAATGAAATGAAATGACCTTTGCCCCCTTTCCTCTAGTGCAGATTCTGGCGGCCAGTCTAGCACCAGTTTCAGCAGAAGAGAGAATAAAACCAGGGCCAAAAAGCTGGCGCAAGCATAGCAGTTTAAACTCAGTGGCTGTGAGAGACCCTACTGCAAGAAACTCATCAATAATTGGCAGATGTAACCCACAAATCCTCTAAATTCTATGTAAAGATCATTTCTTAATGCTTTCCAAGTGTGGGCTGGTTCTCAGAAGACACTGAGACAGAACTGGCTGTGTCACAGCACTGGCACCTTGTTAATTGAAAGGAGGGATGAGAGTACTAACGTAATCTGGTCAGGGTGTAGTGAAAATAAGAGAGTTTGTTAATGAGATTATAACCTGAGCTAACATTTAGTAAGCAGCTATGACAGCAGATTAAATCTTTGAAAATCTAAACTTGAGTTAACTGCTGCCTCAACAAGGGCAGCCCAAGTAATAACCTGGCTTGTCCTGATGGATTATTGTCAGACAAATTCCTCCTTGTGGATGTCAAGCTCACTGTAAGCCTGCCAACGTAAACACAGTGCATTTATCATGAAACCGAGCAGGATGTTTGGTAAAACTAGAGTAAGCCTTTCTTTGTGTATAATGTGATTTTGATTTATTTAGTTATTTTGTCTCTAGGAGACTGGATTTCATGCTGTGAGGTGTTCAAGAAAAAGTGCCAGTGGAAAAAAGACGAGATAGTCCTGCCTCATATTAGAAACCACGCTGTTAACGTTTAATCTCCGCTGCAGTTTGTTTGCATTCCACCAGCATAACCTGTCTTTCTGTGTGCCGTCAGCAACAGCGTGGAGTGGCATTGATGGCCGGATAAAGGCTGACCTCAGCCCAGTGTCCTTCTCCATGCTGGGACTAAACACCACAGGTTTGTCGACCAGTCACACACCAGCTGTGTCCACACTGGAAGCGAGACGAAGCAAGTCGGTGACACTCGGGGAAAATAACTGCTGCCAGCACTGAGTGGGCGGGACCCAGGATAAGGCTTGCAAATGACGGAACTGAAGTGACTAACAATGAAAGCTCGTGATGTCGTTGATTGGCATGTGACCTGGCAGTAAATACATTACAGGGTTACCAAGGCAACTAGATGCAGAAATGTCTGCAAGCAACCAGCCATCAGCTTCAATGCGATTAATCACTTCCAGTGTGGATGCTTACTGATTGATTGATAATTGTCATGGCTAGACTAATGAGTCTACGTCCCTCATTAAAATAAATAAATTAACAAATAACCTTCTGTCTCATACAGATCCAATTTCAAATTCAGTGGATCTGCAGTGGGCAAGCCGCCCTAAGGTTGATGATGAATGGTCAGGATTCAGTAAGTAGCTATGCATCAAATCCTCCTAAAAAGATTCTTCAGGTTTTTCCATCTAACTAACTTCCATCTGTATTGTGTGATTTGTTTGGGTTTTTTTTAGATGGGATGGCAGCAGCAGATCCCAGCTCTGACTGGAATGCCCCAGTGGAGCATTGGGGAAACTATGAAGAGCCCCCCGTGTTGGTGACACCAGCTCCTGTACAGAAAGAACAGCCCGTCCCCAATAAGGTTTTTTTTGTTTTGTTTTCTTTTAATTCTGGCTTCTTACTGTACTGTTTCTATTATAGGCTTCACATAAATTGATCTGCATGTGTTATTGTTGCGTCAGGTGTTGGAGGATGAGAGGGACACAGAGGATCCGTCCGGCGGAGAAGCCAAATCGAAAAAGAAGAGGAAAAAGAAGAAGAAAACAGAAGAGGAGACTGCATCTGACGCTCAGGTAATAAACCAAACCAAGCTGATAAAATCAGGTCTTCAAGTGAATATTTAACCTGCTGTAATATAATCATTTCTTGGGTTGTAGACGGTGAGCACAGCGCACGTAGTCAACACAATACCCAAACCCCAAGAGCTTCCTGCACTGCCCTCCAAAAAGCAGAATGCCAGCATATCCTCCTCTCAGAGTAGGTTTCAACATCTCTGACTCCAAATCTGTGTTCACTGTGTTGTAATCATTTCTAAGAGCGGCTTGTTAGGTTTCATTTAAACACAAGCCACTATCTGTGGGTATATACCCAAGGTCATTATTTCATAGTTTTCTTGTGACACGCCCACCTGGTGGGCAAAAGCAGTACTGCGGTCCTTTGCCCTCCAGCCATCCATTGAACATCTTTCAGCTTCACTTAGCTAAAATCCCAGAGAGTTGCTGTTCTATCGGATGCACTAATCAGTACTTATTTACAGTTGCCAGAAGGGCGTAAACTATGGCACCAACTTGTCAACACACCTCTCCTAACCCTGCCTTACAGGCCAAATTGCACCAAACCCTGCTTCCCCACAGCGACCCAGGCTGACAGTGGCAGCTCATTTAAACTTTAGGAGTGATTTAGATGTCATTGGAAAAACACTTGGTCAACTTTATTATAATGACACGTCATTAATGTGACAAATTAATAATACTGAAACTTTTCTGGCCCTACACTTTAAAAGTCCCAAGTTAAGAAAATGTAAGATTTAAGTTTGGTTGACTTTTTTTGATCAAAAAGTCAAAGACCGTTTCTGTTTTACTGTGTCCAACTCTTCTTGTAATTACGGTAGGGTTATTTTAGCAGCCTGCGCAGCCTTTTCCTTTGTCTTTACTGTAATGAATGTACTCACACAGGAAACACGCAGACCAGCTGAGTGTATTGTAAGTCATCCCACATGATGCTACTCAGTCAATCGGATCCTTTATTCAGAGCACGTGTGAAAACAGAATAATAGGGGAAATTCAAACTGCACCTTTTCATTATATTTATTTTTTGTAAATTAAACAGTTTGGAGAGATATTGGAAACCAAATAAAGTTATGAATATACAAAGAAATTTACAAAATTTCAAAAAGCTCTTTTTTAAGTTTTAATGCAAACCTTAATCTACTTAAAATAAGAAATTAACATTTTATTATTATTTTATTAGATTATCCTCCAGGTCAGTGTGAAAATGAATTGCATTGAATTATATTTATGATATTCTGGACCTTTGTTTAAGGAAATGTTCTGTAACTGGATGCCCTTACATTTCAATTGAAAACATTTTTTTTTTTTCTTTAATCTCCGTGCAGAGAGGTCAGAGCAGATTGCGGAGCCTCCGAAGTCCTCCCAGAAGAAAAAGGTCCGAAGGGAAACATGAAGTCACTTCACAGGTCCAGACAAAGCATATGCAAATGATTGTTAAACGTGTCACATGCAATAATCACCAGGTACACAGTTCAGAGATCAGTTTCACAAACAAAAAAGTAAACAAGCAGAAGGCATCACCTGCTTGGCGAAATTCAGAGATGAAATGTAGTCCTATGGACTGAAAACTTAATGTTAATTTGCACTATTTGCTATACTGCAAACAGAGTGGAGTTTGGGGTGAGGTGGGCTTTTAGTAGAGGTACATATTTAATGACAGCAAAGGTGTTTTGTTTTGAGATTTTTTTTTGCCCCCTCTGAGAGTGTATGTAATTGTTAACCCCAAAAAATAAAACGGGTTTTAAATTTTTATTTTTTTTGTGATTTTTTTTTCTTTTTTTTTAACCAGAAAACCACACTTTTTTGTTCCCCACGGTGTTGCACTTTGTTTTGATTGCTGTGCAGCAGCCCCCCTATGAGTTATTGAAAGGTTATGGAGCAGAGAAATCTACCTATCTCACTCACATGCCCATATGTACACTGACAGATTAAGATACTCCTGCTCTTTATAGTGGGTTTGATGTGACATCCGTCATTAAGAGCTGTACTTGTGTTCAGCTGACTACTACCATTAGACACATTGATTGGTACTGATGGGTGCTACAGGACAGTGATGTAGCTGCAAAATGATATAGGCACTTGGCAACTTTGCTTTTATGTAGGAATACAACCAGGTGAAAACCAGCCTAGTCAAGTCCTATACTGGAAAGAGTTGTGTCGCCCAGAGGTTGAGGGTGTTGCATGCTCAACTTCCGGGCGACCAGTTGGTCACCACAACTACTTGTAGTCGTTACCAACATAAATATTAAATAAATGCAATCACCAGGCAACCCTAAAAAGAGGCTGCTGTCCTGTTTTTTACTCTTGCATGATTGAACCACAACTCACGGCTCTGTCAGCATACATATGGCATGTGAGTATTCTTTTGAGATAGGTTTGTGTATTCTTTTGTCTAATATTTCTGTCATTTGAGTGCAAACACTCTGCTGTAGGGTGTGTAGTTTGCGCTTTTAATGAATGAATGAGCGGCAGCTGTGGTCCATGTCAGTTACACTGGTGTTAAAGGCATCTTAGCCATAAAAGCACAGCCATTACTGTCCAACTCCTAACTGTACACTTGTCTAACTGTATGCACAAAACACAGCTTTGCTACAAATAAATGAAAACACTTCTGTCTGAGCTTCAGGGTGTCAGAAGGGAAATGTTGGGAGGCTGAAAGTTAGTAAATGATATGATGTATATTCTTTTTGAATGACAGATTGGATTTTTGATATTAAACAACTGATTCTGGATCCCCACTGGAGACTTAACTGTACATCCAGGCTGCAGTAGCTGATATGAATCACCAGGAGGCACTGTATTGTGAAGTTAATAGTGGGATTAAACTATACTGCAGTAGCACTACAAAAGTGTAATCCCTCTACTTTTATTAACAATATCGCCCTGAGTATGTCTGTCTTTTATCTGACTGGATTGTATTTAGATTTTTTTTCCATACCTAATGATCACTTCTGAACTCTTGTGATTTTTTTTTTAACATTTCTTCCACTTTTGTGCTAGAAAAAGCCATGCCATATGTACAGATTGTAAGGGCTTTTTCCAGTTCTGTAATTGCACTGTGCAAAAGGCTGTATTTGGTTCCTTTTGATTTTGAAGAAATGTTTTTACTATCTTTTGCATAATGTGAACTATTTTAACCTTTTTAGTTTGGACCTTTGTTCCAAGATGTGTGATGGGCTAAATGTTTTTGACCTAAAGTGAGAATGAGGATATACTTAAAGATATGACATAGAGCAGCTTTAACTCCACATCTAAGTTGATTTTAAACACACACACATACATACACTCACAGAATTACAGACATATATGAAAGGAATTTAATTCCATTGCCTTAACTTGTAGTTGTATAGAAAGTGCTTTGGAGTCCTTTTTATAGTTTCCATCCAATTGCAAGTTTTGATGTCAGAATTGATTTAATTTTGCATGACTTTGATAATAGAATGAGATAAAGTGATCAAACTTTTGCTTTAAATGTTAGTACTTGGTCCACTCATAGTACCACTCAGTATCTATACTGTAATAGCTTTCTGTATGGAGACAAATTGCAGCTTTCATGTGGGCATCCAGTTTAAGGGGACATTACCATGTTTTTGTGAGATGTAGTGCATCAAGGCGTCGATCAGCTGATGGTGGTAGTTGTTGGTAGACCTGGTAGATCGCAGAGGATAAAGTGATATGTCACTGTGGTTTCAGGTGCCCTTTTGTTAAATTTTTACTGATGAATATGATGATGACTCAATCAACGTATTTATATACTTGTCTCTAGGAAATGTTTTTTTGTGAATGGTTTTGTTTAATGAGGAGATAAAAATGAAATTTCTATGTTTGTTTGGTAAAGATGAAAATTAAATGAGAAGTGCTTGTATCACATTGTCATGGAAATGTTTTTTTTTTTCCTTCAAGCTTTTTTAACCTTTTTCCTTCAAGCTGTTAACTAACACAGCATACACCTGTCAGATATCGTGAAGAAGGTTTTTCGTGTTATTAACTAACACGATTATTAATTAACCTAACATGAGACTCTCATGTGAAGTGTATTGTTGATTTGTTTATTAGATTTGATCCATTACCTGTGCCTTAAACAGCTGCTTTGCCACTTTTGTTTAATATATAAAAATTAACCAAATGCAAAAACTTACCCTCCTTGGCCACTTCATTAGGTACACCTGTTTAACTCCCTATTAACACTATCTGATCAACCACTCACATGGTGGCAACTCATTTACACATGTAGGAATCAAAATGTGCTGTCAAAGTTCAAAATGAGTATCAGAATGGGGAAGAAAGGTGATTTTGAATGTGGCATTGTCGGTGATGCCAGATGGGCTGATCAGAGTATTTAAGATACTGCTCATCTACAAAGATTTTTCCAAACAACTATTCTAGGGTTTACTGAAGATGGTTCAAAAAAGAGAAAATATCCAGTTAGCAGGCCAGAGAAAGGCTCAAATAACCACATTACGACCAAGGTATGCTGAAGAGCTTTGCCTCAAACCTCAACCAGATGAGCTACAGCAGCAGAAGATCATACGAGGTGCCACTCCTGTCAGCTAACCAAAATAACCAGGGTCACCAAAATTGAACCAAAAAAAACTGCCCGATTTAATAAGTCTCAATTTCTGCTACAGCTTTCTGCTGCAGCTTTCAGATAGTGGAGTCAGAATTTGATATAAACAACATGAAATAATGGATTCATCCTGCCTTGAGCTGGTGATGGTGTAGTGGTGTGGGAGATATTTTCTCGGTATACTTTGGGCGCCTTAGTACCAACTGAGCATAATTTCAATGCCACAATTACCTGAGTATTGTTGCTGACCATGTTGAGTCCTTATCTCAAACATATAGAGCACCTTTGAGGCCTAGTGGAAAGGTAGAGACATCATGGATGTGCAGCCAAAAAAATCTGCAGCCACTGTGTGATGCTATCATCTCAATAGTGAGCAAAATCTCTGTGCAATGTTTCTAGCACCTTGTTAAATCTATGCAATAAAGAATTAAGACTGTTCAGGAGACAAAACAGGGTCTTACCCGGTACCAAGTGACCAGCCAGTGTACGACATCATGAAAGAAGTGCACTGTATGATTCCTTAAAACAGTTTGTATGGTTACCAGGAGGCTTGCCTTAAATTTACCTTCCATATTTAGCCAGGATAGCTGTTTATGCTTCTTGCAAACATTTGCACAGCAAGAATAATGAAGAGCCAATCTGGCTCCTCTGTTCAATGCAGTTTCAAGGTTTTATTTTGGAGGGGGTTTTAAGATCTGGTCAAGTGCTTTTTTAAAAAGCACTTGACCAGATGATCAGCCAGTAGCATACTCCAGATCTGACTAACCAAGTGATCAAACAGCATTACTCATAACAGTAGCAGGAATGTATGCAGAGTATTTCCTTGAAGTAGCATCATCTTTTCCAGTCTGAGATCAGTATGACCAGATCAAGATAGGAGAATTTAGATTTTGTTTTAATGATATCAATTGAAACCCTTTGGATAGACAGGTTGAGTGCAGCTGTATTAGCAAGAACATTCCTACTATTAAATGCAATGCAAATATAAATACAAAATATTATTTTTAAAAATATATAGTATTATTAATTTGCACCCTTTTAGTAATACCTTGCAAGTCCAACACATAAATTTTCCCTACTACTAATTTAGGTGATGCACACGTTGCATCATCAACATGCATACAATTTTGACATCATCTTCAAAATACTTTAAAAAATTTAAAATAAAGGTGGCCCCAAACTACTGCCTTGTGGAATGCCGCAACATATCTTTTTTTCACTCCTATAAAAACTGCCTTTAAAAAAATACTCACTCTGCCAGAGAGCTAACCTTTAATCCAAGTGCAGACTTTGAGAAATGTCATGTTTGATATTAGCAGGTAAGAGTTTATATAGTGGTATATGTAGCCTATACAGATGGTGGTCAGTGACACTGAAACATAGAAATAGCATTACTAATAGTGCTATGTTAACCATCAAGTATGGGATGGCTAAATCAATAAGTAATGCTGAATGGTACAATTACTCTGTTTATTGTTGTTAACTGTTCCCTGTTGTTCATATTTTCTTTCTAATGTAGTTTGTTTGCGGTCAAAGTAATCCCAAGTTTGGGATGAATAAAGTGAAGACTCACTGCTTGCTACAGTACAAATCTGTGTCACTAGTCAGGACTCTGTCAGACCCTGGCTACAGTGACCCTCTTGCGGCCAAAACACTGCATCCGTCAATGTGGTTAGGCAGTCGCGTGGCACGCTCACAGAGCCTGACCTCCTTCGCTTCATCTCTCTCCATCCTTTATCTCTCAGTTCATTTAGGATTTACCGGCTTTTAATCTCTCACAATCTCTGGCTCACTGTCCATTCGCATTCACTTCAGTGGACCATCATGGTTTTTCCCCATTCTTCCCTTTTTTGGGGGGGATTGTTGTGTTTTTTTCCCCCTTATTTTTGTGTGCATGAAAAGGCAGATGTATTAATAGAGAAGGTCACTCTGTAATGGATGGTACTGTGGTTGCTTAAAGCCTTGCTATGAAAAGCATTTGCTAATGCTGCTTTGAAAAAAAATCTATCCCTGTGTCTGAAATGCAGAGGTCTGATGCAGCTACAAACTAAAACAAGAACATAGCAACTTGCTCATCTATTCTAAAAAAAAGAATAGACAGTTGGACCGTTCCTTTGTTTAATAAAACTTCAGACACACTCACAATTAATATGGAAAATCTATTCAGCCTGGAAAATGGGACCATGACTTTGAGATTTTGTCTTATTCCAGCATGTCTGATCAGTGTTAAGTCATGGCAGCAGAAGAGGAAAATCCCCTAATGTGCCGATGATGCTGTCCACCCACTGGAGCTTAGCAGAGCTGTGGTCACTGGCCCATCTGTCAGGCTTGGTCTGTGATGTTTGCACAGACAGACAGAGACAAACTGGCAAGGAATTAACTGCAGTTTCATGCTCTTAACATTACAAAAAGCACATCAATCTATAGCTTTTTGAGGCTTTTGTTTAAGCAAGAAAAAAATGGTGCCATGAAATTATCTCTTTTGGATTCAGTGTTAAGCACATGGTGTCAAAAAAGAGGCCCGTGAGGGTCTCTCTTGACCTTTTGTTCCTTTTTCTGAACACAATGCTTTTTTGATTAAACAGATTTAGTTAGAAATTTATATATTGAAATAATGAAAATATATTTAAATTAATTCAGTGATGAATCAGTAATGTTTTCGGCATAGCCACACTTTTTTTCTTCTTTTTTTTAAAACATTTTTTTGAAATGGTCTTGAGTAATAGGCTTTCTGATGGTCTTTCAAAGTTTTTATTTGGACATTGGGTGCTTTTCCTCTTATTTTAAGTCTATTCCTTGTACCTAACCATGTTCAGAGGAATATTCTTTGTTTGTTAATTTACTTAACACTGACCTATGAATCATTTAAACACAAAAAGGCACACAACTCAAGGGATGAACCTGAGCTGTCTACACATAACATCTTACCAAAGAAACAAATTTGAACTGTATCTGTTGTATGTACTCTCTTACTAGCAGTGTTACTGTAATACTAGCAGTCTGTCGTAAAAAAAACATAATTTATCATCAATAAAAAAACAGCTCAGTTTGACATTTAATAGTGAAGGGAAACGGGGACAAATGGCTGAGGTATGCCAAAAATCTGCAATCACAGATCCTGTGGTGAATCCATATTTGAAATATTTGATTTAAATCAGTCATGGATTGGCCTTCGCAAAGCCCAGACCTCAACATTATTGAAGCAGTGTTGGATCATGTTGACAAAAAAGGTAACAAAAGGTAAGAAAAGGTAGAAGACCTTTGAATGGCCTTCAGGAAGCCTGGAGAACTATTACTAAAGACTACTTAAAGACATGAAAAGAAGGTTTGCCTAAGAATATAGGTGGCTATTCTAAATATTGACTTTTAAGGTCGTTGAACTGTTGAATTGTTTTGTTCTTATTTTTAATGCTGAGCTTTTTCTACTCTTTTTTTTTTTTTTACACTATTTTGTTAAACGTTTTGGTTGCTTTAACACAGGAAATAAAATTAAACTATATGTCTCGTAGAAGAGAAAACCGGACAAACAAAGAGCTGCTGAAACATTTCGTGATTATGAAGCGTTTGCATCCCGGCCAAAAAAAAAAAAAAAAAAAAAAAAAAATCCTTCTGCGGTCACGTGACTCCGGATGAGCCAGATTAACGGCTCTCTGTTTCTGTGTTTCCCACTTGCTGAAACATCTCCTCAAACGGACGCTGGATGTGGCGGCGGTGCTAGCAACGAAGACGCTATCTTTCCACCTTTTTTCGGTTATCGTAGCCTTGACTAGTCAGTTGTTTTCGACGGCATTCATGAAATAACCTGAAATTCAGTGTGTGGAGAAAAAGATGATTTCGCCGTGGGACCGGTGGTACTCGACGAGCTGCTGCCTCTGCTGCCATGTACGAACAGGCACCATTATTTTGGGAATATGGTATATGGTAAGTCCTTTTTTTTTTTCATTTCGTGTCAGGTCCCAGACGTGAATGAATATGGCTGAATATGTGTGACAAATTATGAAAATATTTAATAAATATCGAGTCACGTAAGTTAGACAGCTAACTCCCATCTGTTTTCCATGTTTTTCACTTGTTCCATGTTAAAAACAGGGTGCCAGCGTTTGAACTAATTTAAAAATGTTAGCAAAATAACCTTTAGCATCTGTAGTTTTTTTGTTTTTGTTTTTTTGTTCTTGGCTGTATAAGCATATAAACAAAGTGTCTAATAAATTCATTTCTTTT
Source organism: Oreochromis niloticus (assembly GCF_001858045.2). NCBI lineage: Eukaryota > Metazoa > Chordata > Actinopteri > Cichliformes > Cichlidae > Oreochromis > Oreochromis niloticus. Next base: position 20,011,554 of record NC_031985.2, on the reverse strand, counting down.
TTATTTTTGTGTTTCCTCCTAAGCTAATCCTAAGCTTACAGTTTTAGGGGGCTGATGCCTCCTTTTCCATCTCTCCACATGTTTACCCGGTTAAATATAGTTTGCCTCCGATATTTCCCACCCGAAAGGATAACTTAAAGTCGTAAACATAGTTCGGTAAGACTGGTGAAATCCCCGACCTTCATAAGCCTCCCTTATTTTGAGCCTAATACTGATCAACAAGGCCATAAAAAGCAACAAAAACCTCCATGAGATGTGTTCACATGAGGTGAAAGTGGTGACATAAGACCGATGAGCTTGTTCTCCAAGTCCTGTGGTTTTCTGTTGTATTGTATTGTGTGTTGTATTGAACCTGCTCAGCAGTACATCAATACCACTTTCCTTAAATTACACATAACATTAGAGCTCTAACAATCAGTGATGATTATGAGGAAAGAGGGAGAAAGCAGTTTAGATATATTGCCTTGTTTCCTATTGTCTGGCAATTGTCAAACTGATCACAGGGGCTAAACCTTCTTGTTTGTTTTTGCGGGGGGGGGGTTTGTACTCCTGATTGTCTTTGGCTTGTAAACCAAAGAACCCCTAAACCATTAAGGGGTTAAAGTAACAAAAACAATCCCAGTCATTTTATCTTTTTGAACACCTGTCTCCTAAATATATCCACACCTTGTCCTACCTCTAAATAATACCTCATTCAAGACAGATAAATAGATATTTAATTGATCCAAAAAGGGAAATTATTGTGTTACAGGAGCAGGATAAAGAATAATCAATAGTACAGTCTACAATAAATAAACAATAAATAAGTCCCATAGATGCATAGTGAGGACTTTATACTGTGAGGTAGAGGTAGTGCAAATATTTTTATATATACAAAGGTGATTACAAAATAAAAATGAGGTTAAATTAAAGAAAATATTTTTTTTAAACTGATACTGTGCAAGAGAGTAGTGCAAGTTGCATTAATAAATAATACAAGAAGGTATAACAGGAAAATAAGAGTTATTTTACAGTTGCCTGACTCGCTCAGTGCATCTTAACTTATCATTGCTAATCAGCTGTCACATTATCTGAATTACATTACTAACTGCACTGTTCTGTTCAACAGTAATATTGATTTTCCTGTCCTCACAGCTCATCAATGCGGTGGTCTTACTCATTCTGCTGTCAGCTCTTAATGACCCAGTTCAGTACCGCTACCACCTTACCAGCTCCGAGCTGGGAACTGACATCGACGTCATGGACGATGCGAGTAAGTTGCAGCTAATCCTCCCGTTATTAAAAGATAAATGTCCTCAGCGAAGCATTTAGACTGTATAAAGTCAACCCATGTCTTGTTTTAGCTCTGCCAGTTTAAGGATTTGCTGTTGTGAAGTGATTAGCTTTGTGTTTGGGGCTGTTGGTTATATAAAACAAGACAATTTCTGATATTTTATCCACAAGGGAACTGATTTATTAATTTAAAAAGTTATTAGCGGATATATAGGAGATTAAAAAAAAAACTTGGTTGCAGCTTTAAAGCAAACATTTCTGGTTGTTCCAGATGTACCACTGAATATTAGAAGTGAATGTTAGGGCCTGTTCTTGTGCTTCAGAGATTGGATTTCACTGATTGGATTTCTTGCTGTCAGCCATATCCAGAAAGGGTAGAACCAAAAAACGCTTGTGTGGATTTTTACTTTTTCTCATTCAGAATGAGCCTGTAGAGAGTGATTATGCATGTATTGGTTTATGTCTAGAAAAGCTAATGTGTCTGTCTCTCATTATTTAACAGACTGGAAATAGCCTAATCTAATGTGGTGTATCAGCAAATAAAAAAGCAGGCACAGATGTTTATTTGTTGTGTAAATTTTGCGTTGACTAAATTTTGGAAAACAGTGTGATGAAGAGCTGAAAGACTTTGAAACTGTCTGTATTTGATCCTGTTGAAAAGTAAGAACAAGATAGAATAGAAATATCCTTTATTGTCCCTCATTGGGGAAATTCACGTGTTCCAGCAGCAAAGTAACAGACAGATGGAGCATGCAGAGCCATTCAAAAGTGAAGAATATAACATTAAAAAAGAAGAAGACTGTACAGAGCAAATTTACAACATAAGAAAAAATGAATACTATACATTTATTAAAAATAGCATACTCAGGTTCAAAGAAATATGCAGCTGAGAAGCATAATTTTTTACAAAGATGTATAAAAAGTGCTGTATATTTATGCTTAAAAACAACAACGACAGACTATATCAGTATTGACATTGACCCAGAATTTCATATTTTGTGTCTGTAGGAATTTCCTGTTATTTCTGACCAAGTAAAATATGGTTGGTTAGTGGTTAACTAAGTTATACAACTATAAAGAAATAGAAAGGAAAACCCCTGTGGTGTTTACTTTACTCCATTCATCTCTTTCCATGAGAGATTCAACTGAAAATGTCAAATGCGAAGCTAGACGGTAGCGCTAGAAGCAAATTACCTCAAAGTCAGTTTTCGGTAGTTTTACACATGTAATTAAACATTTATTTCTGCAAAGTTGAAGCCAAGAATGATTATGATCAGTCGATGCTCAAGATGTATCAGCAGCATCAGTTTCGTAGCTCATTAACAGTAGTGTATGAATCTATGCTGGTGTTCGTTAAAATCAACTGTCATGTCCATGCAACTCCACGTGTTTCTGCAGCTGTAGCATCACCTGTCCTTTCTGCCCACCACTTCGTTTCTGAGAACGCTGCTCTCAGCACAGACATAGCTGAGTAAGCTGGGCACCATAGAGAACAAATCAGCGTGCATGTGTATTTTCAGTGCTTCCCCTCCAGCAGCTATCATCATCACAGTCGCCTCTGGAGCGCCACAGATACTGTCAGCGGCTACTCTGATTAAAAATGACTGCTCTAATTCTCTTTCGGATTAAAACGGTCATCTTGACAGAGTCTCCTCTCACAAAGCTTATGTGGCACTGGTTAGAGTGGTAGTCTGTTTATGTATGCGTGTATTGTTTATTGTTTATATGCGGTATGTAAGAACCTCTGTGTCTGTGTTGCTTAAAAGCATGTCTTCTGTTCCTGGGTGTTACCAGGGTGAAGTTTGTGAAGTTATGGAATATTAACTAATATAGTTCACTGTCAGTACAAGCACTTATTAGTCAGTATAGCTTCTCCCAGTAGTGATCTGGGGTCCTTCTTACACACCATCACATACACACAGATATCCTGGTTCGGCCACATGTTAGCGGATGTTTGTTGAGTGCTACACTGATAGCGACGAATGTTACATCAGGGATTCTCACAGCTGTAATGTGAACGTGAGAAGGACAACTCTTGCATAACGATACCTATATTTTGATCGTGTTATGTCCAAAGCAGATTGAGGGCTAAAGATAGTACAATTACTTAAGGTGCTTTAAAAAAAAAAAAAAAATCCATGCCCTCTTTAGAGCTGGCCAACTGCCTGTATTTTTATATCAGCATATTTGCTCCAGTTTGCATCTAGCATTGCTTTGTGATCTGTATTTGGGTATGTGATGTAGATACTAGCATGTAATCTGTGGTGTTTGCAATTATGCTTGGTAGTGAAAGATGTTGTTGGGTTGGCTTCAGGTAGCAGGAAAAGTGAACAGGAGTCTGGTTATGTTGATAGTGCACTGGAAGACTGATAATTACCATTGATCTGTATTATTGGATATCAGAAATATTTTCTTTTGTAAAACATTTCATGATATGAATATATGTTAATCTAAAAAATTCCAGCACACCTCAGCAGAAAAGCCTTCACCCTAAACGGATTTCACGGAAACAACTTGGAAAAGGTGTAGGAGTCTATAAGAGTGTTAACACATAAATATATCTTTTTAACCTGCAATATTACTCACAATTGAATTTATTCCTAGCAACCCAAATTAGTATTAAATGCAACAATTTATTTAATTTTTTTTAAATCTCCCAGCTAAATTTTGGTGTGAGCCCAGATATTCAGTGGCCTGTAATTTATAAATGTATAAATATGACTTCTTTACCTGTCACCGTTTTGTATGGTCTATTTTAAAGGATTGCAATGTGGATAGTTTACTTTAATGAGGCCACAGGGTAATTAACATTATCTTTAATTACTGGATTTATTGTGGGAGCAAAACATAAGTCATCAAAAACTCCTACAGATAAAAACGAACTGTGATTAGCTGGTCTAATCTAGTCCTACAAAATCAAACAAAGCTAATCTGCCCCTTTCAACACAGTGTGTATAATTCAAACAGAAAATTTTCATATATTTTCTAACCATTATACCATCAGAGCTTAATTGTAAAGTAGAAGACACAAAAAGCCTTTATTTCTTCAGTCACTGATCTGATCACCAATGAGTACAATGTCAGTGTCTTTCAGGGAAAGCATTAAAGGTGACATGTTCTCATGTCATTGCTTTGTATGTTTGTCTTTCCTCAGATATCTGCATAGCCACTGCAATATCCCTACTCATGATTCTTATATGTGGCATGGCGACATACGGTGCTTACAAGGTGAGCGAACAAAAGCAAATGACATTCAAGCACAAATCTAACTTGGGAAAACTAACCGAGTGTTTTTATCTGATCTGAATCTCTCCTCTATAGCAACACGCTGCTTGGATCATCCCATTCTTCTGCTACCAAATCTTTGACTTTGCCCTTAATACACTGGTAGCCATTAGTGTGGTGGTTTACCCCAACACGGTGCAGGACTATCTCCAGCAGCTGGTGAGGACTGTTTCATTCCAACTAAAATGTCCACCTTAACAACTGTCTTCATCTTAATGGAAATTTAAGATGCTTGGTTATTAGATTAGGTGCTAATGTACTGAGTAACTGAGATTTTTTTTTATTTTATATTTATTTATTTATGTTTTAAAGGGCCAGTTGTGTGTTTTAGGTCCAACATTTCTCTTTGCTTTTTTACATTTGACTTATTTCATCTTCCCCTGTCCCACTTTCCCTTCCAGCCGGGGACATTTCCATACAAAGAGGATATCATGTCCACCAACAACATGTGCCTAGTCTTTGCAGTCCTCCTCTTCATCGGCTGCATCCTGTCCTTCAAGGTAAGGATAAATATTCTAGCATAGCTTGCTTTTGTATCTCGTATAAAACTGTACAAATACACAGTAAAACAATTACTCCAGAACACACACTCACTGAGTATTTGTTCACTCTGGAAACGTCCTTTTATGATTTGTTCCTCATATTGTAGTGTAATTAAGGCAATTAAGTCTCACACTGTGCTCATCTCATAGCAGAATCAACCATATGGCATGTTTAATGAATGTGCTATTGTAAACGCTCCTCTTGAGCTCATCACACAGTCAGAGAGCAGCGGGTCAGGGACAGCAGGAAACCAACTCCCATCAAACAAATTCTCCTTTAATGCTTGGATGATTCTCCAGGCGGAGCGATGCTCTGGGGCTGTTAGACGAGATGGGGCATGAAGTTGCAGTCATCTGTACAATCAAATCAAGTTGTTTCCCTTCTAAGCTGAGATTAGAAGTGTTCTCGGCAGATATCCAAAGCCGGAGCCGGAATTTTGTGACAGGAAGCAGCCACTGGAAGACACACTAGTGGACTCGCAGGAAAAAGAGTTATAAATGTCATGTCTTAGAATCTTGAGCTTTCAGTGTGTGGGATAGTCTGGCTGCTTATTCCCTGAAAAAGTCTGCTTTAAAAAGAGCTTATAGATCTGTGCCGTTTGCCAAGAAAAATGGATTGAAACTCATTTATATTAATGGGTTGAATGTGCAGTATGTATGGGCTGCTGCCTTCTATGTAGATCATATGTGAGTCTGGTGGAAAGACACCAGATGTGAATCCTCAAGGACACATTCAGCTGTCAGAACATAGCAAACACCTGCTAAAGTCTCTGCTAAAGCCAACATCCTCCACTTGACAGCATTTGGCATAAATGTCACAGGGAGGAAGAGGAAAAGCTGGAGGGAGAAAGGAGCTGAAGATGAAGCAGCAGAGGAAATGTGAATGGATGAATGTTTCTGTGACTAAAGAGAGAGAGAGAGAGAGAGAGATAAGAGGCATAGAAAGTAAAAGGACAAGATAGTTAATTGCAGATTTTGCCAGGCCACTGTGCAACTACTCATTATTTTCCTCATAAACAAACAAAAAAAAATATTGAATAGTGAACAGAGAAAAAATGATGAACAAAACCAATAAACATTCCCAAGGAGTAGAGCTAGCTGTGTTGTCAGCATTTTAAATATATGTAGATTGTTGCTTTCTGTGAAGAAGTCAGCTCATAAGATGCAAAAGTAATTGGCTATGCTCTGCTTGGCTTTCTTGTTAGTTGCTCTTACTGCTGGCAGAGGACTCAGCAGGCTGCTCACATACACACACATACACAATGGAACTCCTTTTCCTTTGCCAAGCTGAACAAACCTAAACCTCAGTGCAGGCAAAGGCTCAGAGAAACAGGAGCCTTTAGTCAAATGTTAGAGGCACATCCAGGAAAATGCCCAAACATAAAACTGTCTTAATTTTTAACAGCTGAATTGAATCACCATGTGTCACCAGTCTGTAACAGCAATATGATGCATCTCTGCCGTCGTCATGCCTAATATTGATAAATGGATGAGATCACAGCGAGCAGCATCTGTAATGATGAAGAGTGTTTCTAAAGGTTATTGTGTGTTGTTTGCTCTCACCTCCTGTGACAGGCCTACCTGATCGGCTGTGTGTGGAACTGCTACAGATATGTGAGCGGCAGGGGCACCACGGAGGTCCTGGTTTATGTCACCACAAACGACACCACGGTGAGTCCGCTTAGCCACCCACCAGCATCTCACCTCAAGGACACACTAACAGTCCCTCTGCTGTCAGAACTTCATTTTATTGCATTTGCGCAGCATTGATTTTTACACATTGGTTTGAAAGCTCTCTGTTCATTATGTTAGCAAAAATGTACACTTAGAAAAGTCACTTTCATCTCGTTGTTTGACACATTAACTTCACTGAAATATATCAAATTCTAGTCTCGACAATAATCAGGGATTATTTAGCTGTAATAAAAATATAAACTCTTCACAGAAGAGCATTTTAGTAGGAGTTTTTCATAGATTTTTCATAGATTCAGAATGAAAAAAATCAAAGAACTCTAAGTCACTTTGATTTAAATACATAAACAAAATAATAATATGGACAAAATAATGGTTATAGATTGGTTACTGGTTATAGATTTTAAAGTGTAACTGTTTAACCTCAGATTTAGATGTTTTCTTCGGTGTCTGTGTTATTTCAGTTAAATTATCTATTAAAAAGAATGCAGAAAGCAAAGTGATGCATTCACAAAGTGAACTTATTGTCTCTTAAAATGTTTTTGTTGGCTGTACATGAAACCAACTTACAGTAGCACCAAAGTGAATGTTGAAAATGTTTCTTTAAATACGGCAGTGACCGAATTTGTGTTTGATAAATTTGACTTTTTCAAAGGTGGAGCTGGTATGTGTTGAGCATAAAATCTTGTAGAGTCCAACGTTTTATATAAATACATAATTACTATATAGTAAGGGTTAACCAGTGAGGAGCTATTATATTGAGAAATTAAAATGATTCAGATTAAAATGTATAAATTGTCTACATGTGTCACATTATGTACTTAAGTTGCATTGCAGGTTATACAGTGGCTAGTAATTGTATTTAAATTCTTTAATGTTAGTTTATGCTGTATATAGTCAGTGATGGGACACTGTATAGTAGACCCTGTAGGTTGTCCTGAGGTGTGATTGGCTGGCTTTTTAGAGTTGGGTATAGTCCACTCCACATGCCCCCCCCCCCTCAGCGTTCACTCACAAGGTTTTTGAAAGGCTTTACCATAGTCACGGTTTCCATTTGTCTGTTTGTAATCCTCCAGGATGATACACAAGACATTAATCTGTCTCACAGCCGTTGTCGTCTCAGTACGCAGTACTTCATCTGTCACTTTGTCCTTGTGCCGCCATGGCCCTGCTGCACGCTGCTGACGTTTTTCACCTTGTGAAACAGACTGCACACCCGGCAGCTAATCCAGCAGGGGCTGAAGTCATATTGTGTATCATATGGCCTTTTAGCAACTATCAGATACGTGCCAGTCACTCTGTCCACTGTCTCTGTGGAGAAACAAGTTGTGTTTATTTTAGTGGAATTAAATTAGAAGATTAAGAAAACAAGCAAATACTTAATCTAGAATTATACTGACTCTTAGATATATTCGAAGAAAAAAGACAATAATTTAGCGGGTCTAGTAGATTAGCAGGTAAATGTAGAGTCAATGCCTTGATATTAGACTTCTTTATGTCCCCAGAAACACACCTGGCAAATGTGAAGTAGATCAAGGTCAACACAAAGAGACACGTACAGAGATTCCTTCATTTATTATTTATAAAATCAGTGAAAATCCTGTGAAAATCACAGTGAATGTATGAATATACCTAAACATCTAATTAAATACAAGAAACAAATCTAAAAAGAAACACTTTAGTTGGCTAATCTAAACCAAAACATCTGTGTGTATATGTAAATGTATTAATTTATCATTGTGTATATAGTTGGATAAATGTTGACTAACAATCCAAATATTTATTCAGAGTATTTATTTAAACAAAAAAGAAAGACTTGGAACAGCTGAAAAACCTGAAGGCTGCAGCATAAGCATTGTGAATTTCAATACGAGAGCTATGTGACAACAAATGGTTTAAGTTCAACAAATATTTGTGTCACATAAACAGGTTAAAATAGTTTTCGTTGGCCTTAATAATGATGAGGATTTATCGCTGTGTTTCCTGTGTCCACACACAGCTGAATGGAGCATTGCGTCTATTTTTACTGTTATGGAGCTGGAGGTGTGTCTAAATGGCTTTTTACAAGCACCAACATCAAGTACCCAGCTGTTTATCTGCAGTGCTTTTATATAAATGCCATTAAAATGCACAAGGGTCGTTTCTCTCTCTCTTTCTCTGGGATTTTTTTCTGTCCCTTCTCTTTATATTCCTCTGTCCTTCCTCTTCTTCTGGACATGTTACATAATTGTCTGCTTGTCTGCTTTATTTCAAACCCTCTCTGTGATATGTTTGCCGGCCATCCCTGGCTGTTTCACAGTTCCATCTCCTTGGAGCGTTTTCTTTTTTTCTTTTTTTTTCTCACTCTTTCACTGAATTAGCAGCAGTACTGGTTTTATAACACCATTGACAGAGAAGGAGCTCTGATAGAGAGAGGAGTGCAGCCTGGCCTGTAAAGCAGGGCCCTGTGTGTGCGTTTGTGTGTGTGTGTTATCCTTGCAGCTTGTCTTCTATGGGTATGAAATAAGGGTCTATTGGATGGAGAGGAAAAACTCCAAAGGAAGCTATACCACTTTACAATGTGATATGGTGTAACGTGTTGCATATTTAGCAGGTGAAATTTAAATTCTGCAAAAGTAGTGTCCAGTTACAACACTTTAAAGTAATCTTATTACACTGTATTTTAGTTTATAGAAGCAAAATGTTTATATTTGGGTTATATTCCGGTTTTATTGTATATAAACGAACTTGGACCTCTTATGGAGTACCTCAGTTTCTTTTTCTCTTTCCTCTACACACCGTACAATATGAAATATGTACAGTACATTTTAAATGTAAATGGCTTTAATTGTTTGTAGCTTCGTTTCACTACAATGAAGCTCTTTGTCTAACAACAGCATAAACACAGCATCCCATGGACCAGTTGTTCATATTTTTGGCCCCCTGCTGTCAGTAAAAGGGTACAACATGTAGGCTCTGGATAATACCAGCACATCGCTTTCAGGCTCTGGTCACACAGCCTTAGAGACCATTAGCAACCGCCTGACAACCACCAGTTGCCAGGGAAAAAATGAGTATTTGTCAACTGGTTGCTAGATGTTGCTGGCAGTTACTGTGAAATCAGCTGCTAAAGCTCAAGTGACACAGGCTCTAGACACTGGTCAGTGATCCCCTGGTACCCACTGCTTGCTAGGGAAAAATATGTATTCCCCACTGGCTGGTGAGTGGTTGTGTGAGGCTTCTTTCTGTATTTATTGTTCAGAGAGAAGTCTATACCGCCCTGAAAACTCTTTGCATGGGCCACCTAGCATTTAGGTGGTCGCTCACAGTTTGTATGGATGGTGCCAACTTGTGTGTAAGCACTCGCCAAGTGGAAGTGACAGCGAAGAGTGCCAGCATGTTTTTAAGTGGTGATTTGGAACTGAGCTACTTTTGTTTTCTTATTTCAGGTTCTGCTGCCACCATACGAGGAAGCTGTTGCCATCCCACCGAAGGAGCCTCCCCCACAGTATATGGAGGCATGAGATATGCCCTCACTGCTGGATTATGTACCCCAATCCTCCGACCACATCTCCTTACAGCAGTAGGACTCCAACGCTGGCTGCATCGTGTTGGAAAAACAATGTCTTAGATGCTGGTCCAGCTTGGATTCCTGCCAAATTTAGAGTAAATTAGGCCGACCTGAGCCAGTATTGCCATAAACTCTACTCCCCTCCACCACCACCACCCTCCCGGTTGTTGTGACATATGTCCCCTCTTCTCGTCCCCTTTGTCCTCTTCCAAGGACAGCATCACATCAGCTTTCAGACTACAACCCCCACCACCCACACTAATTCAGCCAATCCTCTGGATAGCTGCTGTTCCTTGGAAGTGACTCCTGCACGCCTTGATAACCCGACTTAATGTGCACTTTTCTTCACGTGAAAAGTGCAACGGTTTGGCCACCAACTGTTAACCCAAATTACTGTGAACCTCTTTTGCAGTGTTTTGTCTAGAAACAAACTACCTGAATAGAGACAAAGCAACAAAAATAGCGAGAAGAAAACTTACATTATTAGTTATACAAGAGCACTTTTTTCAGAAATTGAAAAATTTCCTTAGTTGAATGTAATTTTTGTAAGACGTTTTTGTATCACAGTAAAAACTGAGAGAAAACACAAATACTAAAAGGATCTCCTGTTCTTATAAAATATCTCCGGCGTGCTGATGTTGCTCGTCCTGCTGGGAAAGTGTTTCGAGAAAGGTTTTGTGACCGATAATTACTCTTGTCTTCCTTTTGTATCCACAGTATGTGAACCCATAAGCCATCAACTGGCTGTGTAAACCCCGTTCGCACAGTTGATTTAAATCCCAGTATTCCATTTTGCCTTCCTCGCCACCTCCTTTGTATGTTCAAAATCAAAAAAGTTTGTGATAATCCAGTGAAGACCTTAGCACAAACCTGACACACATTCAGAAACCCTATACACAGAAACGTGTGTGAGTAATGATAATGATAAATATATGGAAATGTTCCCATCTGTCTTGTGTTCTGGTCGAGTTTTGGCTGCAACAGCATCGACTGCGTCTTTTGTACATGGATCATGGTGTGTGAGCTGATCTTTTTAGTTGAGCTAACTTAGCTGGGCTGAGGGCATTTCCTATAAATACTCTGTGACATGCTGTTGCACATGCAGATTCTATGTGTGTGTTTACATTTTTATGTGCGCTTGCCTGCGTGTGACATTATCATGTAACTCCTAGGTCACGTATGTGTTGTAACATTTAGTTTTCCCATGCGGCGATGATTTGATGAGATGTTTCCCTCGTTGGTGGTTTTCTTGAAATGAAAACATTGGATGGGACTCTAAAGCAGTAGCTCAGCATAATAACACAAAATCAGTATACATTATATGACGCTAGTTAAACAGTGCAAATGCTTGTCCTTTGTCAAGAACCGTTTAGGAAAACAGTCAGTAGACAGTAAATAATGTATTTAATCCGTTTACATGAATTACATTTTATTATTCAGTCTATGCAACAGTGCATTCACCAACTTGTTAGGCTTGGAAATACAGATGTGGTCAGAAGTTCGCATCTACTTAGGAGCTGTGGGAAGGCCATTCCATAAGCTTAAGGTTATCCTGCTCTATCCATGTGTGTTTAGGATCATTGCCCTGTTGGAACAACCCAACTGTGTGACAATTTTAACTTGTGCAAATCTACAATTCTCCTTAGAGCTTCACTGAGATAAGCTGTATAATCATTCATCCCTGGAAAAACAACAGCTCAAATATATCATTATAAAAGCCGAAACATAACCTAACATTCATGTTCAAGATGAGTGTGTGTAAACTTCTGACCACAGCTGTACATGCACCATGAAGTAGTTTTGTTCCATTTGATACTAATACTGTAGTCCACAGTGTAGCCATATGTCGGCCCCTCTGTCCTCGTCCCTGTCTGTGTGAATTATGGCCGCTGCTTCTGCAAATCCAACAAAGCTGAACATGAAATTGCACTTTAAACTCAGTGTGGGCTCACTGAAAACTGCTGTATCTGTGGTTGTTTTTGTGTTTTCCATCTTTGTTGTGTGATCTGTCTGCAAAGTTGCAAAGGTGAACATTTTCATGAGTCTGGAGAATTTCTGCTGAGTTTTGCAGGCTTTAATGCTTGGACAGTGTCTGAACCAGTGGATGGCTGATGGCTGTTTTTTTTTTTTTTTTTATTAGTCACTACGAGACTGTTCTCCTCTCTTTTCTTGTTGGATCTGCATGAGCTCACGTCTTTAATTCTGAATAATAAAAAAGCTAAAACATCTAGTCCATGCTGAATTTGAGTCTGTTTTCGAGGGGGGAATTATTTATAGAGGAGCTGTTATGCTTTAAATTAATTTCTTCTTTTTCCAGGAAGTGTTGATTGGTTTTCACTTAAAGTGAAAGCACCACAGAGAGCAGTTTTACAACCAAAAATTACAATAATAGAGAGATCAGGCTCTAAATAGTTCAAACAGGGTCCCCATGTTAAAGTCAAATAGAAATATGCCATCCTCCAATAACCAGTCTATGCTCACCAACAATGTAGTAAGATGCTCTTCCCTTTGGCAAACATACAGTCTCTTACTTGTAAGTTATTGTTATTCATCTAGCAGGAAACCCTAGAATGAGACACATCCAGTTTCAAACCTAATATCTTCAGTCTGATAATACATTAGACCAATATCTGTGCAGTTTATCATGTGACCTGATACAATGAGTATCATCATAACTACATTCAGCCATGTTGGTGAGAGACAGGGATTGAAATTAAAATAAATTAAACATCTTAAGATTCTTAAGATACATACAGTTGTAGAAGCTTTTTTTCCACAGTTGTGAATAATGAGCTCACCCTGTTTGAAAATAACCTCTGCATTGGGTTTTAAACGGTTTCTCTCTCCTCTTGGATCTGATTGATGTCAGTGGCCATCTGTTTACAGAGAGCAGCCAATCAGAATAAAGCTGGCTTTATTGGGAGGAGCTCAAACTAGTTTTGTATACTGTGATGAATGGGAGCCCAGTGTAATGGGCTTTTTTTTTTTTTTTTTTTTTGGAGGTGGGAGGACTTAGTCCATTCAACATGCTGACACAGAAAATTATCAAACCTGTGCTTTTCCTAAGGCATTCCATTTGGGAATCACCGCAGCATGTGATAAACTGAATCATATATCCCAGCTGATTTCTAGCCCCATGTTTCAATTCTTGGATTAGTGGAGTCCAAAAATAAAAACATGGAGCTGAAACTGAACATAGCCAGCTAATTTAAAGAAATACTGTTATCTAAATAAAGCGTGAAATATGTCTTTTTATGTGTGTGTGTGTGTGTGAGAGCTTTTTTCAAACTTAGCCAGCATTTTTTTTCTCCTCATACTTCAGCAGTAGCTCTAAATCTTTAAGCAGCCTTGTTTTGAGACTACTGGGAGGAAGAAAAAAGGCCCTCAGAGCAACTGTGGACAAACAAGCTGGCAGATGAGAACGGATTTAAAATGCTTCATAATGGAGGCCGGCATTACCTTGGGTCTGACGGTGCGATCCCAGACAGACAAGCTCACCTACTTTCTGCCACTGGGACGCTAACAGAAAATAAACTGGGTCACATTTTGTCCCTCTTCTTGCTGAACTGCTTGTCCAAGCCAGGGCTGCAGCACTGACATCTGATTCAAAAGGACTATTTTTGAAAAAGGACACAATAGCCAGAAAGGGCTGTTTTGGTTTTTTTTTTTTTGTATTTTTCTTCAACATCTGGCAGAAGGATTTGTACAGAATGACCTCTATAATCCTGAAATTCTTCACCAAAATGTTTTTCAGGATTATTTTAACCAGATAAAATGAGTAAAGAGATTTACTGAATTAGAAAAGAGAGACCTAAAATAGCTCGGTATGTGCAACCTGACAATGAGGGAAGTGTAATGGACAAAGATCCCAGTAAATGTCCACTCAGATTTAGAGTAAGTGATGCTTTTTACCACTGAAAAGTAAAAACATAAATAACATACAGGGCCTGCCAATGTGCAGCAAAGAACTTTAAGTTAAAAAGTGACATTTATCCCAGAAAAACAAAAACTCATGTGGTCCCTGCAGGCTGTGTTTCTATTTGTCCTGCTGCTTCTTCACACTAACGTGAATCTTATTCTGCAGCATCCTTTGACAGGGGCGTAATTTCCGGGGGGTTAGGGGGTTATGACACCCCCCCCCCCCCCCTCTCAATAATCAGACCCAACCAAAATAACCCCCCCAATAAAATTATGAATGATCTTGCATAAATAGGCTGTTGATTTTTACTCATTTCAGGTATTACCAGCAAAATAGTTGCATGTTTAATCATCTGGGAATTTACCCAGATTTATTTAGTTATTTAGACAGAGATTTTGACCCCTCCCAATGTTCAGCACAAAGTTACACCGATGTCCTTTGATATCGTCCTCATTTCACACAAGGCACCTGCTTCATTAGAATGATATTACCAGAAATTATTTCATTCAATTTAATTGGGAAATGAGAAAATGGCTTAGAGAAACAATGACTGGAAAGAAACTGGGTCAAAGCACTCGATGGACGATGGACAGCTTGTATCTCTCTCTGGGTCATTGGGCAGGTGCAGCAAACTTACTGTTACAACATCTAAGAGATTAATTTATTATATCATCGGTATCTTTCAGCAGGTTTTCAGGCACTGCACTAAGCCCACATGCGCATAACATTCAAATTTGCACTAAATAGTACATCAAACACATTTTGCCAATATACTTCCATTCTAAGTTCATGTATGCATTTATAACTGATGTTTGATTATAGCTTTAAATTCGTCTCATGGTATACACAGCAGTAAAAAAAACTAGTTCCTTCAGTAATTTGATTAAACATGTGAAAGATCACAGTCCCATATTTCCCACAGTAAGTAAATGTATTTTAAAGCACCTTTCAAAATACAAACTGTGATGTGCTTTATATCAGATAAAACCAACAAAATAAAAAACAAGACCATGAGTGAAATGAAACAGTTTCAGAGAGAAGATAGAAACACAGCAAAAATGCCACCCGAATGCCAGTTTATAATGACGAGTCTTTAGCTGCTTTGCAGGGCTGGACTGGGACAAAAAATTGGCTTTTGACTAGAGACCGGCCCACCAGGTATTATAGGAAAAGCCATAAAGCCATTGAATGAACTAACCTTATGAATAAAATAAAGTTCACTATCAGTAACATCATAGCACCCACCCAGCTGTATAGAAACTCCGTCATGTTAGTACGGAGTACGAGTTATTGTAACTGACTGTAAGAAGTCAGCACAACGAAAATAAACTGCACCTAAACTTGGTTTATATCTGACCCAGACAGACTGCAGTTCATAACTTCTCACCTGAAGTTCAGTTCACCTGACACTCGGACCGGTGGCCGCCTCGGGTCTCTCCTCCTGCTGCCTCCCCTTTCCCTCATCCACACGCTGGCCTCTGTGGAAGCTCCACCACAGTAACCACCAAACAACTGAGTTATTTTTACACATCTGCCAGCATCTGGCAAATACACCACCGAAAGTCTCACCTTGAAAGGCATCTTTACTAGTCTGCTGCATTCAAGCCTCGAACCAGAGCCAGTTTTTATTAAGCCCTGCCTGCTGGGGATGTAAGATATGCGTGGGGGGTTACCAGCTTTATTTTTTTTTTATTCTGATCAATGCTAAACACGTATGGTGATGTTAAAGTTTAAAATCACTAAGTTGGCCCATGCACATCTCCATTGTTTTAAGAAAGATTTGGATACTTTGTTAAAATGTCATTTTTAATGTGGTGTTTTCTAAAAATAGGCTCATGTCTATGGGAGATAAACCCAGTGTGCTCAGAGCCTTAAGATCACATCACATTGTCATACTCAGATTGCTTTCTCTGCTCCTCAGGCAAACTTTCCTTTATTTTGTCATGTGTAAGGCCCTCGTGTCTATCTGCCATTGCTCTGAATTGTTCATGGTTCCCTGAGTGGTTCTCTGTCAGATGAAATCCTTTCTGTAGCAGGCTTCTCCTTTTTAATACATCTGATGCAACTGCTACAATTTAGGGCACCAAAAAAATAAAAAAGGCCCAAGTCAGCCTCAGTCTGACGTGCATCAGCAGTTAAACATGAAAGGATTAATCAGCTTTATCCACCCACGCTACCAAACTGCCCTTCAGCAAGGCACCCGCTACAGCAGAGGATTTTTGCGGCTGCGCCGTGACCTCTGTAGAAGTAAAAAGCTACACAGAAACTCCACAGCCTCATGGATTGGTTAACACCAGTTATGCGTTTCAGTGACTGGCGGGAGCCCTGCTACATGTGAACTCACAGCATGCAAGACTTGTCCAACATACTGATGTTACACAAGCGCTGAGAATTGATGCTGCTCATCACCTACACTTGTTCATACTGGTTAAAATCTCCAGATCAGTTACCAAAAAGATTAAATCGACAATATTAATCTGAGGCTTTTAAAGAGTGACTGACAAACAGGAGGCTAAATTTATTAAGTCTGCATTTAGAGTAGGGGTTTATTTTAAAAATCAAGTCAGCTAGGTTTACAAGAGACCCTGCACCAGTTTGTTTTTGGTTCTAGCATTGAAGATCCAGAGGACATCAACTGTATGTGTAACAGATGTAGCAAACACCTTCTAAAGCCTTTAATGCCTCTGACTGGAGTGTCCTTACTCAATTACAGTCACAGTGCAGCACACGGTCATCCCTATGCTTTATGTAAGTGAGGGGGAAACAAAATAAAACGGCATAATTTTGACTGTGATAAATGGTCAGATCCTGATGGTTTATGAGGTGACAATCCTATGAAGAAAGATCTCTTTAAACAGCTTCCTGTAACTGTCTACACAGGAGAGAAAATGTTACAGCAATCAAAAATGAAAAGACAACAGCTTCTTTCTGTTAACACCAACTTTATTTATAACAACAGATCTACTGAGCAGGCTGCTGCTGTTCCGGCATGCTCCTGATGATGTCAGAATCGCCTGAAGAGCAAAAGAGGAGCAGAGTCAGTGGATTTGAACTGCCACATATACAAAGACGCACTCTTATACCGCCTGAAGAAATGCTGCATGTCTTTAAATACCCCACACAAATAAAACAATAATGACATTGTGAGGATAAATGTTGCTACTGGAAGATCTGACTGTAAAGTGCTGGCAGTTCAACTAAAAGCTCTGACTAGCAGTCATCTAGCAAACCACTAGTCTTGAGTGGGACTAGTGACAGCATCTGCCTCTAACAGGCTCAAGAGAGAGGGAAGAAAAAAAAAAGGGGGGGGGGTGTCAATCTACTCCCCAGGGAAGTCCACCATATCAGTGTCAGATCTGTCATTTTTGACATATTTACTGTCATTTTAAAGCTCGTTTTGAATGTGACGCTGATTCATGGATTCTGGTCATTTGTTCCAGTCTCTTTTCAAACATAGACCTACAAACAATCATTCCTCCTGGCTACTCTCCATCTTATGTGTTAAATGCTATCACTCTAGTACTTGTTAACTAAGATAGTTACATCTGGAAAGTTTAATACCTCCTAGAGAACAAAAATATTCTTTTGGCTGAAATTCTTATAGATTTATGTTTGTGAACTCGCCGCCCACAAATCAATTTAACTTGCAGGCAGTGATGCACACCAGCTGGTGCCTCAAACATCCCACTGGGCTTTTTTAACATTTTCTCCCACAGTGTATATAACATCTAATTCCTGTGGAGGTGAAGAAGTGGTTCAGTGAAGATGGGGTTCAAAACTAAAATGAGTACTCACCAGGGTCGATGATAGCCAGTGTGCACACCCTGTAGTATTTGCCGCAGGCTGTGCCCAACTCGATGTTGTTTCCACTGTAATGGTGGACACCAGTCTTGGCCAGCATAGCATAGTATTCAATCTCAGATTTCCTGGACAGGTAATAAAGGTAAATGTGAGCCAAATGCACATGTGGTCAAATACTGCAAAAAAGGGTAAAGCTGACACAAGACAATTTAAAATATAAAGAAACAAGTCCAGATAAGTACAGCCATAGATCCTTCTAACACTTGATTATACTGACTGTAGAGAAGTTTCTGCACATTGTTTTTTGAATTAACCAATTTATAATCAACATTTAGATGAAATCTGTTAAAATTGTAACGAATATCTCAGCATCTTCTACAAATCAATATTGGAGACAATTAATGTACAATAAATAGAGATCCCAAACTTTTCTGAATTATGAGGGGCATCTGCTAGCTGTATCACAAGAGTATGATTACATCAAACATGTAACTGTCCTTACCTACTCAAAATTATGTATACTTTTGTGCCTCTGCACTAAAAGACAGCGCAACAAGTACAACCTTCCAACCTGCACAGAAATTACAAGGATGGGACCAACTATCTGATAGACCCCCTGCCCCAGGCCTGCAGAATCTTTTCAAATTCCTAACTCCCTATTTACCGGTGAGTCGAACAAAATGACATCACAGAAGTAAATTCTGGGGACCTTGGCATCCAAGCGACACATGTTAAACCAAACACACACACACACACACACACACACAAATGGAGAACGTATCACCACCTTCGCAGGGAGATTATAGATATGAAAATCTAAAGAACTGGGATGTATAATTTCTAAATAACATCTGCATGTGTGACGATGTTTGTGTAAAATTTTGTTCAGAGTGGCCCTGGAGACAGGGTACATACAGACATATATACATACAATATGATAAATGCAGTAAGATTTAGAGAGAGAGTTGATAATTGGTCATTTACTTTGCAGGTACACAGATTCTTACTATGAAAAATTAGTTGAACTATTTATGTTTTTGCTCATTATTACATCATCTTTGAACATTTAGCCTGAATAATACTGATGTGAAACAACAAACAATGGAAACATCCACTGGTGAATGTCGTCTTATTCACTAGCACATATGTAGCATCTCAATAAGGCAATACCAATTTATGTTTGCATCAGTGCCCTCCTATTAATTAACCTCACTTCACTTAAATTTGATTTTTAAAAAATAATTCCCTTTATTGTTAAACTTGTCATAGTTCCTCATAGCACACTGAATCCCTTTCAATTCCTTAGCTAAAATAGTGTGTAGAAAGATATGTTTAGGAAAGTCTTAATATACCTGAGAGCTGGGCAGTTGTTGGCCAGGATAACCAACTTGGCTTTTCCCTGACGGATCATCTTCTGGGACTGTTTGTAGCCCAGGACGTATTTTCCGCTCTTCATCACCAGCTGGAGACGGGAGTTGATGGACTCCATAGACTTTTTCTGAACACAGACACACACATAAATCAAAATCTGGAGTCGATGACAGCACAGGAGCTACACACCTCTCACACTCCACTACATATCGAATCTAATAAATATGACAACTATAATAGGACACATAAAAAACGCACACATTTAAACATGTTTTAACTTTATATTAAAGGGGGAAGCGTCCATGTTGTTGTCGTCATTTTCTGTTAGATTTTATGAATTAGCATTAGCTCTACTGCCGGTACAGTTAAACATGAACTAAACGGGCGGACACTAATAAACACTGTCGTAACAATCAAGTATTTTATAAGATTTAAAGCAGCAATAAATCAACACTAAGTGACACGACACTGAGTAGAAATATCAAGTTTTAAGCGGAGTACTACGGCGCTAGCTAGCAGGCCCCGGCAGTTACACATCTCCACGTGAAGCCTAGCCGTGCAGTAGCGCGTGCATTCCGGCCTCGCTCACCGTCTTCTTTGCGGCCACCATGTTTGCGGTTTAGTCCGGACCGGCCAACCTGCGGGCAGAAGGAGGATAGCAGAGGACTGTCGTTAAAGAGTGGGTCACAGCAAAATGTGAAAATGTGGCGAAAATCATGTTTATTTTATAAATAAAACTCGGAGCTCGTCTTACTGTGAGTTAACTCCAATATGGCCTCGGAGAGAAAGGAAGTCCCATGGTGCACTGCGCTCGTATCACTTCGGCGAGCATGCGCAGAACAGGACTGGGCAGGCGGCTAAGGGTAGTTTTCTGATACTTCTGCGGTGAGATATTTTGTGCACAAACGCGTCTATTTGAAACATTTTACTTAGCCTTTTCTTTTACTAAAAAATTAATTAATTAAACAATATTTTATGGCCAAACTTAAGCAAACCTGTGGTGTTTTACATTAAAAAATATGTATTATGGTAGTCTTTAGTATGCACTAATATTAAAAACAATGCATAAATGGATTCATACAGTTAAATGTCATTTGTATAATATAATAAAGAATAACTCAGAAGATTAACTATTTTTTAATCATAACTTAATCAGTGTTAAAAAATTGTGTGTTGTTTAAAGATTATACTTTCCCACTTGTGCTTTTATTTTGAAATCCAGTGCAGCGAATGGCAGCGATCTGAGTCCTCTTCACCCAATGTCCTACTTTTTAGTATCAAATCAATTATCGATTATTAGTTTGATTTGTTATGAATATTTTCTATACTTCCAACAATCAAATGGTGAAGGGAATCTTTTTAACTCCGTAATTTGCCTCCAGTTCATTGGGTTCAGTGTCATCTTCATGTTTAAAAACTAAAGGCTGACATTGCTCCCCCAACTCTGGAATAGTTTGCCACTCCTCATAAGAACGTCAGCAATTTAAAAAATGAAATCAGCTCTTAAGACCAACATATTTTCAGCTGCTTTTGGTCAAGTCTGAGGTCCCGCATGGATTGGTCACACAAATGTTTTCTATTATTTTATTTGACTGTCTATATATATATATGTGTGTGTGTGTGTGTGTGTGTGTGTGTATATACATATATGTGTGTGTGTGTGTGTGTGTTTTTATTGTTATTTTTTTAATTAGCCATTTTATTATGTTGTCTGTTTATGTAAATGTAATTATGCAATTAGGCTCTTGAGACCTGAATTACAGATTTGTGCGCCTGTTAAGCATTTTGGGTCAACGCCTGTCTGCTATATAATTAAAATGATCTCGACTTAAATTCTAATATTACAGTTAAGCAAGCTAATTAATATAAAAAATGACAAACTCAACTCTTAATTGCCCCTTGGGGATAAAGAAAGTCTTTCTGATTCTGAAACTTAAGGCTAAATTAAATATTTTGTAAGCTATTCTCTACCAGCATTAGGGCTATTAACTATTGTTATTATTTACTATTGCTGTTTGCTCAGTGGCACGTCGGCAGTAGAGCTATTTGTTAGTGTGGCGAGAGCGTCGCGCTTCACTTTCCCCGCCCCAAGAGGTGGCCTTTGCGCTCTGACTGAATAATGTATTTTCGTCCCTGAGCCAGCCTTAGGGAAACAGCCTAAGTTACAGTACACAACAAAAGCCAACATTTCACCTGCGTGCCCAACTGGAGACCTGCAACCACAACACAACAACCTGAAGCCGTTTACTGCAGGAAATGTGCGTAATTACGCACGGGACTGAAGGAATTTAGCGACCAGACGGTGCGTTTAGGCTGTCCTCCGAGGGTTTCTCATTTTACAGAGGCGATATATATGCACGACGTCATCAGTGCAGGCACAGTCAGTCCTCACCTCTCAACTTTGAGCTCACAGTCCTCTGTGTGCACAGGGCAGGATGGGATGCTCCACCAGTACCCAAACTTCAGCGGTAGATACGACTCGACCAAGCGCTAAGCCCGAGGAGAGCAACGGAGTCAGCACTACAGGTGAGACAAAGAAAAAAACCAAAAGAACAAAAACCATTAATACTTGTAAAGTATATGATATGATATTAAATAGTAAAGTATATGATATTAAATAAAGGTAGTGAGATTTCTGAAAACATAAACATCTGTCCAGTGGGGAGATATGTGCCATTCACTGCAAGTATATTGCAAGTGGACAAATTTGATATTGTTTTATTTTGTCACAGTAAATATGTGAGAGTTTGACTGGAAACAAAGCTCTCATCCAAAAAAACGACATCCTATAGTTAAAAAATAACTTTGCACAGTGTAATCATCATCTGTTTCTAAACTTACTTTCTATTGAATTCACATTTGTTATTCAAAAAGGGTTTGATTAACAAATTTATATGGTTATTTTCATTCAGTCAACACAATAAATAACTTTCTAACATGCTGGTAGGAATGTTGCATCATCCCTTTAATTATACTGAAGTGAGCACTGTTCTGATAAGGACTTGGTCTAAATGCAAATGTACATGATGTCTTTATTTTTAATGAGGCAGAGCTCCACTGTGACAGGATGGGAAAGTTTATTGTCATTATTTAACGGTGGTTCCTGGCTCTGTCCTCTCTTAGATAGAGACGGGGGCACGAAAGCAGATTTAGTGACAGTCTACGGTTTCATTAGGAAATGGAGAAGCCACTCTGGACGCTCCTTTGTTGTAGTAGGTCAGCGATGGCCCCGGCTGTGGTGCGTTTCAAGATAAAAAAATATGTTCAATTTCTTTTTAAGTATCATTTTTTACAAAACTTTTGATGCATTTGAATGCTGGAAATGTGAGCGTGCAGTTCTGCAGGCTTAAGCATTGTTTGACACTAGTGAAAGAAAAACTGGTAAAAGATTCACTAAGTGAGACCACCTCTGAGCAAGTGTCTATTTGCACTCATTACAGGCTGCTTACTGCCCTGAAAGCATGGAGACACATGCACAGAAGTCAGTATGCTGACTTTCATGGACTTAGCTGATAAACCACTGACCCTGTTAAAGTGACAAGGAGAAATTTGCTTAATAAGTATGTGAGTAAATTTCCCAGCAGCATGGAATTAACCAGGGATGTGCTCTGGAAATAGTGTCTTAGAGGTCACATGGAAATCCATCAGGATGTTTTCTTAAGTTTGCATGTGCCTGACTTGCTTCACTGAAAGTCACTTGTCACTCCCAACAGAGGAGGAGGAGGAAAAGTTTATTTATTTAAAGACAAGTTATTTCAGTGCAGACAGACGTGGCAAAAAAAGAACAGAGGATCTAGTCTAGAATTAGGTTTGATCAGTTTATCCATCTATATCCAGGATATGGTTATATTGTTACTTGTTACAGTTATTTGATATTATATTTTGCACGATCCTACTGTATATTACTGTATACTTGTATTCTATTGTACATATTGTATATCTTATTCCTCTGCTCCTCTGTCTCTCTTGCTGCATTGAGCATGTGTATGACAAAAGAATTTCCCTCAGGATAAATAAAGTTCTTCTTATCTTATCTTATCTTACCTTATCTTATCTTATCTTATCTTATCTTATCTTATCTTATCTTTTACATACAGTCTATGTGGGCTTTATTGGTTCTCTTAAGTAAGCAGCCTTCATTCAACTTTTCCAATTATGACCCAAAAGACGGCATGTAGAATAATGTTTTCTGAAATTTAATGTTGTCGTCACTGCTCCTTCATGACGCCTGTTTCAAGAAGTAATTTGCTTCTTCGCCGCGCTTCGAGGAGCTTTGAGAATATTAAAAGTTGAGAGTTAAGACTTTTGTGATCCATGCAAATACCTGCAATGCAAATTCTTCCGAAAAAAGTCAACAGGGAAGTGATGCGCCCTGTCACGCAGCAACCTGTTTATAGAGCTTGAACTGTGCTGTTTAAGTCTTTAAGTGTTTATTAACCTCAGTCCACAGAAACATTAACTTCCTGTCAGGCTCCTTTTATGTGTGAGCGTCGCTTCTTTGTGCTGTGTTTTTGTTTTTTTGCTTTTTTTAACTTTAGGCCTGTATTTTAGAAGCAGCGCATGGATTCTCAGATCTTCTTGCTTCCATGTTTTGCATTTAAACCTCTTTGGCTACAAGTCATGCATTCAAATATTCACAGTCAAAAATAAATCGAATTAGTTATCCACTGTTGCATGATGCTCATAAAATATTTGTGGCCTATTATGGGCTGGTCACAGATGAACTCTTCCCTCTGGTTTTGGATAAGTGACCTGTGATGCCATCATGGAGGGAAAACAAGCAAAAAATAAACTAAGGCAAAGGAAACACAATATTGATCCAACCAGAGTATCACTCAGGAATGCTTGTTCTTAGCAGATATGCTTCGGTTTTTAGATCTCTATATTACAACGTGTCCTCAAATGACTTCTTTTGAATTGGTAAATTAAACTTAACTCAAAGTCCACTGATTTCAACGATCTGTGAGGTGAAACAGAAAGCTTTATAGAAAAATACTATGACTGTTTCACAGCGTGGTGGCTCAGAAGTTAGCACCATCGCTTTACAGCAAGGGGGTCATGTGTTCAAACCAAGGTATGGTCCTTCTGTGTGGAGCTTGCATGTTTTCTCAAAGAGCTCCAGTCTCTCCCACCACTGAAAATATGCTGAGTCTTAATTACAAGAGTTTCACTTTGTGGTAAAACAAAGGTTTAAAATTAATTTCAGCTAAACATTGTATCATATTTTCACTAATATTGATAATATAAATAGCATATAATATGTCTGGCTTTAAGTGAAAGCCATTATTACTGTGTTTAAACTATATAGCTACTGTAATCTATATTGCAGCTGTAATCTATAAAACTAGCTGTTCAT
Source organism: Oreochromis niloticus (assembly GCF_001858045.2). Taxonomy (NCBI): domain Eukaryota; kingdom Metazoa; phylum Chordata; class Actinopteri; order Cichliformes; family Cichlidae; genus Oreochromis; species Oreochromis niloticus. Next base: position 19,986,766 of record NC_031985.2, on the reverse strand, counting down.
ATTATCCAAATAAACGGCCTGAATGAATGTTTGCTCATGCTTTTTTCTGCTAACAGGAGCGGCTAATGAAAATGGGAACGTAGCTGAGGACAGTGAAACTATTCCGGACCAGACACCTGCTGAGGGAAGCGATGCCAAGCCTGCAGATGAGCCTGCCGTGACAGCCGCGTCTGCAGACACCACAGCTGCAACTCCACCAGCAGCAGAAGAGTCTCAGGACGCAGCCGGCAGCTCGCCTGATGACACTTCAGCAGCAGCAGGAGACAGCACCGCTGAGACAGCAGCAAGCTCCTCAGAGGCTGAAGCTCCAGCCCCAGAGCCAGGTAGGCGGGAGTCACAAACAGGAATGAGGTTAAATCTACTCACAAAAGGCCTTTTACTACATATATTCTTAGATTCTGTAATGTTTTAATGTTTTAGTTTGAATTCTTCTGCACATGAAGAATGCAACTGTATTTTCAGTCTGAGCTTATAAACATGCACATTATAAATGCTCGTTGTAATTCATGCAAAGGTGAAAATTTATGGGAATCGCTGCTCACACCCTTGTGAAATGTATCAGGCAGACAAGGACAAGAACCTGTGTGTGTGTGCATAAGTTGGGTTGCTTAAAATGACACTTCAGAACATTTGGAGTGGAAGATTTTCTCTCTTGACACCTCTTGAACCGGTTACCACAGTAGTCACATAATTAATGTGTCCAAACGAGGGATGGACAAAATGTACTACAGTAACCAGAGCGGTCCTATTCCACCTCAACGTGGGATGCCGCAGTACACAGGTATGTAATGTCCCTTCCGTTTTTAGTCCCTCCGCAACTGAAGTAACTACGCAGTATCCAACAACACACCGGCATGACTTTGGCCTCTAATGAACACACCGGGGTGGCCACAAGAATGCGTTTCCAGGTTACACCTATGATCAGTACCTATTAAAGGATCTGTCTGCATATTGCACAAGCTTAACTGATCAGGTTACATTTTCTTATGAATTCTTTTAATTACACGCTTTTGTGTAGACGTGGATTAGACTACTTGTTGAAGTTTCACTGACTGAAACACACACAAAGTGTTATGTTGTTGAGGGTTTAGCTTGTAAAATGTAACTTTTTTTGTATCCTGGGAGTTGTCACTAAAGGGATTTGACATTTTGATAGAGAATTAAAAAATAGCTGATAGCTTTTGTTTGGCCAAAAGCTTTGAGGATATTTGTGTGGTTTAAACTTGGAAATAAAGCATTTGTTGTGTTTGCTTTGCCTCCCAGCCCTCTGCTGTGAGCAGGATTCTCTAAATTAGAAATTTCTGCTGTAACTTCCAAGACAGCGCCTCAGCAGGCTCTTCAGACCTGCATTGTGATAATAGCTCTGCATGCCTGTCCCCCAGCGATCATCTATACACGGAAGCGCTCTGTAGGGAGCTGCATGACAAGAGCAGCATTGCACTCACTGCTATCACCAAGTTACTTCGTGATGCAAATGACGAGCAGGCAGCAAATGATGATGAGGTCAACTTCATTTTCCTCTTTGTCTGATGCAAAGTGTTCATTGCTGTAAAGCGGGCCGGGCAGGGTGGCAGGTTAAACATCAAACACCAAAGTTTTTAGAGGCTTTGGCTTCTATAAGACTCGATGCTGCTGTGGTAGGGGAAATTGAGTGAATGCTGCTTATTTATAAAAATGTATTCTTGTGTCTTCAGTCTAAGATCTGTGATGATTCTTGGAGTATTTTTTAGCCAGAATTTAAACATTAAAGGACCAGCAGAAACAAAATAGAAGCATGAATGTCCACGTCTCAGAGCGATGCTGAAAAACTGGTTCATGCATGTGCTACTTTCAGGCTTGACTGTTAGATTTCCTTTTCCTTATCAGGATTTTCCTAAAATTTCCCTGAAAAGCCTCCAGTTGATCCAAAACACTGCAGTGAGAGCGCTAACAGAGACTAGAAAGAGAGAGCATGTTTTTCCCGTATTGGCTTTTTTTCACTGGCTCCCTTTTTAATCCAGACTTGAATTTTAAATCTGTCTCCTCACGTGCAAAATCATGAATATTCAGGCCCCATCACATGTTAAAGACCTCACTTTGCTCTCAGCCTGCTGGCTTACTTGTGTTTAATAGAGTTTCCTAGAGCTGTCAGGGTTTAGGAAACAGATAGTCGCTCTACTTTTAAATTTAATTTTAAAATTTCCCTTGTAATGAAGTTTATTCTTAGACTTACATTCATAGTCCTAGACTATAGCGATTTTCAATTTGTCTAAACACTCTGACGGTAACTGGAAAGAGAGACCATATTAGCTTCTCCAGAACTGAATCCTTCTCATCCAAAGCACTGAGTGATTAGTCCCCATCATGTCTATAGACCTCATACAGCCATATTATCCCAACAGAGCACTTTGCTCTCAGACTGTAGGCTTCCTACAGTTTCCAAAAGTGGAATAAAAATTCTACAAAAAATATTCATGAAGTAATGTTACCATAAGATCTTCATAGACAAGCACAAGATGACTCACAGATTAACAGTTCACTGATTTAATAATTTTAGTTAGAAAATCATGATCTTCACCCCCTGTGGCATCCAACTTCACTCACTTTGAGTTCAAATACGGCCACAGCCCTGTGTAGAGATGCTGGATGGAGCGCGTGTGTGTGTGTTGCCAACACTTTGTTGTCACTGTGGTATCATTAAGATGCAATCTGAGTCCACACAGAAACTAGACCGTTCCAACACATATAGGGCTTCCACCAGCGACGAGCGACGTCGGGCCGGCTGAGCCTCCACGCCTCCATTTCACAGCCAGTGGAGAGAGAGGATCGAGTGTCACATAAGCAGAGCTGACAGAGCGGCTCGTCCACTTCTGACGCAGCTACAGGTTATTTTTAAGGAACGACTTGCTGGAAATCTGCTATTCCAAGTTCTGCAAGGAGAAACTATAAGATAATAAAAGTTTTAACACCTTCAGATTAAAAGGTGTTTGCATGGAGATTAATTTCCATTTCTGTTTGGGAGGGAGGTTTTAGTTCAAGTTCACGCAAAATCTGCATTTCAGACTACAACAATACTTCGGGAGTGTGCTGTAACACAGTCGGATGTTTTGTTTGTCTGCATGCAAACATGCTAACACTTCAACTCGGTTCTGGTTATTGTGTTCATTATGCTGCGAGCTGGAAATCTGACAGGATTAGAGTGCTAAAGCATTTTTAAGGGGGCGATTTATGTTTACAGTTTTTCCAGCTCTATGTTTATATTTTTTAACTCTAAACTACAGTAGCTTAGCACGTCTTAGTCTGTAGCAAGGTCATTTACTGCATGTCTTCCTCCCAGTTTTCCTTTCTTCTTTCCACTGTCCAGTCAAAATATGGGCTTGAAATAAATATATTTAAAAAATGTAATCATAAGGCAACCGAGAATGCTGGCAGTAAGTATCCTAACAGTCCATCGGGCTGTTTCACATTTCAGACTTGGTGAAAGAGACAAATACCTCAAACCTGGAAAAATACACTCATCCTTGTTCTTCTGCTTGAGCCCACCACACCTGTCACAGGCCGAGAGTTGGGACAGACACCGGACAGGTCGCCAGTCTGTCATAGGGCTAATAAACCTCACATAACATAACCTGATACCTTAAACACACTGATCCAAAATGTGTGTGTGTGGTGCAGTAACACTGGGGACAAGTGGGGGGAAAGTGTTTTCAGGAGAGTTTATACCAGCTGTGTGGATAGAGGAGGACAGTGTGTGGTCAGCACCTAAGGGCCAAAAAAGGAAGAACACAGCTTAAATATGACGGCGTGTTCACGTCTTAATTTGCTGTCTTTCTAAACAGAAAAGGGAGAGGCCGGGGCGACTGACTCAGAGCCCAAAACAGACGAGACACCTGGTGAGCATCCCGGTAGCTTCCTCTTTATGTCACATGATCCACAAATTGGTATTTGAACCCTTCCAATATGCGTCCTCCTCTCTGCGTTTCTCTTCCAGCTCCCAGTGAGTGACGTGCGACATGACCGACTGCACAGAGGAGTTTATCTGCATGCATGAGTGAAAGTATGTCCGTGTGTGTGTGTGTGTGTGAGAAAGACATCGTCTTGTTGCCAAGATCCAGACCCCGTGGAAACCACTTTGAGTCTGGGTGCTCAGTCACCACTGTGCCTTCTTCCTCCTCCTGGATGTCTGCAGTCTCTCCTCTTAGACTGTGAATAGAGTTCAACAGCACTTAGGTTTGTTTATCTGTAACAGGTAGTAAACAGCTGAGAGAAGCTTAGATTACTATTTATTATCTGTAATGAAATCACCATAAACTGTATGTCCTTAACTTATTCTTGAAACCTAAGAGTTTGTTTCTGAACTGTTCTATAAGTCTGTGAAAAATAAAGCCAAAGTATATTAGATATTAGAAGACATTATATTTGTTTTGGGGGGATGAGGGGTAGCTAGCTTTGATTTTATTATCATGTTTAAAGTAGGAGAAAATCTCAGAGGGTTTTTTCCTGATGTGTCATGATTTTTAGTATTCCCAAAAATCTGTAATTAGTAATAGGCTGTTGAAAAATTAAAAAGATCACCTTAAAATAAAACCCAGTACACATATTCTCTGTGTTTTAATTTGATGCAGGATGAAAGCAAACATGTCACACTGTGACAGCATTTTTTATTTATTTAATGAGTGAAATTATCAAACCAGAAGCCAAGAGGAGGTTCAGATGATGTTGGGTCTTTTCCATCCGAGTGTCCAGTCCTACTGGATCCCTACTCTCTGTTTAATGAGCAGCCTCTGAGGTGTTAACAAATTAATGGGGTTTTTTTCCCCAACTTTAATTTTTATTAGTTTTAGTTAGTATTGAAAACGATACAGTAAAGAAAATCACAAACAAACAGTCTGGAGTTGACATTTCTTTTTCCACCTTCTATCACATGCAAATCTCTTTTTATGTCGTGCCACATGCCGTTTTTGGTGCCACTTAAAAATGCTTTCCACTTCCTCCATCGTCTATCATACTTACACCCCATCAGTCTAATACTGAATGTAATTTTTTCCATCTCTGAGATACCTTCTACAATCCTAATCCAATCTTGTTGGGTGGGAGGGTCTGGGTGTAACCAATTCTTTGTGAATGCTTCCTTTTTTGCGGCTAGAATTATTTTTACTAGATACATGTCCTCCTTTTGTACCAGTTCCTTTATGTTTCTAAGGTACATCACTTGACAGGTGTTTGGGAGTGCATAACCCAGAATATTATCCATGGTCATTTTAAGGTCTTCCCAATACTTTTTTATTTTTATGCACTTCCAAAATACATGTGAGTGATCAGCTTCTGTTTCTCCACACAGTCTCCAACATTTCTGTGGACTTGAGATCCGTTTACTTTTAATTTGGGGTGTAATGAAAAAACGCGTCAAATTTTTCCAGCAAAATTCCCTCCACAACGGCGAATTCGTTGTACTGTGTTGTATTTCACACATACTGACCCATTCCTTCTCTGTTATAGTTATGGTCAGTTCAGCTTCCCATTTCTTTTTAAGGTAAAAGGTTGTATCCTGTCTATCTTCTTCTAATGATCTGTAGAAGGTGGAAATTGCTTCGAATTGTTTTTGTTCATAGCAATTGTTTACTAGTAACAACTGAATGTTGCTCTGCTGTAAATTTAAATATTGAAACACTGAAAAAGACTGAAAAAGAAAAAGACAGTGAAATTCAACGTGGCTCTTCGGGTGTTCTCTGGAAATACAATCAGGCTTCCACAGTGAATCTATAATGACACTTGGTGGCGCTACAGCTTGTTAGTGATGCGGCCGGCTAGTCTGGAGTCGGAGAGAGGACCGAGAACAGCGACTGCCTCAATTTCCACCAGCCCACCCTGAGGAGAAAAGGAGAAGCAGATTGAGGCAAAATATGAAATGATAATATTGTCCAAAAATGAACACACACAGTCATTCAAAAACCCCCCTCAAAAGGTTTTTGTATGAAAAACCAAGTGATCCCCATGATTCTGTAGCTTGTAGATCCACCTTTAGCAGCAATAACTTGAATTTGGCCTCGCTCTTTCTTACAGCATTGCTTCAGTTCATTGAAGTTTGCAGGTATTTGTTTATGCACAGCTCTCTTAAAGTCAGACTGATAGGCAGCATTATTTGCTTCTATAAGATCATTACAAATGTTCCTGCTTGGCATTTTGATAACACACAGATGAATGATCCAGACCAGCAAACTGCTAAAACTTTTGCTTTTACAAAGGTGTTCTCACTTGCTGATCATCAGATAATCCAGTGCATTTGATTATCAGCACCTGTCTATTTACCCTCTGCATTCTCTGAATTCAGCTTCTCTGAAACTGTGAGGATGTGCTTTTTCCCCCCACAGCTGTTTCCCTGACGTTTAATGTAAATTTAACCCAAACTGAACAAACAGTGGAAAAACAGGACTGAAAATGAGGAAAATACGACTTCAGCTTATTCAATCAATTTGACCGAATCCAGAAGCAGCATTTACACTACATTTACTCATTTGTCCAAATATCAGCAGAGTCTCCGCTGTGTGACAGTGTAAGCAAATGAAGTCCCCAAAACATGATTAATGGTGTAATTTGTGGTCTAAAATAAAATACAAATCCCTCCTTTTTCAACCTTTCTGTTTCCGATCAGCATAAAAATGAAATTCATGACATCATCCATATGTGCACAGTAGCAGGGACTTTAAAGTGGGTGTATCATAATGTAATACAGTGCTAAAGCTTTGGTTAACATTCACTCTGGGGAGAGCAGCGACTTGGTAGGCAGCTCTGGCAGGAAACTTACTGCTGAAAACTGGGAGGGAAAACATTTTCGTTAGATTTGCATGCATTTGCAGAAGCACGGTGAAGTTATTCACTTCCATCAATGAATCCATCTATGAATCTCAATTTGAATGGTTCATTTCAGCTTCTAATAATATGAAAGGCTTTATTTATGAGTGGTTAGATCATTTACCCATGTATTACAGATAAGCAATAAAACAACAAGCACAGGTGCTTTTTAGCTGCTGGGTAGAAAGTTCCTTTGGCTGGTGTATAGCAGCAGCTGAGGATGGCTAACACACACACAAACACACACACACACACACACACACACACACACACACACACACACACACACACACACACACAACCTGGAAAGGCACATTTTTGCCTAACAAGGTAATAATGAGCTGCCAGTATTGCAGCTGGATTTAGTGGGGGGTCAGCCATTATTCATTTATACACCAGCTCTCACTTATAGAAGGAGTTATAGTTGTTTGAAGGTTTACTCTGTACACATGCTCTTAACCAGATGTCCTTTAAACCAGTGTTTATAAAGGCTGAGTTTAGAGGATCAAAGTTTTAGTGAAACATCTCCTTTCCTTCCTCTCACCAGGGTCAGGGAAAGTAACCTGCCTGTGGTTTAGGTGGCAGTGCGAGAGAGAAAGGTGGGAGTTAACGTCCACTGCAGCAATGCCTGCTGGGAGAGGTTGGGTTGCACTTGTGTGCCTGCACAGTGGTGTCTATTTACAGCTCTCTGGGTGCCGGAGCTTCCATTACACCTGATTGTTATGATCGGTGAGGAAGATGTGAGTGAGGAGGCTGCTGTCGAGCAGCAGAGGAAGAGCTGAGTGAGCACATCAGTCAGGTGACTCCTAAACCTGTCACACTGTCATTTTCTGGGAGATGTCAGTGAAATGTGGGGGACCCTGAATCACCTCAGGTGGCTGGCAGGTATGGAGGCCAGTGTGTGGCCTCAGGAAGAATTACACACTTTTAAAATTTCATTAAAATATACACTCACTGGCCACTTTATTAGGCACATCTTTTCAACTGCTTGTTAATGCAAATATCAAAATCAGCCCATCAGCAACTGAACGTAGGGATGTAGACACGATCAAGACAACCTGCTGAAGTTCACACTGAACTTTCACAAACTGCTTTTCCACCAAAGTATGCTGAAGAGGATCTCTGAACCTGGGCTACAGCGGCAGAAGACCACGCTCTGGGTGTCACTCAGTCAAAAACAGGAAACTGAAGCTAGGACTTGCACCAGCTCACGAACATCCTGACTTATATGATTAAGGCTTCTGCTGCTAGTGTTGGTGTAATGGTTTGGGGGGAATTTTCTTGGCTTGCTTTGGGCCTTTTTAGTGCAAAGTGGCCTCAGGATATTGTTTTTTTCTTCTATTAGATGACTGATAGGCTCCAGATATTTTTATTATATGTATTAAGGACAGTAACAGCTTATTAGTATTCCTGTAACACACGCCGGGCTCCATAAATAGGAATGTGTAAACATGTCCACAAATAAAAACAATTTGAAGTCAGTTTCAGTTTATTCCTCTGATCATTTTCACAATAAAAGTCCTCTGAAAGAATCATTCATCATCTGTGTTTTACTTCCTCATTTCACAAACTCTGGGAGACATTAACTGACTTCCTCAAAGATCCTTAAGCAGGCCACACACACAGAGGAGAGAATTCACTTCCTCACCTTTAAGAGCGGCCTCCTCAATCATAGCCTCATTTCCATAGTAACGCACCAGGACGCAGACCAACTCACCGATCTATCTAAAACACTCAGCACTCTGTAATCCAGCAGAAAGTCTCACACTGACCTGAAAACAGACCACAATGAGCTCTTATATAATTTAAATAGAATAACTGGCCACTAATTTAAGGAAAGCTCTGACCATCTTGGCTCAAAGCTGCCCCCTTGTGGCTACTTTCATGAAGAGTTCAGAGATTTGAGCGAAGTGCGTGCAGCTCAGTTTTTTAAAGCTTCATTATTGCTCCAAATTAATAAAGAGGCTTTTTTAACTACCACGTTACAGCATGAAATAAAGAAAAATCCTGCCATGTCTGTGAGACCTGTATGCAAGGCCAGCTGTCATAAGAAAGCAGACCACAAATGTTCATTCATAAATTCCTATAACATTCCTATATATCACCTATAACATCTCTATTTTTCTGGCTTCGATCCTCAACCCGTTGATAGGCAGCTCTGAACACCACATCCAGAACACCTTGGATTTTGTTGAGAGATGTCATTATGGAGGCAGATGAAACAATGGTTTCGTATGATGTTATATCTCTCTTCACTTGCATCCCAGTCACGGAAGCGTTGGAGGTAGTTCGTAAGAGATTACAGGATGATTCCAATCTCAGCAACAGGAGCACTCTCTGCATCGACCAAGTGTGTTTGCTTTTGTCTTAATTCCACCTATTTCACATACAAGGGTCAGTACTGCAGGCAGAGACATGGGTGTGCCATGGGTTCCCCAGTTTCACCCATTGTGGCCAACTTGTACATGGAAAAGGTGGAAAATAGGGCTTTGCTATCCTACCCTGGAAACACCACCAAGTCATTGGTTCAGGTATGTGGATGACACCCGGGTGAAAATCAAATCTCAGGATGTACATCAATTCACGCCATCACATTAACTCAGGAGTCACACAGAAAATGTATGCTTGACGACTCACCACCAGTCCCTGTAGAACTCCCGGTCTCCAAACTGCAGCAGCTTGCATCCATCCAGAAGTGCTTCAGCCATGATATAGATATATTACAATATATATTAGCAATAATATAGATATGTAAGTATATTACAGAAATGGGTCTATTATGGTATGTTATAATGTACATGGTATGAAGTATGTTATGAATATTCTATAACTATAAGTATGTACAGGCTGTAGTGAGTACAAGCTATGTACAGGCTATGAACAGGATATAAATATGAAATAAAAAACTATACAGAAATATGAGATATACAGTTATACAGAAATGTGAACTATGCAAGTTATAAACAGTTGTAGGATTAAAAATTATCGTATGTACAGAATGATTATTTACACAGAACTATACAATAGTGCAGTGGCTATATAAAGTGCTAGTGGTTGTGAGTGGTGGTTCAGTCCATGTTATTATTGTGTGTTTGAGGGTACGGTTGTCCATTGTGTGTGTGTGTAGTTGGTTGTGGGTGTGTGTATGTTCAGTCCATGAGTTTAACGTGGGTCAGATGTCAGGAGGCAGAGTTCAGGAGTCTGACAGCTGTGGGGAAGAAGCTGTTCCGGTATCTGGCATTAGCTTCCACAACAGTGGCTGCTAGTATTCCTGGGGCCTAAGCCATCAAATACAATCAATTAAAATATTACACAATAAAATGGGTGCAAAATATCCACAATTTGACTCTTACATCCACGGTGAGATTTTACAATTGTGAAAATATAAGCATATAAATATCAATAACACTGAGGCAAAACACACCAATTTCCAAAACAAATCACATTGCCCTCTTTCAATATATACAATAATTAAAAGCTGTGTAAACAGGCTTTTAAGTGTTTTTTGAAATTATGAATAGCAGCTAATTCTCTAATTCCATAAGGCAATTTATTCCACTTAAAAGATGCTCTAAATATAAGGGAGTTTTTCAAAAAGTTACTTTAAACTCGAGGAATTACTAAATTGCGGTTTGTTGAAAATCATGTAATATGATTATGTATTTCATCTGGATACTGCAGCTGAGCAGAAAAAAGTGTGGTGTTTTTAACAGTATTGCTTTCTTTATAAATATAAGTAAGACATAGTATCATTTAGCTTGTACAGGAAGCCAAGAAAATTTATTATCCATTTTATCGATATTCGTATTGTATGAACACCTAAACACTAATCTGGCTGCATTATTCTGGACTCACTGAAGCCTGTTAAGATCTGTCTTATTAGCTGCTGACCAAATGATTGAACAATACTCCAGATGAGCTGATACCTATGCCCTGTCCCATTTTCTTAATAACAGAGTCGATGTGCTGAGACCATGAAAGGTGGTGATTTATGGTAACACCAAGTAATTTGATCTGGGTGACCTGTTCTAATACCGATCCAGCTATGGAAGGATTCAGTTGTGGGCTGTTGACTAGGTGTTATCTACTTCCAATTAACATAGATTTGGATATGTTTAAAATCACATTGTTTTTACTTATCGAGTCAATCTACTTAGTCCAAAGGTTGATTTTATGTCTCTGCCACACTCCTGGCTGTAATCTAAAGCATAGCATTTACGTAACTTCATGGCAGTTCAGGTATTACCATAAACAAGGTATAGCGTCACATCAATAGTGTCAATATCAGTGACATCGCTTCATGTCTCTTACAAGATCAATTTTTTTTCCTGATGTGTCGTGATTTTTAGTAGTCCCAAAAATCTGTAATTAGTAATACCTTAAAATAAAACCCAGTACACATATTCTCTGTGTTTTAATTTGATGCAGGATGAAAGCAAACATGTCACACTGATGTGTTACAGCATTTTTCCTTTTTTTTAATGAGTGAAGTTATCAAACCAGAAGCCAAGAGGCTTGATGTTGTGTCCAGTCCTACTGTATCCCTACTCTCCGTTTAATGAGCAGGCTGTGAGGTATTAACAACTGAATGTTGCTCTGTTGGAAATTTAAATCTTGAAACACTGAAAAAGACTATGTTGAAATTCAATGTGGCTCTTCAGGTGTTCTCTGGAAATACAATCAGGCTTCCACAGTGAATCTATAATGACACTTGGTGGCGCTACAGCTTGTTAGTTATGCGGCCGGCTAGTCAGGAGTCGGAGAGAGGACCGAGAACAGCGATCGCCTCGATTTCCACCAGCCCACCCTGAGGAGAAAAGGAGGAGACGCAGGTTGAGGAAATGACTGCAGAGGCGAAATATTAAATTATAATATTGTCCAAAAATGAACACACACACAGTCATTCAAAACCCCTGCAAAAAGCTTTTATACACATCTCTGCAGACCCATGAAAAACCAAGTGATCCCCATGATTCTGCAGCTCGTAGATCCACCTTTAGCAGCAATAACTTGAATTTGGCCAAAAGCAGCATTTACACTACATTTACTCATTTGTCCAAATATCAGCAGAGTCTCCGCTGTGTGACAGTGTAAGCAAATGAAGTCACCAAAACATGATTAATGGTGTAATTTGTGGTTTAAAATAAAATACAAATCCCTCCTTTTTCAACCTTTCCATTTCCGATCAGCATAAAAATGAAATTCATGACATCATCCATATGTGCACAGTAGCAGGGACTTTAAAGTGGGTGTGTCATAATGTAATACAGTGCTAAAGCTTTGGTTAACACTCACTCTGGGGAGAGCAGCGACTTGGTAGGCAGCTCTGGCAGGAAACTTACTGCTGAAAACTGGGGAGGGAAAACATTTTCGTTAGATTTGCATGCATTTGCAGAAGCACGGTGAAGTTATTCACTTCCATCAATGAATCCATCTATGAATCTCAATTTGAATGGTTCATTTCAGCTTCTAATAATATGAAAGGCTTTATTTATGAGTGGTTAGATCATTTACCCATGTATTACAGATAAGCAATAAAACAACAAGCACAGGTGCTTTTTAGCTGCTGGGTAGAAAGTTCCTTTGGCTGGTGTATAGCAGCAGCTGACACACACACACACAACCTGGAAAGGCACATTTTTGCCTTAACTTAAGATTTAAACCAGTGTTTATAAACCAGTAAAGGCTGAGTTTAAAGGATCAAAACAGAGTTTAGTGAAACATCTCCTTTCCTTCCTCTCACCAGGGTCAGGGAAAGTAACCTGCCTGTGGTTTAGGTGGCAGTGCGAGAGAGAAAGGTGGGAGTCCACTGCAGCAATGCCTGCTGGGAAAGTTGGGTTACAGTTGTGTGCCTGCACAGCGGTGTCTATTTACAGCTCACTGGGTGCCGGAGCTTCCATTACACCTGATTGTTATGATCGGCGAGGAGGATGTGAGTGAGGAGGCTGCTGTCGAGTAGCAGAGGAAGAGCTGAGTGAGCGCGTAGGTCAGGTGACTCCTAAACACCTGTCATTTTTCTCAAAGATGTCAGTTTAAAGGGGGGAGGGATCACCTCAGGTGGCTGGCAGGTATGGAGGCCAGTGTGTGGCCTCAGGAAGAATTACACACTTTTAAAATTTCATTAAAATATACACTCACTGGCCACTTTATTAGGCACATCTTTTCAACTGCTTGTTAATGCAAATATCAAAATCAGCCCATCAGCAACTGAACGTAGGGATGTAGACACGATCAAGACAACCTGCTGAAGTTCACACTGAACTTTCACAAACTGCTTTTCCACCAAAGTATGCTGAAGAGGATCTCTGAACCTGGGCTACAGCGGCAGAAGACCACGCTCTGGGTGTCACTCAGTCAAAAACAGGAAACTGAAGCTAGGACTTGCACCAGCTCACAAACATCCTGCCTTATATGATTAGGGCTTCTGTTTTCACAATAAAAGTCCTCTGAAAGAATCATTCATCATCTGTGTTTTACTTCCTCATTCCACAAACTCTGGGAGACATTAACTGACTTCCTCAAAGATCCTTAAGCAGGCCACACACACAGAGGAGAGAATTCACTTCCTCACTTTTAAGAGCAGCCTCCTCAATCATAGCCTCATTTCCATAGTAACGCACCAGGATGCAGACCAACTCACCGATCTATCTAAAACACTCAGCACTCTGTAATCCTGCAGAAAGTCTCACACTGACCTGAAAATGGACCACAATGAACTCTTATATAATTTAAATGGAATAACTGGTCACTGATTTACACTAAGAAGCAAATTTTCAAGCTTAAATTAGAAAAATACATTAGATATTAGATTTTACAGCGTAAGGAAAGCTCTCACCATCTTGGCTCAAAGCTGCCCCCTTGTGGCTACTTTCATGAAGAGTTCAGAGATTTGAGAGAAGTGCATCCAGCTCAGTTTTTTGAAGTTTCATTATGACTCTAAATTAAAAAGGCATTTTTTTTTTTTAACTGCCATGTGATAGCGTGGAATAAAGGAAAATGCTGTCATGTCTGTGAGACCTGTATGCAAGGCCAGCTGTCACAAGAAAGCAGACCACAAATGTTCATTCATAAATCTAAACCAAGATTGTAGTTTTTCTTTTATTTAACCAGTTGGGACTACTTTTACCTGCGGACTGACACTCATTTAGTGCTCCAGGGGGTATTTCCTACTCCCTGTCTATTCAGAGAGCTGCTAGTGTGGTCAAAATGAAAGAAACAATATAGTGCTGGCTTACATGTCTTGTAGACCTCATTGACGTTGTTGAAGTCGTTTATATCTGCGAGCAACACAGTAGTCTTCACCACTGAAATGAAAGGGTTTATGTGCTCTGAAAGCTCGTGTTTAATATTCAAAACATGTGAAACATACGAGGAGAAGCTCAGTTTCTCACCGTTGCTGTAGTCGCAGCCGGCAGCTTTAAGGATCTCCCCAATATTGACGAGCGCCTGAAGCACACGATGGGAAAGATTTGTTTGAATTTTACTTCTGCTGTAGCTGATCTAAACACTGACAGAAGTGAGTTTCACCTGTTTGGCCTGAGCCTGCACTCCTCCGTCTACCAGCTTCCCGGAGGCGACGTCCATCCCCAGCTGACCGGAGATGTACATGGTTCTGTCCACGATCACCGCCTGGCTGAGGACGACACACACACAGGGGTTTCTTTTTCAGGATGATGTTTCAGCAGGATCAAGAGGCCGACAGTTCCAAGAAAATATTTCCTCACACCATTGCAACACCACCAGCAGGCTGAATCACTGATACAAGGCAGGACGGATCCACGCTTTCATGTTGTTTTTGCCAAATTTTGATCGAATGTTAAAGCGTAACTCAAGACAAGGATACATTTTTCCAATCTTCTGTCCGGTTTGGTGAGCCTGTGTAAACTAGAGCCTCAGTTTCCTGTTGCTGGTTGACAGGAGTGACATCCACTGTGGTCTTCTGCAGCTTGTTGTGCATTCAGAGATTCTCTTCTGCATACTTCACTTGTAACGAGTGGTTATTTGAGATACTGTTGCCTTCCTCATCCTCATCTCTGAAGAACTCGGGCTTTTCTCCCTAGACCTCTGGCAACTTCAGAATTTCATCCTGAAATGTCTACAATTTTATTTATTTATTTCAGTAACATTGCAAACTGGTTTAGAGTGAATGATACATTACACCACAATAGTGTACATTTTTAAACACCAAAATATAATTGATTAATTACAATAGAGACCAAGTAGTGTATTTTGACATCTTTTGTGTCTTCTGTTTTAATTTTTTTGCAGATGTGCAGTACTTAAATAATTTTGTTCAGAAAAAATTGTAAAAATCGAGACTTCTGCTGCAGTAAATCTTACTACCTGCAGGTCTCTTAACCATTACAATGTAGTGATTATAAGGGAAAAGTTACAGTCCGAACATGTTAAACATGTATGAAAACCCACACGTGTATTTGACCCCAAACGCCTTTGCATAATTTTCTGCACAGCAAGAAACTGTGAAAAGCTGCTACTGCTCAAACAGGACAGACAAACAAACAGCTGGATTTATAAATCACCCCACTCAGTCTTGGGAAGTTAGTTATTAAAAATAAATTATAAACCACGTGTGAACTTTGATAGAGTTATGATGGATTCAGAACAAGTTTAAGCACTTTCCCAAAGTCCCAGCACTTTCTTCGGGACACCTGCCCTTACCTGTATATTCCCTGCCTCACAGGAGCTTTTGGTGTGTAGATGATTTGGCGACGAATTGAAGCCATTTTAAGCCACCTGCTTGTCTACCTTACTCGGTTTCATGCTCTGCTGGGGTCCCTTTGCCCCACTGAGAAACTTTTAACTTTGGTTCTCTCTCTGAGTTCACTGAACTGTAAGAGCCGCCCCTGATCAAACATCGGAACATAGCCTACACGTCTCACCTGTATGGGCCGATGGCAGCCGGGGCCGACGCAGTGTTAACGACCTTTCTGTTGAGCACAGACATGCTTCCCAGATTTTTCAGCTTGCTGCCGACCTTTCCGAAGAGCTGCGATTAATACGACTGTGCAAGAAAAGCTGCAGAAAAAGAAGGAACACTGTTTCCGTAAAGTCTACCGTACCGCACTGAATATAGGAGCAGCAGGAGCGCTTATAGTTATAAAAAGGCGTTCAATAGAAAATGAAATGTGCCCTTGGCAGAAGAGTTACGGCGAAGGGCGTCAAACCTGCCTTTATGAAGGCAAAGATCAGCGGTACTGCCCGATACTGTAAGTTTTGATATCGATCCGATACCAAGTAAATGGAGGGTCGATATTTTTAACCTATAACGAGAGCCAGTGGGTCATGATTTATGAGATGAATCAATTTGCAAATACTGAACACATTTAATTTACCACTAAATCACAGCGATTTTTATTTTCCACATTAGTTAACACAAAACATACTATTCAGCTTTTCATGGGAATTTTTTTTCATGTTTTTTGGCATCCAGGAATGTAAATGTACCCGTCTCTCTGTGCTACAGGCTAAGAATAAAGCAGATGTGACAGTCATGCACAAACTTTCATGCACTTTTCATAGTGTGTGTTTGTTGTATTCCCCCCCCCCATTTCCAAAAAAAGTAAGACAATTCAACGGACTACATAATAAAATCAGAGTATCTAATCATGTCATGTTGGTATCAATCCGTCCACATTTAAAGATTACACCAAAGCCAGCTCTGATTAACTATATGTGACTTTTATTACTTTTTCCACATTTTCGAAACTTTATTAAAGTATTACAAACAGAACATAATAAATTAAATGCTTACATTCCACTCTACACCCTTCAATCTTTACATAAACCGAATAACTGAAGTAAATGAAGACAAAAATCATAATGATATAGCAAAAGGTGGCTTTAGGTAACTGTACATATTACAGCCAGTTCTAAAGAAACAAAAAAATAATAATAATAAAAAACAAAACAACAAAACAAACTATTGGCCTTTTCAGTGTTCAATAGTTTTTAATAAAAGCAAAATTAAAGGAATCCCACATTTTCTTCTTAAACATTACTCTTTCCTTATACAACAGCGTTCTACTACAGAGCAAACTTAAGTATAAACATGCATAGTCCAACCACATTTACATGACCAAGGGCCAAAATATTAACAGCCAAATCAGCCACCATATTTAAACCAGTGTCACAAAAAGAAAAGAAAGCAGAGCGGTTAATAAATAAAGTGAATGCTTGTGTGAACTGCAGGCTTAATTCATGAAGGGTTTCCATCTGCTTCACCTACAAACCACATTCATATGTAACAGCAACCAGCAGATTCACTGCATGTGTTTAACATTAAGACAAGATGAATTCATTCATTCACAGGGTCATTATTAGCGCTTAAAAAGTAACACATACTTTAGCAGAAGAGCTGAATTAGAGCCAGAAGCCAGATACATAGACGAAAAAAAAAAAAAAATGTGGTAACCATTCAACATGCTTGATGATTTTGGGGAGTAAAAACCTACAAATTCTTTTCTTCTTTTCATTTTTGATTAAATTCCTTTGAATTTGGTTACTAAAGCGCTCCAACAAGCATATGCAGCGTGTGGGAAATTTTACAGCTGACTTCATTTATGATAAGAAAGGAAAACATTCCTCACTTGTTAAAAATACAGGGAAAAAGCCTTCATGTTCACATAAAAGAAGCCAAAGCTTGTGTCCCAAAACCCACAAAGCACATTTTTTGTCTTTTTCTCCCCTTCAAATATCAGGAAACGGAAAGTACTCTCACTGATAGCTGAAAAAAGCTGCAGGGAAAATAAAATTTAAAAAAAAAAGAAAACTTGATCCAATGGAGGAAAAATTATCATCTAAAAATAAAAAGAACAAGTAGAAATCACGTGTGTGGCTGATGCAGCGGCTCTGGTTTTAAGTACAACTGTTATGTCTCTCGAGTCTTTTGTCTCAACCTGATGTGTTTTTCCTGAAGTGGAAAACAGCAATTAAACCATTTATGCAATAATTGAGTGACGAGGCCTGGCCTCGTCACTCAGCTCTCTTAATGCTGCCTCAAGTCAATCAGTCAAAGTGGAACAATCAAAATAAATCAAAGTTATCCAAACTTAAACATTTAAAGAATGCTGTGCAGTGTTTAGGAATGACTATCACCTTTTCCCCCTATTTGGAAATTAAGTTTGTTTTAACATTTCAGGGTGTTGAGGATGAAGAGCAGTGAGGGAGTGTCATGTGTATTTACGAGGCACTAAAAGATGCTTCAGATCTGCCACTATAGACTGTGCAACCCAGGAAACCCAGAATGTCATACCTGGAGCACCTAATTTAAATAAAAGATAATGCAGACTAAAGAGAAGCTGGTCCACAAAATAGCTGAAAACATGCGCAATCCGTTCTTCGACATCCACTGGATTTTTCTAAGCTTTCAATAGTCTCTCGTCCAACTCTTCTCCAGCTGAGGAAACAAATGTGCCCATCCAAAGACTCGGTTGTTTTACTACATTGCTTATGTTGAAAAATCAGGTTTCAAATATTTTAAGGCAACTTCATCATCAACATCACCTCGATTGTCTTTGGTCATGGATGAACCTCCACAGCTTTTGTTGCAGGTATTTCCAAACTAGGCTCTATGTTTTATTTACAGTGAAGGTAAAAAGTCTCGGGGAGGTGGGGGGTGGGGGTAACGCCATCGACCTCGCTCACTGCTCCTGCTGAAGAAAAGGCTTTTCGCTGATTAAAGAGGAAATTCTTTGTGTGACTCTCAGATGTGTTACAGCCACAGCTTGGTTCTCCTTTTTCTTTTTTTGGCAGGGTGTGGATTCCCAGAACCAAACAGACATCACCCAGGAAAGGAAGCATCTTACTTCATTTAGAGGTCAGCTAACAGGCGGCCAGAACAGCAGAGGGCATCCAATAAGATTGGTTTGGTTCCCCCGAAATCACCGGACAGAATTTGTTGTTTACCGTGGCTTAGGGAAATCCAGATCAGAGGAGGTCAGGGTCAGGAGGGGCACTCAGAAGTTCTGTTGTCGTCTCTTCTTGGCATCCATTGCATCCAGGATGGGCTGCCTTTTGGCGGTGTAGCGCTGCCTGAGCTCCTCAATCTCCCGCTCCATCATGGGATCCAAGGCAGTCAGGCGCAACTGCAGCTCCTCAAAGTCCAGGTTCTTCAACTGAGAGGCAACACAGAAAAAACAACAGATGGAAAAAATGAGTCACAACACTCAGAGCTGCTTCTGTTTTGCTGCTGTAAACATTTCCACAATGAATAACACTACAACAGTCATGGATGACACTCACAAAGTCAAAGTCTCCGTCCTGAGGCACCTTCCAGTTGTCAGGGAAGACGTTTTTGGACTGGATATGGTAGCCTTGCTGCTCCTGTGACTGGTTGTGGTTGTAGCTCTCCTGCTGCTGGGCCGCCTTGTTGTCCTGCTTGTCGAAGTAATCCATGAAGGAAGGACGGATCGGCTGCTGGGGGGTGGCATGTCCTGTGGAGGAGGAAAATGGTTTAAACTCTCGAAGGAAACAAAATAAATTTACTGTACAGAATATTTTGGACACAGTCTCATTCAGGCGGACATGATATATATGCTCACTTCTCATCGATCCCTGGTCTTCCTCCTCGTCTTCATCATCACTGTTGATGACCATAGTGCCCAGGTCAGACTCGAGCATAGTGCTGCCGTGCTCAATCATTGTCTGCGCCCCGTCGCTCATAGTGCTGGTAGCGCGCATGGTACCGGCGCCCTCTGAGCCCGACTTAACCATAGTGTGAGAATCCACCTCTGTCTCTTCCTCCTGGATGGAATAAAGAACAGAGTTAAGACATGCAGCATTACATCTGAGGTTTCTTCACCCCAGACCTTTCTGTGAATAAATCAGCACACGCACTGAGTTGTCATCCTCCTCTTCCAGCTCTCTCTGCTGCTCTTGCTGCCTCTTGGCTTTCATCTCCATGGCTTCAGTTATCAGGTCTCTCAGGATCGTAACTGGCTTGGCCTGGCTGATGAATGGATGCTGGAGATTCACAAGACCAAAAGGATAAAAGTTATATGAACTATATTTTACATGCAAATGTATTTCCATACGAGTATATACACCCAGCATAATGTGTTACACCTTCCTATGTTTATAATGTGCCTGAGACGGCATTAAATTTTCCATATTTACAACTCTCCGGGGTATCTGGGGAAGACTATTTGCGCTCTATTTTATATGTTTGCTTTCATTTTGTATCAGTTATTTGAACAGGGAAGGACACCAAGTTGCTCTTAGTTTCCTTCCCTGTTCAAATAACATAATAATAGTAGTAATCCATGTATGTGGTGGTGAGGTCATCTTCTTACCTGTAGTAGCTGTGTGGCCGTCGCTCTCTGCTCCGGGTTCTTCACTAAACACTTCTTGACAAAGTCTGTAAACTCGTCTGACCAGAGCTCCGGCTTCCTGAATGTTGGAGGAGGGTTGGTCGGGATCATAAAGATTGCCTGCAGGAACACGATAACAGGATTAGGGTGGATTAAAAAAAGAGGAAAAATGTTTTTCACAACACATTTAAAACAAGAAGAAATGTTTCTACTCACTCTCATTGGATGGATGTCTGCATAAGGAGGTTTACCCTCTGCCATCTCTATGGATGTGATGCCCAAGGACCAGATGTCAGCTACACAGTTGTAGCCGATCTCCTGAATTACCTCGGGTGCCATCCAGAACGGAGTACCGATCACAGTGTTTCTCTTCGCCATGGTGTCCTACAGAGTGGGAATATATATTACCCCAGACTTTTAGAGCATGACAGGACCAAGCGAGAACTCCTCAGAAGCAAATTACAAACAGTATCATGCTGGCAGACATTACTTCATCTTATCACTACTGACATATGCCGCAATTTTACCGTCAGCTGTCCAGCAACCCCAAAGTCTGCCAGTTTGGCGTGTCCCTCTGTGTTCAGAAGGATGTTTCCTGCTTTGATGTCCCGATGGATCTTCCTCATGAAGTGAAGATACTCGAGTCCCTTCAGCGTCGACTTAAGGATGGTTGCGATCTCATCTTCTGTCAGCTGAGAGATTGAAGAGTAAAAAACAAACATGAAAAAACAGAGCATTAACTGCTGCACTTGTCTGTAGTTTTTTTTTTATAATCATTAGTTTGCTGAGTTCAGTTAAAGACAAGTTCAACCTGGAGATCTTTTCACTTTTAAGTCGCAATAAATACTGCACTTTGAATTGAAACTTTATCAAAAATATTTTTCTTCCTGACACAAAAACTAGTGAATTAAAGCCGCCATTGCAGTCATTACTGACAACAGGTCAAAGGCACTTTTAAATTAAGTTTTAGCACAGTTACACACGTCGCTGCGGCTCAGCGTAGACACCCACCGTCTTGTTGCGCAGTCTGATGATGTCAGAGACAGAGCCAGCGCCGCAGTACTCCATCACAATCCACAGGTCTGTGTTCTTGAAGTAGCTGCCATAGTATTTCACCACATAGGGGCTGGGGAGGAAATGCAACATGGAGTGGTTATCAAAGGAGAAGATACAGAGCAGAAGTGAGAAAAAAAATCTCATGGATCCAGACACGAGAGAGCTACATAGGCTATGATGATGATGTCATACTTCCTCCATTATTATCTCTGTAAAATGTCTTTTGAGGGTTTTCCTGGCTCAGAATGGACCTTTGAGAGGAAGCTAAGTGCAACTGGTCTGCGTACAGTTAACACTAAGAGGCTCTTATCTAATTAAACAGAACAACTGTGCACTTCCCTGTTATTTGGGGCAGCTGATAAACAAAAAATGTATTCTGAGCCTGCAAATAAACAATGATTTTCTCTCAAAACTGTTTACTGGACGCCACATTTTTCATATTGAGGAAAAACTCTGCTTTTAAGGGGAAAACTGGCGGTATGGTTAAAGACATACTGCTGTCCCACCTGTCACACTGCTGCATGATGGAGATCTCCTTGATGATTTCCTGCAGATCGGACTCCACAGGCACCTGCTTGATGGCCACCACCTGGCCGGACTCCTTATGAATGGCTTTAAACACGCTGCCATAGGAACTAGAAACACACACAAAGCTTAAAGTCACATGTACGGCCGCAGTGCTTTATTACAACTGACAGCACTTAAAAAGAGATTCATTACGCAATGGTCAGCTGTAAAAATGGAAGTTAAGACTTCTTACCCTTCACCGAGTTTCTCGAGAACATCAAACACTTCCTCTGGCTGTTTCGTCAAACTATCTTCACTCAGCTTTTTCAGCTTACTGTAAAAAGTGAATAAGACAGGAATATAAAAGTGAAAGCAATGATAAGTGGAAAAGGCAAATCTAAACATTACAAAACAGGAGACACGGCATTGTTTCAGCATTTGTAAATAAATGAACGGCTGTGGGTGATTTTTAGTCTGGACATAAATGTCAAACACACTGGGACTGCAACTTGTTATAATTTCCGTTTGTTGTAATTTAAAGATATTTTTAGGTTTGTGCATCGGTGCTTTCAAACACCACAATATGAGGTAATACTTCTTCACAGATAAAAATCAGCACCGCAGCCAAACAACAGGAATAAGTCATTATTTTACTCAGAGCAGGAATGTCATTTTAGCCAGTTAAGTTCAATGTGATCGACAAAAAATGTTATTGTGAAAGTGAAAGCACAACCCAACATGCACTGTTCACTATTTTCTGACTTGATCAAAAATATTATCACGTGCAATACAAGACTAAAGGAGGTCGTTTCTCCCTGAGCAACACTTAGTGACGCAAGCTTCAATAAGGTTCCTCAGTCTGGCTCTAGTGAATAAATCAAACACAATGAATCAAAAGATTCAATCATTTAAAAATGATCCTACATGAGCTCTGACAAAGACACAAACAGATTGTGTGTTTTTTTCCCCATTATAAGGGTATTTCAATACTACCTCTTAGAAAAGCTTGTGCTATATGAAGCTGGAAAGGCCCTCACATCCTGCTGTTCCTGTTAATTTCCACTAAGCAGAACAGAAACGTTTAAGTATTGTGTCCTCAAAGTCTTTCAGAGAAGCCTTTCACTGACTGTGAGAAGAGCTGAAAATATTGCTGTTTTTCCTTGAATCCAAAATAAAAAACTTATTCAGTCTGAATTTCACATAGTGTTTTATAATTATATGTTTTTGGTAATTTACTTCAATATCTATTATTATATTTATGATGATGATGATGATTATTATTATCATCATCACTTATTTTGTTCAAATATTTATTTTTGGAGACTCATTCTTTAATTTCATTGTATATTTATTAATGTTATAGTAAACTTTTAAGCAATTTTTACTCTATATTTATTTTGTCTTTATATTACGCAATTTTATTTTTGTCAATGATTTCCAAAGCAGTTCTAATTTCTTTTGATTTTGTTATTATTCATTTTTTAAAATATTTTACTATTCTAAAAATCTTTCCTACCAAATTCTGTCAACCTAAATGTTTAATAATATTACTTTATTATTATTATTATTTCATCATCCTTTATAGTGTTGTAATAAAAGGGGTGCTCATATATGGAATAAATAAATATTTCTCATCTCAAGATGAACATGTGTGATCTCATAGTTTAAAAATAGTACAGCAATCATACAAAGACTTCAGATCTGTCGCCTTGTGGTTAAAAAGCTCTTCGGTAAAATTAACTTGCGTTGTCTTTTTTTTGAGCCTGTGAACTCGTGAACCACCACAGCACAGAAACCAACTAAGTAATCAGTAACGTGTAATACTGGTTTGTCTTCAGGAGTTGTGCCAAAAAATACCGTGTCCGGTATTTAAACAGTTCTAAATGAATGCCTATGACCTATCAAACATACCTCTCTCTTATGAATGATTTCAAGTCACTTTGAGCAAGCAGTAGAAGCTGCATTTAGTTTTTGGCAAAGTGACTTTTATATATCTTTTATTTATTTGGATAAAAAGTGTTATTGACATTCAAAACGTCTTTTTTCCAATAGAGATTGCGCAAACAGGCAAGCCAAAACATGGAGGACCTTTAACTTTTACAAGGACATTTTAAGTGGCTAAGAAAGTCAATAACAATAACGCAGACCCATAAAGAGAGATCACGTCTTTATTATATATATATACACATATATATAAAAACCCCTTCATAAATCCTAATAACTAAAGCCTGTTTACAAATACTTTCAACAATATTAGACATAAAAAGATACACAGAAACAATGCAATTCATTTTTTGGAGGACACTCGGGAAACTAGAGGCTGATTCAGTTAACATGCGACTGAATGATATTTAAAGTGCAAATCAAACCACTGAACAAAACACTCTTACAGAAACTTGGGAACACAAAACGACCACATCATTAGCCAAATCTATTAGAAACTCAATTGAGGGCTCAAGAAAGAGCGTCTCTGTGTGAGGAACGATCTGTACATCCGTGAACAGAACTGAAAGTTTGAGAGAAGACTGTCAACGCTAAGTTAGCTTAGCATCAGCGAGCTCGGCGACATCCACCGCCTACGTTAGCTGTTCGGCTAGCTCGATAATAATAGCATTTTTAGCGCAGTTAAAATAACACAAACCTTTTGGGCGCAGACGTCTCCATGATGTACGACTTCAAAACTAAAAAGAAAACAGACTAATAGGGACTCGTGGCACTTTTGGGACCAGCAGTCAGGGCGAGAACATTGTCGACTGAGTCGTTGTTGTCAAAAACTAAAGCAGCGCCAGCTGAGGGCTCGTCGGATGACGGTGTTACGGCCTCACCGCAGCGCCCCCTGCTGGAGCGGAGTACAAACAAAACGGCTAAAAAATACTCTCCTTAGAAACAGCGAATAATTTGTATCTATTAAACAACTGAGACTTGTGAATAAAATGTTACTGATAATAGAGCTGTCCACAAAATACAACTATGCTTTCCTGGTCTCATTCAAAGACATCGTCCGACCAATCACAAGCGACTTTGCTGTGAGGTGAACGACTGTTCTACGCATGTGCAGGCAGGAGCCTTGTGGAGTATGAAAAGAGAGGTAAACAGCTAGCAGCTATCGTGTTTAAACGGTGAGAAACCTTGTTGTTGTCTTTCCATCCTGTGTACTTCATATCTGTTAGGTTTATGCAGCGTTTTTAGATACTTTAAAGATATTTGTTGTTTGCTCTAAATACCATATGGGTTGTTTTAGTCTGTTTCGGGCAATACCATGCTGTTTCTGTTAGCATGTTGTTAACAGTTATATCTCTGTCTCTATTTTTTTGTTAAGAATCAGAAATGGATACGCAGAAAGATCTACAGCCGCCCAAGCAGCAGCCTATGATCTACATATGTGGAGGTATATTACAACTTTTACTTTAATAATACACCCGCGGGTAATGCAAACAGTACGATCTTACCTGCTCTAATGCAAACCTTTCATCACTGCCATCACGGCTGCTTCTCCTCTGGATGTTTTTTTTTTTTACATTACACCGCAGAGACCTTAAATATTGTTCATATTGTGTTCCGTCGTAGTAACAATTCTCTCATAATAAGTTAACAAATAATAAACTACAGCTAAATTTAGATTCTAAAACTAGCCTGTCCGACATTAATAAATTAAGGATTAATCCGTAATTAATGCTTCAGAGATAACTGAGAGTGTATTTTTTCAGGTATTACAGCACTAGTTTTTAGAGAAAACCATCTATCACACTATATCATGTCCTGTTTTGCCTAACACATGAAAATGTACATTATAGAAAATTCGCATAACTACCGTCTATAATTATAAATATGAGTTCAGTATTAGTACTAAATAACACTTGGAGCACAAGGTCTGCCTATTGTAAACCGGTCTGTGCATTCAAAGCTGTGATACCTGGCATGTGTGGGATTTCCATTCACTGAAATTACATCTCAGGTGCCTTTATAGCCTCATGACCCCTACCCCTTTTCTAATCTCTGTTTTAATCATAGTTAGCTTGGAATAAGATAATTTTATTGTTCTGTATGTATGTATGATTTTTTTTTTTTTTTTTTTTTTACCTTGTGGGTATTTGTGCTTCCAGGTGCAAAACACAAGTACTAACTGAGAGTTACATGATGTTCTTGTGTTTGAATAGTGTTTTTACTACTTAATCCACCTTGGTGGAGACCTCTGGATGACATAACATACACATTAGGCTCACTAAATGTTTACAGTGGGAAATGTTAAACCTCCTTCACAGTCTGATACATTGTTACTATTTTGGAACCAATAACACATATTTCACCATGATTACGTAATGTTGGTCATCTTGCATCTGGAAAAGGAACCACCCTGATTTTAGTACTAACAAGTTTTGTGGCAAGTGTAAAAACTCAGTAACAATCTGAATGAACTGAAATGAATACACCTTACACATTATGGACTAAAATATTGGGCCACACCTCTTTGAATTCAGAGGCGTGCGCTAAGTGAAAAAAAGTTACCAACACTCTGCTGACTCAGTAGCTGCAGAGGTCCAAACCTTCTCTGTCATTAACATCAGCAGAAAAACTATGTGCTGCCCGCTGCTCTGCTCTGCTCAAACTGCACTTGAACACATAACACCATGATTTCTCTCATCACTTGCAGAATGTCACACCGAGAACGAAATCAAAGCCCGCGATCCGATCAGATGCAGAGAGTGTGGCTACAGGATCATGTACAAGAAGAGAACAAAGAGATGTATCCTTTTGACATTGTGTGCATGAAGACAACTTGTGAAAACATTAAAAATGACCAACTGACAGTTAATTTCAGACATGAATCTTTATGCTAAAGAGTGTTCAGATATTTTGTTTTTGATTGATATTTTTTGGTTGCTACGTTTGCTGTGGATTTCCTTGACTCTCTGATTTCAGTGGTTGTATTCGATGCCCGATGAAGAAGAGGAGAGGAGCAGTTTTGACTCTGTTTACTGTTTGTAGTGTGGGATCATGTAAATAAATAGACCTGGCTTCAGATTTGTGAACTACTCATTTTATTCTCCGTCTAAACAATACATTTGCTTGTCAAAGATGTATGAAAGTTTGTTTTGGTTTATTAAAAAATAAGTATTTTAATTGGTCGTGACTGTTTTTCCAGTTTTTCTAACTGATGAGCCGATTTAATTGGTAGCATCTCCATGACGACAGGAAAATATGTGTTTCAGCTCTTGTAGACTTTTCTATATTCATGTAGTCACGTGTAATTGGTCTGTTGCTATGAGATGTTTGCAGCTTTTCGACCCCTGAAATGAAGTCTGCCTTTCAGAATAATAAAATGCAGCAGGGGGAAGTAACCTGATTTTGTGTAATGCAAACTGGTTTGGGGCCTTTTTCATAGTAATAAAGATTAAATGACACTTCGATGTTTTCTTCCCCTCACCCCCAAAGGTGATTTTAATGACTTTGACTGTGGGATAATTGTTGGTACCAGACTGGCTGATCTACGAGGATTTTCCCACAGCCATCTCCCAAAAAGAGAAAATATCCAGTGAGCGGCAGTTCTTTTGGGGAAATTGCATCATTGATGCCAGGGAGGATTGGACAGAGTGTTTTGAGGTGATTTAAAAAAAGAAAGAAAGAAAAAGGCAACAGTAACTCAAATGACAACTGCTTACAAGCAAGGTATTCGGAAGAGCGTATCTGAATGCACAATGTAAACAAAAGACCGCATTGGGTCCCTCAGTTTCCTGTCCACAAAGAGCAGGAAACATACTGGCTCACCAAAATTGCACAATAGAAGAAGAATTAAAGAGTTAAGGCAACTCTGATTGCAAAAGGGGGACCAACCCAGTACAAGCAAGGTGTACTTAAGTGTCCATTGAGTGTATTTTTGATCTAAAACAGCAATATGATAGCTTTAACTTCTTTAAATTACACGGTCTCCCCAAGTTTAGCTTTAAGTTGATTTAAATCTAAATCAGTTTTTTTTAGTGCATTTAGTCCCTTAATATCTGCATGGCAACTTTTTAGTTTGGCTTAGCACAAAGATTTCAAACTGTTGCACTCTCTCTACTCAAAGGTGCAAAAATCCTCATACCAGCACGTCTACGTCTCACTGGTTTAATTTGTACAAATGTTGAAAATCTGTGACAGATTCTTCTGACTTACTTGCTGCTGGGCAGCTGGAGGAGACTCCAGCAGTGTCTTTGTTTTTTGTACACATTACACAAGTAAGACACAACAAATAATAGATAATAATAAAAAACTAAAATTATGTGTAAAACATTTGTGTGAACCTGTGATTTGATGCAATTACATGCCAAAATGTCGACCAATAGAAAATAATCCTAATGAAATTTCCCGGTGCTGAACAGAGAGCTGCTTCCAGCTAAGATGCTGCTGAGAGAGTTATGAAAAACGTGTTCTCATCAACAAAGTAATTACTTTGCTGAACTACCCTTTAGGTGACAAACAGGACTGGATTCAATGATTGTTTTCATTACTGGACTGGATTTTCCATCTACAAAATGTAATTTTACATGATTAATAATCTGTTTGTTTGCTGTTGATCAGATTTGCAGCTCACTCCAATTATCCTAAGAATAATTAATCATCTATATCTTTCCACTGTGTCAAAATGTTGCCTGTCAGTTACTTCTCCTCCAATAATACAGCGTAAATCACGTATAATCGAAATTATAATATTTTTTTTCTTAAAATTTGATGAATTAAAGCATTAAAGTGTCTCGCATGTGTGTGTCTGGTCCAGGCTTCCTCTGCTCTGAAGTCTAAACTGAGGCTCTCCCTTCAGAGCTGTCCTACTGCAGCACTGCATCGCTGTGGCACTCCCCCCTCCCCCTCGCTGACATCACATCTGACGCCTCATGTCGGGGGTGTGTCCAGCAGAAATCCCCATCCAGGCTCAGATGTAGCTGCGGCTCTGAGAGAGGGAGAGGCAGAGTTTGAGCACACTGCAGAGGGAGTGCAGCTATGGGGAACGCGCAGGAGAAACCTCCGGGCGGCGGAGGAGGGGCAGCGAGCGCGGATCAGGCCACAGCAGGGAGTGGGACGAGGAGCCGGGGTGGAAGCAGCGGGGGAAAGCCTCACATGGCTCCAGAGAAGGGAACGGTCAATGGCACTCAGAGAGAAAACAGCCCTGCTGGTGGGCAAGAGAAGAAGGAGGACAGCCCTGCAGTGGACACAAGTTACCTGGATGCTCCCGCCGGGGCCCTGCCTCCTCACCTGGCCCGGCTCAAGAATGAAGGGAACCATCTCTTCAAACACGGACAGTTTGGAGACGCATTGGAGAAGTACACCCAGGCCATTGAGGGGTGTGCTGAAGCAGGTGGGGGGTGACATGAGCGGCTTCTTTTCTCTTACACAGCATGTGATCCTGGGATAAACAAATCTGATTATAGCAACGATACTATAGCATAGTTAGAGGAGCTTCATCTAACTGCTAATTTCGTGATTAATTAATTAAACTATGTATAGTTTTAGAAAATTACAGTAATTTTGCTACCAGAAAGTTATTTCTTGTTTATTTTCCTCATTTGATTTCTTGGAGTAGCTTTTCCAGCTCTGTGACTCAGTGTAGAGTCGCCAAAAACAGCAGATGGGTGTCACAGAGCCTGACAGAAACCCTCTCGTAGCATCTGTGACTTAGCCCTGGTAAGGGTATCACATACAAGTTGACTCAGTGTCACCTGGTTCCACAATCCAACGTATCCCGTGTCAGTTATGAATGCATTATACCACCGTTTCTCCAGTCAGCCTGCAGGATGACTTCAGGTCACTTTTTAGCATGAAACAGAGACATGAGGCGTCTCTGCACTGGTGATTTGTGATTGCAGTGGAGTGTTGGCACAAGACAAGTTGCTGTCGATGGAAGTTGTGTGCTGATGCATGGGGCTTTTATGTGAGGCTCAATGCCACGCTGCACGGAGAGCACTCAGCTGACTTTTACTCTTGTAGCTGGCAGGTGTGATGGCTTTTTCTGCACTTGCACTGTGGCCAGATTCCAAACGTTTAGACTTGATTAAT
This sequence comes from Oreochromis niloticus, assembly GCF_001858045.2. Classification (NCBI taxonomy): domain Eukaryota; kingdom Metazoa; phylum Chordata; class Actinopteri; order Cichliformes; family Cichlidae; genus Oreochromis; species Oreochromis niloticus. Next base: position 19,957,016 of record NC_031985.2, on the reverse strand, counting down.
CATAGACTTCAATCAGAAAGCTGGTGAGAACAGTGTATGATGATGATGATGCGCTGTGGGTTGTGGAAGCTGTACATAAGACTGATGCTCTCCCAGCGGTTATGAAACTGCACTAGAGTGGAAAGGACAGAGGAGAAAATGACTCTACCGAGGGATCTCTTAACACAGCCTTTTATCTGTCTGCCTTTCACCCCTTCAGCGTTTCTGGACACTTGCAATTGAACTGCTTCACTTGTCTTGATTTCTCTTCTCTCTCGAGCACTTTAGGCCCCAAAGTCCAAACAACTGCTGGTAATATGGATGTGTAGCATGGCCTTACACCTGGTTTTCAGATCACAAGATGACGTAAATGAAGCTGGTCTTTCAGAAATGTGATTACGGTTGTCCCCTTGCAGGCATTGATAGTCCAGAGGACCTGTGTATTCTCTACTCCAACAGAGCAGCCTGTTACCTGAAGGAGGGAAACAGCACAGACTGCATACAGGACTGCAACAAGTACGTGACAAGCGTCGGTTTTATTACAGGTTATAACTTCCAGGTTTGAGAGACGACTCCACAGATCTGACATCACACTCCAAAAACACTGTCAGATCACAGACTGTATTTAAAAGATGGCCATAACCACTCAAATGACACTCATTGGTTTTGGTGTCATGGTCGTAATCATCTTGGGGTTTTGGGTCCAAAAGTGACCATTTGTTTAAAGTGTGGAGTGCTAAGTTTATGTGTGACATCATTTGAGAGATAACTGTACATAACAGCTGTAACATGGTGGTAAACAATTAATTTTCCCAAAATGGCAACAATTACAGCCTGGTTGGAACGTCTACTCTTACCAGTACCAGCTTATAAAGAGAGAAATGCATAGATGGAGATTGGGATAAAGAGATCAGCCAAGAAAACTTATGAATATCTTATTAAAGGGGGAGTTTTTGTGCTTTTTTGTCTTATACTCACTATTTTAACAGAGTCAAAAGTTTGAGATACAGCAGGAACAAATCAGGGATAACGAGACGAGAATATGAATTAGATACAAAGCACGAAAGACAAAAGACCACCAAAATGAAGCAGGAAATAAGATACCGACAAAGGCTCGAACATGTGAAGTAAACAGTGAAAGACAAGAGACAGAGACAAGACTGGAGGGACAGAGTGGGATTAACAAAAGGGAACTAATAAACCTTAAGTCATCTACAAGCAAGCAAAGAACTATAGGGACAAATAAAGAAACTCATATGAAAAAAAACATTAACAGAAGACCATGAAGAATACTGAATTAGAACAAAATCATTTCTCAAATCTAGAGGAAGTCATGAACCTGCAAAACACAAAAGCTCCCGGTAAAAGACCCAGGGACCGTGACATTAACCAGTTGGGGACATGTGGGCTGTGTTTTTATTTAAATTCAATATTATTTACATGAAAGCTGAATGACAAGCTGCTTTTCCACACCCCGATTGTAACTGTTTTCTCTGTAACTGTGGAACACAGCATGCAGATCATCCATAGTGATGCAGTTTTGGATCCAGCAGCTTTCTGCTTTTTGTTTCTTTGCTCTAAAGGCTGCGACAGCCTGTCGGTCAAATATTCATTCACATGTTCAGATCCCTCGGTCTCCGCCTCTCCTCTCTGATCCTCTTAGGGCTCTGGAGCTGCAGCCCTACTCCTTGAAGCCTCTGTTGCGTCGAGCTATGGCCTATGAGTCACTGGAGCGCTACAGAAAGGCCTACGTGGATTATAAGACCGTCCTGCAGTTAGACACAGGGATACAGGCGGCTCACGACAGCATCCACAGGTCAGCTGAACACAAATAACCAAACACGGGAAACTGGCGTATGTTAAGACAAATTTCACGTAACACCAAGTCGTCTCAGTCATTTCAGTTTCCCTTTGGGTCCCTGCACGAGTCTTGCTAATGCGAAACACTTTGCGGTCTTAGTTTCAGTCTCTTTGTCCTCTGACAGGCTCACAAAGATGCTGATTGAGCAGGATGGGCCCGAGTGGAGACAGAAGCTTCCAGAGATTCCCGTCGTCCCCCTGTCTGTGCAGTTGCAGCACCGAGAGAAACCAATCAGCATCGAGCAGGCCCAGGCCCGGGCCGCCAGAGCAGCCCAGGAGGAAGGTGAGGAACATCACTTCCTGTGGGTTTAAGAGGTTAAATGTGATGAGCACATCTGATGCAAACAAAGAAGCCTTTTAAAGAAATCTGCCCAGATTTTCTTGAGTAAAGACAGTTCTTTGGGTGATTGCATTCACGCAGCATTTGTAAAAGAAACAGTTAAATAATTGAACCATAGAGCACCAGCAGAATCAGCGTGCAAATGCTGAGTAGTGGTGAAGGTGCTCCTGCTGAGAGACTCTGTGTGTGTGTGTTTGTCTGGGTGTACTATCAATAATGCAAAGTAAAGACGATCCACACAGACTATAGTGCTGCTGTAATGGAACAATCCAGGTCAAGTTTCCTCTGTGCTCGAACTGCTCACAAGAACCAGGAGACTCCAAATGTGCCATAAATGCAAATATATGTAAATAGGTTTGGAGTAGTATAAGGCTGTAAAACTCACACTAACACTAACAGATAAATCTGTTTACTTGTACTCGTCTAATGAAAAACTCCAAACACAGGATCTAACACATACAAGGGTGAATGAATATGAAGCCAGAAACAGAAGCAGACAGGAAGTGATCGAAGTTGTAAGTGTTAAAGCAACATGTCTGCTGGTTAAATTTGTCACAGCGAATATGCAGCACTGTTAATCACTACCTCCTACAGTAATGCATTTTGTTCCATCTTGCTGAGGAGGAATGACACCATGCCAACAATAAGAAATGAAAAAAAAAAGTTCCAGTTCAAAGCGATCGGAGAGACAGCATCGTAAGTTATTATAAACTGTGGTGGAAATAAAGTAAAGTTGTGGCCAGAAGTTCACATCCGCTCATCATGAGAAAATATGTGGTGGTAACTTTGAGGTTTTAATGACTTCTTTGAACTTTTCTTTTTCCAGGGTGGAATGATTGTACGGCACACATCTGTAATGTCTTTAAAAGACAAGGAGTTTGAATTTACTTTGAATTTTCTCTGATCCAAACAAGGTCACCAGTATATACAGCGCCATTAATATGTGGTTACATGTCCTTTAGCAAGTTGCATCTTGACAAGATGTCTTTGGTAGCCATCAGCAAGCTTCTGGAATAATTCTGGGTGGATATTTGACTGATTGTAATGGCAGAAAACTTCATTTAAATTGGTTGGTTTTCTGGTTCAGAACCAGCTTTGACGTGTATTACACAAAGTTTCAGTGGGGTTGAAGTTTGGGCTTCAGGGAGGCCGTTTCAGAAGATTAATGTTAGCCTGCTTTATCCATTCTTAATGGGAACGGGATCATTGTCCTGTTGGAACACGCAACTGTGTTCACGTTTCAAACATCCAACTGTTGTGGTGAAGTTGAAGAATTTGGAGGTAGTCCTCCTTCTTCATTTTTCCATCCACTTTGTGCAGTGTACCAATACCACTGGCAGCAAAACAGCCTCACAGCATGATGCTACCACCACCATGCTTGACAGCTGGTGCAGTGTTCTTAGGTTTGAAAGCCTCACCTTTACTCCTCCAAACATACTTCTTGCCATTGAAGCCAAATAGTTTAATATTTATCTCATCTGACCATTAAACTTTTCTCCAGAAGGAGTTTTGTTTGTGCATGTGGGCAGCTGCAAATTTGAAGGCGTCTATTTTGAAGGCTTCTTTTGTGGTCAGCACCATCTCAGTGTATGGTGTAAAACTGACTTCACTGTGGACAGTGATGCTGGTGTCCCAGTAGCTTCCAGTTCATGGCTTGAGCCTTGTTGGTTCCTGAATATTCAAATCAGTTTCCTCTCATATGAGGGTGACAGTTTGGGTCTTCTTCCGGACAAAGTTGTGACACATCTGAATAACTTGTACTTATGTCAAATTGTTTGGACTGATGATCTTAGAATCTTCGGTTGTTTAGAAATGGAGAAAGAGCTTCCCAACTCGTGTACATCTACAATTCTCTAATACAACAAGTCAATTTGAGTGTCTCAAATGTTCAATTAGTTCATTCCTAAAATCACATTTGTGTTGTTGCTACGTCTTCATGTTGATTTCCCAAACACAGGAAATAAAACTGCAAACACGCAACACAAAACAACACTAAACTGTGATCTTTAATAAAAGAGTTAAAATGGATTAAAATTCTGACAATTATAATTTTATCCGTTAAAACAATTAGACTTAATGAAGCCTCGAGTTCATTAATATGTTACTATGCCTTTAATTGCCACAACACAAGTTAAATGAGCATTGGATTTATTAGTTGAGCTAGCGTTAGTGGCGATGATTAAAGCTATTGCTCTCCTGGCATTTGCAAACACAGCTGTGTTATCCGCCAGAGGAAATTACGTATCTATTGATGCTGGGATTGAAAAGAATTAAACACAACCTCTACAGCAAGTTAGCATTAAAATATCCCTGTAATCAAAGTTTGCACAAACTTGTGTTATTATTCCCCCACAGCCCCGAACCCTCCTAACCTGCCACTACGCTTCAGCGCCGGTGCCAGCGTGTCTGTTTTGACTGTGTTATTGGTAATGTTATTAGATTGTATCTGTTAAATTATCTCCTCACAGCTTGACTCCCAGCTTGTATCAGCTTCAGAGGTGATTGATCTCAAATACTCATGCTCCACATATCAATTTAGTTTCCCAGCAACAGAGCAGCTCTGATACAGAGAGTTAGCCTGAGTGGTTTGTGGTATCGACGGACGTCTCAGCTAAGTGAAAAAATAACCTTTCAGCACCAAGCTGCTTCAGAAAGCATGCAGGCCTTTTCACTTTGTGCTTTGGTTCAATTGTAAATGGATGAAACTGGAATTTTCTTGGTAGAGAAAAAATGAAAAAGAGTTTCAAAACCCGGTTCAGGCTTTTTAATTCAGTAGTTTTATAGTGCATTGGGCCTGAATGCTTTCTAAAGTAACTCTGTCTGAACACTTTATTAGTTATACTTTGTTATTACTGGGTTGGACCTTCTGAACTGTTGATATAAGGTAGGATTGATTCAATGCTTTCATGTATTTTTGCCAAATTCTGACCCTGACAAGTGAATGTTGCAGCAATAATTGTTACTCATCAGACCAGACCGCATTTCTCCAGTCTGTCGTCCAATTTAGGTGAGCCAGTATGAACTGTAGCTTCAGTTTCCTGTTCTTAGCTGATAGGCGGTGTGCTCTTCTGTTTCTGAGGCCCGTCTGCTTCAGGCTCCTCTTGTGTTGTGCATTTAGAGATGCTCATCTGCATGACTTGGTTGAGACAAGCGGTTATCTGAGTTACTGTTCCCTTCCTTTTAGCCTGAAGCATTTGGCCATTTTCCTCTGACCTCTGACATCAACAGGATTTTCTCCAGAGAACTTTGGCTCAGTAGATGTTTTCTCTGTTTTCTTTGACCATTGTCCATAAACTCGAGAGATGTTTGTGGGGGAAAATCCCAGCTGGCTAGCAGTTTCAGAAATACTCACACAGAAAATCACTCACATCACCTTTGTTCTCTGTTTTGAATCTTAGTTTGAACTTCAGCAGGCCGTCTGGAGCACATCTAAATACCTAAATGCACTGAGTTGCTGCCATGTGATTGGCTGATTAGATATTTTTGTTAAAGAGAAGTTGAACAGGTGTACCTATTCCAGTGACTAGTGAGTGTATATTACTTTTAATGCCTGCTGAGCTCGGTTTTTCGAGAGTTGGCATTAGTAGCTGTGTCATTTCATTAATGCGAATATTATCTCTTTGTGTACCTGTGAGTCTGTGGATATGTTTACCGCTGCGTGTGTCTTTCCCACAACTCATTAGCCGCATTGGCTTTTTCAGCACAGCCGATTGCTAACTAAGGAGGAGTTGACTCATCTCCGCTGGTCCACTGAGACTGCTGCCGACAGGCTGGATTTATTAAGGCCTGAAACAGTGTGAAGAAATTGTAGCAGAGGCTTGTTGAAAGACAAACCATTCAGTACAGTCTGCCCCAGATCTGTCTAACCAATCAATAACTTGCACTGAAGAAAATGAACTCTTTATGAAGTCATCTTTTTCAGTTGGAAAATAACATTTTTCTGCCAACAGCCAGAAGAAAAGAAGTCCGCTTCACTCTGCTTAAACAGGAAGGCAACAGTCTGGTCAAGAAAGGCTACTTCCAGGAGGCCCTGGAGAAGTACAGTGAATGTCTCACCATAAAACCTGACGAATGTGCGCTCCACACAAACAGGTACGAAAAAAACAACCCAAACAGACGCTAGAATTGACTGGTCTTTGCAACAAGAGCACCTGAATTACTTTATAAAAGAAACACTGTTTGAAAGGTGGGTAGTTTGATCGCCACCCCCCAAAGTAACAGAATAACTGCCTACATCAAGTAAGAAGCTTCAGCTCAAATATTGCGTAAAAATCAGCTGAAATAATGCCAGTTTCTCTATTCTTGCAGCAAAGGCTTAAATGAATGTCATTCTTCACCTTCACCTTCCCCTGGTTGCTCGTCAGTGTCACAAGTTTTCAATGAAATTGCATGTTTTGATCTTACTTTGTCAGCACAGAAAAATGGCCTCTCCTTTCACAGTAGGGAGCGATGCAGAGCTCAGAGCTAATTCTCCATTTACAGGTAGACAGGGGGAACAGTAGAGGGCACCATATGACCACCTGGCATGTCAGATCTGATGCACTGCCTGTTGTTGCTCTGGATAAAGCCCCATGAAGGTGTATCAGTATATCTGAAGCTAATTTCAGATTAAATATTATGTTGCAAACATGAAAACCTAAACTGCTGGACACATGGATTCCCTGTAAATATTACATCCTGCAAAAATCTCTATATTAACAAGATATTGTGCGAAATGTTGGGGAAAATGCATCTGCCCCTACTCTTCTACAGTGCATATTTTGAAGATAAAGGTTTTTTATTTCTATTTGAAACAGTGTGGAGTAATCTAAACATGCGTAGCCTGGTCCTCATACTGATCATCACTGACAGAGACCATCTGACTAACCCTTTACTTCTCCTCCAGAGCCATCTGTCTCCTGAAACTGAATCGCTTCGAAGAGGCCCGGCTGGACTGCGATTCGGCGCTGCAGCTGGAGCCGAACAACAAGAAAGCCTTCTACAGACGAGCCCTGGCTTTTAAAGGTTTACAGGTGCCGGCGCGCCCCCTCATAAACCTTTTAAATCTTCCTTGTCATTTTAAGATAATGCATTAGATTTTTTTTTACCTCCTCTCATTCCTGATTTCTCTGTGTGAATGATTATCCTGTAGGACTACCTTTCAGCTAGCAGTGACCTCCAGGAAGTCCTCCGACTGGACCCCAACGTCCGGGAGGCGGAGCAGGAGCTCGAGGTGGTGACGGGCTTGCTGAGACAGAGCCTGATGGACAACACCGTGCACACACCAAGGGTAAAACAAGTTCCTCACGTCACCTTAACCCCCTGAATTACTAGATTTAATTTTCATTGTAGTTGTCATTATGCAACACAAGGTTATAAAACTATACTGGAAGTTTAGTCCCTTTATGCAAGGAGGAGAGGTAGTGAAGGTGGGTGAGATTAAATACCTGGGGTGAACTGTCCAAAGCAAGGCTGTGGGCAGGGTGGAGTGGGTGGAGATGAGTGTCAGAGGAGGGTGTTTTTAGAGATTTAACCTTTTATACTTGCTTTTTTATGCTTCTTTTCTTTTAAAGGTGATAGCAGCACGTTTGCCTCTTTCATTTTATTTGTTCATAAAAACCTTTGCTTTACTCATTTGCCTACTTATCTCAGTTTTTCAATCTGGAAATGCTTTGTTATTTTCCTCACATCCCTCAGACTGTTAGGGAACGTAACAAGGAGCAACACCAAAAGGGAAGGTTTAGATGATTTGGAGACAGTGGCAATGGCAGGAAGTGGAGCTCGAGGTGATGATAAGCTTTTCATTGCGAGTGATCACAATGAACAGGATTAGAAAGAGTAGAGTGCATCAGAGGGACAGCTCAGGTTGAGCAGGTTGGAAACAAAGTTTGAGTGGTGAGGCTGAGATGGTTTGGACATGTCCAGAGTAGGGATAGTGGATATACTGGACAAAGGATGTTGAATATGGAGCTTTCAGGCAGGATGAAAAGAGAAAGAAAACAAAGGAGGTTCAAGGATGTAGCGAAGCAGGACATCCAGAGGGCTGGTAGGACAGAGGAGGGTGCTAGAGACAGGGTGAGATGGAGGCAGGTGATCTGCTGTGGTGAACCTTGAAGGGAACAAGCAAAAGAAGAAGAGTGTGGAGGATGAATTTGGCAGTTTTGAAGCCTGAAGAAAGAAACTGTTCTGCTGGTACGACAGCTGATACTTGGTAAACAGGTACCGGATATATTCTGGAATGCTTTAATCACTAGTTGACAAGCCTCCAGGTCTGGATCCAGACACATCCCATATCTGTTTGTAACGTCTCCAATTAGCTAGGAACATGGCTTTACTAAGTATGTTACAAACTATTAAGACAGACAAAACCCCACAGAAAAGGCTAACCTTTGATGATTTCCTGCAGGTTTGATGTCTCCCGCTGGTTCACATGTGGACATGTGGAGACAGGTGTGGACACTTACCGTACTGCTGCAGGACTTTTAAAGCAATCGGCTACAGCAAGTAAGCGGCGTAGAAATGCAAATGACTATTTTTGAACTCCTGGGACGAGAACCGTGGACGACCAGCTTTTCAGCTCTGCTTCATCTGCAATGTGTGCGAACCACACGTAACTCCTGAGTACACAAGCTTACATAACGGTAAGCTTTATTTAAAGAGGCTAATGTCAAGGTACTTGTGACCCGCTCGCACTATAAATCATTCACGTTATGATGTAATGTCCAGTTTCATGTAACAGGCTCCAGAGCACTCTTACTTGTTAAAGAGTGTTGAGAGAGGGGAAAGAGAGTGCGTATCAAGCGTGCCTTACTGAGATTTTTACCACAGTTAGGATGAAATACGCCAAGATTAAAGGTTTTATTTTGATTGCTTTTTTTTTTTAATCTGCTTTGAAAGGAATGGATCAGTGCAGTGCAGGCAGTGTGTGTTTGTGTGTTGCACAGCAAGATACGAAAGCTTCAGCTATTTTATTCCAAAGCATTTGTTATTGTTTACATATAGTGTGATAAGAGCTGCTATTAATTTAAACAACAAGCCAACAACATCACATAAACTATCATCACTATTAGTTTTGGGAAGTGCTCTAAAAGGCACTAACGTGAATTTAAGCTTCACCGGTTAGATTAGCTAAAAAAAAAAAAAACGTCTGAGGTCAGCACTTTAGAGTGGACCCATGATGCTTTTCTTTATTTCCTGTCTGATAAATGCTGCTGGAATTTCATATTCAAACTGGCCACTGTTTCAGAAAAATTACATCATCTTTTATAAAGTAATCATTGTGTTGTGTTTAACACTAGTGCTGAGCTGATGTCAGCTCGGAATGCTCTTCCTTATATGGTCAACTCAACTCTCGCTATGCCTGAATAAGGAGGCGGAGCTAACAAGCACTGGGTTCTCTTTAGAAGCAAGTCGAAGGGCAACCAATCAGAATTTGGGCTTGTAGTGGGGGGGGGTGCCTTAAAGAAACAGAAACTAAAGAGACTTGTTTCAGAGAGGGGATAAAAGACCAATAACATACATAGCGATCGCTTAGCTGCAAATCAAATAAAGTTGAATAAAAATTTAGAGTGAGTGGGAAATGAACACAATAGATCCCCTTTTAAGCGACTTTTAGTTCACGTACCTCTCTGGGTTTAAATATTGCCCTGCTGAGGTTAGTGTTAGTTTACAGAACAATGCACTGTACATCTTACTGTAGCTCAGTCATTAATGTAATTCAAAAACTTCTGTTTTGTTTTTGTGTGTAGGTATATAGTAGTTAAATTAAAGCTAATGCCCACATATCTGTGCCCTTATTGCTGCAACAAGACCCGCTGATAAGGCTCTGATTAAACACCCAAATATATTTATCAAAAACTGTCATATTACAAGAAAATTATTCTTTACAGTGATACAAATGTACTTTATTTAAGTAAAAACATCAATAACTCGTTTGTATGAGTTGGGAGCCTAGCAGCAACGCTTGGTTTCTTACCCAACAAATTGAAAGCTTGTTTCCAATTGGGGGGGGGGGTTCTGAATAAAAAAAAGCTTCATGTATCTCAATTACTTACCTATTATCTCAAAATTTCATGTTTTTTCCCCTCAGTTTCAAGTAATTAATTGAGTTAATAAGTCAAAGTTTGAGACTTAAACCAAAATTTTGACTAATGTACCGTAAATTTTCTTTGGCAGAAAAGGCCTCCATGGAAAGTCATTTTCAGCTTCCACCCTCAGGCTTGTCATTCTCTCACATTTCAGCCTGCGGTTGTGTGCAGAACGTGCTTGGCTGTCAGCTACTCGTTTCACCTGTTTGCACTTTCAAACACGTTTGAAAAGGACAAATTAGATGCTTACCAAGCTTTGCAAACATAATTTATCACCTCTGTCAACTCCCCACAGGAGCAGCTTTTGAAATCACCCACATCCACTATGTATTTCTTTAAAATTTAGCACACTGTGCCACAGTTTATTTTGCAAGTATAAAAATATTAGGTTAGTTTTTTCCAGTCTCGTTTTCCTTTTTGTTGTAAAAATAAAAGGCTTATCTTAAAAAAAAAATATCTTGATGTAAAGCTTCGTTCATGAATGTAAAAGCATGTACTGTATGTAAATAGACTGAATGCAAATGTAAATAAACTGCTACATGAATGCATTAATGTGCCTGTGTGTTATTTCAAATGGAAACATGAATGAATGAACACAAAACAATCACAGCAAGCTTGATTGTGAAGTTTATTAAATGATATGCATTTGCATGCACATTATAAAGCAAATAATTAGGTAATACATACTTTTTAAAATATAAGCTTATCTGACCCAATTAGAAAACACACCTGCCACTTGTCTCCAAATAATAAAACCTCTGAGAATCTATTTGACTCTGAAGTTATATCATTTTCAGCAGCAGGTAGGTTAAAAAAGGGAGGGAATAACCTGCAGCTGGAGGCTTGTGAGGTGCACCAAAACTTTTTATTTTTTTATTTTAGCAGCTAGGCAGCTCGTGGTGAGCGTGGCTGGCTGACGTCACAGAGGAGCAATCCGTGGTTGGGCTGAAAATGTGCTCCAGCTGCTGAAAGCTAGACGTAGCCTGTAGTGTCACTGTGCTCATGATACTCATGATGCCGACTACTTTGGATTAAAGGGATCTTATTGCCAACTTGTGCGTGACATAAACTTTAAAAACTTTGGCTACTTCAGGGGAATATTAAAAAAAAAAAAATCCTAACAACGATTTAAATTCAAATAAATGTTTTGGTTGTGAGTACTGGGTTTAAGCCAATATTTTATTGCTCTGATTTTCAATTTCTACGCACTAAAGTAGATTTTTAAAAAAAATGATTCTGTCACTGTCGACGTGTCCACTGCAGCGGCCTGAGAGCAGTCTTTGGTAGGCAACACCAGCTACTGCGACAGTCTGCATTAGCATTCTGGGAATGGTGTTTATCAAGTTTTGGTGCATTTGAAGCATTTTATGTGGCAAATATAATAACTCTATCAATTTTTTTGACATTTATCATTTAAGGAAACACACAGAGAACAAAAAGAAAACACAATAAAACCCCTCCCCCTCCCCCGAAAGGCACTGTAGGTTCAATAATTATAAAATTATCTGCATCAATCATTTGCAAGTTCTTAAGAAACATCACAAGAACATGTTGTAGTTAAAATACACCCAAAGCTCTGAATAAAAAATAGCTTTTTGATTTATATGAGGGGAAAAAAAATTCAACAATTTAACATTACTACTGTACATTCGCTACTGAATACTGATTAAGATTTATGTGCTCGGATAAACTTCTGACTGCAACTTGCTGTGGTGTGGCTGACACTCCGTGGGTACTTCTAGTAGTTCTAGTTTTAAAACAGGTCTGAAATGCTTGTTGAAATGTTGGGATCTGCTTTGTTTTGTTTACAAGGAACAGCTTAAAAGTCCCTTTTCTTAAATACGCCACACGATTCAATTCAAAGCTTGCAGTGAAGGTTTTTATACCTGCACAGGTGCAACAAAAACAACAACAAATAAAAAAGGAGAGATGAAGGGATGAGTATTTGAGTATTTCTGATATCACAGTTCCCACCCGCTTATAATAAACAGTTGGACCCAACACAGGGCTTCAACATTAAAACCAACTTTCCCAAAATGGAAAATAAAATAAGCAAACACATGACAGGAATCACATTTTAAACAAAAAGCAAAGATAATATTTTTCTTATATATGATTGCAGACCATGAAATCTGCGGCTGAATAGCTGGTCCCTCTAAAGTGTATATGCTCGGCAGACGCCTCCATGCTCCTCTCCGACTGTGGCGTTTCTCGCTGCCGTTTAAAGAATTCACAGAAAGAGCTGGTGGTGGACCACAGCGGGGACACATCCCTCTGGTTTTTGCTCGTTTTTTTTCTTTTTTTGCTAATGTGCTCGAGGAGAAGGTGGTGTGATTTTTTATTTTTAAATAGCAGCTCAGTTTCGTCAAGACATTTTATTTGCTCTTATCCGGCTTTTTCAGTTCTGCTTCTTTCTTTTTTGGGGGAAAAGGGTCAAAACTGGTTTGGTTGTGGGATTTGGAAAACCCACCAGGACTCAAAAGACTTTGCAGATCATCATGAAAGCTGGACCTTCTGCACCACCTGATAACTTGCTTTACACACCTGTCCCTGTACATGCAACTCTACTTACTATAGGCCTCGAAGCACCGCTGGGTGCTTTAACATCTGGCTTGGATGTCACACATCTGCTCATCTTCTTGTTGCTCCTGAAATCTCACTCTCTTTCTCTCTCTCTGACTTAAACCTCAACCCTGACATTCAGATATTTCTAAAAAATATATAGAATTCATTTACAGCCTTAATCTTGATCACTGGCTTCCCAAGATGCATGGAGGGTCGGGATGGTGCCTGCGTTTAACAGTGGCACTGGGTGATAAGGCTAACTGAGCTTGCTGTGTTTGTGCAGTATCTTGACTGAAGAGCTCCTTTAGATGTCCGTTTGTATACAGCGCTTTCTCGTTTGGTTTACAGGCTGCACAGCGCTGCAGATGGTCTCCTTCGAGCTCTCATCCTTCTCTGGCTCTGTGTCGCCAACGCTCTCCTCGCTGATGTATAGAAACGTCCCGCTGCTTCCCTCTTTTGGCGAAGCAGGTGGAGACGAAGACAGCAGGCGGCAGGTGAAGGCTGAATGGCTGCTCTGAGGCTGGAAGTGCTCCAGGCGGTCGTGCTCTACCTCCGGCATGGGCGTGATGGTGACGTCGCTGAAGGCGTTGATGGGATTATGAGGATGGGTGTCCATCGGGGGAGAGCAGGGTGCAGGAGCCGGTCTCGAGGTCTCGGGGTCTGAGCAGCTGAGCTCAGATGAGAAGTGGCTACAGTGCGACTCGGCCACAGAGGGAAGGCTGCCACTCAGGGACGGAGAATCGAACTCGGAGGAATTAGTGCTGCGCTGCTCCAGAAGCTGAGTGTCCACGTCCGCTTGTGTCTCGTTAACTTTTCCCTCTCCTTTGCTGATGCTGCTGGCTTTTTTCCAACGCTTGCCCTTGCTCGTTTTGACCCCAGAGGTGGAGGCGTCCTTTGACCACGGCGGGGAGGGGCAGGAGTGGTTGGCTTGCTGAGTGCAGCGGCAGGTGGAGGGACATGAGCACGTGCCACCGGTAGCTCCTTTAAGGCCGGCAGAACTGCTACTACAGCTGGCTTCATCCAGGCTGCTGCTGGCACTTCCATGTCTCACCTTCTCCTGCTTAGACTCCACGTCTGCCTGCACCTCCAGACTGTTGTCTCTGCAAAATCAAATCACCTACATTCAACTTATTGGATCATAGGGCAGATGCCTACAAGTCTAACAAATCCAGGTCGCCAAATTCCTACTGGAACAAGGAGGATGTGTTTAATCTGAGTGCTGACCTTTCCAGAGACATGTAGGCGTTGAGGATGGACCCCGCCATGGCTTTTGTGCTTGCGTTGTCGCTCATCGTCCCCAGACTGACTGTGGCAGACTCCCCGCTAAGGCTACAACGTTCCTTCTGGACGTCGGCCTGGACTTCCATCCTGGAAGAGTAAAAGCAGTCAAAACAACTAGAAAGTTCAGTTGACAGGTGAACAACAAGGCCATTGATGTAGTTTCAGTCCTAAAACATTTAACACTGATAAAATGGTCTAAGAAGCTTGGAAAGCTCTAAGCTCCAAGTAAGTTTTTTGAAGTTCTACAAAACCTGAAGTTCAGTCACTTTCTTTCCAAGCTCCTTAGACCACCCTGACCTGGATGATTGAGAGCCTACACAGACACTGATAAGGTCATGTGACTGCACTGTTTGCCACTCACATAGTCAGTCAGAGGTGGACCACACTGAAGCGCAAAATTTCTACCATGAAGAGAAAATAATACAAAAAAAAAAAAAAAAGGACTAACATGCTTTTTTGTTTTAAGTGATTAAAGTAAAGAATGACGTCTTATAGCTTTTATTTTGAGTGCACTGCTGAAAATAAAGGAGTTAAGGAAATTTAGGCACTTAAGGGTTAATTTTAATTCATCTGTCCGTTTTCTTAACCCCTTATATTCAATGTAGGGTCACAGGAAGGGGAGCTGAACCCTATCACAGCTTTCATCAGCTGTCAGCGAGAAGTGGAGTCCATTAACAGGGCCAACAGACACCCATTCACAAGTAAGACCAATTTAGAATAGCTATTGGATTTTCCCTCAGACAGTGTTCTGTTTGGGCTCATCTGGGCGTGCTTATCACACAATCAGTCCAGTCCAGTCCATTTACCGGTTGTAGCAGCTTCCCGAGAGGCTTCCGGTGATGCTGGTCCCAGCGAGGGCTGTGGTGCTGGCATTGTCGCTCATGTTGTCTCGCTGGGTGGAGCTCACGCCGCAGCGCTCCATGTTGCTTCCGCTCACACTGAGGCTCAGGCCCGTCAGACCACCAACACTTGCACCATCGCCGAGGCTGGCGTTGTTGAGGCGAGTCTCCGCCACTGAGGTTGTGTCTGATCAGAGAAAAGGGGACACAGTGTGAGCTTTTATTAGGCTACAGAATAGTTTGACGGACAAAACTAAAGCAACAATGTGGCTTTCTGATATAGTATTAACTGTATCCTGTGACTATAAATGCCCAAAGAAGTGAAACTAATACAAATGGAGCATGGTCAGTAAGGTCAAAGTGGACACACATAAGTAATAAAATCAGGAGTGAACTTTGTACAACTTTACCATGCATCCTGGAACAACACATCGTTAAATTCTCATTGAAATCAAAAGGACATCATCACGTCTCACACCTTATGGTTCTGAAAAGGTCAAAGTCTTTGCTGTCGTCTGTACTCACAATTATGACTTTCATTGATGACAGAAGCTGCGAGAAACAACACGTCTCGCCCTCACACAGAGCTCCCAGTTCATCACAATTGCTGATGATATGCCAGTCATTTCACACAGTAACACACCCTGAATACTTTTCTGCATCTCCCATCAACAGCCCTTTGAGTAATGAATGTCATGCACATAAAAACAAAGGCATGGCCAGATGTAAGAGTAATGACTGGTATGCATTCCTAACCATGAGAACAAACTCATACAGCAATCTTTTGTGTCAACCCTGCTAAATATTCAACCTGAAAACTGGCCTAAGCTACAAGCAGAGCACCATGGTGCTTAAAATAACATCGCTATTTTTAATTATTGATTAACGGATCATTATTGTCTGAACTTCTGTGACTTCAAGTTCTTCCCATAGCCTGTGTACAGTATAAGATTCTCACCTGTGGCTGCTGCACCGTTGCCTATGTTGTCATTTTCATCGTCAAACTCAATTCGCACTCCTTTCCCGTTGCCCGCAGAGACTCCACAACCTCCGCTCCGGCACAGAGAGATCGGGACAACACCGTAAACATACGCGAGCATGATGGGAACGCCAATTCCTAAATAACACAACATGAACAAAAATTATTATGACTGACACTTACAGAAAGGTAAGCAGATTAATCAAGAAAATACTGGTGGGCGAAACATGTTTAAACTCAGTGTGTTGGTACAAGCAAGGCACAATATCAAGGCACAGATGGTGAAACAAAACAAAACAAGAAAGACATTTTTCCCCACCGACAGTGACCGCGGCAACCACAGGAGACACGATCACAGACAGCGTCACGCCGCCAGCTATCACCAGGTTCCTCTTGTGTTTGGAGATGTCTTTGCCTTCATAGCGATTATGAATCTGATGGGAATAATTGTTCAGTAGGATTAACTTCACACGCTTTGCTGTAAAGCCACAAATGATGAACACACCTCCTTTTGTCCCCACATCTCAAGGCTGACATTTGACAAACTTCTGACATGCAAAATACTGTACTAGGAACACAAAACTGGTACAAAAAACAGACATAACACAACCTCTCTGTACTAATCTGCATGATCTTCACCACTTCTCACTTCTCTGAATAAACACATTTTGTACCCCTGTTGCCTGCTGGGAGCTCTCACCTTTCTGCCCACATAGACGGGGATGCCAATGATCATTGCAGGGATGGCGATGCCAGCAATAAGGGCGATACCCACAGGAGCGCCCACCAATGTGCCAAGCTGCCACAGGATCTTCTTCTTTCTGCTCCACGGCTTCTTCCCCCAGAAGGTGCAGCCCGATGGACTGGGAGGAGACGAGAGAGATAAAATAGTTTCACAGGGCTAAGACAGAAAGAGAGCTGTAAATATTAAAGAAAACCTTAAAAATAAGAAAAGCAAAGGGCAGTGGAAGTCTTACCTTAAATAGTGCAGGTCAGAGATCTCCTTCATGCAAAGCCAACAGAACTCACAGCCGCAGACGGCGCAGGTCATGTGATTGCAGCTTCCGTCGTTCATCTTGATGATGTAGGCTGCACAGCGAGGGCATGGTTTGATGTCATCACCTGGTGCAGAATAAAACACAGACTGAATATTGTGCTTAAAATGATAAAGCTTCTGTGCACTGTGAATTTATCACAAGTGTCCTTTAATGTGTAATGCCAAAGAACAGGTCAGGTGAATCTGGGAGCTTTGTATGGTAGCACCTATCTGTGGGCTACCTGCAGCGCCGCTCTCCTGGCTGTAGCTAAGTGAGGACGACCTGAAACTCCTCAGCCGGAAGTGTTGGGCCCTTTGCTGCCGTGCGGTGTCGCACGTCTGGTTGGGATGCCACAGCTGTTTGCAGTGGTAGCAGAACTCTGTCCCGCAGCCCTCACGCCCGCAGGTGATCTTTGGGCAGCTGGCACAGCCGAATGCAATGACTGCATAACTAAAAAGAGGAAAAATTCAGCAAGAAATGATGGTAAATAGAATTTAGTGAGACAGAATGGACTTGCCGCTACAGGTATAATCTAATCTGGAGGACATCATGTCACCATAGCAACCTACATCAGTCATCACAGTGGCTTATTAGAGGGCTTTTTTGTGGCACGAATGAGTGTAACAAATGTTTCTTTTTATAAATGAGCACATAAAACTTGACAAAGTGACACCATAAAAACCCGTCGCTGCAGCTGTCATTTATATCCCATCACAACCGCTGCTTTAAATAACCTGCTTTTATATCGGTGACAACAATATTATAAATGGTAGCGACTGTTTCCCCAAGCTTGCTGACTCACGGCCCTCCTCGTGTCCCTCCAGGGGTGACACATGGGCGATGGTTTCTGTGTTTGATACTGCAGCAGATATGACAGCTTCATTTAAACTCTGAGCCATTCAGGATCCTGCATGATGGTTATCACAGGGCAAAAACAGTGTGACAGCCAGCAGCTTGTAAGGAAATCTTAGATGCTCCACTCAAACCCTGATCATCTAAATGTGATTGTGTGAGGAGAACATGGAGGATAAGCCTCTTACTCAGTTCAGGACGAATTCCCAGGAAAAAAAATAAAAAATTCAATCTAAGTAAACAGACGCTGCGGCACCGCCTGACGTACACAGCTGTGAGTCAAGATCTTTGTTAAAATTAGATAAGCATTTAATCTAATATAGCCGTTAACATCAGCTGACAGCAAGGGAGCAACAGCAACTGCAGCTGGAAACAAAGTGGAAAGAAAAGTCAGCAGTGATGTGCCAGTACACTTAAAGAGGCACGCTATTTAGTGGGAGTCGGTGGGATTTATAAGTTAGCGAACGAAGGAAAACGATAAGTTTGGAAGAAAAGTTAGTCATACTAAACCTTAAGGCTAACCTTACAAAAGGTAGATTAGAGTTATCTTAAATGCAAAGTTATATAATTACATCTAACATTTCTTCAAGGTCAGTGGAGGAAGGAGGAAGTTAAAAAAGAAATACAAAAAAATAGAAGCAATAGAGTAAATAAATAAAACTATTCATCACATGCCAAGTTTCTGATGAAAGAAATGAATGTGAATGTAAGCAGTAACAGATAAACTCTGTTATCCTCTTATTGACACATTTGACAAGCAGCAGTAGAGGCTGAATGTGAACATGTACTTAAACAAAACAGCCAGTCTGCACAGCTTCCAGACAGTCTCCACTAACACCTCGGTGAGGTGAACTGATGGCACGTTGTAAAAACTGGTAAAATATTGCCAAATGGCCTTTTGGTATTATCCCCATCTAGTTTTCCTCGCATACATTTTACTGTCAGACCATAATTCAACCAGTTTTAACTGGTAGTGTAACACCTACAGTGATATACTTGGGCCCTACTTTTAAAAGAAACCACAACTTTGCCCAAAATAGAAAAACTGTTTTGGTTATGCTTGCATGTAACTAAATAGGACATGCGAAACTGAGCAAAACTGTTCACTGCATAAAGATGATTCATCCGTTTATTTGAGGAATAATGAGGACTCTCAAATTTGACAAACTTCACAGTTGAGCTGACCAACAGAGCCCAGTAATTTGCACAATTATACAACAATAAAGACTGAGAGCATTAACCAGTGAGGAGTGTGGCAGGAAGCCAGAGTTGAGCTGTTTGTAGCTGAGTCGCAACAAACTCATGAAAGAGCCATTATTCCAGCAGACAAGGGTCAGCACTGTTGATGCAAGACGGTCATGAGAGAGAGTGAAGGGTGAAACCATTTCTGAAGCAGACTGATCATGGCTGACTGGAGCGAAAACATTAAAAAAAACAAAAAACCCCAAAACAAAACAGTGCAGCCAGCACCTGGAGCAAAACCAAATACACACTGATGTAAGGGTACATTAGCGGTACACGTATGCTGTGTGCATGGAGGCAGTCACGGCCTAATGGTGCAATGAGAAGCAAGAGACGTATGGAGGTCAGTTCAGGATCCTGTGAGCAATCTATTGAGTCCCTCCCGGCTCTAAACATACAAGACCCTGAACTGACCTTAACCCAGTACTGCCTCTGACATATGAGAGAGAAAAAAAAAAGATTTCCAACTGCAAGAAACAGCAGTTTATTAACATTTTTAGGAGGTTTGCAGAGCTCATTTTTACCCCAAACCAGGAACTTGCAATACTTTCACATTTTTTCCAACTTTAATAATTCAAATAGGGTTTTTGTTTTGTCTTTTTTTCATTCAGCTTATAACTTGTTATTTTAGGTTAAATAACTTTTCGCCTTATTTTAAGATTATTATTACTGAAGGGTGTGTTATGCTTTCCTTTATTTTCTGTCACATGATGCTGAATGTTTATACTAAAACACTGCCATAATTTCAGATAATCGTGTCCGTGTGTATAAAAACCTTTATACTATTCGAAATGCTTGCTGTGTGGTGGGTTTTCTAGTCTGATGTCAGCTGATCATGAATTTCCTTATATGGTCATTTAAGGCACAGCTACACAGATGGGAGGCGGGGCTTAGAAGCACAATGTTCCAAGCTAGCCAAGTACAGCCAATCAGGAGAAAGAAGGACCTTAATTGTACAGAAGCTAAAACGCCTTGTTATGGGCCAGTATGAGTACATACTGTGCACAGGGCAGTGAAGAACAAGCAAAATACACCTGATCCAACCGTAAATTAGTTCATGTACTGTTCAGACATGCTCCTTCATTTGTGGTTATATACTGAATATTTGCTCATTTACAACCTATTCGCAGTCTGACCACAGTGGGCATCATCATAAACTGACTGCTCGCGTCTTTTGACTGACAGAATGAATGGGGCTATAATTGCTACCAGTTATTTTTAACCGAGACATCAATGCAGAAGCTGGAGTAAACTTCACAGGGCCAGATTACAGTCTTGAAGTTTCCTTGATCTTCTGCCTTAGTGTGTTATTTTAGGAGTTGAGCACTGGTTTAATCAAAGTTAGAGAGCATCCGGCACATCTCAGGTAATTAAAACTAAGATTTTGATGAATTTGCAATTTTTTTAAGGATAATATCACAGGCTTGAAATTTTGGAAGCTGTCTGAAATTTACACGTGCTTTGTTGTCATTAGTGCTGCAAATCTCAACTTTCCTTCCTACTCTTCAGTTACATTTGAATGTAAATCTGAAAGCCTTCATTTCCCAAGTTTTTGCCTTGTGTATGATGTTTTAACTACACACCAACTAGTCCTGTGTGTTATTCACTCAGGGGGCCATCTAATCCCTCAGCTGTGGTTCTTACCCGCAGTCAGGGGCTGGGCACCAGCGGCAGTCAGGTTCAGCCACCAGCCACCTCCTCAGCATGAACTCCTCGTACTTGTCCATGAGGGCTCGGTCTCCCAGGATCATCCTGATGTCGTGGGGGTTGAAGCGCTCAGCGCACTCGGGGCAGCTGATGTTAACTCGCGACTCCGAGATCTCGATGCGCAGATACTGTCGCAAGCAGTCTGCGCAGGAGCGGTGATGGCAGGTCATGATGTCTGGGAAGTGATCGCGTGCGTGGCGCAGTAGGCACAGAGGGCACTCCAGCAGCTCTGACGAAGACCCCGGCACTGAAGAAGTTGATGCTACATCTAATGGAGAGTTGGTTGCAGTTTTATCTTGCAAAGTCTCTGCCTGTGCAGTTTCGATGCTGACGACACCATCCACCCCAACTCCAGCCTGCAGAGCCCTCGACTTGCGTTTGGGGTCACGCTCGGGCCGGCATCGGCGCCCAAAGATTGCATGGAGAGAAAGACGGCGCTTCTTGGGATTCTTTCTAACTGTGGGGAGGCTAACAGAGGAGGCAGCAGAGTGAAGATCTCGCTCTGAGCCTGTGCTGCCATGATGCTGCTGGTGCAGGCTGCTCATCACGCCAAACTGGGCGCCACTGGTGCTATGACCAGCAATTACCACATTGGGAGCGGGGATTAGAGATGGTACGGAGAAGGAAAACTGAAAGAGGGACTAGGGTTTAAGGAAGATGCTCAGGAAATAGACTGCTATCTAGGACATGGTGGCAGGAACCTGGTTAAGGAGGTGTGCAGGTGTGTGAGATGATCTGCCCTTGTTTTAAGTCACACCAGTTTAAGGGGTTCCTTTATGGCTAAGATGAACAAGTTCAGATGTAGGCCACAAACCTGAGGAAAAAAGAGAGAGAGAAAAATATCAGGTGCTATGCTGAAGTCGAATGCATTAATTTTTAATTATCTGCTGCAAAAACAGAACCACTTGGCTGCAAAACGAAGCAACACTATTTCAAGATGCAAAACAACCAACCAGCTAGAGATAGGATATTAAAAGCAAGACAGCCATCCGTAAGGCTGTTCACTGGCCTCTGTGTTAAAGCATGACCACTTCTCTGACGTTTAAGAGTTTTCTGGCAGACTGCAGGCATTTTCTCAGGCATGTCTTCTGTGTCTCTGAGTGTGTGCATGTTATTATTCTCACATAGCTGCATGCTTTCCCTCGAGTGTGCATTAGTCAAGTGTAGGCAAAACAAGACAAATCCTGTGTTTCCACCATAGATCTCAAAAGCAGCCACAGCTGTGGCTTTAGTTCTCTGCAGCCTCACCTTGCCTTAAGTACTTTCACTGCTTGTTTGCACAACTTAAGCATAGCTCTTCACCTGTAAAAGTAGCGTGAAAACGCACTTGTGGTGGATGTGAAGGAGACAGGTTTAAGGGTCAAAATAACAGGCATAACAGAGGCGAGTCTTAAATTTCATTGACTAATCCAATCTAGCAAATGAGATCAAAAATGTTTCATGAAGTTCTTTTAACCCTAACCGCCTTCCAAGCTGACCTGGCCTGTTTTTCCCCAATCCATCCAAAACACACATTATCATTTTAAATGTTGTTGACTATAAATGATGTGTTGCGTGTCCTTCTTTAATAGAGAAATGGTACATTTGATCTGTTCTTGCATTTGTCAGTTTCCCCTGGAGTACACAACATTTTGACCTAACACAAAATTTACCATGATTGTTTTACTTTCAGCAAAATGTGCACGCTCTTCTAAACACAATTTTGTTTCCACACCTTTATCTTCTTGCAGTATTTAAAAAAAATAAATAAATAAATAAAAAAACAGAATCACAGAAATCAATGCTTTCCAAGTTTGCCCTCACTTGACATGTCCTATATAACTATGCTCATGTTTGTATCATGAATTGCAAAGTATTTTAAAAACCCTAAAGCAATATAAAGGACAAAAGGGATTTCTACCGGTTGCTCCAGGCTGCAAACTGGTGTTTGCCATTAGGGACTAATTTCAGGAAAATTCCAGCGGGAGCCAAAAGGTGACTAATTAACAAGCCTGTTGCAAATCTAAACTGGGACAAAGCAACCATATGCACTCTCGTAACCTACAAACCTCAGTCTGACTGGCTGCTGTTTTTCCACCTTTAAGTACCATGGCATGTAGGCTGAAGTCAGCGTCAACTACTTTAATGTTGGGGAAGACTAAAAAGAAAAAGGTCTTGAGTTGCAGAGCCTGAAACCAGATTCTATTCAGCACCTAGACCAAAGTCGTTTAGATCCTGACTGTTTCCTCACGCTAATCACTGAGATCAAAGTCAGGATAATATCATAGACTCAACTAAATTAATGTAACATTTTAACACTTTCGGTAAATCTCGTTAGTGGTTTGATCACGAGCTTGAAGCCTTTTAAAAAGGCCATTAAAAGCATATAAATGCAATAAGATTCAGAAATGCGGTCTTTCAGGTGCTCACAGTCGGCTCTGACTGACAACACCCAATAAAATCTGCAAACATCCAAAAAAAAGCTGCTTGGATCAAATGACTCTTGATCCCAAACTGCCATTTTTATCTCCCCATTTCCAGTTTAGCAGCAGGCAGGGTCACAAAGAAAAAAAACCCCCTCAAATGCATCCGAGTAGTCTTTTGATGCCGACTGAAACTAAATTCGGGTGACTTTTAGCACATCTACAAGTTCTAAATACAGCCAGTAGTCTTATGCTGTGACACTGCCTGCAGAGTCCCATCTCTTCAGAGACAAATATACTGAAACGCACATATGAATATGACAGATGTATGTGATACACTAGCAAACGCACATATGACAACACAATGTATTAAATCAGATGCAGGACTGTATTACTGTTGGGACAAAACTGGTAAGTACCTACCATTAGCATATGCCCTCATACCTAATGGCTACAATGCAAATGTTATTATATTATACAAGACTTTAATTATGGTTAACAGCTGCCAGTTTTATTTACACAGCCCTTAACCTGCAGTTAGATGCTCCATGCACATTCCCAGTTGCATCATTAACATAATGAGTAATGTTAATAAGGATAACCCTTACTGCATAAATGTTCATATATATTAATGATAAGCAGCTCCTTCTCATACATACACACACACACAGCAAGGGGGAAGTTACTTTGATGTTACCGTTGTTGGGAAGCTTTTACTGCATTACTGTAATATAAATTGTTGCCATCAACTCAATCAATAGTATTTTATTTCACTTATCTCTTGGCAGCTCCACGTATGTGTGTGTGTGTGTGTGTGTGTGTCTGTGTGTGTTGAAGAGGAGAAACTATGACTGTAAATGACAGCAGTATGCCGCAGTCTAAAGACATAAAAATCTAACAGATAAACACCAATAAATATTTAACTTTTCATTGTTTTTATCTGAAGTCTGTTGCCATTTGTTATTTCAATAAGTAGAATTATATATGCTTATCTGATGTACAAGTTTATTACACCAATCAAGAGACTGGCTGGCAACCCTTTGGCAATCTCTGGTCATTAGGGAAAAATGTGTAGTGGTTGCTGGAGCTTGCTGGGTGAAATTGGCTGCAAAGAGGGTGCTGCCTCTGGTTATTGCTTTGGTTGCTCTCACATTGCTGTGGTCACCTGTAGTTTGCATGAAACTACAGGTGACCACAGCAGACACCCACCAGCTAAACAAGGTGTGGTAGTGAGACAAAATGTTCACTTTCAAAGTAAAAGTTGTGCCTTCCCACTGAAACCAAAATGTATCAAAAAAGTGCAACTTTTACTTTAAAGTGTAACGGTTTACAGTTCTCTCCTCAGAGTTCCACTACTGCTTGGTGAATATTTCCCAGCTGGTACTTACCCGATGACTGCTCTCCAGACCTACATAAATGGGGCTTTACTAACTTAGTAATTACGTACTAATAATTTACTAATACTAACTTTTGACTCATGACTGGTGGTTGCCAACTGGTCTCTAGGCCAAGTCTTTTTTTCTGTTTTAACCACTTGGTTGAGGTCATTAATTAAACTTTATATTTGTTAAGTACAGCACTTCAGGTTGCTAGGAAGAAAATACAACAAACAGACAGTATGCAGAAGACTAGACGTTTCCAGCAGACACTTTTTCTGGACTTTACCTCATAAGTATTTTTAATGTTACGTTAAGCTGTGCATTTAACTGTCACATAAAGATAAAGGAGGAAAAGCATGTCAACCATAATTGCATCTCATTAGGCTGTAGCATTGCAGCCAAAGACAGAAAGTTGTAAAGAAGAATATGCCTTAGTTAAAAAAGAAAATGGAGTCACCAATTAAGAGATTTTGTATTTGAAATTTAAACTATGGAGAGCTGTGTGTGCAAGGTAACACACGCGCAGTGTGTCACTGACTAACAAAAGCAGGAAATCTTCCATATATTAGACTAGGGATCCTGAATGCAAGTTACCATACAGCAGGCGACCGCAACATGGGAAGCGCAAGTGTAGGTGATGCCTGAATCCTACAGTCGTACATTATAACACAATGTAATGACACACCAGGTGAAGTAACCAAGACATGAAGCAAGAGGAAAGTTTTTCCAAGACGAGCAATTTCAAGCAAACCACAAGTCAATGTGAAATTACACTCTCAGGCATAATTAAACTGGAAAATCCTGCCTCTTCTACGTGCCAAGCCTGAGTGGGACTTTCCATGTGACTGAGGTCAGTATGCGCGATTGTGCGAGCACACGCACATGCATGTATTCAAGTTTTGTGGCTCAGGGGCAATCACATGCAAGCAAGGCTTACACACTGGGATGGTGTCCCAGTTCTTGAGACAACCTCAGGGTAAAAATCCTACTGAGACAGAATAAATGCTTTCAGTCTTCCGTCAACTCTTACAGGAAATCGCCAAGTTCGCATCAGCTCATGCAGTATTATGACTACCATCGTGAGATGATTTAATCCCATGGTTTTCAAATGAAGATGCAGGTCAGTGTAAGGCCACAGAGTTGCCTTTCATTTGGAGCCACACTATAATTTGTGTGTCAAAATGAAGAAGGGGAAATAGCAGTAAAAAGTGTCACTTGGCGTTACCGCGGTAATGGTTTTAACACGTAAAGCTCTTGAGACCAGAGCAATAACATTTTGGCTGCTGAGCTGCAATAAAGGAAATAAATCCAGGTTTCTCTTGCCTGTAATTTTGCAAAGAGACAATTAGGTGCACAGCCAAACTGCAATGGTGCCTGCTTCACTTGCTTCACACCAGCATCACTTTCATAAATACTTTTTGTCATTTGTGAACTATTAATAAGTTATAAACAGAACCCCTGGCCCTCACCCAAACAAACATCCTTTTCCAACCATTTCCAGTACCATTATTCCAAAGTGTTTCTTCCACTTTCAAAGGTAAACACAAGTGCATCAGCTTAAATAAAAGCATGCAACAGTCAAGATGTCGCTGATGATGATTCCATTCATTTGCTACCATGTGCTGACCCGAAAAATCGCCCTGATCTATTCAGCAATAAGGTATCAGCACACACCAGTGGAAGACTTCATCCCCGCGAATCTAATCAAAATGTCACCACTGGTTTTACAGACACATGGACAAACTCTAATCTAATGTGCATATTAACCGATATTAAATGTTTTTCATATAATATAATATTTTTTAGGGCTGCTCGATATAACGATATATATCGGATGACGATATAAAAACGTCTATCGTTTCATTTTACGCTATCGTTTGTTTCGTGGTGTTGCAAAATAAACTGTTTACGGCAATATTTTTTTCATCGTTTTGATGGTCACTGTAGTGGCTATATTAATTTCTTAAAATTCTCTCTTTCTCTTATATTTAATATAACCACACTACGGACGGACAAGCGCCTGTTTTTATGCGTTGTTGTTAGCAACAACGACGGTAATACCATTGCGTGTTTGCTTGTTTATTTACCACATAAACCTTTCACAATAAAGCTCAAGATCCTGTTGAGACTTTTCAAAATAAACTGAATCACGTGAAAGAGTATGCAGAGCATTTACGAATGAGAAGGAAAAAAGAGCCGTCAGGTGCTAAAAAATAAACCTTAGACTCAAACGTTAGAACAGGCTTTTCCCCGCAGCACGCCGTGTAATAAATACAAAGAAAATAGCGGCCGTTACAACTTATGCCTAAAAATGTATAGTTTCATGCATCGGTTAAAACACTCGACTCCAGGTACACGATGGCCAGCTGGAAACACTTCAAGCAAGTCGAGCTGCCTGAGATTCACAGAATTTACAGAAAATGTTACATTTTTGTGATTAATATCGTTATCGGGACGATAGATGTCTTATATCGGGATATGAGATTTTGGTCATATCGCACAGCCCTAATATTTTTATTCCAAAAGTAACTCTTAAACTCAGATAAAATGAAAATAACAGGACACTCAACCATCAGCCTCACCAGAGACCAAATGATAAAATATTATCACATTTAATGCACAGCAGAATATGAACTTTAGACAGAATTTTGATATTGTTAGTATTGGAAAAATATTTTCATGTATTGCAAGTTATCACCTTTTATCAACTTCAATTCGTATAACCCTTGCTCGGAAGTTTTTACTGCACTTACAGTAACATAACTTATTGCTGTCAACTTGATTTATTTATTATTCCACTTGGTCACATGTGCTCCGCTCAACAAGCTGTATACTGCATACAAGAAGAGCCATAATGCTTTATTTATGACACCATCATTGTTTCTGTTTGTGGAGATAACAAAAGAAAAGGGAAAAAAAAAAAACATCAAATGTGGACTGGTACATATATGGCGCCTTTCTACTCAATTTGGTAACTCAAAGAGTATACACTCACACACCAACGGATTATATCTGCCTGGCCTATTTTGCCCAAGGGTACACATGGGCAGGGATCGATACTCCGATCTTCCAATTGGTAGAGCAAGCAAGCGAGCAATTTATTAGAGGACGCGCTCTACCACCTGAATAACAGCCCTCACCTCAAAGATTTAAAAATAAATTAAAAAATACAGCATGAAAAGTACAGACAGTGGCCGCAGTGGACGTTTTCACAATGCTGATGGACCAACAACAGGACAAGTGACAGACCGGTCCACAGACCGGTTGTACCAGATAGTTTTGACACACTGCAGGTGGATGGGCAGTTCAAAGCTGCCCACAAACTGCCTGATCATGGCCACCGCTGAACCATAATTACCCCATAAGAAGGTGCACTCAGACTCAGAGAGGAATTTTGTCACTTATTTTACTAATAAATACCAATTTAGCTAATATGTGGGGCAATTAAAAATAAATAAATCTGTAGATATTCACTGATGGACAGCACACTACATACTATAATAGAAATACTGTGTTGATTAAATTGGCATTTATATATCTGTGTCACCAAGTGCCTAGCTGAATTCTCTCACCTCCCAACCCAGAGTCACACACCCTTCATAATGAACCAGAAAACATTTGTTTTGTGCCTTGGGAATCTAGGCTAACATAATTACAGCCCTGTACTTTAAACGGCTAAGCTGTCACCCCAGATGTGGCATTTCCTGTATAATGAATTGGACAGTTTTTGTTTTATAACTTTTTGTTTTACGACTTTTTCTATTTTTGAACCGAATCCAGTCTGTCACATTTCTGACCTCATCATCTGATGCACGTCTCATGTTGATTTAAAATAGTTTGCACTTGAGTATAGGTGCTTTTTCAGTAATATGAGAGCATTATGAGGAAAATCTTTGGTGGGTTGGAATTTGGTGAGTCTATATTTAGGTAAAGATGATGCAAGCTCCCTGGGATATTGATAAAAATACTTTTTCCCCCTTCTATCCAATGATTAGCTTCCCAGACTGGAAATAAGTGGCTCTGAATGTTCTTCTGAAAAGTGTTCATCACGTACGCCAACTTCTGGTTACATTCCAGCTTGAGGACAGATTTCCTGGTGATGACAATGCATTCATAGTTCATGGCGTGGGGCCAGGGGACAGCCCAGAGACTAGATGACAAACGCTATAGAAAATCTATTTTTTTACATAGCTGTGTTTACATATCACACCAAGAAGAAATAATTTAACTTTTGTACAGCTGTCACTGCTTCTATCCACAGGATCAGACGTATGGAAGTTAATTCAAACTGGAGAAAGGTTATTGTTAAATTTCCCAGCACTCATAAGGTGCAGGCCAACTTTCTCTTAGCTGGACATCGAAATAAACCTGAAGGGTAATGACTCTATTGAGCCCAGTATTTGCCAGCCAAATATAATAATAATGTCTGACATTAAACAGAGAGTGGGGACAGGCTATACACGAGTGAATGCCTCTGATGCTGCACTATTTAGTAAACAGAGTCACAGGCAACAGGGCAAGGTACTTTTCCACTGTATATGCTACACAGTGATGAGACAACAGCTTCTTTTGAAGTGCAATGATTGGGTAGCAAAACTCTATCATGTCAGTATGACATTCATCTTCATGTAGCACCATGGAGACGGCAGGGAAATATGACTTTCTACCACCTAGGACAGGAAATGCTGATATCATTTTTCTATTTCACAAAGGGATATCTATTCATCTCCGTGAGCTTCAAACAAAGATAAATGAGAGAAATGAACCATTTAAATCTCACAAGACACAAAACAAAAGACATAACTATTTGCAAAGCTACATTATAAACAATTTTTTTAAGCTCTACATACCAACACATTGTAATATCAACACAGTAAATAATAAGAATGTGTTATAAAGAATGGACATTAGACACTCTGCGTGAGCTCTGCTGCATCCAACCATAAACGGGAAATAATGAAACCAACCAGGGAGCTGTAGTGCATCGAGCTTTGCGTCAGCACAGTTAATGCCGTCTACCAACTGAAATCTTAAGCATTTCCAAACAGAGCTGAGAGCAAATTACTCTCTCTGTAGCAGAGCAGGGTTGTGAACTCTGCCATCATAACCACAGGGTTGCTGAAGAACTTTCCTAAACTGCCCTCTGTTCAGGCTTATGGTTAATTTATGGTACTATGGTTGTGTCTCTTTGTCGAGGTATTTCTCTACAGAGAGCCTATGAAGAGGGGTTTTCACCGTTAGAAAGTGTGCCCTCATCCAGTCCTCCATTAAACATCAGGGAAATATGTACAGTGGAACCCCGGCTTACAAAGACCCCATTTAACGAAAAATTCAAGTTACGAAGGCACTTAACGGCAATATTTCTGGCAGTAGTACGGCAAAATGCTCGTGTAACGAAATCTGCTGGCTCTGATTGGCTGAGCCCAGAATGCCTTCCGAATCATGTGATAACCCCTTGGCTTTCGTACTTGCGTTTCGCTGTTCCACGTGAAAGACTTATTGTTGTTGCAGTTAGCAATTAGCCTATCGTTCATTCATAATGGGGCCAAAAAAAAACGGCGAGGCAGTCAGTTCCGTTCAAAAGGCGGCTGAAGAATACTTATGCTTTTTTCAGCCTCCACCACCTCTGCCACCTCCTCCTCCACCAAGAACTTTGTCTTCAGCCAGCATCGCCTCACTCAAAAGGCGATGGAAAAAGGTGCTTCGACTTACGGAAATTTTGACTTACGAAAGACCCTCTGGAATGAATTAATTTCATAAGTCGGGTTTCCACTGGATTTTAAAGATGTTAAAAAAGTTTTTAACAGCCTGAATGAACAGAACCAAATAAAGTTTTAAAAGTAATCAAATAAAGAAATAACCAAGTAAATCTTGTAATTTAACAACATTTACTTGTTGACAATATCCATCTTTGGCTTTGTGGTGCTGCTTTTCATTTCACGCAAACAAAACTGAAATTATACTTCTGTATTTTTCCTATGTAGAGCCTGCCATGTAGCCAACACTGCTGTCAGCATTTATTCTTGTGCATGGTTTGTCAGCACTGCCGCCAAAACACTGGTTAGCGGTGGGATTTCTCTACTCAAGGTAATCCATTCTCTTCCAGTCAATTAGAAAAATGCCGTCAGAAGAAACAATGCAATCAATAAATACCATCGCGAATGCCAAGTTGTTTGGTGATTTCTATGCAGACGCTCTGAAGATTCAACTTCCAATAATGTTTGTGAAATTTGTGGTTACTTTCACAACTGACTGGCTATGGCAATGCACGTCTGTGTCACTGGATATTATGTACACTTCAGTTTCCAAAATGACATATACTCCAAAGTTACCACATTACTAGACAGCACATCTGAGCTACAACAGAAGCCAAATGTTCAGCGAGCAGCTTTTTCAAGAGATCACTGTTGAGTTCCGGTAAACAAAAGTGATACTTGCATTCAGTTTTAGTCTCCAGTTAACAAAGAAAGCAATTCACTTTTACTACCTGCTTAAGTAACTCTCTAATCTACCAGCCTCCCACATGTCAATCATATTCATACCATATCTTAGTTTGGATAGTGATGCACCACCTTTACGTGGTCAGCATTTATTTGACTGGTTGTCACCTGAAATTGCTAAATGTCACTGACTTGTCATTTCTGGTTGCTTGTAGTCACTTCCTGTGTTGCCGCCCCTTTAATTCGCAAATATGAATTAAATATAAATATCACCCAGGTCTTATGGACCTGGGTGATTTCCAAATGCAGACCATACTGTAATCTACTGTTACAACACATACAAGAGAATATTTAGAATAGAAAGTACCTAAAATATTTTACAGTGCTCAAAACTGACACAGTGGTGTTTGATTTAAGCAAATATTTAACAATAAAACAGCTGTTATTATACTTAGCAACCAGAGGGGAAAAGGAAATACAAACTTTAAAATAAACCTACTTCAAATGAATGGCCATGTTCTTCTATAGTTGAGTCACACTCTGTTAGGAAATACAGCATATTTACTAGATGCAAGTCATGTTCTTCCCTTTCTTTGCTGATGCACTACCATCATTACAGGTCAGTGGAATTATATAAAGCCACTGGCAGGACATGTATTGTGCCACTATATGACCATGATTGGAAGCAGAAAGGAAACTTCTCATGGGAAAAATAATAACTATATAAATAAGAAAAAAACCCAAGAAGCATACCCTCCTTGTGCTGAATTCACTAGACTGGTGTGACTTTCCTGAAGTGTTTGGCATACGCAGGTCGATATTTAGGATTTCAGTTTTTGGTCCACTGTTAATTACTAATTTATAGTTCAACAACTACTTGTTGTCCTGCTCTTCTTCCTCCAAGAACACCACAGAAGCTCACATACCCTCTAAATCAAAGTTAACAGCGAAGTCGGTGATGAAGACATACTTCATAATGCCAGCCTGATGCGAACGTTACCAAGCCGAAGTCTTACAGCAAGTGAAAGGGCAAACACATGACCTGAGACGGTTAAGAAGCATAAATGATGTCAAGAGATTCCCAGGAACTAAAGTCATATTTTTTTTTTGGGGGGGGGGGGGGGGGTGTCAACACTCATCTGCGGCTGCAGTTTATCCCAATGTAGGACTGAAATCAGATCACTTTAGGGCAGAACAGGAGATATTAGGGGAATCCACTCCTTCAGTTCTGTACATCATGCAACTCATCATCAATACATAACATAACAGTCCCTCCACTGTCCGCTAAAGACTTTTCACCAGAAACAGCAGGAGAGCAGGAAGCAGACAGTGGCCGCAGTGGACGTTTAGGGGGGTGGGGGACAGCACTATTTATTTCTGTTCTACAATGAAGGAAGAAAGAAACCCCCACAAACAACTACTCACAATTCACCAGCAGAGATGAGGCTCACAGTGCAATATATGTCATGGACACACTGATTTGACAGCCTTTAAATTTATTTGGCTGAAATTCTACTGCCAAAGTCTACTTAAGCTACAGTAGGAGGGATATACTAGAACTAAGCTTAAGATTAAAATATGTCCTGTTTTAAGACACGCATGAGCTTTATGCACATTTATTACGATATTCTTTAGAAGTCTATTTTATGTTATCTGGATTCCTGGTTACATAATCTATCCAGAATCATAAACACAAAGATAAAGCTGTAATATAACCTATTACTGGCCCAACATAACAAAAGACTCACAATTTAATGATTGGTCACAAGCAGAAAACCCTATTAACCCTATTTGACAGTTAAAAAAAAGATGTTTAAGTATTCTCTGTCAGTTCCCAGCACATACTTATTTGCTAGATCATTCAACAAGCCACAGAAAAAGTCAACATACGTGTATCATTCTAATAAGATAAGAGGCAATATTGCAATAGAGCAAATGTTGCTTCAGCTCACAGCTCAAGGGTCTTCTGTGGCTCAGCCACAGGTTACTAATCAGTTTAATTTTCTCTGTGTGCGTCTCCAAAAATATATCAGTCAAACATGCCAGCATTGATAAAATAAAACCAAGAAGCTTTGAGGTGTTTCATTTCAACAGATTTGACAATTTGAGACTAGTTATCAGCTGAAACCAGTTCTTGTTTCCTGTCCCCAAACCTGGTTTGCTGCAAATAAAAGAAAAATGTATTATATCATAAAAGTACGAGCAGAACATTTTAACCTACTTTTTAAAACCACTAATACACCTGTCAAGAGGTTTCCCTAGCTAAGAATGTACTTTTTATGAAAGGCAAGGCAGGTGAGGACACAATGAGTCGGTGTTACCTTACCTGACAGAAGCCTAAGGTGTTCTGATAACGTAATAAGGAAAAATGCAAATCATGCTTGAGTAAATAAAGCTCTCTGATGAATTTCCTGGAGGGGCTGGCCTCTATTAGTCATCAATCTCTTTATTTAGTTATACATTTTTTAAAAACAGATTTTCTCGTCCGAAAATAGCAGGTGCATAAGATATGTGTAATATTTGTTTGAAAACAAATTCCTAGTTTCAAGAGATGTAAACAATGACATATATTTATAATGTGTAACATGGTTGTAGTACTACAGGAACAAAAAAGACACAAAAAGAAGCTGACTAACCAACCCACTTGTGCCACTGAAAGAATAGTAAAGCTTGAGTTTCTACATTAAAACATCAAACTGACCGAGTTCTACTAAAGCTACAGCACAAATGGTTTGGTTCTGTGTACAAATGCCAAATCTGGGATTAATTCTGTTCAACTTAAACGCTACAGGCCATCAAGAGTAAGCAAAAGCACCGTGACTCACTGATGGAAAGCCCCAATGAAGATGCCCTGAATTTATTTAACATGCATGCTTTAAAAATCAGCACCGCCATCGAGGAAGGACTGAGCAACTGATATGTTATCTACTAATTAAAACAGTGATACAAAGCAACAGCAGTTAACAATGTACAGAAGTATCTGTGTTCAGATCATAATCTGATAGTTAGCTTTACATGCAGGTTACTTAATGTAAAATCATTAACATTCCCCCACACCCCCCAAAACAGAGAAGTAAACACATATATATACACACACACACATATATATATGTAGATAGATAGATAGATAGATAGATAGATAGATAGATATGTGTGTGTGTGTGTGTGTGTGCCTGTGTATATATGTATATATAGATATAGATATAAACATTTCTTTCTAAAGCAGCCTAACAAATGAGCCTAAATACACTTTACTAATTAGCCGAAATGTCTAACAAAACACAAATGCAGAAAAACTTTGGCTAAAATGGCACATTTTCCACAAGTTTAACTGTGGCCACGGCTTTTAGAGCCCTGAACTAAAAGCTGGAAAGACCCAGTTCTGTCAACTTATTTTAAAAGTAATAAAAACGTTCATATATGAGATACCTTACTCGTCGTGTGAAGTTCAGCGCAGAAACGATCTAGTTTTGTTTACAATTTCCAACTGGCTAACCAGTGTTAGCCTGCTAGCTACGGGTGGCTAGTGAGTTAACTTTAATCGCCCAAAGAGTTGCTGAGCAGCTGAGCCGAAGCCAAATGGTCACTCACTAACAAATACTTAAAGTGGGTGGTTTATATAAGTGCCCCTTGGCGCTCGTAATCCTTTATTTGGTGTCGGATAAAGGTTTCTGTCGACCAACACTTTAACGAGGAAATTTTACAAGCTAACAAAGCTAAATAATTTGCTAGCATCCCAGCAGCTTCGAAGAGAAGGAAGTTCTGATCTTACAAAAGCTCAGCTGTCTCGAGCTTCGATGTGAAAACTTACCGTCGTACAACCTCCCCCTGATTTTCCTTTACTTCACAACTGAAGTGTACACCGTTGTCTCCATTTCGCAGGAAGCAGTACATGAAAATGTGTAGCAGCAGAAAAAACTTGGCAGGACAGCCGAGGTACATTCCCCGAGTCTGATTACTGCGGTCAAGTTAAACACCAAAAAAAAACAACATTCAAACTTCCGGTATGTAATATTATACTTTCACAATAAAGGCTTTTCTTTCTTTTATTATTGCAAGTCTCCTTCTTTCAGCTGCTCCTCTGCACATGTTCAAACTATCTCAGTCTACCGTGTCCGCAGCTGTCTCTAAATGTGAACCAGGAGGAGGTATCAAACCTGCAGAAAATCATCAAAAGTTATGCTTTTCTTTGGGGTTTCGTTTGTCTTAATAATTCACGGCCTCTGCTCTTTGCAACTTCACTATCTCACTCCCATTCACACACATAAATGAAAGTGAGAACGCTTCATTATATCCTCGTTCAAAACTTTAACAATTCAGTTTCTTCATGTTTTCTAAAGTCTACAATTTATGATAGCTTTTTAGTAGGGTGCAGCAGAGTAGGACAAACTGCATTCTCCATTATGTTCGACACACAATACATTTTCATAATATCACATATCTGAAATTTACATTATGGCCAATATCAGCCATAATGTAGTGAAAACGTTCATGAAATGAACATTTGTGGCACTATATGTCATAAAATTTTTTGACAATTATCTTTCAAATGAAAGTGTTTTTTAATTTGGATGAATTTTGTATTTGTTTGTTTGTTTGTTTTTGTTTTTTGTTGTTGTAGTTTTGTTTGCTTGTTTTTTGTTTTGTTTTTTGCAGTGTCTATCTATCATTTGATGTGTACACCTTATCTCTCCCAAATTGTAAAACTTACAGATGGCAGAAGATGACACTTTTTTTGTCAGTTACTATTTGGATGAATTTGGAAGAAGCTTTTATTTGTGAAACAACTCACTGAATTAGAAAACTTCCTGGTTGCATCTGATGACTTGACACGTTGACCATGCCTGTGTTTACGTAGCAGAGGAAACACTGTCCCCCTGCGGACATTACTGAGTAGTTTTGTAACACACCCACAACTCCAGCGTTCAACTTCTTTTTATGACTCATCCTAAACGAAAAGTAACACTGACTGTATTTTTGCCATGACCACTAACAAGTCTTAACACAAATATTTAGTGGTTGACTACATGGAGAACACTTTTATGTGTCTGCTCTCAACACCAGGACTTTCCTTTACATCTGCTGTACTGTGGGAAAGAAAGAAAGAAAGAAACGTCATTGTTAAAGTTACACTTTTTTTCTCTTAAGAACAACTTTCTTCTTCTTAAAGCAAGCTAATATTTATTAGCTGTTGATAAGTAACATGTCCTACCATGACCATGACTGCCCGACTTTAAAAAGTTCACTAAAGCTTGTGACGGTGTGCAGGCATTTTTTTAAGTACATCACAGTAACTATTATATAAGTTGAAATTCTGTGGTCCTTTATCTGATCCCTCATTCCCAAAAGGACAGGAGTGAATAGGAGAAATAAAAACAAACAAACAAACAAAAAGCCAGTTGAACCATTAGCTTTGGCAACCCTCTACAGGTGAAAAAAGGGAAATGTGAATCTCTGTAACATTAGAAATGCTGCATTTGACCCCTTTGCTTACGTTGACTAACAAGAATCAGATTACCGAATTGTACTTTGTCCTCCTAGGAGTTTTGTTTTATTTAACAGAAGCTTGTCATTGTTGTGTTGTTTTTGCTTTCTGTCACTGGTGTAATATATGAAGAAAAATAACAACTCTTCTGTAATAACTCATTTCTAAAACACCATTCATTAGTGCTCCTTTTGCCTTTAAAGCTACCTTCATTTTCTGTGGCCTAGATCCAACAAGGTGCTGAAAACATTCCTCAGAGAGTTTGATTCATATTGAAAAAATATTGTATTATTAATTCTCCCATTCTGACACTTTCCAAAGGTACTCTTTTGGTTTGAGATCTGGTGACTGTTGAGGCCATTTGAGTACAGTGAACTCACTGTAATGTTCAAGAAACCAGTTGTGACATGGCATGCTGAAGTAGCAATCAAATGATGGGTACCCTGTGCTCATACAGGGATCATAAGCAAAAACATTCAGGAAGGCTGTGCAGTACTTAGAGTAAAGGGTCCATAGTGTGCAAAAAATATCCCCATTCCATTATACCATTACCGGTTAGAGTCTAAAAGCACTAAGTCGCTGTCATGTAATTGTAATATTAGATATTTTCTTTAACCAGCAGTTAAGCCGACATATTTGTTTAAATGACTTTATACTGCAACTTTGATAAATTTATTGCTTTCTAAAAGTGTGAACACTGTTTTCCAATTACATAATGTAATAACAATGTATCTATGTCAAAGATACATTTAGTTTTGGAATCGTTGTTAATTTTTTTTGTTTTAAATACTTTAATAAATACAAAAAACCCCAAGCAATCTGCATTTATCGGTTTGGGCTTTGTTATTTATTTGATAGAGCTAATAAAACTGATTATTTGCCATCAGAGCTTTAGTGGCACAGAGAGATTCTATTAATTTACTTAATACAAATGTAAAACACACACACAAAACAGACAACTTATAAAAGGAAGCATGGTAAAAAAAAAAAAAATGCGAACAAGTGCATTTTTAATAAGACATTAGATAGAAACCCGTGGGTGCATACTGTAAACTAGTCCTTCAGACAAAGTTTTCTTAGAGTTTGACATCTTGTTTGTTCGTTGAACATCTTTGATGCATTTGATTCGTTAACCGCTGGAGGGACCTCTGTGGCGCATGCGCACCTTTCTCCTATTTGGATGACAACTGCGGCAGAGAGATAACGGACAAACACTCGGCGAGAGCTCCGCGGCGAAGGGAAAGGTTGACTGTCCGGGTAAAGGCTTCTCTGTCCTAAATAAAGTAATGAGGTAGAAAGTCAAAAAGTTAACCAACCCAACCGGCTATGGAACAGATTGGCACGGCCACGGTGAAGATGGACCAGAAGTTTGAGGAGATAGATTCAGAGGGCCGGTGGCAGAAACTCTACTCAGTAAGTCTGTTAGCATAGCTACCGCAAAGCTAACGCGGATTGTGAGTACTTAACAGCGCGCATTTATTGGAGTAAAATTAACAGTCCGGAATGCATTTACTAAAAGGTTATAACCGTCTTTCCTAAGTCATTTTCTTTGTAGCTCATTTTCATTTTTTGCGTTATTTTTAGAAGTCGCTGACATACTTTATTTTTAATGTTACCGAAAGCTTAGTCAATGTCATAAGCCCGTGCGTATGGTTGAAGCGATTAGCTACATTACATAGCTACAGACTTGTTTACACTGTTAAATCCGCTCCCCCCCAGGAAGATCCTGCTCTTAGTACATGTGTAATGACTGCCGAAAGTTACCGCGTGTGTTTACGAGTAAACCAACTGGTTTTCTGATTGCTCTCATGTATATATATGCCTAGTGAAAATGCTCAGAGAGGGGCGGAACTGAAAATGTAACTGCTTGAATTTGGTACACGTAGTGATTTGTTTCATTACTTTTTCTTTTGTGTCGCTAAACCTTACTCCCGCTGTCCAGGAAATCAGGAACCAGTCCCACGAGTGTTCCTACAAAGTGGCAAAGTATCCGGAGAATCGCAACAGAAACAGATACCGGGATGTCAGTCCATGTAGGTAAACATTTGTATAAAGGCCAGACTGTTTACCTGTCAATTCACAGCCCATGCCCAAATAACATTTCTCTTATCCTGCCTGCAGTCGACCACAGTCGGGTGAAGCTGAAGAACACAGAGAATGACTACATCAATGCAAGTCTGGTAGTGATGGAGGAAGCCCAGAGGAGTTACATCCTGACTCAGGCAAGTCCAAGGATTTCTACACCATGGTTAACCCTCTGAGATCTAAGTCATTATATGTGCTATCCCCTAACCCTAATCCTGCCCCACAAATGGTGCTTGGAATTTTATCAAACTAAAACAAATACCTGAATCCCAAATATCTGTTGAGATGGTCAAAATATAACACTGAATGTGATTCAGAACACGTTTTGCTTTTGTATGTATTATTTTACGTAGTTTAACAGTATCATTAGCGCATCATAAAATGTTTAATAAGCTTCCACAACATGGGTCCACAATATAGACAACATAATCATGGTTATTTTGTTGCCTTCAATCTGTTTTTGTGGAGTAGGACTTAGATGCCTCAAACTGTCAATAAAACATACTTAACTGCTCTGTCAGGTTTGTAGTTTGAAGTCTGCGCTTTTGACAGAAGTTTAGACCTCACCTTAGACTCGGTGAGGATGTGTCTTGCCACTAGGTCATCTTAAATCGGTCATGTAGTTTGGACACCAGAGTGTTAAGTATCATGCTTCCAGGTCCATATAGTCCATTATTTATTAACACTGACTGATTATTTAGGCCCTAAAATATCTTTCTATATACATTTTTAGTTCTGTAATATTTATATGAATGTGGCTTTTTCCCCCCAGTTCTTATCAAACTGTGTACATGTGGCTAGTTTGCATAATAGTTTGTGCATATGCCCTTCTACTCATAATTTTTTACTGTGTTAACCTGTGTACAATTACCACCTGGTTTGTTATTTAACCTCAGCCTCTAATTTCTAAAAATCTACAAAACCCAAACTAAAAGAGCTCAAAATAAATAAAGCAGGTTGGCAGTTTCATTTGTAAACCAGCAATACTAAATGTTAATTTGTGTTGTATGCTTTGCTTGTCAATACTGTTGCTGTTAGACAGAGTTATTTGCATGTGGAAATAGACATAACACGGCACAGCAAATCCCTGAGCTGAGTAACTCAATGTGTTATCACAAGAAAATGAACTTCCAGGTAAGAATTTGACTAAGGGC
The DNA here is from genome assembly GCF_001858045.2 of Oreochromis niloticus. Classification (NCBI taxonomy): domain Eukaryota; kingdom Metazoa; phylum Chordata; class Actinopteri; order Cichliformes; family Cichlidae; genus Oreochromis; species Oreochromis niloticus. Next base: position 19,917,324 of record NC_031985.2, on the reverse strand, counting down.
GACCTGTTTAGAGATATCAACTCACAATTTTACCCCCATTCTCACATCAAAGAAGAAGCAAAGAATTAAAGTCTGCATTAAAGTGTGAACATTAGGATTTTTTTTGTAAGATGTAGGTTACTGGCTTGACTTGGCAGACGTGAATAGACCTGTCTGTAAGAGGTTATTAATGAGACTTACCTCTGAATGTAACCTAACCCTGGTTTAACAAACAGAAACTGAAGTGGCCCTTCTTGGTTCCAGCGCCTCCTGAGACCAAAGCTCTTGTTCAGAATACATTTTTAACTTCTCCTAGTTATTTTGGATTAATTGGACCTGACTGTATAAAAACTAAGCATCACCAAACAAAGTCGTTTTATCTTCTTATGGGGACACTTGGTTTGTTTTACACTATAAGACAATACAATTACCAGTGTTTGACCCTTTAATCACCAATTACTGTGGCTGTAAAACTACAAAATAATTCTGATCTTTGAGCAGCCGTTTGAATTTTCTCTCTATCCCAATATGTTTGATGAGTTATGGTAATGTGAAGCACACATGGTAAAACCTAGGCAGAGCTGATTTGCCTGTCTGTGTTCAGACTACAGTACCTTGTGGATGCTTTGTGTTGCCATGATACATCAAATATTGCCATAAAGCTGGTTTTCTCTACTTTCTGGATCAGTTTGAATTCTGTCTGTAGCACAAACGGTGACAGAATTACAGTCAGTTAAAGACTGGCTGTGAAATGGACTGGCCGCTGAGCCGATGGTATATAAAGGGTGAACTTTATTGAGCAGAGTGAAGTATAAGGTGCATTATAGCTAAAAAGTAAACCCCCCATATGAGGACAGATGGTCATAGGACGTCAAATAATCCATATGTGCTTATTCAAATCATTTACACACATGGCACACCTGTGGCGACTTCATTTATTGTTTTAGCTCAGTTGTTCCTGATATGGAGATTAGCAGTCAGAAGTAGACAGTTAATCAAAATCTACATTGTTGTTACTGAGGCAGTTGAGCTATCGTATTGCTGGTTGCACAGGTTCTGAGGTCCATTACACCTGTTTCCATTACACAGTTTTAAAAATACTTCTGAGTATTCTGATCCTTTTACTAATTCAGACATGTTTTTGTTGTTAGTTTTATTGTTTAGTTTAATTTGCGTTGGTCATGCAGCCAAAGGACCGTGTCTAATGCCACAGCAAGGCGTCCACTGTGTGGCCTTCCCTAACACAGTTCACAAGAATCGCTATTCCTCTGAGTTTTTGTCATATTTTAGTGAAACTTGTGTGTGGTGATTATCTAATAGCTCTTCACTTAAACTGTGCTGAAAGTCAAGGTCACATTTTTTTTTGTGAGTTGTAAAGGATTGTGACCGGATGAGCTACTGTGTCATTGACGTTATGGCCAATTTAAATTCAACGTCATGACAGTCCAGTAGTGCTTATTGTATCAATATTGTGCTAATAGATGTTTACCAACACTATCATGACCTCTCTCATCCTTTATATTTAAATTCAGGGCTTTGTATTAGCATGGCAGTTTGTATAAGAGATTAATATAACACTAATATATGGTATATATTGATTATACTCCGTGTGGTCAATATGTCTTCTGTGGTTGTGTGTTTGCTAGTAACTCAAAGAACAAGATATGGCAAAAGACATCCTAAAAACTGTGGAAATATATTTAGTTATGTCATAAGCTGTGGATATTACACATGAACTGAAGTTTTAGTGTTTAAAAACAATGATTGAAATACGGAGATGCTTTTGGAAGCAGCACGTCTCATCCAGCTTGCAGGCTGGCTGCCAGGGTTGCTGCTTGTCGGATCATGAGGTCTAAATCTCTGTACCACTGGTTGTAATTGCAGTTTTGCTGAAAGTATTCCTTATATCACTAACTCTGTCAGTGACGTTTTTTTTTAGCCTTTACTAATTAAATCAGAACGACTGCACCTACATATTATGAAATTACATTAAGAGAAAAGTCATTTGAAACCTAAGAAATACCACAAGTTTACTCATCTCTCTTAAAAGAGAAGAGAGAGAAGAGAGGTAGGCTAGAAGATGTGAAACACTCACGTTAACAGAGGTTTATTTATCAGAAGGAACACTGATCTTTTACTGCTTCTTGAAAAGAATTAAGGGGTGTTTTCACATAATTAGCCTTTGAAATTCTTTTTATTGCTACGTCAACTGTCGTGACTAATAATTGTTGACATTTGAGGGCACAGTTATCACAAATATCAGCTGAAATTCTCTCTTTAAGAGTCAGGAATTCATGCCACAAGAGTTGTGGTGATCATGTGACGGGTTTCAGTTGGTGCAAAACGTTGTATGAAACCAAAACCTTTACCATTGGTTCTTAACCAGACTTGCGTTCTTCCTACACAGATTTGAATATTTTCAAGTCTTCAGGAAATGAAAGGACAAATGACTTCAACGGTCATCACCACAGTTAAACAGACTGGGCTGATAAGACTCTTTATTTATGATTCAGCTCACCACGCACTGACTGCTATCTCGCTAATTTAAAGCTACTGAGCGTTTTCATGATTAAACACGACAACTCTAAAATGTTTCTCACTTCAGTAACAGATTGTAATGAGTTGGGCCAGAGGATATTTTGGGGATGTTGAGTAACATGGAACATTGAATAACATGGACTGAACCACCACTCACAACCACTAGCACTTTATACAGCCTCTGTAGAAATTATCCACACATCTCACTTATCTTAACTGCACTACTGTATAGTTCTGTGTAAATAATCATTCTGTACATACAATCATTTTTAATCCTACAACTGTTCATAACTTGCATAGTTCACATTTCTGTATAACTGTATATCTCATATTTCTGTATAGTTTTTTTTTATTTCATATTTATATCCTGTTCATAGCCTGTACATAGCTTGTACTCACTACAGCCTGTACATACTTATAGTTATAGAATATTCATAACATACTTCATACCGTGTACATTATAACATACCATAATAGACCCATTTCTGTAATATACTTACATATCTATATTATTGCTAATATATATTGTAATATATCTATATCACGGCTAAAGCACTTCTGGATGGATGCAAACTGCATTTCGTTGCCCTGTACCTGTGACATGTGCAATGACAATAAAGTTGAATTCTATTCTATTCTATTCTAACATAGTTTTTAGTCTAGTCTTACACACTTGAGTTCTGTCAGTCATCCATAACATCCAGTGGATTATTTTTTTCACACTTTTTGTTTTCTTGTATTGCTTCTTTGGAGATGAGTCATCTGTGGTTTGTTAAAATGTTACAGCATCCCACTAGTCTGATCAGAGTCAGCTGAAATTAGTTACACAAAGCAATTATTACACATTTAAAACCATAACCAAAATTGCAGCAGTTACTTTCCACATCAATGCATGCGATGAGGATTTTTTTAAAACTTTTAATCCTTTAATTTTCTTTCTTTTTAATCCCGTATGTTATGTCTTCTTGGCTGTGATGATGGGCTTCTCTGTGGCTGACGACTGAAGAGGTGTAAAATGTTCCTCAGCACAACTCCAGAGAAATGACTCGTTAAGTCAAGTTAATTCCTGTAGCACATTTAAAAATAAAGTACTGTAAAATTATCAATAACATTAAAACACAGGACAGAGTTTGAAAAAAAGCATCATAAATTGAAACTCATTATAATTTAAATGCTAAAGAATAAAAAAGAGTTTTCAAAGAGTTTTGAACGTGTCTAATGTTGGAGAGGTCCTGATGTGAAGGGGCAGGGGGGTTTTTTTCCACAAAGGCCCGATCTCCTCTGTGCTTTAATCTGAACCTCAGGACAGCTAGGAGAGTTTACTCAGCAGACCTCAGCGTCAGATTTCCCTACTTATTAGAGACAAATTGAGGCTTGTGTAGTGGAAATGTGAGCTCAGCAGCAGGTTAGAGATACAGTTTTTAGAAAAATGTCTTCAATTCTCACTTTGTTCCCAGCTCTGAACCTAGCCTGTTGAAATGAACAGGGGCTTTTTGGAGTAAAATATAAAATATTTCAGATTTTAATATCAAAGAAATGAGCCGGTCATGTTGATGTTTAAGCACTTGTATTTTATTGCTGTTTAGCATAAATGCAGCAGAGACTACTGACTACTGTATTTGTGTCTGTTATGTATTCTGAACATAAAGGCAGACTTTTAAGAGACTCATGAAAGACTTTTGACATTTTGATGGTTTTCAGCCCACCAATAATTTACTCAGCTCAGCCACATGGCAACCTTTAGAAGTTTTGACCTTTAACTAAACTCTTGCTATCATGCTGCAAATCTCTGTGGCATGCCTACCATAAGATTAGAGACCAACCTCTGTGTGTTGCATGGCTAATATATTGAGTGGATCTGATGTTATTGTTCAAAGCAGAGACATCACATGAATTTGTTTTGTGGATGACCTCCCACTCTTCCAGCTGTGTAACTGATTGAAGCGTTTGTTTGTTTTTCTGTGTATTTATTTATTTATTTTGTCCACAGGGCCCCCTCAGGAACACCTGTGGTCACTTTTGGCTCATGATCTGGGAGCAAAAGACCAAGGCGGTCATCATGCTCAACAGAGTCATAGAGAAAGGCTCGGTGAGTGTAGAGTACAGCAGATACAGATTATACTCTCTGGTATGACTTCTGTTATTCGACTGTGTGCACCCACACACAGAAATTTGCAGAAATATCAAATAGACCACAGAAAAACTTGTCAAGAGATCGACTGTTTTATCCTCAGCCACACACACACACACACACACACACTTACTTACTTGCTGGTAATGTGAAATAATTTAAGCACTTTTTAGTGTTCATATTAAACTTTTTAAATGGTCAGATGTAAAGTAATACACCACATTTACATCCACGATGAAATATCCAATAAGCATGACTGCATCCTCGGATCCAATGATGTTTTCCTAAGAACTTCACAGCGAGGTCTCACAGTGTTTCGGTTTCATGTATATTTGCAAAAGGTTCAGTTTTGCCTCTTCTCATCACAACGGTAGAGAAATTCCCATATCCAAGTGTTGACTTGACTTCAGTTGTTAATTACTTCTAAGCTGGCCCAGGCCCACACTCTCTGGTAAATATTTTCATTCAAATCCTTCACTAAGCTTTGAGTAATCCTGGTAATAAACAGGCAAACAAACAAACAGACAGACCTAAGCATCACATGACCTCCTTGGCAGAGGTAAAAGTGGCTAAATCTCTTTTTAAAGCCAACATTTGGTAAAATGAGGCAGTTGGTGATGGCGATGGATCAATTCAACACCCAACTGAGGCCTCACAGACAGCTGTTTACTCAGCAGGGTTGGTTTCTTACACTTCTTAGTATCGTCCTTCTCTGTAGCGATTTTAAATCCAGCTGAAAATGCAATCTTTTGTTTTGTATTTTCCAAACCAGCATTCCTGAGATGTCACAATGTGATATTAAGCCCCTTTTTTCATAATCACAAGATTATCTGATAACAGCTCTACAGTGCGTTTCGCCTATACTGGCATGAAATCTGAAGGAGTTTGTTTTTCTTACTTCACTGGCCGACATACCTCGCAAGGATGGCTTAAGTCGTCTTTTTCAACACGCTCATGTTACTCTGCACACACTGAAACAATAACCTGGCATCCTTATATTTACACGCTGCGTAGGCCATTTTGGAAAAGCTCAAATGGAGCTTTTCCAAAATGCAAAAACATTTGAGAAATATGTTTTGTTTTTTGTCTGGATGCAGAGCTGCAACATGAAACGTGAAAAACTGTGCATTTATAAATTTTAGAGGCTTAATCTGTACGTGCTCTCGCCCCCCTCCTGTCAGCAGGATTACTGGAATTCAGTGTTTTGACAGTGTGTTCACACACAGATGTATTGAGTGGATCTGGGATGCAGCCAAACCTCTCAACTCCTCTAACTCCAGTGATCCTGCAATGTTCAGATTAAACATGCACACTAAAAGTCTGTCGTGCAGAGCAGCTGTGACCTCTCTGTTTCTCCGTAAAGCAGCTGAAGTGGATCCTGCTGGGTCATGAGATTCACTCTGTGCCGGTTTTCTTTGAAATGAAAGATACAGAGCGCCTAATCAACAGATATTTTTAAACTCACAAGGATCTTCTCTGTAGATTGGCAAATCTGAGTGATAAACTTAGACTTGCTGATTAGGCTTCACATTTAGCAGAGACTAACAGAGATAAACTTCTACAGGAAGGAAGTACACAAATACTTTTTTTTTTTTTAAAAGGAGAGTTATACATGTTTTGTGTCATGTAACGTTAGTGTCAGTGTCACCGGGTAGAATTAAGAAGATATTTGACCGCAATGTGTGTGAAGTTATTATTCAGCATCCCTGAATAGCAGCTTCTACTTCTCCTTTTAATGTGTGCGTTTTTTGGGGTTTTTTGTTGGGTTTTTTGGCAGATACTCAATTTCATTGTGACAATTTTTATATTTCCTCTCATGTGATAGGAAAAGTGTGCCCAGTACTGGCCCACAGCAGAGGAAAGGGAGATGGCCTTTAGAGACACACGCTTCTTGGTCACACTGCTGTCAGAAGACACCAAGTCTTACTATACCACCAGAAGGCTGGAGCTGCAGAACATTCAAGTAGGCCACAGCATTACTCAGTGTGGGGAATTACCAGCAAAAGGTGGCGAAGGAGAAGTAAAATTTAGAGGTTTCACACCAAAGATTTGCCCTTATTCACTAATGGCACATATTATTGTTATGTTTTGTTTTTTATCAGATTTTTACAAAGTTTTTCTCCCACACAAACAAAGGTTTTGCAGTGTGGAGGTGGGAAGGAAAATGTAAATGAGGTGCAAACGATGCAAGAGAGCAGTCTGATACGTTTTAAATAAATGGCAAATGCACAAAGTACAGCGTGAAATGAAATCATTTAATTTTGAGTTTCTGTAATCCTCCAGCCACTTGTTTTATCATATTTAAAATGAGCGCCAAAAGGAACGTTCTCAATGGAAATTTACAGCTGAGTTAATTTTGCTGGATTGGTGTTTTTTCAGGAGCAGGTCTATTCAATTAAAAGAAACTGAAAGTGTTGTTGCTGACTTGTTTGCCAAGTACAGTTCTTAGACTGAAGTAACCTCCAGTTACCCCAGTCGGCACTGATAAAGACAAGTGAAAGTGTAAATACACATAGAGCAAAGTTTTAGAGTTTAACTGCTAGTGAGCCCTGCTTTATCTCCTTTCACAGACAGGGGAGAAAAGGGAGCTCTACCACTTTCATTACACAACGTGGCCCGATTTTGGTGTCCCCGAGTCCCCGGCTTCCTTCCTAAACTTCCTCTTTAAGGTGCGGGAATCTGGAGCACTGGGCACAGATCAAGGACCAGCTGTGGTGCACTGTAGCGCTGGAATCGGACGCTCAGGGACGTTTTCACTAGTTGACACATGCCTGGTCCTGGTAAGTCCCTGGGTCTTTGTTCTGCGCAAGCTCTGACTTAATGCGTTTTATGTATTTTTTTTTTTTTTTTTACCTCCACCAAGGAGATTATGTTTTTAGTAGCGTTTGGGTGTGTGTCGTTGTGCCTGTAAATTCGATTGCTCGAAAAGCATTGAATGAATTCTGAAAATTCTAAAATTCTAAAACTTTGTAGGGGTGTAGAGTAGGGTCATGTGAACAGTCCATTAAAATTTGGCTTACATCCACCAATGTCTTCAGGGTCAACATATTGATTTAATGGTCGAAAATTACTAAAAAGCTTTATAACTTAGAAGCTATAAGTCTTACAAGCTTGCAGTGTATTGTTAACATATAGAAAGTATGGTATATAGAAAGATTTATCATATCATGCCACATTTGACCTCTGATCTTTCCTTCATGGTCAACAGATTGAACTAAAGGTCAAAGAGATAATAATGCTATATAGAGATATTTAAAAATGTGTTTCTTACTGCCATTGTTTGTATTGACAACACAGAGGCAGTGCTATATGGGGATTCTAAGTATATTGTTACTTTGGACCTCTGTCCTCTTCAAGGTGAAATAAGGTCAAACTTCCATAAAAGATCTTTTATCTTTAAAACTCTCCTTAAAATTCTGCTGCCTTTGTTTGTATTGGCAACATTTAGGAAATGTAACTGATACACAGGTATTTTAAATATCACTTTATAGTTTGCATCAAAGTTTAATTATGTCAGGTTTGACCTCTGACCTCACTTTTACATTTCACATATGCCTTTCCTTCATGTTGACCTCAGAATCTGTTATTTTCAGTGCACTACAAATGATCTTATGTACATTGAGAAAAGACAAATAAAACAAAAACAAAATGGATATATACAAAATACAATACTGTCCTGTTAAATGTAAATACTGCCCAGAGAGTGCGCTGCCCTGGGCGTGTTTTGCCCTCTTTGACCTGTGCTTGTTTTAAAGCATACCGATGAACACACAGGTTATTATTTTACATTTGCATGTGCACTTTATGTTAAGAAATGGCATGTGCTAAAACAGTAACTTTTGTAATGAAGCTATTGACTCTTGAATATAAAAATAATTGTGTCTAAATGTCTGACTGAAGCAGCTTAACCAAACTAATTTAAGTATTAAATGTTTTAAACAGGCCTTAAAACATCAGTTTTAAGGTTAAGGTACAAAAATATTTTTAAAACTTCTACACTGGACTTATGGCTGTCTTTGTTCGTCCTTCCTCCTAAAAGAGCACAGTAAGGTGTAGCTTTAGAGGCAGGTTTTGATAGTTTATATAACAGCCTGGAAATAAAGCCTGTTGGGAAATGTCAGAAAGCTCCTTTTTCCTCTAAACCAGCTGGCAAGCTGTCACAGTGTTTGTGTTTCACTGACAGAATCTGGCAGGCTTCCAGAGTGATAATGTTGTACTGTAGTTAACCATTCACTGACCTTATTTTATGTGAGATTTTACTCACTATAGCCTTCCAACGCAGCAGATACCTGCTTTGAATAAATACAGGATTAACTTAAAAATGCAGACTCAAACATTTCAGGTCATTTACATGTGTATGTTGTAGGAGAAGAAAAAATAATGAAGATTAAATTGATTTGGATTTCCCTTTGAAAACATGGGTTGACATAAAGAGATTTGGGCTTTCCTTCTGGTTAATGGAACTGTGTATTATTGCTGTATTTTCTAGATGGACAAGAGGAAAGAGCCCTCATCAGTAGACATCAAAAGCATCCTGCTGAACATGAGGAAATACCGAATGGGCCTGATTCAGACTCCTGATCAGCTGCGATTCTCATACATGGCTGTCCTTGAAGGGGCAAAGTTTATCATGGGAGACTCATCTGTACAGGTAACTGCGCCACACACAGGAATAATAAAAAAACCCCAAAACAATTATGTGACTTGCTTTCTCAATCTCTTGTTCGTGTGTAAAATTGGAGGCCTGTGTGTAGTCCCACTTTTTTAGCAGGAGTTATTTTTTTCTGAAAAAGATTTAGAATTAGCAGACTGCGAAATATTTTCATGTTTTACTGGGGGCTTACTTTGTGAATTAGTCAAAGAGAGATGGTGGAATAGAAGCCCAGTGTGAATTACAATGCAAGAAAAATGATAACTAAAACATTGGTATTCTGTTTTTCCATTTAAACTCAGACTGTGTGTTGAGTCTGAGCTTTCCTAGGACACATAGATAAACACAAGTATAGCAGTAAATATAAATCAAACGAGTGGTATCTGTTTACTTTATATGGAAGGAATATTATTTATCTACAAAATCCCCAAGTTGTAAATCAAGGGAACTATATTCGTCAGTAAGGGAGCCACATTATGGCCACACTGTTTTGGTTGGTGTGCGTCACTATGATCCTGTTGACTAGCATTGGGTGCAATATGTTCCAAAGAAAATTACTGCTTTTTGCTTCCTGCGCACTTGTTGAAGTAGTACACATTTATTTTTTGTTGCACAAAAGGACGAGTGCGCAATTGTAAAGTGCAAACTGTGTCCAGGATGGGAACAACTGTATTATACTGCTAATACAACTTTGATTCTTTGCAAACATCTGCACAGACAGCATGTTAATGCTAAGCTAGGCAAGACTCAGAGTGATGTTAAAGCTGAGTACATGCAGTCCTCAGCCCAGCACCCAGAGCCTGATCTTCAACACGTAACAAAGGAAGTGTTGAGCAGTCAGACTACACCCTCCATTACTCGCTGTTGATGTTTCTACAGTAGAATCACCATGGCGATTGCTCTGAAGTCTCTTTAGGGTTGTTTTTAACGTTTTTGTGTTGATACGTAAACATTCAAAGAAATATCGTATTTCTGTCCTCATTAGGATCAAGATTTGTGTCAGGGACTGTAGTCTTGTGTTTATTGTTCACATGTAATTTATACATTACTTTTGCATTACTCCATAGTAACGTGTAGTGTAACTAATTACTCCCTCCAGGGAGTAATTAACTAACAATAAATGTGTAATACATTACCCCAACAATGCTACAAACTGAATACAAAGTCAACTTTTAGTCTTTAAATAACTGTTTCCGTCTTTGCTCTCTGTCTTCAGCAATTATTGTGGAGATGAAGACAAGAGGAGACAAGGACACAGCAGTACTGTATTTAGGGCTAATAGGTTTAGGAGACTGCGATACACACTACCAAATTCTTTTTAAAATTTAGGTTCTGTTTTCTTTTGAGAGTCCTAAAAGGTAGACAGATTTTACATTGTATTGTCTTTGAATCCTTATTCTTGAAAATTGCTGTATGATACAGTCCTTTACATGCAGCACCAGGCGCTCTACATTGTATTTACGTATTTAACCTCATAAACCTAACCTGCTTTATATACTATACTATACTTTATATACGATTTTTCATGCTTTACTCCACATTGTTGTCTAATGTCATTTTACAGAGTGGAAACATACAGAATGTTTTGTCATTGGAAAAAAGTACTGCTGTTCCCATCCTGTTTGCTGTCAATCTTTCCGTGTAGAATCAATGGCGGGAATTATCCAAGGAAGATCAGGAGCCGCTATCGGAGTCTCCCCCTGCACCTCAGCCACAGGCCAGGTGTCCGACGGAGCGGCACAATGGCAGCCAGCAGGAGGACGGAGGGGACTACAGACAGGACGGCAAAGCGCCTGCACAGTCTCCCTGCAAGGAGCAGGAGCTCGATGGCAGCACAGCACAGTCAGTACAGTGAGTCTGATAAACAAAGCGTGTGTAGCTTATCAGCCATAATCAGCTGATAAATGATCTACATACACAGGGTTACAGAGGATTGACTTACTACTGGTTCAACTTCTAACAAAGTATGAATTTCAGAGTGAGGATAGATGTAAAATGAATCCCATGAAACCCATAAAAATGTTGACGAACCAAATTTAAAAAAAATTAAACTGGGATTAAAAACAACAAACAAAACAATGAAATTAACTGAAATGACACTTTGTGCTTAAATTAAAATGGCAAACTTAGAGGAAACGTCTTTAGTTTTAGACTTTGTCAGTTTGGTCACATTTGTCAGCACAGCCAATTGTCATTATAAAGTGTGTTTTAAAACTGGTCTGACTTCTTTATTCTATCCCAGGCAATTACTTCCCACATTATAATAACTAAAAATACTGAAACTGACACTCATTCTAATGAGAACCAAACTGAAACGAGAAAATCCACTCTGGAAACGAATCGGAGAAAAACTAGAAACTATAAAACCAGGAGTAAAAACAGATGACAAAATGTTAAACTATACCGTCTCTGTTTGGTGTAATTTGGACTTGGCTACAGGCTACATGTGTAAAAATTTTTTAAATGTACCGTCGTTACTAAACAACTGTTTACCTGCTTTGTTCCTTTCTACGCAGCAAACGACGCAGGGAAGACAGCATCTCCAAATCGAGCACAGCCAAGACACCCCAAAGCAAGTCCAGGACAAATGACTCTGAGAGGAAGAGAAAAAGGTGATTAAAGTTTTGGTTAAAACCACTTTGTACTCTCTTTTTTGTTTTTTTATAGTCAAACCATCAAGTTGGTGTTCTCTGGGATGATTTTTCATGGACCAACATGTCAGTACCTGCTGAAATTTGGACTGCCAAGCGTTACATGTGCACATGTGTAAAAAATAATCAACATGGGCAAATTTAGGTAGTTGCTAAATTACAAATTACCCCAATGGAGGTCAGGTACACCACAGTGTTGTATTTAATAAATCTTTAGCAGTAAGCGAGGTGTTAAAATGCATAAATTGAGGCATTGAATGATTTTGCACTCTCTTAGGTTTTTATTTTCTTGTAGACAGCGGAGAAGAATTTTTATTTGACCATTGTTACAATGTCAAATACCAAAGGATACGAGTCATTTTTCAGCTACACTTTAATTTACTTTAAGGGATACACAGGCTTTCCCAGTGCGTGACTCAAACCTCTAATAGCAGAAGTTACCCCAAGTCACTCTTGAAACTTCATTTTTTTTTAGCTTTTATAATTTTCTGTTTCTGTTTCTCATAATTCTTAGGCATCGACTCCTCTAGCCTAGCCAGCTGACACACAGCTTACGTTCTCATGAAGGCAGAGGTTGACACCTTATTTCTGATGACAGTGCACCTCTAGAAGAGAAAAAAAAAAAAAAACGGCTTCTCACTGAATCACTTCTGAGAAGGCAGCCTTTGTTGTGTGACATGTCAGCGTTGTTCCAGTAATACAGGCAAAACTGCGCCATTTCTGTGAAGATCTTACACTTTTGTTGTGGTTCTCCTGGACAGTTTGGGCTGCATTTGCTGCACATGACAAGAGCTCGGCTGTCCGGCGGGGGGCGGTGTATCTTTACCCCCCTCTGAGGCAGCAACGACAACCACGGAGAGCGCGTTTAACGGACGAAGTTTACCCGCAGCTTTAAAAAAAACAAAAGAAAGAACACCCACTCTTGTACACGGAGGTCTGTGTGTTTGCGTGTGTGCAGGTGTGTGTGTGTGTGTGTGTGTGTAAGTGTGTATTGCTGTGTTTTCTCTTGGGGTTTTGTTCTTCCTTTGATGATTTGCTTGGCTCTTGTGGTTTTGGAGTTGTTAATTTTGGCTGCACTCTAGCATGCTGTGCGAGTGTGAGTACATTTGTGGTTGTTGGTTTTCGAAACTCTGAAATGTCAGGTTCAGTTGGAACAATGCAAAATGCTAATTTTTATTATGCATCATATATTTGAATTTGCCGGCAGCGTTTTATCTCTGCAGTAAACCCTGTCAAGAAAGTGGGCGTACGAAAGATTAATCAACAACCTCTGCTTTGAAAACAAAAGTCATGCAAGGAAGGAGGCTGGGAAAGAGAAGGCAGAAGCATAGATTGTCCCGTGGCAGTTATAGAAAAATACATCAGTGATTGGACCTTTGATGAAGCCCTCCATCTCCACCCATTGGTTAGTGAAGTCTACCATCCTGTCGTTCTGACAAATGAGGAGTGGGTCTGACTGAAAAACCAGCTGAGTCTACTCATGGTCAAACGCCCACAGCTTCAGTTCTAAAATCGTGATACCTGTGCACCAGCGGAAATCCACTCGGTGTTTTGTCAGTCGATGTATTTCTGAAATATTCGGTTGTTGTAAGCAGTTGAAAGAGCGCCTCTACGGATCAAACGCCACATCATGATGCAGTCAGCGCTAACTTTTGTAAAATCAGCAGTCTTAGCTGCTCACAGCAGTTTGCTTTCTGTTTTCACAAAGCTCATTTTAATCTATTTGCTGGCTAACACACAAAATAAGCAGCACTGCCAAAGTAGCAGTGAAACACCAGAAAAGCTTTTTTTAAAAGGCTCTGGTTCCAGATGTGAATTTCCCCCATTCATTTTCTCTATTTACTTTTCCTAAAATCCTCATATTGAGAGTTTTAGGCCTTGATCAAAGCCAAACAAGCCATGAGGTAAAGCATGACCATAAAAATCTTTGTTTTGGATCACAAAATTAAAGGAAAACAAAACAAAAGAAAAAAGGCACATTACTGGGTACACAAGAAATTACTCGTCCCAATAGTGCAAAACCTAATCGAATTGAATTCTTTTCATTTCTGTATTGCTGTAAAATAATAGTTTTGTGTGTGTGTGTGTATATATATAGATATATATATTATATAGTGTATATAGTGTAGTTGTGTGTATGGTACAGTTCTTTGTTCCCGATTGCAGTGACAGCTCTTGCAGTTTCTGAACTTTCTTTCTACTAAGCAATCTGACTTTTTGCAGATTTAAACATTGCCATGGTAACACCAGCCTCCACCAATCACAGACATTGCCGATTCAATTTAGGATTATGGGTAGGCTAGTTTTTCTTTTTTGGTTTTATGGCCCATAATCAAAAATCCTCCTGGAGAACATGAATGGGATTTTTACTTCTGGAACCTCACCCGTGACATTGTAACATTTGTGAGAGGAAGCAGCCAGAAGTGCATCTCAAACACACAAATCAAAGAGTTCAAAGATATATTGATGTATTTTCAGGATGATGATTAAAAACAGTCTAAAGAGTACACAGCTGATTGCAGCTGCCTGTGCCTCTGCTAAGGCGTACCCTGATTTGTGATCCTTTTTGCTTCTAACTTAATGCAGACAGTAAAATATATTAAAATAATCTTGTTGAATTTGGAAAGGGTGAACTGTTGGTCACATAGAAAGAACGCAGGTTTAAAGAACATCTGCTTTGGCTTAACTTTTTTAAATAATGAGGGAATCGGTTTGGATTTGCTGCATGTTTTTTCTATCTTAAGGACTTTAGTGTGTCTGTGTTCCTAGTGGATTTGTGTATTGTGAAGTGCATCAATTGTGTTTTGGACTTTATAAAGTTTGAATATCAAATTAGCAGCTTTTCTTACTTAAACTGGCTGGAAGACCAAAACACTTCCTGTTGCTCAACTAACAACTAAGTTTTAGATCGTTTTCTTTCCTTTCCTTTCTTTTTTTTTTTTTTTTGCTTGTGTGTCTGGAAATAGTTGAAGTGCCTGTAAGTTACGTAAAACGCTTCAGTGTTTACTTCTATCCAACCAACAATCCCAGACCTCAAAACAGAAGAGGCTGAAACTACACACATGTAGTTTGATGGGTTATTAAAGCAGTCAGAGTTAATGTAAGTGTATCTCCAAAAGTTGATTCTGTTCATCTGGACGTAGCGTTTTGTGGGAGAAACGTTTCGTCACTCATCCAAGTGACTTCTTCCCGACTGCAGCTCTACAGCAGTCTGTACCCTTGCACGTTGGAACTGGAGGAGCTGGTTTGGCAGCTCACTCTGACTCTATGACTACATACTACAGTTGTATGCAGGGCTTTTCTTGCCTAGAGGAATTCCTGGCACCCTCCAGAAAGCGCAATAAAAATCACTACCATTGTTTGTTGAAATAGAATTTACTCGAGCATGATAGACTTGAATTAACACAGACTCCTTACCTTTACTGTACTCTGGGTGCGGCTGGGTACTACACTGTAGCATTTCTGCATTACTGAACTTCAATAGTGTGTTGGTAACGTTCACCACAGAAGCACAGATTCATACAGTACCACAGCTGAGTGTACGCATCATCGGCAGCACAGAGCAAACCACACCAGCAGCCAAAACACGAGCAACTTCAGCAGCTGGATACTGTCGGAGGTTGGCCTTTTAAAACAAACGCTGGGCACTGAAATATCATTTTGGTATCTAAAGTCTTTCACATGCAAGGTAATGCAAAGCTAGTCCTAAAAGCAAAGAACGAAACAGTGATGTCTTTGGACGCTTTAAAATAACAAAACATTGTCGTGTTTCAGCTGAAAGCTTCTGAACGCACTCGGGGGTTTTCCTGGCTCACATCGAGCCTTTGGGGGCTACACATTTAAATATGATTGGTTGAGACAAAGACCTTAAGTTACCAAAGGTTACTATGGTATTGCTGGCCATAAACAAATAAACAGTTGTGGTGATTTTTTCTTTTGGGGGGGATTTTTGTATGCAGGAAACCCCCTGTGAGTGTGACGAGTTTTATTAAGCATAACAGCTGCTTTTGCTGCTCTCATAGTCGGTCTGATGTTGATGTGATCAAAGTGAGCTTTAGATTCCTGCTTTCTGCGGTTTCATCACGGCAGCTCGGCCAAGCCTAAGATACTAACGGGATTTTTCGTAGCACGACTTCCTTTGATCACTCTTAAGCTTCACTGACCGATAGAAAAAAGTTTTCTGAGTTTAACAGGAACTTCTTTTTCTTTATTTTCTTTTCACAGGGCGAAAACCAGCGACTACTAACCACCTCCACCTGCAGCCACAACTCTGGCAGCAAAGCCAACATCGGCAGGGAACTCCAGCTCTCTCCCAATCTTCCTCACCTCCATGTCCTCAGCTAGCTCTCCTTTTCATTGCTTGTGTGTCTTTTTTTTTTTCCTTGCATACCGGCCTATTATCATTAGTTAGCCAGAGCCGACATTTCTGTTTCTTCTACAATCAGGAATACATCACGTCCACCTCCGGCTCAGCTTTCCGATCTCTCATCCTCATTGTTTACAGTGGACACTTTGACATTCGTTTATAGACAAGCACACCAGCGCTTTACCCCCCTGGCCACACCTCAACCTTAAACTGTCAATGCTGCTTCTGGAGTCAAAAGATTTGTTTTTTCTTTCTCTCTTTCTCTCTCTTTTTGGCATTAATAATATTATTTTGCAGCTTTCTCATTCTTTTACGCTCATTTACATTCATGAAATTCAGACTGAAAATAGGGGCTATGCATTGCCAATTTGTAATGCTGTTTATATGTGTATTTTTGGAAAAGGGTAAAAAAAAAATTTTTTCAGAGGCAAAAGTAAAAAATATTCTATTTTTTATAATAAATTACTTGAAGTTTTTCAGGTGATGTTGGGCCGGCTGAATGAAACACACTGTCTCGCTCCCATGTGAGAAATTCAGTGACATGTAATGTTTCCATGATGTACATAGTGTTCTTTTTTTTCTTTTTTCTTAAAGAGAGATGTGTACAAAATGACATATTTTTGCTTGTAAAGGAAACCCTGAATACCAAAAAAAAGAAAAAAGGACGAAAGCTTGTGTTACACACCTGCATACAGTAGAAAGCTGATTTGAAGCTGACTTGTTCTCCTTTTGAAACAAATTGTCTTAAGTTTGTTTTTATTTTTTAGAGTGTAATCTGATTAAAACTGGTATCATCTAGTTTACATACAAACTGTTCTGCTGTGGTTATTTATCTACAAACCTGTTGATTTGTTAAATTAATCATATTAATTACAATACAATAATAATATTAAGACAATAACACGTCTTCTTTTGGATGAAAAGTTGGATAAATTAGAAGAATTAGAATTTGGGTAGCATTTATTTGGTTAGCTAAAATTATCAGTTGTAAGCTAAGACACATAACCATCCACAAAATTACATTTAGTCATTTTTTAAATGTAGTTTTATGATGATTTAACGAACAGGATGTAAAAATGAAACATTTTTAAAAGCAGGAGGATAGACTTTCTTTAGTTTTTCTTTTAGTTTTAATGCTAAGCTAAGCTAAACTAGCAGTCTGATTTGTTGCTCAGAGTCGTAAACACTAAGACTCAGTAAATAGAGTAAGAGCTATACAACAGGAAAAAACCCCCAGTTAAAAATAGTTGCATTTGTCAATGTTCAAATTTTATTCTATGTGGTATTTTGTTGGTTTACCTCCATGGCATTTTATAATCTTCTATTTCAGGGAATGTGAGTGAATCCTGAAATTTTACATAACAAATATTGTCAGTATCAAAATATTTTAATTAAAATTATTCTATTGTCCAGTTTTGAAGCTTCAGTTTCCTGTTCTTGGCTGACTGGAGTGGCACCCAGCGTGGTTTGCTGCTGATTTTCAGAGATGCACTTCTGCATATCTCCAGTAGTTCTGAGTTACTATTGATTTCCTGTCAACTCAGGTCCTCTGCGTCTCCTCTGACACCAACAAGGCACTTTCACCCAGATAATCACTGGATATTTTCTCGTTTTCAGACCATTTTCTGGAAACTCTGGAGATGGCTATATGGGAAAATCCCAGCAGATCAGCAGTTTGTAAAATACTCTGACCAGCATGTCAAACAACCACACCACATTCAACAGTGGCTTAAATTATTTTTCTTCCTCATTCTGAGGCTTATTTTGAATTTTAACATGTCATCTCGATCATGTCTACATGCTCAAATGCACTGAGTTGCTGCCATGTCATTGACTGATTAGCTTATTAGAGAGCAGTTGAACAGGTATAACTACAAAAAACAGGTGAGTATCTTTTGTACCTTAACAAAAATAACCAAAACAATATAAATTTTTCTCTTTTTCAATGTGGTCAATTATGCCTATCAAATAAACATTAAGTGGCTTGTGTGTACATATTTATTGTCTTATTTATGCCTAAATGGCACTTAGTAGAGAGCTTTTATTACAAAAAATGTTTTGAACTCCTTAAATTTGCCCCTGATGAATACCCCCATATTAATTTAAAAAGATATAAACTAATAACTTGAAAAATCATAAGCAGTAAAAACTGAACTGAAATAAGCAAACGAAAGTGTGAAAAAGAAACTGAAAACAAATCCAAGATACAAAACTATTCTAGGAATCCTCCTCAACTGCTTATACACCATTTTATTTAATGTCCTCAGTTCAAATTTACTTGTTTCTTTCAAATTATTCAGATCCAGGACTTTATTTTATTGCTCTCCCTTAAAAAAACTGCTGTCAGCAGGACATTCTTTTCCCACAAGTGGTCTACACACAGAAAGTGACGCAGACTGAAAGGAAAACCACAAAACGGCTTGAATCAGAGCGTTGTGCTGTTGTTACCATTATAGGTTGTAGAAAAGAATCAAATTACAGAGAGGTGGGACTGCCAGGAATACAGCATGGAGCCTGGCCAACCACTTTCAGTTAAGTGGGTGGAGGCTTAATCCAGTGAAAGGGCCACAATCAAGATGAATTCACACCACGTTCCTGTAACAACTTTTTATTAGAAAAACATTTTTGTTTTAAACCAGGAAATAGCAGTCCAGAAGTGAATGTTTGGGTCACATCCTGTACATTTTATTTTGTTATGTTTGAGTTATTTAAGATACATTTCCAAGATAGAGGAGATTTATGTGGGCAATTTCCATCTTTCTATATATGTCAGCGCTGCCATCAGTCACCGGGTTTGGCCCCAGTTGAGAGTTTGCTGAGGTCTGAAAACGACAACATGTGGAGCAAACGTCTTGCATTAAACACAAATTATAGAGGGTAAAAAACTAAAACACTATACACTTATATCAGAACAGTGCAGGCGGGATGCCGTTTCCAAACAGGAGACTCCAGGAAGTCGGGATCTTCCATTTGTTGGGCTGTTTGCTCTGAAAGCAGAATTGGAGAACAATGATTCACCTCACAGTGACATTACCACTCCTCTGAAACTTTAGGTTGCTTTAATGCTGCGCCGTGGTGTCACTTACGTTATCGTCCAGCAGATGGAGCCAGTCGTTGAGGTGGTTCGCCAGAGCGAAGGCATCGGGGATGTTGTCGCCTTCTGAACAGAAGACGAGCAGCACAGCCAGCGGGAGGTCCTCTTTGCAACTGTGCAGCAAACGTGATCACACAAACACAAATAATATTAACAAGGAACTCTTACTGAGGCGTTTCAACATTCTTAATAAAGTGTCTGAACACACAGCAGACACCTGCAGCTGCCTTTATTGTGATTTATATTCAAATAATTATTAAACCCATGCTCTTACAGACATAAATAAAAAAGATTTTAAAAACAGCTCCCTGTGTTTTTGATGCCCTTGTGTCTGCCTGCAGGTCTCCCGTATCTACCTGTCTGTGTAAAGTCCTTTGGTGATGCCTCCTCCGGGGATGCAGAGCCGTGGTTCCGTGTTTCCATCTGTGAGTCCGGGGAAGGCCGGGACTCGCTCCATTTCCCTCCAGCCCAGTTCCTTCAAAGCGTCCGCGCTCCCCTTCAGCAGGGACGGCGTGACCAGGTACCTCAAAGGAGTGCTAGCCGAGACACGTGTTTGTTGAGCAGACATGATTGAAAAATGCAAAAGTGAAGAAATAAGGCGATGGCGTTGCAAGCGTATTTACCCCTGCAGCTGCTGGTCATCTCTCTGGTAGGCGTGGCTGCTGGAGAGGACGACAGTCCTGGAGAAGCCGCTGGATTTGATCCAGGACACGAGCAGCTGACGAAACTTTTTGGTCTTTGACTGCAGTTTAAACAAAGGTAGAACAAAAGAAAACAACAATAGTCATACAGTATGAAGGGAACTCAGAGAATGAACTGACGTCATACTGATGTCATACTGATGACTGATTGTTACCTGAAGAATTGGTGCTCTGATCTGAAGGACCGCCAGCTTCAGTTCTGCTGCTGCGTAAACTGTGGAGAACAGAGGGTTACTTTTCTTTTGACTTCACAGCAGCTGCAGACAAAACTGCTGATCACCTGACTGATGGTTGACGACAACAGGACTAATGTCCTTTGGTGGATAAGCAGCCGCTGGCCAACTAATACGACATAGTGCTGATTAAAAACAATCAGAAGGTCACAGCTGGGATAGCGGACATCCCAGCGGACAGCAAGAAAGAGACAGCAGACTCAAAGGGAACATTTCTGAGTTTTTTTGTTTTGTTTGTTTGTTTTTTTTAAAATTTCTGACACCTCTGTGTTAGACAGGCACCAGCAGTGAATCAACTGTACCTTCAGCAGGAGTGTGCAGCTCCTCGCCATCTTCTTTGCTGCTGGCGTACGGGTCGTTCCCGGCCATCGGGATGAGACAGTCAGTGTGTATGTGGCCCACCCTACTCATGTTCAGAGTGGACACGATGAGATCCACGGCCAGCTGACCCACATTACCTACGGCCACCGCAGGCTGGAGGAGGAAAGAGGAAGAGGATAAGTAACAAAATTAAAGAGAAGGCAGGAACCGTTTAAATCACTTTTTCCTTTTCCTGAGCACATTTTCATGTAGTTGTGCAAAACATATGATGAAGAAAAACACATGTTAGAGAGTTCCAGTTTTTATTAGGCCTCTAAGTTTTTTTTTCAAGTTTTAAGACAGTTAAATTTTTTTGTAGTTTTACTGCACTGTGCAAAAGTTTAAAGTCACCCCTTATTTCTTTATATTTTGCAATAACAATGGAAAACAGATGCAGCAAATTGTTCAAATATACATGGAAATACAGCAGGCAAAAACAAATTTGTACTATTATTCTTTGACATTTTCCATAGATTTAACTAAAACAATGGGAATAAACGTTGCCATGCATTATCGTAACAGGGTGCGTGTCATGTGTCATTCATTCATCCCTTCAGTTAGGTGTCTTTTATGAGCTTGAATGATTCACAGGTAAATGTTTAGTGGCTTGACACACAAAAAGATTGCTCTGGAAATATAAAGAAATAAGGGCTGGCTCAAGACTTTGCCTCTGCGCCCCTCCACAGTGGACTTCAATCAGGGGTTTAACAAGACTTTTGCATTACATGTGTAGGAATTAAAGGTATTTTTATACACAGCCAGTTTCTTGGATGAAAATCAGAGAAGTGAAGCTTTTGTTTTTCCCTGGTGATTACACGAGTCTCATATGAAAGCATGAAGCAGGAACTGATGGGAGGATTATTTTCCTCCGTCACTCACCATGACGAGGGTAAAATCTCTGAAGGAGGGTGCTGAGCTCTGCGAGGAGATAAACATGGTGCTGTTCAGCCAGCAGGCACACACGACCCTACAAGCCTCCAGATAAACAAACTAAATTAAAAGTTAGACGTCTAAATTATAATCCCAGGGCAACTTTCGCTTCTATTTTCATGCCTGGCGTTGTGGACCTGCTCGGCTCTGTGTCGACTGTTGATGACGGTTTTAGTACCACGCGGGAATGCCTAAATTAAATGTTACAGTGAAGCTTTGTTTTTTTTTAATAGTTTTAAGTAGACGTCTTTAACAAGCGTCCACAGATTTGTTTAAAGCTCCAAGTGTTTTTTACTTACTGTCATTTAAAGTGGTGTTTTATGTGTTTCTATTATGATCAGGCATGTTAACGGTCAGACTGTAGCGCTGCAAAGATTTACTGCGTATTAGAGATCCTCAACTCTGTTGCCTCAATTGTGCTGTGTTCATTTCTCTATCGATACATACATCCATAGACCCATCCACCCATCCGTCCGGCCTCCTTCTGTCCATATATGTACTACTGTATGTGTGGTAACAATTTATCCATCCCTTCATTACATAATTTATTCCAACAACTTTACACTCGGCGGAATTGCACATATAAATATAAATATGCCATACGTGTTGTTATTGCCTGTGTCATGCTGCTGTTGGCTGTTTGTCTATTCTGTTAGGTACGTTGACAGCAAAGAAATAACTGAAGCTTTGTTGTTGTTGTTGTTAAAGTCAACAACAATCCTGACTTCTCTGGAAAATAACAAAATAACAATACCAATAATCTGCTTATAAACAAATTACACATTCAAAAAATTCCTGAATATCCACAATTATTTATTTATTTGTTGCATTATCTCAGCCTAACTTTTATGTAAAATTTGTACTTAAATAAAAAGGCCTTTAGTAAGGACATGTGATACTTTAAACAATTTGTCTATATGTTCATATTTATATTTGTTAATTTACTTTCTTATGTATTTAATATATTAATGTTACATATTTTCTGCATATTGAAGGATGCCTTCCAGAGTTGCATGCACATTGTGGTAAAGGAATAATATATTCCTCTCCAGCTTGTTGTGCTTAAAGTAAGATTAAAGCTGGTGTAGAAGATGAAAATTGCATAACAATCAGACATGTAAGATACTAAAGAGAAACAGCTTTAATTGGTCAGTTTGCAACAGGTCAGTAACATGGTTGGGTATAAAAAGAGCACCTTAGAGAGGCCGAGTGTCTCAGAAGTAAAGATGGGCAGAGGGTCAACAATCAAGTTTACAAATTCTGGAACAATTTTAGAATATTGTTCCTGAATGTAAACTTTATGAAGATTCTAAGAATCTTTAGGAATCTCTGGGCGCAACAGACAAGGCTGAAAAATCGATACAGAATGTCTGTTATCTGTGGGCATGGCGTTAAAAGCATGATTCTATCATGGACATCACTGCATCTGTCACAGGGTGGAAGTAATTTTTATTTTTTATTCTGTGAGTTTCACTGTGTGGTTTTGTTAGTCTGTTTTTATATATATTGCATATATTTTATATGTTGTTTATGTCTGCATGCTTTTATTTTGAAAGTGAACTACTTCCAGCCCACATCTCCCCAATTAAAATAATGTCTTCTCTGGGCCAAAGCTAATTTAAACTGAACTGAGGCAAAGTGAAAAACTGTTCTATGGTCAGACGAGACATGATTTGAAATTATTTTTGGAAAACATGGACCCCTGATCCCATCTAGATGACGTTCTTTTTAGGGAAGGCTTTGAATATTTCAGCAAGATCATGCAAAACCACATACTGCATCTATTACAACAGCATGACTTCATAGCAGAAGAGTGAAAAAAGAAAGAAAAAAGACAAACAGGACAAAGACGACCCATCACTGCTGAGCAACTAGAATCCTATATCAAACAAGAATGGAACAAGAACCTTTAAAGTCAGATGTGGTAAACAAATTATGGAATTGACTGATCTTACTCATTGTAAGATTCTTCAAGCAGCTTTTTAATCTTTTTTAATGTGCCTGAAACAAGCAGAGCATTATTTAAAACACAACTTAATGATTCTGTTTACACTGTATGCAAGAAGCCTTGCATACAACCCTGAGTACCTCACACGTAAGAGTTCATCATTATGATTATGCGATGTACCGCTCTGGCTGCAGAGCGTGGGTGTCTTCAGAGACATATTACCTAGGTAAAGGTTCAGGATGAGTCACATCTAAAGCTGCTGCTCGAATTTCTCCGGACCCCAGAGCTTCGACTAAAGCATCCTGATCCACAACCAGACCTGAAACATGAAAAGACAAAAAAAGACACAAAATCAGACTGAAAGCTCGAAGACTGGTGAGGACTTGCAGTCACAGTATCACTGTATTAACACGGTATTAACATCAGATTTAAAATTTTAAAATTGGGATATTTAATATATATTTAAACAGCATCAAGTCAGTTAATTTTCTGGTATATTGATCAGTTGAGTAGCAGAGGGAGTTTAATCAGTATCAGCTGCTTTGGTGATGATAAAAATTAACACCAGGTGCACTAAAGTGGCAACAATGAGACAACCCTTAAAACAGGAATTGGTTTTACAGGCGGAGGCTAGTGACATTTTTCTCTCTTCTTCTTTTCAGACTGTCCCTAGTTTTGCATTTGGCTAGGCTCAGTGTCACTACTGGTATCATGATGCCTGGACCCTACAAAGGCTGCACTAGTAGTCCAAGTCCTCCAGGATGGCACGTCAATACTTTCAGAAGATTTTCTGTCTCTTCCAGCACAGTCTCAAGAGCATGGAGGAGCTTCCAGGAGACAGGCAGTTACTGTAGGAGAGCTGGAAAATCCTTAACTCATCAGCAGGACTGGTATTGGCTCCTTAGTGCAAGGAGGAGCATGATAAGCATTGCCTGAGCTACAAAACAACCTCCAGCAGGCCACTGGTGAGAATGTCTCTGAACAATCAGAAACAGACTTCATGAAGGTGTTCTGAGGGCCCGACATCCTGGCCCTGTGCTCACTGGAGCCTGGTTGACATATGCAATAGAATACCAGAATTGGCAGGTCCAGGGTGGGCGCCCTGTGCTTCACACTGAGATCTGATTTAATTTTCAAAGTGTTCCTTTAATTCTTTTGAATAGTTTGTATTCAATTCACTGTAGCACGACGTTTTCGATCAGTTATTATAGAATTTTCTGTCACAAACTCATAAACTGTCCAAACTGTGCTTACCTTCTGTGTCTGTTGTGATACAGGATCTTCATATCAAACCCTTTGCTTCTCTGAGCAATTTTGTATCTGATGTGTCCCATTCCGATGATCCCCAGAGTTGATCCGGTGACTTCAACTCCCATCAGGCTTTGTGGTATACTGGTAGTCTTAGGGTCAACGGCTATTTGGTGACCTATGAGAAACATTTTTCTGCTTGTAATAAGGCTGCTTTTCTGCAACCTTATGACATTATTACCACCATGGGGCCCAGCAAATTTTAGGGTTGCATTTGCAGTAGGTCTAAACTGCTGGGGGATTCCCATTATGCACCGAGTTTTCTACTTTTTTACTCGTATTCTGTTTATATGCCTCTCTACATTCAATTATTTAATTATTATTAATCTCTGGCTCTCGTCCACAGCATGTCTTTGCTCTGTCTTTCTCCCTTAATCCCAACCAGTTGTGGATTAAGGGAGCTGCCCCTCCCCGAGCCTGGTTATGCTGGCAGTTTCTTCTTGTTAAAAAGGAGTTTTTCCTTCCCACTGTCACCAAAGAGCTTGCACATATGGGGGGCATATGATTGTTGGGGTTTTCTCTGTTTTCTTTTTTTTATTGTAGGGTCTTTACCTTACAATATAAAGCACCCTGAGGCAACGGTTGTTGTCATTTGGCGCTATATAAATTAAAAATTAACTTATAAAAATTTAATTGAATTAAAATTTAGGCAACACAATGGCCTCAGTAAAAGAAAGAAATGAGTTCCAATAGCGACCAGTAGAAAACCACCATATTCACACTGAAAATAGGGTACACAAGATTTGTTTTTCTTTCAAAGCAGACTAATGGGCTGGAGATGTAATTCTGGCCTGCAGTCCAGGGCCCAAGGGCACTGTGGTCAGAGTTATCAGCCTGGTTCCAAACAGGACAAGATGGTCACTCAGAAGGACAAGCAGTAACATATCAGCCTTACAACTTCCCCAGAAAGACTTTCCACCCACCTTAAAAGGCCTTGTGTTAGTAGGAAGTGAGTAATAATGAGTAAAAATTATAATAATAATTCAACATGTTTTCCGCTAAAATGACATCAACATACTTTAAAAAACATGAATAAGAACAAGAATAAGAAGTTTTTTAAAAAAATTATTTATTAATTAAACATTCATACTTCACATACATACTGGATTAATAAACTAAGAGTGGTTGCATTCAAGCTGCAACTTTTCTTTCGTTTTTTGACTTTTACAGCGAGTTCTTTTGCCAACGTGAACATGAAATAGTTTCTCCTCAAACTAATTAAAGTTTCAACAGTCATTGAGTTTTCTTAGAGGAAGTCAGAGATTCAACACGGGAATCTTTGTTTATCCTATAGCAGGAATATTATCCTATTCTTCACAAAAAGTAAAAAGTTTTTACAGTTTGTTGCCCAACAAGTGTCCACAATGAAACCAAAGAGCCAAAAATAAATCTCTAACTAACACCACCTCACCTTCTTTTTTAAGAGGGACACAAAAATGTAAAAAATTCTTGGCAATATTAATTAAAATCATTTCAACTTGACTTCATTGGGAACAGGTTGGCCATTCACAGCTGCTACGGCATTATCCACCATGCACTGAACCATCCGTCTTGTTGTAGCATAGGTGTAGGTGCCAACATGGGGTGTGATGAGTACATTAGGCAGGCTGAGGAGAGGGTGATCCCTGCACCGAACAAAGCAAGAAAGGCATCAGGAGACAGCTGATGTTCATTCATGCTTCCTTTCATTTTCATTCCATTTTTGTGTGATTGCATGCACAGGCTGGTAAAGGGGGGATATTTTCCTCTCCAAACAAAATGAACACATCAGAAAGAGAGAGGAAAAACGGCTCAGACTGAAACACCACAGAAGACAACAAAAGTGCATGATGACAGAATTATTTCCATTGTTAATACCTAACCAAGTCAAGAACACTCTCAGGGAGGTAGCTGTAATATTGTCACAGTCTACAATGAAAAAATACTCTCATGAATTTCTCAAGGCAAAAAATGGAATACTATTCAATGGCCAAGTCAGTCACATAATCTCAACCCAATAAAACATGCTTTACAGATACTGAAGACAAAACTGAAATAAGAGAGACCCACAAACAAGCTGAAAAAGAAGGCAGATGCAGTAAAGCTCTGGCAGAGCATCTCAATGCAGAAAACACAGCATCTGGTGACATTCATTGGGTCTAGACTTCAGTAAGTCGTTGACAGCAGAAGATTTTTAAACAAGTGTTAAAAATCCGTCCTTATATTTAGCTTGTTTTTTAGTTTTTCCAATTAATTTTGAGTGTCTAAAAATGTTTAAATATATGTATAAACATGTCTGTAATTCCTAAAAAGTTAATCTATTACTTCTGTTGAACCCTTTGAATTAAAGCTGAAAGCCTGCGTCTCAATCAGACTGTTTGATTTAAAATCCACTGGGTGGTGAACAGAGGGAAAATTACAAAGATTTTGTCTTTTGTTCGACAAATAATAGACTTAATTGTACATCTTGAAAAAAGATTTCAATTTAAGATTCTTCAAGTGTCACACTGAAACCAGCAGTGCATTGCTTAAAACAGTCT
Source organism: Oreochromis niloticus (assembly GCF_001858045.2). Lineage (NCBI taxonomy): Eukaryota > Metazoa > Chordata > Actinopteri > Cichliformes > Cichlidae > Oreochromis > Oreochromis niloticus. Next base: position 19,889,915 of record NC_031985.2, on the reverse strand, counting down.
AAGGAGCTTAGATAGCAGAAAAGAAAAGCATCTGGACTTCTTTAAGTTGCTTGAAGACGTTTCACCTTCTTCATTTCTAAGGTCAAATGGTGGAGAGTCTCAGATTTAGGCCTTGTGGGAAGTGGCTGATGCTTTTCTTTCTAAGCTCCTTAGACTACGATGACCTGGATGACTGAGAACCTTCACAGACATTGCTTTAAACACAACTTAATGACTCTGTTTTGTTCTAATAACAGTCTGTTTACACTGTATGCAAGAAGCCATTAACCCTGAGTGCCTCACATGTAAGAGTTCATCATTATTATTATGCAATGTACCGCTCTGGCTGCAGAGCGTGGGTGTCTTCAGAGACATATTACCTGGGTAAAGGTTCAGGATGAGTCACATCTAAGGCTGCTGCTCGAATTTCTCCAGACCGCAGAGCTTTGACTAAAGCATCCTGATCCACAACCAGACCTGAAACATGAAAAGTCACAAAATCAGACTGAAAGCCCAGAGAGTGGTGAAGACTCGCAGTCACAGTATTCTCACCTCTACTGACGTTGATCAGGGTTGCAGTGGGTTTCATGAGGGACAGCTCCCTGTGGCTGATCAGGCCTTTGGTTTCAGGGGAAAGGTTGACAACGAGCACAACAAAGTCAGACTCCCTCAGCAGGTCATCCATGTTCTCACAGTAACTCGCCCCCACTGACTGCTCGTCTTCAACGCTCCTGAACAGCACAAAAAAAAGCAAACACAAATGTATAATAAATGCTGCCACATTTATTAATGTCAGATTTCTTTAAAAGCTGGGATTCAAATACACTGTAGCGCCAAAAGCATTTGCTTGTTTTCCTTCACACAAATACACACTTGAGTGACACCCCATTCTAAATCCATTCAACTTTTCTAGGAAGATTTTCCACAAGGTTTAGGAGTGTTTTTATGGGAATTTTTGACAATTATTCCAGATATGCATCTGTGAGGTCAGACACTGATTTTGGATGCAAAGGCCTGGCTCACAGTCTCAGCTCTAATTCATCCTAAAGGTGTTCTGGCGGGTTGAGGAGTCTGTGCAAGTTCTTCCACACCAAACTCGGTCATCCATGATTCTATGGACCTTGTTTTGTGCACTGGTGAACAGTCATGTTGCAACAGAAAGGGGCCATGCCCAAACCAATGTCTTGGTATGCTGAAGTATTAGATAAGGGGTCGAGCTGAACTCCTGAAAAACAACCACACACCATAATCCCCGCCTCGACCAAACTTTACACTCAGCACGATGCAGTAAGACAAGTACCGTTCTCCTGATAACAACCAAACTCAGACTCATCCATTAGCTTCCCATATGGAGAAGCATGATTTATCACTCCAGAGAACATGTCTCCACTGTTCTGGAGTCCTGTGGCGGCATGCTTTACACCACTACATCTCAGGTTTTGCATTGTGCTATTGTGCTTACGTGCAGCTGTTCAGCCATTCCACGAAGCCTTCTACACACTGTTCTTTAGCTAATCTGAAGGCAAAATAAAGTTTGGTGGTCTTTTTATTTTATACACCTTTGGCCATGGAAGTGATTGGATCACCTGAATTCAATGATTTGACTGGGTGAGTGAATACTTCTGGCAGTAGTGTAGTACTGTGTATCTATTCAAGTCACTGTATCAGGATTTTTTCGATCTGTTCAATGAACTGGTGCTTACCTTCTGTGTCTGTTGTGATACAGGATCTTCATATCAAACCCTTTGCTTCTCTGAGCAATTTTGTATCCAATGTGTCCCAATCCGATGATCCCCAGAGTCGACCCGGTGACTTCGACTCCCATCAGGCTTTGTGGTATACTGGTAGTCTTAGGGTCAACAGCTATTTGGTGACCTATGAGGAACATGGAAATATTTCCAGTGTAAATATCTTTGGGTTTTACTCAAACTGTTCCACACTGAGATCAGATTTGAACCTTTGACCTCACCTTCAACTATCTTTCTTGCGGATGCCAGCAGCAGACCCATGGCCATATCTGCAGTGGCGTCACTCACAACACCGGGCGTGTTGGCCACCTTCACCCCGAGACTGGTGATGTACGGGACATCCAGGTGGTCGATGCCCACTCCTCCATTGGCAACCACTTTTAGTGATGGAAGCGAGCTGAGCAGCGACGGCTCGGCTGCAGGGTAGGTGTTCCACATCAGTATTGCCTGGATCTTCGGCCCGTGCTGCTGGGGGTTTTGAAGAAAGTCTCTGAGGCAGATTATGTGGAAGTGTTGTTTTATTATGTCAGTGACCTCTTTGATGAAACCCTGCTCGGTCACCTCTGAGATCAGAGCCCATGGTTTGTCCTCTGCCATCGTCTGATTGGATAAAGCACAGGATTCGTAAAGGAGAAGGTAACCAGCAAAGAAAGGCACTGGGACCAGTTCCCACCTGTTTCCAAACTTTACACTAAGATCTGGATTCTTGCCTAGCATTGACATCAGTTAAAATCCAGTTTCAACTTTTTTATTATCCCCAAATGTATCATCCAGATGACTAGAACCACTGACAGGTAAAGTGAATGACATTGGTAACCAATGCTACAGTGGTACCTGTCAAACGCTGACCTGTGTTTTGTAAATAGTTAGCATTAAGTACATAAGAATTGCTTTTTGTAGTCCATTTCCTGAACATTGTAGTTTCACTACGGCAGACCCACGTCATTGACAGCTGCCGTGACACGATTACGTAGCCAAGCTCGTGCACGCTCCAAGCTCTTAGTGCATTTTGCTTGGGAAGGTTTCTAATGAATTACTGTATTCTTAAAGATTTTGAATGGAGTCAGGTGACCAAACAGAAAAAAAACTTTTCAAATGGAGTTTAAAAAAAAATGGATGTACATGGTTGTACTTTCTGTGATAGTGAGTTGGCAAATCTTTTATTTTAGTGTAATACAATGCAGTCCTTATGGTTGCAGGTCAGGGGAATCATTGTTCCCCAGGATGTGAAATTACTGTGAAAATAATCAAGATTGGAATCTGTTCAATGAATACTACCAATTCACTTTTATGATGTAACAAAGGCGTACTGTCTCAAAAAGCTGTTTTGATAAGACGGGCTTTATTTTGGCTAATTGCCTCAAATGAAAAAAGCTCTTACAACAGCTCCGACCTGGCTTTCAAGTTTAAGATCTGCCTCCATTTTAACTCCCAGATTAGTAATGACCGGTTTAACATACTGTGCCAGCGAACCAAGATCTATAGTAGTGGTCTCACAAGTGCCACCAAAAACCATCACTTCTGTTTTTGGTTCATTAAAATGTAAAAAGTTCAAAGCCATCCAGGCCCTTATTTCATCAAGGCATCTGAGCAGAGGGTCTAGTGAGAAGCCATTTATCTTTTTAAGAGGGAAATAAATCTGGGAGTCATCAGCATAACAATGGAAAGAAATCCCATGTTTGCTGAAAATAGAGCCAAGGGGTAGGAATCTATTATGTATTATAATTTATATATAAAGGCTGAGCCAGTTCACATCTGTAATAATGAGCAGTCTAACAAGATCAGCTCAAAAACCAGCACAGGCTGTTGTTTCACAGGTTCTTCTTGTTCATGTTACAATTAACACAAAAGTTTCAACTAATTCTTCTTGTGGGACACCCACACTGTATGTGTGCAGAGTTTCAGCTCAACGCATTCAGTGACTATGGAGAAATTAAAGGACATTTCTGCTCAAACACACAATTTAATATCTAAAAGTCATAAAAAATTCATTCTTAATGGACATGAAATGAAAATTCTCAGTTGATTACTCTACCTGTGTGCCAATGTTCATCACAAGATACTGCAAGATTCCAGAGAAATTAAAGGAAATTTCTACTCAACTTCAAGAGGATTTGACTGAATTTCCAATAGAAGTGAATCATGAATTCAAAAGAAAAATGAAAGAACATATTCTTTTCATTTCCTCATTTTCATTTCTTTATTTACACACGCGTGTCTTCAAAGGCACAATGTAATAACTGTAATTCTGATGTGTCATATTGCTTTTTTTTTAGTCTGTTGAACAAAAATAAGCAACGAAGGAGAAGCACTACCATAAAACTTAGTGCAGAAGCGCAAGAAAATTTAAGCCGCAGATACGTAAGCGGCGGCTGACTTCAGGGAGACCATTTTAAGGTCGTTAGGATTCTCAGCTCTCTTTTCCCTACTCCCTTATGAACCATCCCACTCGCTTTCCTTGACCTCGATGACGTTTCGAGGTAAACGAAAAGGAGTTACGAAAAGGAGTTAAGAAAAGGAGACAAGGTGTACTTTTGGAAGGTAGCCCTAATGTTTCCTTTTCATTAGCTCAGTGTTTCAGGTTAAACGCTCTGTGAGACTGTCCGGCCACAGCCCACCTCTTGACCAGGCTCAGCTGCACGACCCACAAAATAAATTTATGTTGTAAATTTACTCACTGTTGTTGAGCTCTTTCCCGGCTGCTCCTCAGACAGGAAGAACTGTTTAAGGAACGCGCGGGATTTCAAAATAAGGGCTCTTAAAAGCAGTGTGACTTAAAACGGCAAGAGTCATTCTAAAGAAAGATGTCTCCTTAACATGGATTTCTTATTCCAACATTTAAACTTAGATTATATTATCACATAACTGGACGTCTTTATTTACTAAAAATGACAGCTCAGTTATTGTTTTTAATCTTTTTTCTATATTTACTTAAAGACCCCACATGCAATCTTTTTTTCGCCACTTTACTCTTTTTAAATTTAATTTAATTTCAATTTCAAAGCTTTTAAGCATTATTATTTCCTCAGGCTCTCCAGCACATGCAAACACAGACAGAGAGAGTTATTTCGATCAGGTTTGTTCATAATGTGATTCTTTACTTATTACAGTAACAACGATGATAATCAAAGAACAGTTAAAAATGAGTGACGAGCCTTTATATCTTAACCCTTAAGTGTAACCAAATTCAACAGGTGTAGACTTATTAAACAACGCGTGGGGACATATATGACAGTTTTTAGACATACTTGACAAAAGGAGCTTTAACAACAACAATAATAAAAGCAGCTAGAATTATAATATGTACAAACTAATAATAGCAATAATAACAAATAGAAACTAATATTAATACTAATAATAGTAGCTGGGATAAAAACCAAGTAAATAAATCAGACAAACAAATAATAAATGAAATAGGGAGGTTTGTGTTGTGTTTGGCAAATATAGAAGGTAGTGGTGATTATGTAAGAACATCTGAACAACTTGGTGTGGAAGGAGTGACAGAAACCAAATAAATAAGAACATAGTTTGGTTAGAAAGAAGATACGAGAATCAAGATGCCTTAAAATAATAAACCCTGATTACAACGGCTAAAATAATTAGATGGAAAATAGAGAGTCGAAATAGGAGAGTTTTGCTGGAGATAGTGATTTATGAAGTCAGAGTTTGTGAATTTAAAGTAAAGTTTAGGGCCTGTTGAGTGTGGCAGAGGGAGAAGGAGAAGAGATGATGGGAGAGGAAAAAAAGAAAAGTGTTGTACTGTGAGAGCTCACTTCAGCTGTGCTGCTGCTGCGTGAGGCAGCCTTTAAACACCGTCACAGGGTGCAGCGGGCTCAGGGTGCTCTGAGCCCGCTGCACCTGTTTCAAGAATTTCAAGAATTCTACTCTTTAGTTAGTTATTTGATTTGCATTGGATCTAAAGAGCTAGTTATCATGTTGGCTTCAAAATTTGTGACCCAACATCATTTCTTCCCATCATTTTGCACACTGCACACACACAGTCTGATACTACATGATACAGGCCACAGGCTCTCCTAAATGTCTTCACTGTAAACGAGAAGCTGGACAATACCATCAGGTTCTTTAGCTGGTGCACAGGTCTGTCTGGGATCGTCACCTTAAGATGCCAAGAGGCTAGCACCGGAGCCCACAGGTTCCTTATACGCCGGGTATAGCACAGACTGCTCATTATGGCTGAAAAGTTATTGATATTATACATATTAATTACGAGCTCTACTATTTTGCACACACAATAAATGTTGTGCTAGGAGATGTGTTTAAATATGGAGAAACATATGACAGCCACAGGTCTCTGCGAATAAGTAACAAAGGCCTCGTGGGCCGACAAAATTATTCCAAACATTCCTGTGTGCTTGGAGAGCAAGTGTTTTTAAAATAAGTTTTCTGATATATATACAGCAGTGAAAAAACTATAAGAAGAGAGCTACCTTTTAGCTGAAACCTGGGTGGTTTGTCTTTGCTGCGTCCTCAAACTGGCATAAAGAGCGAGCTGGTGGAAAAAGAGTTTGTTCTAGAGAAATATTAAACACATGACATAAGAGGATGATTTCGTTGGCAGCACATTGTGACATGTACTCCCTCCAGCACAGAGAGGACAGGAAGAAACCACTGTTCCCAGCGACTGGGCAGGTGGCTGTTTCCTGGATGCTGATTGGTGCACCAGACTTAGAAGCGATAGAGAACGATCAAAGGTCAGACGCCACTGTCCATAAAAAGACTTCTTATATTTGCTTCAGTTATGAGCACACTCGGTTTTCTTCAAGCTCAAAGGAAGTTTGAGAGTACATGTGGTTTATAAGTAATCTGGAAACCATTTAATGGAAAAACCAGTGTAAAAAGAAAAAGTAACACAAGATCATGTAACAAATATTTATATTATGAACAGTGTTTAAACCCCCTAAATATTATGCATTGTACACATGCAATTCATCCTAATTAGCATAACTGGAGGCTATAAAAGCCACATATGCTCAACCATAAGACTATTACCCAGTGTAATTTATTATTAGTCAGTGTATTTCATGACGTTTTTAAAAGGTCTTTACATTTGCAGTATGAGTCTAACATATGGAAGAATGCTGTGATATTCCCTGTGCCTAAATCCCAAATTTCTAAAAGAGTTCAGATGGGTCGCGTTCACATCAGTCATGATAAAAGTCCTGAAAAACTGATGAAGTCAGAAATTTTAAGGAAAACTGAGGCTGTGGGAGATGAAGAAGATGTTACAGTAACTCAGTTTTCTTCTGCTTATCCAATTCAGGGTCAGAGAAAGGGCTGGAGTCTACCCCAGCTGTAGGAGGGGAGGCAGGTTACACATAACAGGTCACCAGTCTGCCTCGGGGCTAACACAACTGCTCCTTGACTGGCTCCCCACAGCAGCTGGTGCTCCGACCCTTACATCATTTACCCTGAACACACACATGTGTCAGAGCAGGATGGAAACAGGAGCATTTTTAAGCATGCAAGACCGGGACCAGTCGCAGTTCTTGATGGTTTTGTTGAACGGTGAGATGAGCCCAAACTTCAATTAAACAGTCTGAGACAATGATCACTGCTTTCAGAGAATGCACTCATACACAAGAAGTCACGTACTTTAAGGGACGGAAGGCTGAATTTTTTGAGTCTAATAAATATCTTAAAAGATTTACTGATTGAAAGCTGAACTTTGAAACAAACTATGAAGCTGCCAGCAGAGGAAGAGAAACTGTCCTCTTTGTGCTGACTAAGAGCTCTTAACGACCAAAAGCTTCTTACAGCACTGAACTCCTCTCATAGCCCCAAATACTTGGATTTCCACAAGGACACAGATTACTTTGAGCATGCAACCACTAGGTGGCATCCAGACATTAACCTGTGACTCTGGAGTGAGTGGAGTGGAGTGGAGACCTGCCTGAGACACTGCAATAAATTAAAGCTATGAATCTTCAGGCAGCAGCTATGCTCTATCTGGCAGTTTGCTAAATATACATGTAACATTTTATATACATTTTAAAGATTTTATTACATTTTTAAAATCTCTTGTAAACAACTGTTCTTTAGGGAGATAGAAGACATACCCACTTAGCATTTTAGCCTCTTAAATTTGAAATAAGGACAAAGTATATGAGCTGACAAAGACTCTTGTTCCAAGTCTGCATGTCAGTAAGTATAGTTAGAGAAAGGTACACAGACAGTGTGAAATACTTACTTTCTTACTAAATCACTTAAAGATGGGAATGCATGTATTTTGGTTTGAAGCGTTGTGAAATGTTGTGTCATCACATGATTTCACATTACAGCATTTAAAACTATTGATCGTTTCCTTTTGAAATAATATAAAACGATCATTTTCAAATTAATGCAGGGTTTGTAGCAAAATGTAAAAATGTAGTGTCTTGTTTTGGTTTGTGATGTTGATATTTTTTTATGTGTGTATGTGTGCGTGTGTGTGTGCGTGTGTAGACTTGATTATGATCTGTTTATGTATCAGTGAACAATGATTTGTAAATTATTAAATAGTATTGAGCAGTGGAGGATCAAATAAGTGTCACCCTACTCTTTTTCAGGCATGTAAATTGTGTTGTATAAAAAACTCAACGTTGTATTTCTTTTGCTTTGTTTATTTTCTGTTTTCATATTTACATGTCGGAAATAAAACATTTAATCAGTCAATCAGTCAAGTATCTCGCTTGTCATAAATACACAGCGATAAATACATAGATACACAGTGATAACACCCCTAGTTTGGAAGGTAAAATATTTGCAAAGCTTGCATACAAAGCTTGCCTAACCACCTGTCATGCATGCATTGTAAGCAAACACAAGTTTGCCAGGAATATTGTTGTGCAGCTGTATCATTCAGCTGTCAGTTCTTTGAGATACGGTAGAAATGCTAAAATGGAGGAGGGATATTTTAGGGCCGCTTTTCTAGTTTGATCAAACACATTTTGGAGTGTTGCTGCAGAGCTTTACGTATCACCCTCATGTGATGATGCTGAGATGTTTGCTTCGATGTAATTGCCTCTGTGTGTGTGTGTGTGTGTGTGTGTGTGTGTGTGTTATGCATCAGAGCATCAGGGAAGGTCATGTGTGGAAGGCGACTGTAGATCAGCAGCTTACCTGCTTTTTACTGTTGCATAATCTCATGCTCTCCTCTTCTTCTCCCTCTGTCCTTTCACTCCTCCTCCACACCTGTGTCTGTCTTTTTCTTTTCTCTATCTGCTCTTCACCGGCTCCTCCCATCCAGCTCGACCTCACCCTTAAGCGTGTATGGAGCTGCAAGCTTCTCTCTTTCTGTGGCCAAGAGTCATTTAGGCTTTCATTAAGCCAGTTCAGATCTCCAGCCAAGCTCCACTTCCATCTGCTGCCACATCTGACAGCAGGTGGCCTTTTAGCAAAGTGCTGACTCACATGGTAAACGCAGCGATTACATCTCTGCCTCACTGCACAGCACTTTCAGTGCTCTTCTTCTCTGATCACGTGATTCGTGTCAGATGAGAAGGTCAAAGGAGAGTTTTGATTTCTGGGGAAATACCAGTTCTTCCAAATAAACACGTCACGATTCATTATGACAGAGTTTGTGGTGTTGCATGTTTGAGTCTCATGTCTAAAGAAAGGTGTCAGGTGTTACAGCTGGCCTTAGGTGTCACACTTCACATGACACAGCAAAGAGAGAACAGAGAAAGGAAAAGTCCTTAACTACACTGCCTGTGATAGATCGCTGACACGAGGCCCATCCTTACTCTGCTTATCGGGAGCACACAGCTCTGAAGTCGTGGCTTTTTTTCTCCGTCTGAGCAGATAAAAATAAAACAAAAAACCATGCAGAGGACACAGGACTTCTATATTTATTCAGTGGTGTCTTATCTACTTCAACATTTTTTATTTTTGCTTTTCATGCCTATTTAAATTGTGGAGGAAAACACAAAAATGTGCTTCATTTAGATGAATTTTTTTCCTTGCGTGAACGTACCCATGAGGGCCATTAGTGGACTTTGATATTACCATGTGAAACATAGTCAAGAACCAAAGCGATACACAGAGCTGCGGCAATAAAAAGTTCACATTTGCACAGTTTCTTCTAGATTGTAAGGTGCAAACGTTTGTGTTCGTTTAAATATAAAAAGAAATGCAATAAAAACTCATATTTACTCTTAGATTTAAAAGCTTTTACTATTTATTCAAGCTCTGTCAAATAAATGTACCCAAAGTTACACATCCCAAAGGTGCTCTACTGGATTTAGATTGTTGTTGAACATTGTAATGTTCAAGAAACCAGTTTGAGATGATCTGAGCTTTGCAGCAGCCATCAGGTGATGCAAGCAACATCTTTTCCTAATCTTCTGTTATCCAATTTCAATCAGCCTGTGTGAACTGCAGCCTCAGTCTCCTGTACTTAGCTGACAGGAGTGGAGGTTGGTGTGGTCTTCTGCTGCTTCAAAGTTCAGAGATCTTCTGTATATGTTGGTTTTAACGAGAAGCGATGCTCAGTTTGAATTTCAGCTGCATGCCCGAATGCAGTGAATTGCTGCAATGTGACTGTGCTAACAAAGAAAATGAACAGGTGTACCTAATGAAGTGGACAGTGAGTGCATATTGGCCCTGTTACCTCACAGCACAAACTTTCTTTACTCCCTGCATGTGCCTGGTGGCTGCAGGTGCAGACATGAGCTTCAGTGAAACCTCTGAGTGGTTGGTGAGGCCAGAAAAGCAAACCCATTTCCAGATGTAATGAGTGCCGCATACGTCAGTTTTTCTTCACTTACATTAATGATCAAAATCCTGGAGACTTATCTCTACAACGTACAAACTGCAACAATGCAAACAAGTACATCATATCGAATATACTTTTAAAGGTATAAAAAGGTACTCCATATTGTTTCACTACTATTTATTATTTGAACAAACAAAAGTATCTGATTATTTGGCTTTATAAGAAGTTCAATGCTAAAAAATGAACAATAACTGAGTAAATAAATAAATAAAAACAAATGGAAGATCTCACGGCTAATTAGGGTAATAGTGACATGAACAAACGAGCATCCTAGAGAGGCAGAGACTGACAGCTGAGAAGAAAGGATAGGGTTGGCTTCATCACTCTGTGAATAACTACACGGGGGGACAAAAGTTAGTTGTGCGTGCATCAAAATTAAGCTTTTTATTGGTTAAACAACAGGACAGTTTTTCTTAAGAAGTGCTCCTGAATCCCTGCTGAGATTTCCATCACAGGAACATGTTTGTTTTTAGTGCCATTGGTATTGCTTTCGGGCCTTATTCTCTAAATCTTGGCAATCTTATGATGAGAAACATTAGGTTGGTGAAGTGTTTGCATACACAGCGGCAACCCCCTTCTGATAGACTTCTAATATTGCACTTTATCTTTTGTGCCAAAAATTATGTTGTTGGCATCAAATTCAGAAATCCATCCACAAATAACTGATGTGCTGACTTTGTGCCTAAAATAACTTACAAATCACAGCATTCTGTTTGCATAAACTGTATATTTTACACAAGATCCAGACTTTTATTTTTTCATGAAACCCATAAACACTCTGTCGTTGCTAGAGGACATCTACAATCCATTTCTCTCAGTAAAAAGTTGGACTATTTAATTTAATAAAACACCTGTCTTCAATGACTCAGGCCACTCTCTGATGCTCGGCTATTCTTTCAGAGGACATCCCCCCCTGCAGGTGCTGATGTCGTGCAGAAGCAGAAACCACACACATACATGCAAAGTTGACACCTGAGTCGCTGTGAAGAAGCCTGGCACGCAACGCTCATCGTGTTCTGGTTGAGAATAAATTCACCTGCTGGGTAATCCAGTCAGCCTGAGCATTAGCCTGCCGTGCATGACGTACAGCGCAGCACAGCGAAGTCGCAGGTCAACTCAGTGAAGCTTCTCTTGTTTTCTCATTGCTTCTGTCTGAACTAGCATTTGTCTGCAGATACAAAGACACATAAATCATACCTGGAAATCAGACATGTATATACGAGATCAGTTTGTTAATAACTTTTCAGCCCAGTGCCTGGAGAAACTTTTGAAAATAAGAATATAAACTCACTGAGCAGCAAAGACATCATGATGCACTCCTCCATGAGAATCTGAGTGCAACTTTTTTGAATGTGCAACTTTTCCTTAATAAGATAACAATCCTCAGCCAGGGACGGCTGCCAGACAGCTTAGCTCACCTCCAAACTTTGGCCACACTCCTCAGCAGGTTCAGCAGCTCAAGGCTGGCTCTGTCTGATTAGGTAACAGATAATCATTAAGAAGAGGTTGTTGGGCCTCTGCTGTGCTGCTCAGTGGCTTCTCCATCCAGAACCGCCTACTTAGCCTCGTCTGTAAAGCCGCTGTTACCTAATGATGGAGCCCGTGTAGAGCCATGGGCTGGCTGATTTAGAAAGACTCTTTGCTGTTTGAGCTGGGGCACACCAGGCTTCACCAGTGTTTGTGTGTGTGTGCAGCTCTTCAATGGACAGCCAGTCAGATCAATGTTATGCAAACCTATTAGTCAGAGGTTGCAGTGTTGGCTTCACACAATACTCAGGGACTCTAGCCCAGAGTCAAACACGCTGATGAGCTCTCACCTCTGTTAAGAGTAACAATCGGTTAAAGGCAGCACAGAGAACTACGGCTTTATATCATCAAACAGTGCGAGAAAGACATTAGTGTCACTGTATAAACTGCATTTTGTCCTTAAACAAGCATTCATCTTTAAATTTGCACCAAATTCAAACTTGAAAATTGATGCATTGCGATTTTAGCAGCTTCTCCTTCTGTCTGTATGTTTGCATATACGGTTAAAACCAAAACTTTTAAATGCAGTCTGACTTTTGTACAATCACATTTTCAGAAACATGATTTCAATCAAAGATTTCTGTGTAACATGTAGTTAACAACACAATGCAATGATCCAGATGTGCAGTGGGTGGCAATGTTCTTATACAGTGCAATACTATCTTAAATGATTTTATTTCACTTATCATTGTGACTGTTTCACTATAATCACTTATAAAATTGTAATTTTCTGTGTGTTTGCATTGGTCAATTGACAATAAAGGAATCTGAATCTTAAGTGACTTTGAATGTGATCTACTGGGATTTTCCACAAAAACATTTCTAGAGTTTGCAGAATATGATTTGAAAAACAGAAAAATAACCAGCGAGAGGCAACAGTGACTTAAAAAAAACACTTGTTACAAAGTATGCAGAAGAGCATCTCTGAATCACAACATATTGAACCGTGAAGCAGCGGGCTACAGCAGCAGAAGAGCACACTGAATGCCACGCCTGTAAACTGGTACGGGAAAATGAGGCTACAGTTCACAAAAACTCACCAAAATTAAACAATAGAAGACGGGAAAAATGATGATGAGCCTTTATGTTTGTTGTTTTTGGTAAACAACATGAAAGCATGGATCCATCCTACCTTGTATCAACAGTTGAAGCTGCTTATGTTGTGATCATACTGATTGTACAAAACTGTATTTGTTAAACTTTGAATGATCTACTGGGTGTGCTTGCTATCCCCCTGTTTCAGCAGATGGTGTTTCATTAAAACAAAAACAAATTTTTTTTTTACAAACACTTATAAAACATGATCAGAATTTGTTGTTGCAAGCACCACAGCCATGTTTATAAGCTCATCTATTCAGGAAACAAAGTTAAGTGAATCTGAGCAAGGGAGGCCACCCCCCTGCTGAATAATTATTCTGAATTAATATTGTAATCCTTTATTACATATTTCAACACTAGAAAGAGATCAAAAGAAGCCGAGATGATTCCTGTGCATGGATGTGTGATTAATTTTCATCAGACATTGTTTTGTACATGTAATGGATCGCTGTGATCAGTGCGATGAGCATTTTGCTGACTCGACAGGAGGGAGGGGGTTCTCAGTGTACTTCATAAGGCCATTAAGAATATACTCCCTGGAACACAGTCTGAATAATCCCTGTGGCTTTGACTTCCTTTAATCATCTTAGCCAAAGCATGGCTCCCAATGTGCCTGCATGGGAACACCTGTACTGGGCCACAGCGAATGGATAGTGGTTATCATCTTAATCACCCTCCTGTTCATCATGCAATACTCGGAAATAAGCAAGCTCATTTATGCTGATCAAGAGAATGCAAAACAAAGCAAGCAAGCTGAACTTTAATGCAAATGACTGAAAATGTAGTCTTAGTGTCAGCTGTTTATCTTTATCATTTGAATCCATCCAAAGGTCTAGTTTGCACACATCCCACATTAGGGGAGAAACAAACAGCACGGCAGGTAAAAGATACAGAATGCATGCAAAACTGGAGAAAATGTTTAAATAAGAGCCGGAGCTGCTATAAGCTGTGGAAATATTCAGTAAAATGTGGCGCGGTATGTGCAGGGATTTAAAGCCCCGCCCCCTGCGTTATTTTACTTTTCTTAATGATAAATAATTTGCAAGCAATAAATAAGTAAGTAAAAGTATAAGTTATTTGAATGCTTTTTAAATTATTATAAACAGGCTTTTGATCAGTATTCTTGTGTATGTGCATCAGGTGGCCATTAGCCACAAAATGACTTATAAAACAATTACTTCTATATGTTTATAGACCATTATAAAACATTAATAAACATTAATAAGCACATAGGTGGTATTAAATACAGTGAGGTTATGTTTAATTTGATATATTCTTTAGTAAACGAACAACTTGAAGCTACAGTTTTTAAATGCTAATCGCCATTCAGGTGCCGGGCTCCTGTTGCCAGGAAACCGTGGCTTCCCATTGGCCGCTGCCGCACCACGTGACGCAGAGCCTTGACGTCACGCCAAGAGGCTGTGGGGCTAAGCAGAGTGTGTACAGCGGCTCGGGAAAAGAGCTTGGTGGAGTTTGGACTGCGAGCACCCGGGAAACTCCAGCTCACCTACCGCACAGCTCTGCTTCCTCTGAAACGTTTACCGTCCTCGCACTATTAATGGACTCCTAAAGAGACTCCTAACGAACCCTCCACAGCAACTTAAAAGCGAGGTAAGCTGTCGCTGATGTTGTGTTCGTCTCTTCCTTCGCAGTTTGCCCGCTTCCTCATACTTTGTTTCCCACCCCCTCCCCAGTTTTCCCTCCCCGCAGCTCAGGTGAGATGACTTTACAGGCTGAAGAAGTGTCCTTGTACCGCTTCCAAAGCGCTTGCTTCCACTTTTATCGCTTGGCTTAAATTATCAAAACAAGCAGCCTTTTTTGCACATGTTTTTCTTCCATAACTTTGCAGTTGCAGAGGTATTTCGTGACGCTAGTAGCGGATAAAGCTTTACCTACATTTCTAATCGGATGAAGGTGCTTCTTCTTGTCCTACGTGAGCCCCTGAGAGGAGGAGTAGGAGAAGAGAGGAAGTGTTCGTTTTCATTCTTTGCACTCTCCATTTCATTGAAGCAGGAGTGAGAACAGGAAGTGAAAAAAGAAGGGAGTCCTGCTACCACACAAGGCTGAGTGAAGCAGGGTATCTCATTTCAACAAATGCACATCAGTTAGCCAGTGGATTAAAGCAGGGCAAGGGTAGCTTTACTGGACTGGTGGTGCTGCTTCAGCTTTGTCAGGTGAGTGGGGAATCTGCTTTCTGCAGAGTTTCTGGTTAAAATGTGGGGTGTCTGGTCAGTGTACTAATAAGCTGTTGGAGGAAGATCCAGAAGGAAAACGCACAAAAAGGAAAACCACTGAGAAATCAGCAGAAAGCGTTTCAAATATTTGCAGGCTGCTGCTTCTCTTATCTGAGAGTCTGTTGCTTTTTGCTTGTGTTTAGTATAGTTACATGCACTGCAGACCACGCGTAAGCCTGCTTGGTCTGCATATACTCTATTCTTGGCACGTCTCTATTAGCTTAAATAACAGAAGTCTTTAGAATAAACAAGCTTAACCTGACAAAAATCATGTTTTGTTTTTTTATAGAACATACATAAAACATCTCACTTTCCCTGAGGTTGAGATAAAGTAATTATTACATTTAATGCAAGTTAAACAAGTACAGATTGATTAATTTGGTTAGCTCGTTACAAAAAAGCTGAATATTTTTGCAGTTTAATACCAATCAGTCATTTCTTGGTGCCCATCATGTGAAGATTTCCTCCCAACATCATGTAGAGTAAATAATTAATATATAAAATATTGACTCTGTTGGTTTCAGATTTCCATGAGACAGACCAGCAGCTAATGTAGGATTAAACTGACTGAAGCTGTATCTCTAAGTAGCTCCTCCACACCTCGGTTGAACTCGTGCAAATTTCTTTCTTTCTTTTTTAAGGCGTCTTTTTGGTTTCATTTTTGGATGTAAACACTGGGGCGCATTACGGTTGAGTTTCCTCTGATGGTTCCAGTGAAGTGGCCACGAGGGGATCAGACAGGGAGGTGGTGTGAGGAGGAAACATTAACGGAAATAAATCCGAGAGCTGCTGAAGTTCAGTGGTCCAGAAGAAATGGGAGAAAGGAGGTTCAGTCGCATGCAAAGAAAACAGAAAACACACTCGCACATGAAACCTCTGGCTTCCAGACTTCTGATTCGATTTTAGTAATTCAACAGCTTGAGCAGCCAATACAGCATAACAAGATAATTGAAAGACCTGTGGAGGGTGGAGTCGAGATAATGGCCCCCTTGGTGTCAAAAGCTTTCAGGATGCTGACAGATGTGTGCTAAATTTGAACAGATGTTCTATTTTCGCCAGCGTGGGTGTCTTCTCAGTTTGTTTTGGGCCAGACTGACCGCGCTAGCAGCCTGGCCTGTAGTTAGGCTTGTCTGAGCAGCAGTCGGCGCCCCTTTGAATTGAATTACACTTTTTTAGAGAGAGTAGACTGGGGGGGGTAAAAGCAAAAGTGAAGGAGAGAGCTGGAGATAACACGTGAGAGAAGAAACAGATTCCGGCCTGTCACACGGACTGTGTTTTGGATAGAAAGCCACATTTCTGGCGTGCTGCGCAGCAGATATCTCTGACTGAGAGGGGTGGGAGTTGTTTAGTCATCCGATAGATTGACATTTCCATCTCTGTAGCCTTTTGTCTTTACAACAGGCTGTTTCAGGGAGAGACTCACATTTAGAGACTCGGTGCAAAAATAAGCCTCCCTCTCATGCAATCAGTGGCATTTTGCTGTGAGTGTGTGATGGCGTTTGTCCGTTCTGCAGCTCTGCCTCCTTTGGAGTTGTTGTCAGAGACGCTTCTTTTTTTCTACTTTTTTTCGTTTTTATCTTGTTCTCATTCGCTCCCTCATAATGTCTTCGGTGTCATGATTGTGGTTTTCTGCAGCACCTTGACGCACAACGCTGTCTCACAATGGGAGCTCATGTGCACTGAATTATGATGAAGTTGTTGCCGTGGGTTTCTCAAATGCAGGATGGATGTGTGTGTTTTGTTTTGTTTTTTATTTCTCTATAGCATTTGGAACAGGGAAGAAGTCATTTTTGACATTAGAGAGCAAAGTGCACATTAAGCATATGTCGAACACCAAAAGGTTAGTCGTGCGAGCATGAAGTTAAAGCTAGAGGAGCAGATGAATTAACTGTCTGTTCTGTATATCCATTAATAAAACTGTGGATATTTTTGAGCTAGGCGCATAAATTTGGTTTTATTTTATTTACTTATTTATTTTCTGGGGATTTACCAATAGATTGGGTGAATATTGGCTCCCTTGTCTAATATGTATCCTTAAAAAAAGGTTATTTCACATCAGTTTTGTGCTTACTGAGTTTTTAAAGATTGTGGCAGAAGGACTTTCTTTTGTTTACATGAACAAATGAGAAAACAAAATGGTTATTTAAAACACCAGCATCATCCCAGACTTTCACAGTCAGAGGCTGGAGCTCCTTCAGAGAGATAATGATGATGTTTTCCCCCCTGATGAAATGACACACAGGTAGTAATAAAGGCATTGTTAGGATAAACACAAACAATAGGGGGTGTTAGAAGACAGAAGTGGCTAACTTTAAAACTTTAAAGCTGTTGCTCACACTGAAGGTTAGTCGCTAGGCTCAGGTTACCCTGGAAACCCTCTGATGTATTTATATATCTTGTAACAAGTCAATCACCAGTATCCTGTCATCGTCAGTGGCTTCATTTATGCGTCTCAGAGTGGAGAAGAGCGTTTCATTATTTTCTTGGAGTTGAATGTTGTTTCAGCATTTTCTGGTTGCCACGTTGCTGCGAATCACTTCCTGTGTGGATGCAGAGCTTCAGTTTTTGTTTTAAGAGTAATTTGAGTTTCTGTCTTGGTTTTAATTTGAAACTATTTGAAACTTTTACATTTTATGCAGCGAGTGATTGTTTTCATGTACTCTGAATCATTTCTCCTTTAATTGTTTAGCTTTAAACAAACAAACAAACAAACAAAAAATGATTAAGGGTCTGCATGTTTTGACCAGTCGTCTATAAATATGCAGTTTGGGATCATGTCACCAAGAAAATCAGGAAGTGATCAAATCTGAGAATCCAAAGCCAGAACATTTCAGCTGAGTAGTCATCGATTCAGCTCTGGATGATGTTTCACATGTAATTGGGTTGATTAAGTTTACCAACCTGCTTTGACTTTAAGTTGTTTCACTTTTCACCTAAACCTTTAGAGTTGTTGTAGTACTAAGTTACTACAACTGAGTTTCACTGTTGGTCTGTGCATCCTGTTTCACCGACAGAAACCCAGTGAAACCTCGTTCACATCCTCAGACTGTGTTGGATAATCAGCAGTCCCACTCTGACCTTACGCTAAATAACACGGCAGATAGAGTTGCTCGGAGACATTCAAGGAGCTGCTAAGGCATGCTGCACCGAACAGGCGTCGTCACTTGTAACGTGAGTGTGTGTGCTCCCAGAGCTATGCCGGGCTGCAGCAGATATCCGATGTGCTTTGAGATGTTCAGGATCATCAGGCATCTGATCGCTGATGGACCGTGGCCAGAAGATGTTTATATTTATGTGTTTTAACCTTCGACATGTGTGAAACCTCACTTTTCCAGCTGCATGAGACTACCTATGATGCTTCAGTGTGTCTTTGTGCTTCATTTCTCCCATAAAAAATGCAGGAGTTTGTCGGCTTTGCACTTCACTCCGCTGGAATAACTCTGAAGTTCATCTATAACTAAAACTTCGCTTGTAAATAAGGCTTTCAAGGCCTTGTTGTTTGCTTTCATACTTCATTTTCATGCACCAAACGTCAGTCAAGTTGAACTCAACAAAGCAAACTGGCAGTGAGGATGAAATGAATTTAATAGAAACAGAAAGGATGTGAGATGAAGAACATTTTAAAGCTGCCAGCTGCTTGAACCTCGTCCAGTATTTCCCTTTCATTTGGAATATGTGTCGCAGCCTCCTCTTGGCACGTCTCCTGCAGAAATAAGACAGTTTATTAGTTCTTTGTTTTGTTTTTTCTCCAAGCAAAATCAGTCACTTCTGCACTATGATTTTTGCCTCATGCTTCATCAACTCACCTGGTAACATCTTTGATCATTTATCCATTAAAGTGGTGGATTTACCTGCTACTTACCATGGACTGCCCTGAATTTTGGAATATGAAAGCGCTTTAAAAACCCCACCAAAAATAACATGGGGACAAAAATCTATGATTTTCAGGTTTGAAGGTCATATTAAAGCCTAGAAGGCGGCATATATAAGAGTTTTAAAGAGTTAGCCACAATCATCTGATCACAAATTCTTTCAAACGCAGATGAAGTGGAAGAAAACTGCAGATAAGCTACTCAAAGACGAAAGAGGCTGGTTGTGACGTCGGTTTGCTGTTGCATAAACCGAGCCTCTGCGGGCGTTCATATGTGTCCTCGTCTAATCTGAGATGGTAAAAGTGTCATTTTTTAAAATCTTATCACAGCTGAGATGAAACAAACTTTTGAATTGGGGGTGGAGATCGGATTGCAGACCCCGTAGGTCTAATAATTGCTTGCTTGTTAGGTCGAGGATAGCCGCCCTCAGCTCTGCAGCGCAGTCACAGATGCATCATATTTCATTATGAATGTGTCATTCATAAACTGCCTATCTGCGATCGTGTCTCTTTTGGCCTATCGCGCTCTCCGTTGACCTCCTCAGCTCTCTGTTCTTGGATTATCTGTTGGACTGTGGGGTTAAGATTTACCTGCAGGATATAAATGGAGCCTTGTGGCTGTTGCGTAAGTGGGCAATAAGATGTTCTGGGACGAATGCCGTGTGGAGGCCCTTTGAGTCAAACAGCACGAATGAGTCAACTGTAGTACAGTGTGAAGAGCTGTCTGCATACTAGGGCTGTGCAATTTATTGGATTTTGTTTTCAAGACTATAAAAAGATAAAACGGGGATTGTGGTGATGCTCAAATCCATCTTTACAGCAGCGGCTTTTGACTTTCTCTAAAAACTAAGCCCGCTTGCTGTCAGACTGATGCATTTTAAGCATGTTAAGATCTATTTTATGCCGAAAAAAAGGTTAAATATGTGCATGGTGCTTCCAGTGAGACAGTCAGTAATCATCTTATAGAATCGTGATCTCAATGCTGACCAATTAAAACCAAATAATTTTGATTGTTGCCACCTGCACAATTAGTTTAGCTTTTTTGTTGTTGTTGTTTTTTTTAAGCTCCTCATATTGTTTTTGCCTGTCATACACACTAATCGGATACAGACTTTAAAACCACAGACAGAAGTGAATAATCTATGCCATGTCCTTATGGGAAACCTTTGACCTGTGACTCTCTGCAGTTTTGCATCGGTTGGTATATTGGAGTTGTTTCATTTTCTAGAAAAAAGAAGCATCCAGAAAAATCATAGGAGGAAATGACTTGTGGTTACATTTCTAGAGGTGCATGTCAGGTCATGGTGTAAGATTTCAGAGGAGCTGGTGGTTACGACATACCGATCTACGTTTATTGTTCAGTTATTAGAAAGTGATCTCCAGATTGATTAGTAACACAAAACAATAACTTCAAGCTGAAATGCTTTGATTACAAGAAGTAAAAACTGTTTATAAGCAACATTAAGTATTGTATCTTGTAAGTATGTAAGTACTGAATCTTGCTTTACTACATGCGGTTGATTTCGGTGTAGTTCTTGGTGGATTTAAAGGTGGATTTTCTCTTCTCTTGGCTTTGATCCTCCTGTTGGTGCCGCTGATGATGTTGGTGCTGCAGGTGTGCAGTTTGTTTGTTGGGCTGGTTTTGGAGTTAAATCTGCCTGGAGGCCCAGCAGGTGTATCCTGTCTTCTGCTAAAGACCTCAAACCCCGACCACTAAAGGTCATGCTGACTGTGTGTGTATCGTCAACGCTGCACTGAAAGAGACAGCCTGTTCTGGAGAGCTTCACTAACACCTGTGCAGGCTGAGGTCAGCGGCTCTATCTCAGGCCCGTTCCCCCCTCCTAGCGTTAGACTAGCGTCACACTCTTGTGCTGACCTTACGAGATGGTTGAGGGAGAGCTCGGCTAAACCGCAAGATCCGTCTACTTGTCAAAGCATTAGTTATGTAACGGTGTCATCGCTGGTCCGCCTGCAGCACCAGGTAAGAGCCTTACCGGTTAATTGCAGTGATCTCACAGAGCTAGAAATAGCGGAGTTCTTAGGGTGACTGGCTGAAGAGATGTTCAGCTTTCGTCCCATCAGTATTTCTTATAAAATACACGCAGACCTTCAACCAAGAGCCTCTCCTCTCGACTGTCTCAGAGGGCTGCATGAACTGTGCATGATAGCGGGAGAGAGCCATCCATGCCTGCATGATAGTGGGAGGGAGAGAGCCATCCATGCCTGCATGATAGTGGGAGAGAGAGAGCCATCCATGCCTGAATCAAAAACACATCATTAATGGCAAACCTGCTGCAGCTAAGCTTTAATTTAAGTTGGATTTAATTAGATCTGATTAACTGAGGGAGACGGGGGTCACAGCAAAAGGTTAATGTAACATTAGCCATGTTTACATGTGCAAAATTTCTTCAATCTCATTAAAGCTCAGGTCAGAACTTCACTGTTTACACGAACCCTAAATAAAATGATCGTGGCCCATCATGACGTGTGTCTACTTGCGAAATAAATCGTTTTGACATCAGAATTTTCTAACCATCCGGAAATAGAAGAAGAAGTTGATGCCTGATATTAAACAAACACCGCTGTTTGGATTTCTCTGGCTAATGTAGCTCCTGCAGTTAAAATTTAGTGCCACAAAGATGGTTTCTAATGTGCTTTCAGATGCTTGTGAGCAAATAATGATGGTAGTAAAGTGGGTTTGTTTGCAGCTGTAACTCCTGTGGTTACCCATAATAGCAGGGTGGTGTTTAAATGGCTTCACACATCATCATAGGAGTAATACTGTGCCTTACTAAATACTTAGAATACCATTATGTGCTTAAATCTGTCATGTAGTTTTATACATATGTTTGAACGAAATAGTTTGTTAGTTTTTTATGAGCGGTAATAAAAAGAAGAGGAAAACATTCGCTCTAATTTGCCTGTGTTTACTTACCAATTAAACTGTAAATCATCTCATCAGTCACAGATTACCATGGAGAGAAAAGAAAAGCTCAGAGGAGATGCAAACTAGACATAGATAAACCTAAAGTTAAGTTTTTATTATATTAATTATTTGGCTCGCAATAAGTGTGCGACACGGCTCTGTGAGACAAATGTGCAAATACAAATTAGACTGGAACAAAGGGGATTGGAGCATTAATTCATAGCCTCAAAGCATGCAAACGGTCTAATTTTTCAGCGCTGCTGTGTCTTCATCAGCCTTTGTGCCATTCAAAGTTTAGTCTGATTGAGCTGCTTTTCGCTGGAAGATGTGGTGAAATCACTGATTTTATGAGTCTGAGAACTCTTTATCATCATCATCATCACTTTATTTCTAAAGCACTTAAAAACCCCAACATAACAACTGACCAAAGTGATGTATAAAAATGAGAGAACCAGATTAAAACAATAAATCAGCTATAAGTTCATTCATAAAAGCTAGTGAATATTTGAAATGGTACAGGTACATACAAAGGGCCAGAGTATAAGACAATGAGAGATGGAACCTGTCTGACCTCCAACAGCAGCTCAATCCACATTTTAGGATCCAAAACTGCAAAGGCTCTGTGTCCTCTGGATTTATAAAATATCTTTGGGACAGTCAAAAGCATCTGGTTAGCTGATCTAAGAGCACACAATGGCGTGTAAAGGTGAAGAAGCTCAGACAAATCAGAAAGGTTCAAGACCATTAAGTTATGTGCTCTCGTTTGCTTGTACCAGTCAAAAGTTGTGCAGCAGCTTTTTGTACCAGCTGTGAGAGGGAGGCCTGGCTGATTCCAATCAAAAGAGAGTTAAAATAATCCAGCCAAGAGGCATGGAGAGAGGCATTGAAATTTGATAGCCACCTCATCTGAAAGATAGACGACTTAACCACAGTGTTGACATATGACTCAAGTTTTATACTTAGATTAGTGATGCTGAATTTTTTTATGTGGGGCCAAAGAAGAAAAGTCAAAGGTAGGGATCCAGCTGGAGCCACTGGATTTAAAAACGATGACCTCAGTCTTTTTTCTGTAAAAATTACGGAAATTCAGCGCTGTCCATCCCCTGATGTCATCGAGACAATCAAGAAAATGCTGAACAGAACCACTATGTTTTAAAGGAAAATAGATTTGACAGTCATCAGCATATAAATGAACACTTTCAAAATGTTATATTCATTCAGGAAGGCCTTCTGCTGGGTGTAAATAGCTTTTTCCTAAGGTTACTTGGAGATCGGCCTAATGTCTTTCAGTGATGAGGATGTACAGATCCTGAACAGGGAGGAACGCTGATTTGAGTTGAGTTGCCAATTTTATCTCTGCTATATCAGTTTATTCTTGTGTGATTATTTCAGCTCTTTAACGGTATGTACGGAAAATTAGGAACGATAAGCACGTTTTTTTGTAGAGTGAAAATAATCTTAAAAGCAACACATAAACATATTTAAACTGTCAACATGCTTTAATCCACCTCTGCTGTTTCCTTTTTTTGTAAAGCCATTAAGGGCAATACAAATTAACCTTCCCCCTCTGGTTTAAAGTAATGGCGAGAGGACGGTATTAGCTGGCTCAGTTCCTCCATATTAATGTTTAAACAGCGAGGCTGGAGGGACACTGTGTGATTAGGACCGCAGCTAAAAGCAAGCAAACTAACAAGCCATCAGTCGTTGTAGGAAGTGCCGTTTTATTCTTTTCTGAGTAATAATGTTTTTTTTGTTTATTTGGGCCCACTCACAGCGATAAACAGGAATGATTGCAGGGTCATTCGTCATGACTACGCAGGACCAAATAATCAAAAAAAATGTACCCGAATCCATCGAGCAATTAAAATGCAGATTTGAGGCTGTGGTGGCACCAGTCAACGCATCAGATAAAGGATGAGTTTATGAATGAAGTGAAGGTGTCAGAAAATGTAGGAGAAAAATAAATGTTCAGAAAGGCAGATAAGCTAAATGCTTATATAAAAGATAAGCTTTCTGTCACAGTCGAACTGAAGGAAAAAACAAAATAAGGAGCAGCTAAACTAGAAGTCAAACTTATCAGAAGTGCAATATATATTTCAGTAACATGCAATACTTTTTCATACCACAGTCAATTCATAAGTTACTGTTTAATACTTGAAAGTACTTTACATATTGTCCCCTTACCTCCTACCTCAGTGTTTATATATTTGTAAACATATCTGAATTTATTTGGCTTTGACTCTAATCTCTGCACAAGATTTGTGTCCACAGTGTATGTGTACAAATGGCAAATAAAATATTTTATCTTCATCTTATCTTTTTAAGCTGAAACTAAACTAAACCAGAGGCTTGGTCACACATACGTAACAGAAGCTGTGTTTTTGTATGTTAGGCATAAAAATGTATTTTGGATGTGATAAGATTTCTTATGAAGATGGATTTTAAATGTGGGGTTCAAAGACACTTGGGGGTCTGGAATTCATAGCCGGAAATGATTTGATGTCATAAAACTGATGGGGGACTGTTTAGACTATTAATGGGTACTACTGGTTATTCGTAACATTGATTGCCTTCAAGTTCAAACTTGGATCATCTATTCACTCTGTTTGCAGTTGTCTTAGCAATCCTGGGTATGCAGAACTTGCTTTTTAGTCCTAAGCTGTAAATACTGTGTTATCTTTTCTTGGACGATAAAATGACTGTAAAGGAATAACTACTTCTTGCAGGGCAACCATCCACTAGGGGGCATGATTCTTTGGGGTTGTACGGAAGTGAACTAACAAAATTAGCCTTTCAGCATCGATGTTTCTAATTTTAGAGATATTGCGCTCTGATTCTTACATGTGAATCAGTAACATGATGTGAGGTTTTTCTTTTTGCTTTAAATGCAGTGAACAAGTGGCGAAATAAGCTGATATGTTTTTTGCAGGCTCAATAATTTATGAACTGACACCCTGAAGGTTTAATTTCATAAACTTTCAGTAACTTTTAGTATTCTGTCTAGGACTATTAAAGCTTACTAGAGGTATGATAATTAACAGACGTGCCTGAAAAAGGAGAACCGTGAAGGTCACCAGACTCAATGCAGGAATCACTGAATGCCCATAGGCTGTATATTAAAGATGGTCAAATTGCCTCAAACCTGCATTCTTTTTTATATCCAGCAGGGGGCTGGAGCAGATTCCACAGAAGTCTGTGGGGAATCAGACCTAATGCTTCAGTGGGAAAGGGTTCAATCGGTATCCTCATCTTGCTTTTTTCACACTCAGTTTCACTTCACCACAAAGACATTGTGACTTCTGCCATACCTCCAGGGGCTGAGCTGAAGGATCAACAGCAGTACAAACATAAACAAGAGCAGCCCACATTACCACTTGGTCCAGCTGTTTTTGCCCTCATGTAACCATACACAGCTAATGTGCTCTGTTACTTGTACAACAAACACTGGTAAAATTCTGTGTAGCACACACAGACTACCAATTTTCTACAAAACCATGCGGTCCACAGCAGGCTGTAGTCTGCTTGTTAAACAAGCAAAAAGCAGCATTCCTTAAAATCTGGTTTAAAAAGAGTTTTAAAAAAAACATATAACGTCATCCTGCAGATACCAGCAGAATCCTGAGCAGTGTAATGTTTAGGGAACGGTGTCCTCAGATTAGTGTGTGTCTTTAATGGGTTTATGAAAGGATAAAGCCCCCCTCTCTGTCCATATATCAGCTATACCCTTCAGCTCCAGACTGTTTGCTTCTGTCTAATTTAAAGGCACAGACTTGTTTCCCTGTCTGTACATCCACCATGCACTCGGAGACCCCCTCCCCTCTGTGTAGTGTTTTGCTCCGGGATAGGTGTGTAAACAGGTGTTAATCTCGGTTTCCCGCTGCCGCAGAATGGGAGTGAACTACTGGTAAAACAGCAGGGAGCTCATCTGAGGTGGTTGCCACACTGTCTGCGCTCATTGTTTACTCTGAGTTAATTAAAGGATTATAGCTGGCTGTTTATGGAACATGTGTGAGTGTGAAATAAAAGAAGACGAAATTGGATTTAAGAAAAACCATTAAAAACACAGACTGTTTAATTCAGGCGCGCATACACTTTCACACTTGCTGCAGGATTATTTGAACTACTGTCACTGCTAAATGAACTGATGAGGGTTAAATCTGTTTCCTGCCTTTTTAAAAAATTGTTCTTTTTTCTGTAGCACAAGTTTGACTTAATCCTACGTTCATTTTTTTTAGCGCTAAGACCTCATGCTGTTTCCACAGTGTGCATGAAGCTCTGTTAATGAATTAATGGATCAGCTAAATGAGCAGAAAACTGTCTACATACATGATGATGATGATTAAGAAACTGAAGACCGTACCTGTATGTTTCACTCAAGAGCTTACAATAGACTAAAGTGTAGTTATTGTGAGGTAATAAGTTCACATGTGTTTATTTGTGCTACATTCTATGAGGTGACAAGTTTCATTGTTAAGATTTGGAGTAAGAAAAAAGGCAAAACCCTGAGTGTAAACGGAGAGGTCCTGGAACTTTATTACCCTTCCTGGAGCAAAGTACCTCCACCGTAATTTGCTTCGACCCGACCTGACATTGCTGATTTTATCTGTCATTATCCTCAGCTAAGCTTTTTACAGCTTCCCTCTTTCTTTAGCCTGAAGAACTCAGCAGCAAGCAAGCAAGCAGTGTGACAAGGGAGGGTGCTAAACATATTAGCGACAGGGGAAGATGATGAACTGTGTCCTCTGTTGAGTTTCCTTTCTGCACCAAATTATTAGTTATGGAGGAGTGCAACATTTGTCACACTGTGTTTATCTTACTTTCCTCAATCAAAATGAAAGAAATGCTGTCAGATGTTTTGATATCAGCTCAATAAGCCATCTCGGCTGCGATTACAGAGGATGTTGATAGCTGTGTCTGCGAATGAGCCTCAGAGTTCATGCAGGAAATGAAAGATGCATCTGCAGAGATGCATGCACAGGCAGAAAGGCATGTTATAGGTGTGGTTGTGCATCTGTCGTAGTGCTACACCATGGGAACATACGATGGTCTTGTGTTGCAGTTGCTTGTGCACAAGACGAAGCTTACGTTTTCCTTTTATCTAGTGTCTTTGCCTTTGTGTTTGTTTGTTTGTGTGTGTGTGTGTGTGTGTGTGTGTGTGAGAGAGATAACATTGCATTTTTCCATTTAATCAGCCACCAAATAAATGAAAAAGATAAGATCACATAAGATAAGAGAGCACGTGCTAGTTCAGCGCCACATAAGTGATTCCCCTGCAGAAAGATAAGACAGAACAGTGGAGAATATAAACAGATTTAATCAGCGACATTAATTTACTCAAAGGCATTAAATATCATTTGTAAATGGTACAAATTATTATTATTATTATTTGTATACTGTTCTTGTCCTTCCTATTTTTCATTCTTCTAAGATATCTTTATTTCCCATTTTCTTCCTGACCCTTGTGCCGCTCTAACATGTGAATTTTCCGGGTGTGGGAGTAGTAAAGTCTGCATCCAAGGGAAAAATTATAAATGCACATTTTACCAAAGTTTGTTTGACATTAGCAGCACGAGTAAATGTGACGTTACGATGCTAGGACATGCCAAAACTCCTTAAGGGATAGGTTTACCTTTTTTTGCTCTCATCATGCTCATTTCTGGCTGCAGCATGCACTGATAAACACAGAGGGAGACAAGCATTTAGCAGATAGTATTGGACTTTGTTTATCAGCTGATGGCAAACTCGACTCAGCGAATGAAGCTGTTGTTCTGTGGGTGATGAATGTATATTGAGCTATTCACTCACTTGTATGACAGTGCAAAACCATTTTTCGGCTGTAATGTGTGGATTTATTGCCTTGCCTAAAAATAAAAGCTTGTGATGAATGGTTTTATGTAAATATGAGATATTTATGCGGAAAGTTAAAGTGTGAAAATGCATTAAGCGCTTTTATTCCCATTTATATCCTCTTCCCGCCTCCCGTCTTAGTAAGCCTCGAGGTCACTGCAGATGATTTTCTAACAACCTTTTAATGTCTCCTGTTTTCCGCTGTCAGCAGTCTAAAGCATCGCTGCCCTCACACCGACCACAGCCTCAACGCAAGCAGTGACCATGGGTAAACAGAACAGCAAGCTCCGTCCCGACGTCATGCAAGACCTGGTGGAGAACACGGACTTCACCGAGCACGAGATCACCGAGTGGTACAAGGGCTTCCTGCGGGACTGCCCCAGTGGCTCTCTGTCCATGGAGGAGTTCAAGAAGATCTACGCCAACTTCTTCCCTTACGGCGACGCCTCAAAGTTTGCTGAGCACGTCTTCCGCACATTTGATGCCAACGGAGACGGGACTATAGACTTCAGGGAGTTCATCATCGCCCTGAGCGTGACCTCACGTGGTCGGCTGGACCAGAAACTGAAGTGGGCGTTCAGTATGTACGACCTGGACGGAAATGGGTACATAAGCAAGGCCGAGATGCTCGAGATCGTAACGGTGGGTCCTGCTTTGTTTTTTTGTTCCTTTCTAAATTTATTTCCCTCCATCTTTCTGCTTCTCTAGCTTTATGTACCCCTCAGTCTTTTTAGAGGGAGCTGCATGCCATCATGCTCTCCTGCTCATAAAACTAGTCCTGCAGTGGAGCAATATTTTGCTCAGCCATCCATACCAGCTGCTGCATCATATCTGCTTTTGTGCTCTGAACCATTTCACTGCCCACAGCGGGGAAAGCAACGATGTGTAATTTAAGAAACCAGCAGTTCCTCTCTGCTTCCCTAAATAAGACTCGGCTGCGATGTGTGGTCCACCTTCTGATTGTCATATTGGCTCAACTCTACTT
Organism: Oreochromis niloticus; assembly: GCF_001858045.2. NCBI lineage: Eukaryota > Metazoa > Chordata > Actinopteri > Cichliformes > Cichlidae > Oreochromis > Oreochromis niloticus. Next base: position 19,860,927 of record NC_031985.2, on the reverse strand, counting down.
GGGACAGCTGCGCACTTCCCCATCGTTACTGTACAGGAAACAGGCTCCTCGCCTTATTGGACGAATGCTTCAGACGTCAGTCGGAGCATCACGCACGCTCTCACACAACCCAGCAATCCTGTACACATGTTGTTACATCACACGTTGCGGTGCTAAATTGAGCCGAGCACCAAAGAAGGTGTAATCCCATTCTCCAAAGTCGGTGTTGTTTATTTAAAGCGTGTGCGTAAGGTGAGATGGAGCCTATATCTGGAGGTGATCCGATACATTAGCTGTTACCTGGTACCAGGTTCTGCCACCTCATGGCAGACCCTAAAATTCGGGCTGAGTGGGTACTAGTGGAAAAGAAGTAGCTTATGAGACGATGAAAGTAATCAGCATCTAATTTTCAGTTGCAATGCTGACAAATTCCTCATGATAACAACAAATGTTTCACTTGTTCTCCCATTAAAATCATCCCATACAAAGATGCAGGAATGAAAGGAAGGTGGGGAACCCCCCCCCCCCCCCCCCCCACAACCCTTCAGATTTAACAAAATCTGAATTAACAAAAGTGATTTTCATATTTATTTATTTTTTACTTTTTTTCTTCTGCTCCATATATTTAACAAAACCTAAAACAATAATGTCAAAGAGTCTTTTTCTTCTTCTTTTTTTTACATGAACGCTTTTTGTTTATTTCTCTGCGGTGAAATCAGGCAGCAAAGAGTGAAAAATAAATGAAAGGACCACTCTATCTTGCTTCTTCCCTGCAGAGATAAGTTGATCAATGGGTCACTAAGATGATCTTTTTTTGTGCACTTTGCAGTTGTGCTTAATGGACTCTAAAAGTTTTCCACTGAGATATCATCTGTTTGTAATGCATTACAGCCACTCTTAGAAAGTCTGAACCTGCATAAAAGGACATTAAGGTTATTTTGTTGCTCAGTGCACGAAACAGCTTTTTATTTTTCCCTCAAAATGTACATACTGAAACTGTTTTTTTTCCCCATCTGTCTTCAGGCCATTTACAAGATGGTTTCCTCTGTGATGAAGATGCCTGAGGACGAATCCACACCTGAGAAACGCACAGATAAGATTTTCAGGCAGATGGACACAAATAGAGATGGTGAGGCCTCCTTATTATCTGTTCTTATTATTTCCATATATTAATGTCAGCAAAGGATGCTCATGTTCAACATTGCAGTTTTCAAATACAAAGCTCAGCATGAGTATGTATAAGCTCTGGTAGTGGAGAGAGGACATTAAGTTTAATCAAAAGCAAGCACTTTATTGGCTGTTTGTAGTCCAAAAACTACACTAAGTAAAGAAAATCAGGAATCCAGCAGTGCGTAGGGAGAAAACACAGAAAACATGGACAACATCAATAGATGATCTGCAAGGAAAATGGGACTGTTTATACACTGAGAGCTGATGGGGAATGAAACGAAGGTGAAGGCAATCAAGACGATTGTAAAGGCAGGAAGTAAAAAGGTCGAAAGCCAAGGGGTTTAAAAAAGGTGAAACTGCACTGCTATAAGGAGGCAAACTCTAAATAAGATCTAAAGAGGAAGAAGAGCCACAGGGTTGAACAGAGGGAACTTAAAAACCCAGGAAGAGGAATTCAAAATGGGAAGTGAAACCAAATAAAAACCAAGAATTCAAAACTGACACCAGACCACTAAAACTCCATAAATTCAATAAGAAGTAAAGCCTCGTCCAGACAGGAAGTGATTCCTTCATCGCCTATCGCTTTGAAGCCAACAGAGATTCCAGACTCCAGTTGCCACGGTAACCCTGCAACCTATGCATTACCTTGCAATTGCTTATAATCTCTGCCGCCATGGGTAGACGCTTGTATCGCTCACCTTGTAGTTGAGAAAAGTTCATCTTAGGATCCGCCCACTTTGCATCGCCATTTAGTAATTATAAATGATTTCCTGTGTGGACGCAGCTTCACGATCACATTTACAAGTATGGAAACCCTCAACCTGACAGTAGCAACCACAAAAAAACTAGCAGGGCTTAAACAGCAGTGAAACTAAAGAGAAATCACGACTTAATAATAACATTAACGGTGATGTTAATAATAAAAGCAAACAAAAAAGCTCAAAATCCACACAAAACCCTGGAATCATGACAGGATCTCCCTACAATGAGATCAGTCAGCTATGACTGTGTCTACAGCAGCCCCACCCGCCTTCTGTTCAAACCTTCTGTTTGCACGGGTTGTCTTATAAAGAGAGCCCGGTTACGACACCACCCTACACACACAACGCACATCTAAATTTTGAAGGTGCTCTTCAAATTTAGAGGAAACTGTTTCACTGGCAGCAGCAGCAGTTATCAGTCTTTTTAACTGCTTTGTTTTAAATTGCGTCATTACAGGAGAGGAGGCCTGTTACTTCATGGCTCACTGCTTTTTCCAATTTTTTTTTTCAGTTTTATTGCAGCTACATTTTAAGCACAAATCCATTTTCTTGATTTTTCTGTGTCTGTCCTTAAAAACTGGCTTCCCACTCACAGTTGGTGCGGTTGTGCTTGTTGTCTCTTCCTCCTCCTTCTGCCAGCTTTTGCAGCAGTTCATGCGTTATAAAAAAAGAGCTGAAAAAAATAGTGAATATATGTGTTTATTGAAGCTGGTTTTTAAAATTGAACTATTCATATTGCAGCAGATGAGCACCTGTTAAACTCATTTATGTCTCTCACAGGTAAACTGTCCCTGGAGGAGTTCGTCGAGGGAGCGAAGAATGATCCCTCCATTGTCCGACTGCTTCAGTGTGATCCCAGCAGTGCTGGACAGTAAAACAAAAAAAAGGACTTTTTCCACTGCAGTTTAATAGATTTAACACATTTTCAAAATCTCTCCCATCTGACACACCTGAGATTTTTCTTTTCCACATGGGGATACCTCGAGCTTTAGAGGCACATGAACGCAAACAGACACAGATTAACATGCACATGCTACAAATAGTATATAATCTTTCAGACTCCTACATGCACACACGGCTCATGCGCCTCTACGCCTGGTCAAAAACTCCAGACAAACACATGTGGGTGATCTCACATAAGGTACAGATGTAAGTCAAAAGAACTGAAATCCCATCAAAGACTTGTGAAACGCAGAGTGAAAGCTGTGCTTTCTGTCTGAGAGGACGGCCAGCGAGGATAATTCAGCACATTTGTGAGGTACTCTGAGCCAAATCAAGTTTTGGCTGTTTGTTTTCCTCCCCTTTGTTGTTATTGAAAGCATTATTCCTGATGTAAAGGGAGTCATGCTGGCTTTGTTCTGTGTGACTGACTGGGTGGTTCTTTAAGTATTGCAGTGTAAATCCATGTCAACACTGGAAAAAATGAAGTAAGTAAGTGTGGGACTTAAAGCGTTCTGAGCTTACAGTAGACTGAAGATCTGGGAATTGTAGTTTCTAACCAAAGAGTAATTGTAGATGGGGATGAAAGATGATTTTTTTTTTTTGTTTGTTTTGTTTATTTTTGTCTTTTGTTTTAATTTTTTTGTACATTTTGGAGGAATGTTACATGGAACCAAAACTGACTCAGATGTCTAAATGAAGGGGAATATCGTGACTACAGATTACAACCATCTGCTTCTTTGAAAGTGACTTTTCATGCCAAGTTCTGTATCCACACCCACACATACAGTATGTACACACATTAATTTTAACTACAAATACACGAACTTGGCATATGCATAGAAACCGAGCTGTGATTCTCCTTCAACTATGGTTCAACAAGTATATAATTTGAAAAACAAAGATAGATGTTATATGAATATATATAGTACGTACTTATATATTCTTTTACTCTGTGGTAACATTGTAGCAATTCGCTGCAATGGAAGAGATTCATTTTAAAATGTTGACATATAAATTATTGGAATGTGATGATGAACATTTTATTTTCTTTTACTTGACAAACATGATGTGGAAGAAAGTTGTACAGTATATTCACTCATATTTATGCTAGAGATGTTAAAAAAAAAGGAGAGGACCACACATATTGCTATGCATTCAGCTTTGAATATCATCTGCTGCATTTAAAAACTTTTAAAAGTCTCCTACACTGACGTAAGATAATAAAATGCCGGCAGTTAAGTTTTTCCACTTCTGAGCGTCAATGTTTAAATTCCAATGTAATCTTACATTTTTGCGCAAATGTGACGTCGTGTCCTGAACGTGCACTTTTTGTCTCACGTGCAAAAAATAAAAAAACAATCAATCAATTGCAAATTGATGCTGTGACAGATGTAAATGATAACGGTTGCTTAACTGACAGGTCGATGCACTGACGTTACCGTACATTACCACCTTTATTTGTAAAGCACTTTAAAACGACCACAATGGACCAAAGTGCTGTACAGAAGAATAAATAATACATAGTAAAGAAGTACAACACACTAGCTCACATGAGGTATAAAATACACATTAAAAATACAAGTGAAATTAATAAAACACACAAAACATTAAAAGTAAAACAGCCATACAATAATGCAGATGAAACAAGGGTGAAATAAAGTCAGCATCTCTCAAGCAAAAGGTTTTTTAGGATTTAAAGCTGAACATGATGTAAAGGAAGTCTTCTTGTCTGGATAAATGTGATATTGAGGTGGAAAAGTAATAATAATTTGGTTAACACTTTTAACATTTCAATGAGGCAATTGGTACTACAGTCTCACATGTCATTTCAATAGCATCTTGTGGTCAAGTGCCAAATGTAGAGGAATTTTAAAAAAGGAAAAGAAAAAAACACAGTATTGTATCTGTTTATACTGTACAGCTGTGACCTGTCGAACAAAAAAAAAATAAAATCCAAAAAACTGTCATTTTGTAGATTTTGTATTGTTAACTTGCAAAATGTGTTCTGTGTAGGATGTCCATTTTGTTATTAAAATAAAGACAAAATGGGGAAAAAAGGCTTATTGTTTTTTCACTGTCCTTAATGAATATTTAATTTGAAGGCACACTATTAAGGAAGTTGACTGGAAAAATGTCTACGTCCATTAATTGTTTTGTAATTTTCTCTGCAGGCACCTCCATATGGGTTATATTTGTGATGTTATGAGAGCTACAAATACATATTTCTCCACAGGATTAATTAGTTATATTTGTGGCCTTTTGACTCCTCATGCCATAGCAGTCTAATAATCCTCAACAGATTATATACAAGGCTTAAAAAAAGTGGAAAACAATAATGCTGGATATCTGTACTCATATGGTCTGGGTAATGTGTTAGGAACTAAAGGATGCCATATTGTTTGATGGAAATGGAAATGACTAACCCACAGTGGGCCCCCATGTGGTTGTGTGCGTGCCTGACAATGTTGGGGCATGCTACTAATGAGTTGATGGATGATGAGAGATATCCTCCCACATCTGGATCAGGGCATTACTGAGCTCCTGGACAGTCTGAGGGGCAACCTGGTGTTGTCGGATGGACCAAAAAAATAATGTCCCAGAGGTGTTCAGTTGGATTTAGGTCAGGCAGCCTTGGGGGCCAATCAGTGTATCAATTCCCTTATCCTCCAGGAACTACCTGGATACCCTCTCCACATGAGCCCGGGCATGATACCAGTCCTGCTAATGGGTTAAGGACCTTCTAAGGTCCTTTTCAGCTCTCCTAGAGCAACCGCCTGTCTCCTGGAATTTCCTCCATGCTCTTGAGACTAACTTTTTCTAGAGGACTGCCGGTGCAGCCTTTGGTAGGGTCCAGGTATGGCCTCATGCTACTACTAGTAACACAGATCCTAGCCAAATACAAAGCTAGTAAAAACAAACAAACAAAAAAACAACAACAACAGAAAAGATGAGGAATGACAAAAATGGCCTCCATTTGTAAAACCACTCCTGTTTTGGAGGTTTGAACAGAGGGCCCTTTATCATGTTTCCACTGTATGCAATATTTATTGGTGATGTAAAATGGGGAAACAGAATGACTCCAACCAATTTATTAGTTTTAGTGTGTGGTTTGTGTTTAGTGCTAATTGGTAAAGGCTAACATGGTGATATGCTATGAGAAAATGGCATGCTAGCATACCTGATAGGTGCCAATACTAATGCCAAAATGAAATAATTAATAGAAATTACAATGCATCATGAAATAAACTGTCACTGCAATTCATCAACAGACCCTAACATGCTGGTACCCTGCACAGCAAGGTAAACAGATCCCAAATAAAAGACTAAAGCAGAGGACATCAGGTAGCCAGTTATCCCAGAATGCATTCTGAATTAAATCACAATGGTGGCAGAAAGTACTACAAACTATATGTGATTTTTTTTGTCTTTCTATGTTACCAAATATACTTTCACGATTTGTTTTTAGGTGACAATGTAGTGGTGTGACCTTCAAATATCTCTTGGAATTGTCAAGCTAGCCATTTGCAAAAGTGCTCTGATATTTATGGAGATGCAAAGTCTTGCTGGCCTAACAGCCACCTTGCCTTGCCAACATTCGGCTGCCCAGGCGGTTGGAACTAACAATACTCACCAAGAACAGCCTGGTCCCGGCACACTGTGTTCAAGACCCCATTCACTGTAAGGACTTCTGTTAAACTGAAAGCATATTCATGAAAACTGTTCACCAAATCACAGCAAGATCTTGAATAGCTTCTTAGCTGTTATGAAACTGCAATGAAACTCAGTTACATTTGGAGCCTCTCTGAGAACAAAAGTTGAACTAAATATTTTATAAAAAATATCAGTGGCTCCACATTATAGTTTATACATTCACTGAACAAGTTAAAAGAAAATGCCTAGATCAATCCTGGGAGGAGAAACAAATCCCTTTGGGATTACATTAAAAACAGTAGTAAGAATGAAGTGCGAAACATAGTTGCTTTAGTGATCCCTTGTGAATAAACTAGCAGGTGAAAGCTGAAATATTATTTTAATAAAATAAACTCTCACTGGCTTTAGCTAGCTAGTGTACCGCGCTAACTGGAAAATGTTAGCATACTAACATTCTAAATTACATCCCCTAAATTACAAATAATATTTGTTCAAATGTACACAACTCACCTAAATGTTTAAAGTTTTAATATATACAATTTTTTCAAACTGCAAAACCAAATGGTTTAACAAGTTTGATAAAAATAAGCCTACCCTAGCATAGTACAGCTCTAGCTGCTGTCTTTAACTCCAGTTGTATTCATTGTGTTTAATGTTGAGCTGCTTTCAAATGCACAAAGAAAACACACTTGTATATGTAATTTATTAGTTTGGCAACCAGACTTTTCTATGTTTAGTCTAACAGTCTTTCCTTGTGTACTAGTGAGCATGCTAGCATTTAACTCACAGACTGCTAATCACAGTTTTGCCAAAAAATGATATCACCATATCTTTATTAATTTTTCAACACAACCAAACACTTGAGTTGCAAACAACAACAGCATATCGCTTGTCTCCAGTGAGATTATGTTTGTAGTCTTCAAATGTTATTCTCATTTAGGACTAGAAATCATATTTATTTTGACCTGTAAATACTACAACATGGCTGAAATGAAGGGATATGACATTTTAAAACTTAACGAGTACTGTTAAAGAGTACTAGTTAAAAGTCACTAAAATGTAGCACTTGAAATTCTTGGATAAATTGCTGAAGAAATTTTAAATCTCATTAAAGCATTAATAAATAACATCTAACAAAAAAAAGGCCAGCATGCAAAGCTACTAAATTACTTGGGGTAAACTAATTCAAGCTGCGGCTACATACAGTGCATCAGGCATTTCACAAGTCTATTCCTGATGTGTTATTTGGCAACATAAGATCTGTACAGAATGAGGATAAGCATACATATTCTTTTATACAAAACAAACATGCTGTAAAACTGGAGAACATGAATCTGTGGTCCATCATTTCACCCCAAACCAGTTCATAGGAACGTCCTTTCAACAAAACAATCAGGAAATGCAATTTGCTTCATAGTGTAACAGTGTGGGAGAGGTCAAGTGTTTCCACGTTGACCTCGAAGCATCTGTACAGCTCCAGTGGACTGTCTCCAGTAATGCCAGTCAGCTTATCAACCAGTCACAGCGTCTCTTTTGATTTTTTTCCCCCACGGTCTCTTGAGTCAGTTAATAAGCTGTCAAATCTCCGTCAGCATGATCTTGAAGGCGTCTGCGTAGCTCTCGATGCTGAGGATGAAGGTGTCTTCGTTGGAGTAGTGCTCAATGATGTTATCGTCCATGTTCACCAGGATCCTGCCGCAAAAACAGCAAAAGTTTGATTTCGTGTGCAAAAAGTTCAAGCTCCAAGTTAGTTTTCTCTTCCTTTTCTTTGTCTCACTCACCCTTTCTTACTTTTCTTGTACACCTTGGCTATCCTCTCTGTGGGCACGCCGTATTTCTCTGATATCTACCGATGAGACAAAAAAAACAGAAAAGAAGCAAAAATAAAAAAGCAGCTTATGAACAGGCGCTCGGGCTGCAAACAAACTGTGCCTTTGACATTAGTTCCCACGTACAAACAGAGAGGCATCACTCACAGCATCCATCAGGCCTCTGAGCGTGGGAGACTTCAGCATCAGAGCGTCGAACACCTCGTCTGTCTCCTTTCTGACATACAGCAGCACTGCAGACAAGAGGGAGGAGAGCAGGTCACCTTTTACTTTATATACATAATAATGTGCCTATGATTGGAGCGCACAGAGGGAAGCACTTAGAGGTATTGTGGTTGTCACATTCATAAAACTAATCAGCAACCATTTATAAATCCTTTTACTGCTTTTCATCTGATGTCAACAGTCCTTCGGGGTCACACAAACACATTTTGTTTTTGTGACATTTTACAGACTAAATAAGCGATCGGAAAACTGAAAAATGCAGTTTCATAACAGCCGGGAGGCTGCAAAAGGAGGTGGTGTGACTCAGTGAACCTTGCAAGGAATGAACTTTCAGTCTCACAGAAGAAGAAGTGCTTGGAAGAAATGGAAACGTAAGCATCTGTGAAGCTCCAGAACAGCTGCTAAATGTACCTCTATCTGCTAACTTACAGAAGATTACCCAGCAAGACAAATCATAGATGCTTCTGAGAACGGTTTCATGTCGCTTATCCAAATAATCAGTTAAATCAAAATGATTGAATTGTTATTAAGCGTAAATAGTGCTGCTTGTAGTACGTATGATGGAAAATATCTGGATGGAAAAGGATCTGGGCACGGTGTATCCCTTTCTCGGGCCTGATTTGTTATAAATTGCATCGTTAATCATTAGAAATGTCAAGCTCTCTTGCGTATTTCCCTGCTCTCCTTCCTGGACTTTGTCATTTCTGGAAGGTCACTTAAAGAAGACAGAAGAGATGACGTCCAGGTGTAGGAGAAGGCGGCCGCGCTCGTACCTCTCTTGTGCGTCTCCTCTTTGATCTGCTTGTGAGGAGACGGGCACAGATCTTCATCTGACGACCTGAACATCCTCTTCACCACCACACTCCTGTAAACACAGAACAGCGTCAGGTCAAGCGCAAGCACGTCTTCTTTTTTCCATTGCGGTGATGTGCACTTCCCCTGCCTGAGGCGGCTATCTTCAACTGCTTTCATTTGCATGCCTTATATTTGTATGAAAACAGGAGCTTCGTGTTGACGCGTACTCACCCTTCTCTCTCTATCTCCTCTGTGTTGAAGGTAAACACCTGAAAAGGAAGCGTTAGGTATTAGTGGTAGAAATATTATGGAAACATAAAAACAGGCAGAAATAAATCTAAAAGTCTTTGGAATTTTCTATATTTCTGCACATATACGATTTACATGGCTCCTAAAAAAACAGTTAAACCAATGAGATGAGAATATTTTGCTCGGTTGTTTTTGGAGAAACTTCTTGAGTAGTAGAGATTTCTGTGGGGATATGTATGTGAACCTTCTAGGATGGCTTCCTACCTCTGACCTCTGACCAAGGAACTCCTAAACCCTGCAAAAGGTCCTCTGTGAAGAAGGAAGACTTTTACAATGGCAGAGGTCGCTGGGGAAGTTAAGAAGCTGCCCAGTAGCAAGGGAACAGGTTTGGATGAGATTCTAAAGGCAACAACTGGTGAACCATCTGGTTCTTATATAGCTTTTCTAAAGTCAAAGGACTTTACACAACCTGCTCATTCACACAAGCCCTTCTTCTATCTAGGATTCACACAGATTCATATTCCGATGGATGCATCAGACTGAAGCAACCAGGGATCTAAACCACCAGCCTTCCAGTTAACGGATGACCTGCTCTACCTCCTGAGCTACAGCCACCCCAAATGATTTTCATGTGCATGGAGGCTGGGCCGGCCCACTTCCTGCAAGGCCAGGGGCCGTAACACTACTATACAGGGTGGCGTATCTTAGAGTAAATTTTAAAATCCATGCTGAATGAAAAGTTTTACGTGCAAATGTGTAATGTGTCCCATTCCACACACAGCATATGTCCATACAATAGTCAAACTCGTCTCATGCAAGTATGTCTGGAGTCACGGCTGCTGTTCTGCTTCCCCAGCAAAGAGTACGTGTTTTGATCGTTACTGGTTAAATGGCTGAGGAATGAAAGCAGGTTCATTTTATTCTTCTTTGATTGTATAATTTATAATTATAATTTGCTGCTATAATTCAAAATTCATTGTTTCATCCTTCTGTGCACAGATGCGGCAAAATATCGAAGAATGATGTTGAATTCTTGCGTGTTTGGATTCAGTGTTTTCATTTCTCCAAACATAATGCGTCTTATTTATACCCTTAAACTTTATTTTGGGCTCCTCTGGCCAAGAGCAGATGGACAGCAGTAGCGTTGTCTTGTAGCCTTCCTGTGCACACCTTTGTTTTTCAGTCTTGTGCTACAGCTGTTACACATCTGGAGTGATTTTTATGAATCCACCGAGTCTTTATTTGTGTCTGACTGTAGACTGATGGAGTTAAAACTCTTCAGAGACGCTTCTGTAACCTTATCCAGCCGTATGAGCAACAACAACCCTTTTTCATAGGTCTTGTTTGCTCATGCCACCTCCTACACCTCCTCCACAATATTATAAGGATCAGACTTTGATCCTTGCTCGCTAAAACATGGTTTCACTCCACGCCCGATTCTCATTTCACCTGCTAATCCTCAAGGTTCACATACTTTCACCACTCACAGATAATATTAATGACTGAACATTTTCATATATTTTCATCTCTTTTGTTTAATTCTGCCAAAGACAGACTCGAGGTAAGCTTCCTCTCAGCCTGTAGGCTCTGCAGGCGCGCCATTATTTGTTCCTTTTATCCAGTTTTCTTAATAGGTCTTTGTTTATCCCATTGTGTTTCCCCCTTCATGTTGCCACCTACTGAGTTGAGGCTCTCTTTATCTACTCTTAGAACGTGTGTGAAATTCAGATATTTTGGGTTACATTTTTGCAAAAATACAAAGTTTGCTTTTTTTCTTTAAAAAAAGAAGAAGAAGAAGAGGTGACCTACCTGTCCGGCTCTCTGCAGGTTTCCAAAGTGAACATCGGGGATGAAGAGCACAGGCTGGGCATCCAAGTCAGTCATGGTCTTGAAATAGGTGGTGTCGGACTTCTTGGTGACACTTATCACCCCGACGCCTCCGTCTTTCCCTGGAGATAAGTCCAAATGAAAAAAGCAGAATATGAATAGCAACAATTATTATAGATAGATATAGATATATTCACAGTGATTTGCAAGCCTCAAATTGAACCCTGGAGCTATAATTTTCTCTGATTATTTTTTCATTTTCATTGAAAACTAAATTATTTCTCACGTGGCTCGTACCTTTCGACTTCTTGCGTAACAGTTTTCTCTCCTCGTCCCTTATTTTCCTCTCAGCTCCCTGGAAACAAAAAGAAAAGAGACATCAGTTTGTGTATACGAACAAGCCTCAGAAAAAAAATACATCTGTGTGTGTAAGCTTCATTTTGTGCAGAGGATGCATAAGCTGACCACTAGAGGGAGGACTGATGTCATGATATAACTGCCTCACTGCAGCTACCTGTCTGAATATTTTACAGTGAGTCCGCCTCTTACTGGTAACTCCCAGCAGCTCAGAACACACAAGTAACTTCAACTTAATGACTTTGCGTCAATGCCACATGAACTGAGACAAAACCAGACAGCAGTTAAACTCACAGTAGCGTATTTCTGTTCAAGCTTCTGAGCTTAGTTCACTGTTCGAGCTGTTATGTAATCTGTACAGAAAATGAGGGCACAAACTTCATTTATAGTCCTTTAAACTACAACTTCTTAAAGTCACGCATTTTAGGCGCCTTTAACTATTAAAGAAACAGCTCACAACAAAGATTAATGAGTTTTTTAAAAGTAAACAGGCCACAGTTCATGAAAAGAGTTTTTTTCAGGGTATTTATTGTCACCCTGAGTAACACAAGGCAAGTGCATTTTTATATCCATTGTATTCAAGAGAAGGCAGACACCTGATATCTCCATAACTGGGCAACTCACACCAAAACAATCTAGATGGACAAAAACAGCATTATAGGCCAGAGATTAAACATGCACATGTGTGATTGGAGTGGACTGTCCCTTTAAAATCTCTCCTGAGAAATTAATGAGTCAAGAAAATAAGAATAATCAAACTTACTAAACAAATAGGGCGCATTTGGTTTTGGCTAAAGGACTCCATATATAACGAAATACAGAAGAAGCGGTATATCACCTTGTCACAGAAGACCTTGATCTGTGAGTAGGCCCTGTGCAGCGGCCTGTTGCTGCGGTTGTTGTAGCTGTAAGTGTCGATCTGGATCATCAGAGGAAGACCCTTCACCCCCTTCTGAGACGAGAAGTCTGTGCTCAGGCAGTTCACCGTGATGAAGATCTTCAGGGACACAGAACAAGGAAGGAGAGGTGGAAATGTTAAAATACTTTAACTCTGCAATTTCGGAATAAAAATACACTCACTCCTCACTTTGTTAGATACGCTGCTCTTTAACACAAATATCCAAATGGCCAATCACATTGCAGCAACTCAGTTCATTTATGCATGCAGACATGGTCAAGACAACCAGCATCAGACAGGTGTCAGACAGTATTTCAGAAATGGATTTACTGGGATTTTCCCACACAATCATCTCTAGGCTTGACAGGATGGCATCACTAACTCAAATAACTATCTTTACAACCAAGGTATGCAGAAGAGCATCTCTGAATGGGCTACAGCAGCAGAAGACCACACTGGGTGACACTTCTGTCAGCTGAGAACACAAAATTCATCAAGGATGACCAAAATTATCTTCTGGAAGATTGGAAGAATGTACCTATCTTCTAATTGCTGCTTCCAGAAGGATAACACTTAAAATCTTAGATCACCCCAATGAGTTCAGATGTACTCTGATGGCCTCCACAGCCATCACATCTCAATCCAACAGAGCACCTTTGGGATGTTGTGAAATGACAGATTCACATCATGGACGTGCAGCCAGCAAACGTGCAGCAACTGTGTGATGCTATCATTTCAATATGAATCTAAATCTCTGAGGAATGTTTCCAGCCCCTTGTAGAGTCTGTCCATATTTAAGTCCCAAAGCGAGCCAGTATGTTTTAATTTTCAAACTCAAATGTTCGGTATACATAGAGAACATTTGAGTTTGAAACACCTTTAGTTAGCCAGTGGGAGCCTTTTCCCCCCTTTTTTGACAGACACTTGGCTGTTAAGTGTCTGACAAACAAAATTCCTTTCACCTGTGATGTGTTTTCTTCTCAGCAGATAAAAATCAAAAGTACAGAGATAACAGATCAGCGAGAAACTGTTTTCTTTTTCATGTGGTGGTGTTCCCATCATTTAGAAAGAAAAACTCTGTTATGTTTCTGCTTTTCTTGTTCGTCAAGCCTCGGCACACATCGCCATCAATCTTTGGTCTGTGTTATAAATGCGCACTACAACAAAAGCCAAGGAGGTTGGTCATTAACTTGAACCATAAAAACTCCATTAGCCACAGCAGCCAAGAGGAAAGCCTGTGGAGAAGAGGCAGGGTCAATGCTAAAGTGCCATTCTTTTATTATTCTCTGCTCTGCAGTACTTCTCTCACTTTTATTTTCTCTGATTTGTGCTTCTGTGAATTTTGATACTCTTTTCTATTAAACACCAAAGCTACAACTGTTAACTGCACCACCCGTTTATGAATACATGACAGCAAGGTGAGCTGCTAAAAAGAAAAGAAAAAAATTGATAAAGATCGAGTAACTGTTTCTCAACAGCACCCTGTTGGAAGACTACCAGCTTAAATCCTTGAGATGACTCAATTCCACTCATGTACTTTAGTGATATGTGGGAAGATTACTCGGCCTCATAAAATGAAAATAAAATATTACATGGGAACTTATGCTGTGCACTCTATCTGGTTTCTACTTATGATGCAATACAAAACTCCATTACCAGTTTAAAATACTAAATAAATTATTATCAAATACTGCTTTACTGTTTTAAAGACGCAAGGTGTCTTTAGGTTTCGGTGCCGTGACCCACAGGCATTAGAAGATAGTGAAACAGGTATGTTACTCTCAACTCATTACAAGGTGGTTCTTGCAAACAACCTTGGGTGTCACTGGGCAGGCATCATTTTTCAGTCTGCAGGGATAATGGTGTAAAGAACCATATTGTAACCCAAACCACAATCTCTTCTTAAATCTAACCAAGGAGTTTTTGCTATCTGCACCTAACCTGTGACTAAAAGCAAAGGTTAAACTGAATGGAAACAAATAGAAACAAATCTCTCAAAACTGGGACAAAAACTGCTGACAGAACTGTGACTTCTGAATACAGCTCAATAAAAGAAGGACGATAACTCTTAATATTTCATATTTTCCACTGCTGATGAGTCAAATCAACAATGTCAAAGGACATGCTGACACTATACAGGGCCCACTATTTAAACATTGCATCTGCAAGCCACTTTGCAACCCACCACCACCCAAGCCCCTCCTTCTTCTGCTGTGTCTGATGTCGCAACTGTTGTTCTGGGTTTTGCAGCTGTTTTGGTCTCTTTAGGCTTTACACAAAAGAACAGTACAACAGTTGTAATCTTCTCTTGACTAAAGTGGCCCCTGATATAAGTTTTTCTTCAAATAAAAAGGACTTAAAGCAGGAACCTCCGTTCCAGCCGTGTACACCATATCATTTGCGCTTTACTCTGAAAATAGTTCTATTGTGTTTAATTGAGGCTCAGCCTCTGGGTGTTGTGTTCCTCTTTATTGCCTTACATCTTATTCATTTTACAGGTAGTGTTTTTCAGCTTGCTATCAGGCATAAAAAAGGCGTGTAAAAACATATCATGGAAGTGAAAAACACGCTGTCTCTTTAAAGTCCTCCTGGTTTTCTTTTAGTCCTGACAGAGAAGAGCAAATACACTGAACTAGCAGGGCAGTACACCTGTTTCCGTGGTTGAACATGCATATGTTCGGGCTCAATAGTCGCGCAGATTCAGAGAGGCAAAAAGAGTGACAGAAGGAAAGAAACACAGAAAAAGATGAAAAGACAGAGCAAATATTTATCCAGAGAAGTGAGCTTGCATTTTCTCCAGCACTGTCTTTGTCCCCAGGCTGCTATTACAATGAAAGAGGCACACAACACGGAGTGATTCACACAGTCGCTGGTGCTCACACAGAAATGAGGGCAAAACAAACAACAGAGGGTGGGGACGGAGACTGGTGTGTGTGTTGGCCCTTGGGGGCACTCTAGAGTTCAAACACCGGCGGGGCTCCGTTTAAGGAGTGGCCACAAAGGAGGACAAACAGAGCAAAGCTACGCAACACTGCCCGGCAGTTTTATGACGTGCAGTCAAAACCACTCTGATCATAGCGGCAGAAACCATTTACTAATGTTTTAGGAATCAATCGTCGATTTCAAAATGAGCGCAAGAGCGTTAGTGATGCCTACGGGTCAGGCAGGTGCTTGCATCACATTCGAAAGTGCTCTTGTTTGCCAACAACTGAATCAGCTCAAAAAACCTGTCCCACTGCTTTTTCTTATTTTCAACACGCCTCCAGCAAGAGTAAATACTATGGAGTAGTTTCTGGGAAAACTACAATGGCATCTATTTCCTACACACACACACACGCACAGCGGTAATAAATTTTTACCTTGGCCTCTTCGTTCACATCCCAGGTGAAGGAGATGGCGTTGTAGGCGATTTCTTCAATGTTGCTGATCGTGTTGAAGCTCTCCTTGTAATCAGCTGTGGGGACACATGGGGACATGGTTGATTTCAAGTATGAGTTCCTCAGCAAACAGTCATACCGCCCCTCAAACCGGTCAATAAAAGCAGGTAGCTATTGTTGTTTAAGATAAGCAATGAAATGACACGCTTCACTTTTGTGAGATAAAGCCTTATCTGCAAGAGCAAACAGAGTCTCGGGCTTCAAAGGCAGCAGGAGGAAACACAGAAGACTATTGGCCTCAGAGGACCACATTAAAAGCCAGTCAGATGACTGCAGATTCATATTGTTGACCTCAGACCTACAAACAGGATGGACTTGCAGGGCTGTGGTATGCTGGCATAATGACTCATATGTGGCCTGGGATTTTATTTCAATGTAAAGAGTGAATCATGACTATCATTACTGTAAGAATGAATTTACATCTGTCTAGTTTAGCAAAGAGATTTCATGCTTCCCTTCATTTTGAGGATTTAGACTGTAAAACTGTGGAGAGATTTGTGCTCATGTGGCCCATCGTTATTCGGAAGGAACGCCACAAATATGCAGATAATGAAGAACGCATTGCCTGTCGTGGAATTTTTTGCCACTAAGTAAAGTGTAAAATGGCGCCATCCATCATCTCCAAGAAATAGCCTTGGAATAAAAATCTTCATGTGGGAGGATGAGATCCAATTGTGATCTAGGGCGAACTGCTCAGTTCAATGCCCCCCGCCCTCTTCTGTCAGTGACTGCTCATCTCCTCCCTCAACCTAACCACCGTTACAGCAATACTTCCTGCTTTCTGAACAGGTGCACAAAGCTGCAAGGCGAGCAGCAACATGCCCATCTGCTAACAGCCCACTTTAAATAGGCCCATTCAAATGATCCATTCTGTGACGCTGCCCAGGGGCATGACGGATCCAGCCTCATCCTCACTAACCCCCACGACTCGCTATTCACCTCAGATCACCGAATACCTTCGAGTTACAGCCTGCACGTGGCCTGAGCTAGCTGTAGCTGCAGCGACGGTGGCCACCGTCCTCGATCGCTAGCCTGGTTTGTCAGCATGATCTTTAATGAATGTATACTTGTAGAAAGATGAGCGTGTCCGTGTGCAGATAATATCTCTCATCTTTCTGTTGATGCATGATAACTATCTTTGTATCATATATGCACACCTATAACAGAAACTCATTACACTAGCAAATGCCAAACAGGGTGTCAAAGAAATGCAGGCTGAAAAAGCTGCCACACTTCCTCCAAACAGACACACACATGTAATTACATGAAACCAGCAGTAAAATACTTTTAATCTCCAAGTAATCATGTTAAGATTTGAAACACCTTTTTCAGCAGCAAAGAGACAGAATTCAAGTTCTTGCAATTATCTGAAGACTATTTATGTATGTGGATTATAAAATGTGTCATAAACTCTTACTTGCATTTTGCAATGTGACAGTTAATGCTTAACTGTGTTTTCCTATGTGTCTGTGAATGGGCCAGAAAAGCAGACAGCTACATTTGGTGCACCTGGGCAAAGCAGTCCTGGATGACAGAAACTCTTATGTTGGCTCATTAACACCTAAATTAGCATGCTTTTCCTTTAGTTTGCCTCTTTTTTATTTAAGCTTTGTGGCTCATCTCTCGTTTCATTCAGTTATAACAATCTCTTATTTTATTGTCGTCCGCTGTGTGATCATTTCTGCACTCATCATGGACTGGGAACTCGTCTAGACAAAGTGGGGTCCTATCCAGGATCTGAACCCTGAGCCCTCTTGGAAACTGAGGTTTTATCTTCTATGATTGCCTGGGTGCCCTGTCACAGCAGTAGCACAGTGGCTCTAGATCCCTTTAGAAGTACAGTTCAGCATTTTGAGAAATGTTTTGATTAGAGGCCTCATATCACTTTCAAATCCGTGGTCACAGTCAGGAAACAGGAGGCTCTGTTTATCATCGAGACTACTATACTTTCCCTCTGTCCTGAATACACAGTAATCCAAACAAACAAGACTAAAAGTCAATAATGGATCTTCCACAGGGCTTTAGGAAAACATTTAATGCCAAGATACTGGATCCTGAGTTGGCCCATGTGAATCCTAGAAAGTGCTTTGAGTATCAGTTGCTGCCTCTGCAAGCTGCTTTGCAACCCATCCTCCATCCTAGCTCCTTGTCCCCATGCTATATCCAACTTGCTGTGTATACTTTTATCTCGGAAATGAGATGTCACTCCTGACCTTTGTGGGTCCAGACTTTATTTTGCTCTTGAGCTCCATGTGTATTTGCGACACATTAAATAAGCAAGCCACAAATACATAGCAGTGGGAGCACAGATTTCTAGTGTTACAGTTTTACTAATGTTAACGTGCATTAGGATTGTGAAGTTGGAGTTGCTGGGGTTTCTCTAACTTCCTGAGTTGAAAATCTGACTTGAGGGGTGTTCCAGTTGAAAATTCTGATTTGGAAGTTGAGATTTCCCACTTCAAATTGAATTCAACTGTAGCTGCAACCTTCGAATCTTCTTTGTAAAGTAAAGTTTTTAACCCAAGCATTTCAGGAGGAAGCTTGCATGTCATTACGTAATAAAAAGGAAGGTGGATGTAAAGGAAAAAAGGTTATTTATTCCACACAAAACTGGCAACTACAAAACAAGCCTCCAGTTGAACTCTTGGTTATATGTTTATCTTACTATTATACCTTAAACAACTGTCAGAAAACTGTTGCTCCACGTCGTGCTTACTTGCCTAACTTAATCTGGGCATGCCGGCCCAATCACACAAACCAACAACAGAACAGATTCACAAATCCAGGGAGAAAAAAATGGAGCACAACAATTACAAAATCAGCTTAAAAAATCAAGAACAGACATTACAAATGCTACAAGTTAAAGCTCATAACATATTATTTAAATGTGACTCGATATATTCAAGCTAAATATTGGCCTGAATTCTCTACGACTACAATAGCAGCATTAATCATATATCTTTTGTCCCTGATTAGAGCCTTCGTTCACTAAAGCGGTCCTGACAGAACTGTCTTTGAAAATGTTCAGTTCTTCCAGCGGATCTACCCATCCGAGAGCAAACTGACCAATATTTTCTTGACTAAAAACGAAAGAAGTCCAAAATGTTAATGGGTTTGGCAACCTCGGGATCGTCTATCCCGGCAGATGTAAAGATGTGTGTGAATTGTAGGCTGATTGGGACTTGTCTCGGGTTGTATAAATATAAGAATTAAGATGAAGATCTAAACTGGGGAAGAATTACTTCCAACAGACCACGACCAGCTAAGGTAACAGTGTGGCTAGCATTCCTCTCCCTGTCCCGACAAGCTGCGTATGTCTGTGTGTGCGTCTCCCATCGAATTCTCCCACATACCTCGACATCTCCGCTCTCCGAGCAGGCCCTAGCTTGTCAAAAGGCAAACCGCCTACATGCTTCTCACACACACTCATTCAACAAGGCGTAGAAAAAGACGGTTCAAATTCAAATGCATCAACCGAAAATCGACGGCAGACAAAAGGTCAAAAGTGTGACGATTACGAGTCTTCAGATGAGAACTCGTTTACCCGTGGGAAACGCTGTGAGACGGAGTTTCACAACTTCAAGTTGAACCCTGCTTTGGATTATTGTTTTTCTCTCTTTTCACAATTTAGTATTCTGCTCAGTCTCCCAGGTAATGTGAAAGAGATTAGAGGATTTAAGTGGTGGGTCTCAGACATACGTAGACATTAGGAGACTCAGGTGTGTGTGTGTGTGTGCGACGGCCCAGCCTCTTGTCTGATGGTGGGCAGCTGTACGGCCACAGACAGACATCTGGGTGGAGGCTTGTTTGTTCTCAGTTTAGCAATACTGTGTTTATTGGTTAAGCACATTCCAGCATAAATGTGTCATCTTGTCCTTTGCTTCGTGTGTTTTCATTCACTCATCTGTTCAACATGGGAAGGAACATGAAGAAAAAAAGATGGAGGGAGGCAGTGAAAACCTCACCGATGTCCAGGACTCGCTGTTTGGCCGTGTGCTGCCGGGAGTGCCAGTACTTCCAGTATTTAAGCTGCTCGTCTCGGTTCTTATCCTCACTGAACACCACCATGATCACACTCTGAGGAGGGAGACGAGACAGAAAACAAAAAGTTAACACGACTTACGAGTCAGACAACACCAGTCCGATCTGACATTCATTTTCTTATTACAGCTTGGCTTTTATTTGTAACTTTGGACTCAGATTATTTCCAGAGATTTGCATCAATATAACAACAAAAAGGGGATGATCACCTCAAACTTTACCCAAGTTTTAATTAACTCTGTCTGAGTGATTAGGGTTAGCTGTTTCCTGCTTATCCTAGCCAAAACGCTCACATCATAATGGCCAAGCTATGAAAAAAAAACATTCTATGAAGTTAAAGGCACATGTTTTGCTATTTCACAACTTCATACTGGACTCTATCTTAATCTGAGAGTTTATCTGGACTCTCCATCTGCAGCCAGAGCCGGGCCTTGAGATGACTACATTAGCGATAATTCTCTTATTGACACCACAAAGAGAAAATAGCAGAAAATCCGCTTTAAAAGTGAACATTTGGAGGAGCTTGAAGCCTTTTAGCTCACGGGGATTACTCCTGCATATGGTGACCTCATTTGGGAGTTTGGAAATGTGTAATACGATCAGCAGCCAATCACATAAAACAAGGAAAAGAACAACAGATTCCCCTTAATTTCTTACCTTTGTGTTTGCTCTGTTTTTGATCTCCACATACTCTTCTGGGCAGTATCCGATTCATAACATCTGAGTTTATATTTTTTTATTTGAGCAATTTTACTTGCTACAGGTCATAATGCCGAAACAGCGAGATTAAAGACGAATGTGGAGAGAAGACATGACAGACATGCTCACCCGGACTTTACTGATGGGGTGTCGGAGGCGCTTGTTGGCGCTGAGCTCGTTGAGCGTCACAGCGTAGAACTGGCCTTTGTTCAGGTAGGTCATCGGCCCTTCGCCCTGCTTCTGACGCAGCGAGCGCGTGGCGTCCAGCGTGTACTGGAAGCTGTCGCTGTACACACAAACACATGGAGAGCCCCGTGACTGGAAATGACAATAGCGCCGAAAGGCTCTTCTGGTTACAAAATGGTCTGCATGTGAACATTTACGCCACAGCCACTGTGATAGCAGGTGGGCTCGAGTCACTTACATTCCCCCCTGATGAAATAAGAAGTCATCTGTGGCTAGAGAGGAAGGCGAGTGGTACTTCTGTTGAAAATGCACAAAAACACAGAAAAAGAGGAAATTATTCAATAAAAAGGCACATTTTAGAGGAACTGCTCAAACAATGCTGCAGGTGGAAAGACATGAAGGTCCTGGTCAGCTGGAGACCTCTGAGCTACAGGGAGCACATCAGATGGCCAAATGTAGTGAGCCTTTAACCTCTGAGTGATTCATATTTACACATTTATCAGTCTCTGTCCAGCATACAGTTACAAATCATCAGCATCTGACATTTCAGTCCTCTCGTGTTACATTTCCTGTTTTAGTGCCTGCTTTATTTCTCTTCCCGGCATGCCTTCTAGCACCTCATCATTCATGCAGCGGTGGTTTATAGGATTATAATAACAACACAGCAAAAAGAAGAAAAGAAGCAGACCTGATCCTGTCATTGCATTGCATTCTGGTCTACTGAGTAGCTTTGGGCAGTTGATATATTCACTGATTATCTTGTAGATTTTGGCTTTTACTGGCATCAACAGCACAAAAACTACAATGCGCCACAAGTTTAACACCAACAGCGTGCTTTTTTTGTTCAGTGTTCCCTTAAAAAGAAGCCAATTCTATGTTTATCTTCATCAGTGTCTGTTCATGTCACACTCTTTCCATTCTCACCGCGTCTCGTTCCTCTTCGTACGGACTGTCAGGCGGGCTCTGCTCGTCGTCTTTGGCGTATGAGTTGTGACTGACCGTGGTCACCTCATACGGACTCTGTTCGTAGATCACCCGCGCCGAGTCTTCTCCTTCCACCCTGTAGTGAGACCCTCCTCCTGGCATGAAGACGGGCGCGTATACCTCGGCCTTCACCACGGCAACAGCCGGAGAGCCTCCGTCCCCCGACTCCGTCGAGCCACTGAACTGCTCCCGCTTGGCCTCCTGGTGCTCGGTGTTCAGGGACAGGTTGACGGGGACGGACTTGAGAACCTGAACGCGGTTGTCCACCGTCTCCACCTCACTTTGGCTGCTGGGGTTGTTCTGCAACATCGGCCTGGTTAAAAACATGGAATTAATAGGATTACATGTATTTCCTTGTGAAACGCACAAACTATTAGATAGTAAAATTATTGGGTGAGCTACATCTGGAGGTAAATATCTGCTGCTCTCTTTACGGCCTCAACAAAAAATAATAAAATAAAAAAACTAATCATAACTAGCCCTAAAACTGATGTTCGTTTTTGTAAAAGAAAGGTTCCCTGTGGTGTCTTTTGTGACCTTTAGTAGCACTGTGGGTTTGAGTTTGATATACGCTAAAGGAACAAATGGAATAAAACAGGTAAAACATGCATTCACTATAAATAGATATCTGTATATGAATATGCAAAATCTGTCTGCAGGAGGCAAAAGCTTTGGCACTACAGGAAGCTTTTTGGTTTATGAACAATCAGGTTTTGGTTGCATGCAGGTAAAAAGCCTGCATGGAGGGCATAAAAGGCTAAGCATTTGATGAACTGCGATCTCAAGACCATTGATTATTATCTGATGATGTTTAATGCAGATTTTTGTAATTTATATGAATACACAGCAGTGACTTAGCCGATTCCCAGAAAAATCACATTGCGACTGTATTTTGTGCTTCTTTGCTGTTTTTTTTAACTTCAGGGGGTCGCTTTTTGGCTTAACTCTAATAAACATGGTTACAGAGGGTTAATGCAGGTCTTTAAAAAAATCCCTTTTTCATATTTTAAGATGTAAAAATGCGTTCACCACTAAAATACAACACATGCAAGTTTATGTAGAAGAAGAAAACTCCAATGAAAAGCTGCTTTCATTTAAAGGTTAGCACTAATTTGCAAGTCAGCGTTGAAGAGCTGAAAAATAATAATAAAATAAATGTAATGATGCTTTCAGGCACAGTTTCTAAACACTCACGCAGCATGTTGTCTAAATGGAAATGAGGCGATGTTTCCCTTTTTACAGATCAGTAAGTAGATAACAGCAGAGCAGGAGCGTATTATATCATCACATCTTTTGTATTCTTCTTTTTTCTTCAGGGAGCGGGAGCCTTTCATTGGCTTCAGTCCAGTCTGGGCTTCTTTCTTTCAGTATCAGTGCTTGGAGTGAAACAAGACTCACTGATCTCTGATATTTTCACACGTTCATGCTCATGGTGTTTGTCTCATATCACTGCGACCTTAGATTAGATGACTTGCTACTAATGTAACGGAAAGCAATTTTTGAAGAAATGGCCTTTCGTATTAAACAGTTTTCATCTTTTTAACTTTCTACTTTTATTGCACTGAGCGCCCTTGTTTGTTTCCACCTGCTGCTGGAAACGTCGACCACCGTGTTGGGCATATTTTCATGGTGTTTCGAGCAAGACGAGTGTTCACTGACCTCTTCTCCTGTTCCTCTGTAATTTCAGTGGCTTTGGAAAGTTGCAGAAGTCTCTTGTCTTTGGGCACCTACAGGGAAAAGGAGGACAGTCGAGTCACTCTCGGTCAGCCCTATAAGGGAGCTGTGACCTGTCACCTGTTTACGTCAGACCTCTGTGCTGTGTAATGTTTCAGTCGGTTCAGTTAAAACAGTTGTCATTGTGATCTGAATTCATTTATTTGACAAATTTAAATAGAAAGGAAATGTCCAAAATATGTTAATTAATATGCTGCTACATTTTAATTAAAAAAAGAGGGGAGGAGCCTCTGATTGGCTGCCCCTCACAAACAAAAACCTCTGATCAGCAGGTGAGTGGCTGAGATGGCCATATTGGGGATATCTGATCTCAGTGACATCATAAACGTCAAGCAGTAGAAAAACTGTCTAAAACAGAGTGTTTAGAGCTTTCAGACAGGGCGTACTTGCACACACACCGAGTTCATTATCACTTTTGCTATGTTGAATGTTTCATTAATGGTACAGATGCATGAAAGAATCAAAGGCGAAGGACAACAGATGCTCTTTATGAGGGATTTGGGCACCTTGTAGTAGTCGTAGAGCAGACCCAGGGCGTTGGCACTGTCCTCGTCTCCGTTGATGCTCATCATCGCCTTGGTGGCGGCTGTCAGCGGGTTCTCCAGGTATGACCGCCACGCCTCATCCTCGCTGGTGTACGCCCTCCTCTCGTTGGGGACCACCACTACCAGACGTTTGCTTGAGAAGCACAGGGATTTAAACACTGTTTTAAACATGTACAGTTTTTTTTGGTAGGCGATCAAAAAAACATGACAACTGTTATTTTCCAGGCTGAACTGTGATGGATGAACTGATTAGCTAGAGCAGCGTTCACGCCTGTCTGTTTTTCTGTGTGTGTTTTCCTCTTTGCTCTTTAGGCTCACTTAAGATCAGATCAGAGACCAGTTAAATACACACAGTGTTGCCACAACATCTCTCTGAGCTCAGCCAATCACAGGGAAGGCTCTGAATGTGGCAACTTGCACAATGAAATGCTCCTGTCATGTCTGACAGTGGCCATTTTTCATTTGGCTAAAATGTTTGTGGCTTCAACACACTTCTTGACATTTACACAGGAAATATTAATGAGGATTTTTTCTTTCATGCATCTCTGTGTAAGTGTATGAAAGATCCGCTTTCACTATTTGACATTCGTCCCTCCTCCGACCAGTGATGCAAACCTTTATACAGAAAATAAAGGGCTAACTGCAAAAGAGAAGCTCCACTGTGTCTTCCTTATATTGTATCACACAAAAACGCACGATGGCATGCTTTCTTTACCCGGCTGCAAATAAATAATGCTCCTGCCTTTGGATCGAGCTTGTATTGTGAAAGAGGGTCGCCGTAAAACAGACGTCTGAGCGATGTTTAGGAGTTTTGGAGCTTTAATCTGCTGGGTTTGAGTAAATGTTAACGCTGTGTGTCAAAATAGAGGCAGACACCTGCTGCTTCCACTGATGCGGGAGACAGCAGCTCTGCAGGGAGACTGGAAAATCAACTACTGGCAGCCACACTTTGACAGCCATATTTGTTGCAACATATACTTTTAATAATGATGATAATGGATGAAATAATAATTGATTATCGTGTAAGGAATGATCTAGGTAAATGAAATAAGGCATAAGATTATTATTAATGCAGTTAATCCCTGTTATAACACTATTAGAAACTATGAAATTTTACAATTTAAATTACACTGGATTTGGAGAAAGCAGGACACCTGTAACATCTGGTCTGCATTATCAATATTATTATCATTGTTAATGAAAAAATAACAATTTTTATTTTTATTTTTCAAGAGCAAAGTCCTTCCGACTCTATTAAAATTTTAGCGCTGCAGTCCAAAGGTTGATTTCTTTAAAAATTGTTAATAAATAAAGGAGTTTGTATATCCCGTTAGAAAACAACAGAAGAGGCCAGCAGGCTTTACAAACTATTCCCATTCACAGGCAGATCCAACACGCTCTCTAGGCCTTAAATAGGAGGAGGGAGGGAAACGATGCAATGATATCCAAAAGCAGCACAAAAAAGTATATTTTTAATTAAATTGTTAAAAAAAAAAACAGTCCTTGCACCCTGAAGGTTTTCCCCATTAGTCAAAAATGGCGAATTCACCTCTAATGAAATCCACGGCGCCAAGCTTGTCAGCTTCTCCTCCAGGCCCCAGAACAGCTTCATATCTGTCATAAACAGTCCAAACGGAGCGAAACCGGTACGCGAGCCCCATTTTACACCCCCCCCTTATTTCTTTTTCTTTTTTTAAAAAAGTGTGTGTGTCCTAAACAAAGGTAATCCCGGGTTTAAAGCAGCTTCGTTTTAATAA
The DNA here is from genome assembly GCF_001858045.2 of Oreochromis niloticus. NCBI lineage: Eukaryota > Metazoa > Chordata > Actinopteri > Cichliformes > Cichlidae > Oreochromis > Oreochromis niloticus. The sequence continues at coordinate 19,834,861 of NC_031985.2, read as the reverse complement.
CAGACTCAAAAGAAAACACTTGAACAACTTTCTCCCCCCCGCATGTAGAAATCAGCAAAGATCCTCTCCTCTGGCTCGATCACTTACTTGTCTGTCTCCTGTGACATATTTAGCTTCCTCTACGATTCTTCCTTGTGAAACTGGACTTTCAAGTCGGAGCAGGTAATAGAGTGAGAGTGAGTTGCCAGAAGTTGGGCTACAGGTAAGTCGACTTTTTCTCGCCCCGCTTCTTTTCTCCCTGCCCCTCTCTCCCTCTCTCCTCTCTCTCTCTCCCTGTGTTTGTGTTTGGCTTGCCTCTCCTCCGCTCCTTCCACCTGGGCAGGTAAGGCAGCAGCCAATCCCTCTGCGTCTCTCTCGCTCACTTTACACGTAGATTAAGGTGACAAACACCAGCGTGTCATACTGCGGCGCATTGCGATATTTGCCTTGACTCTCTTTTAATGGCAGCCGGTCAACTTTGTGGCTCTGAATTCTTTCACAGTCGAACAATTGAGGCTGAGGGCGAGTCTGCCCGCTGATTGGCTGCTGTCGAGGGGAGAGGAGATCCGATTGGCTGCTGGGGGCAGGTAGAGGCCCACCTCACCTGCGAGCGAAGCGAAGACGCCGCAGTAACACAGAAAACGGAGACACACAGGAAACAGATTAGATTTACGGATTTTTAAGGCTTCAGATATGATTTGATTTGATTCTGTTATGATTGGTTATGTTTGAAACAGGAGGACTCGAGGCATGACTGCACAGCCTCAAACTGGCCACTCACTGCCTCAGGCTGTCTTTCATTCCCCCATCGGCTGATTTTACTTCTGGCCCCTCAGATTTCAATAGAGACTCGTGTGTGTGTGTGTGTGTGTGTGTGTGTGTGTGTGTGTGTGTGTGTTCCAGGTAATCTCAGAGCAGAGCGAAGGCAGGGAGGAGCCCTGTCATTAGCTGACACAATGCCATTGTCCCCTTAATGAATCTATTGTATAAGGAGATCCCAGTGTTTGGGATTACCCTGCCAGAGCAAACAGTGTGTGTGTGTGTGTGTCATAGAATGACTGTGGAAGTGGTCGGGTGGGGCACAAACAATATGTAATTGCTGAATATAAAACTTCATTTTTCTTTTTTTTAATGCAGATGGTTGATGGACACAAGTGTCCATTCACACAGCAGAGACACAGCAAATAAAACTATACTGTATTACTCAGTATATAAACAATATGTCGACTTGTTTGGTCACAGAGAAACAAAAACAGGATAAGTGGTAGGAAATTAATTATTTGAGTACAATTCTGATATATGCTATTTTTGAAAGCTGTATAAATGGTAAAATAGTTTAAGATTTTAAAAATATGAGGCTGTAAACAGATTTAAAGCTTCTTTCTTTTAGGTTATGACCCCCTGGAAATGAGTTTTAATGTGTATTGCATTAATGTATTTAATACCATGAAGTCTAAGTAAAGGAGAATGATGACAGGTAATCTAACCCTATACTAAGTCCTGAGTGTCAGAGAGTCAAACATATGAATCCAACTGACATGCATCAAAAATGATTTCCTTTTATTTCCACCTTTTTTCCTTTTTCTTAGCTCTCACAGAGTTACTGAGTTACAAAGACTGTAAAACATGTTCACAGTAACCTCACCATAATTTGCTTTTACAACAAAAAAATTGAGTATAATTTAATTTACATTGTTACATCGTATCGTATACTTATAGTCGCAGGATTAAGGAGTGTTGCTTTATTTAAAATGTGCATATTTACCCACAAAAAACTGCAGTGCTGTGCACAGTCAAAATCTGTAAAAACGCAGTTCAGTGCACCAGTTTGAAGCATTTTTATTTATCCATGCTACTTTTTTACTGTTAATTTTCCTGTATTTTTTTTAAACCTCTCATTGAGTTATACCATTTACCATTTTTGGAAATTTCCATAAAAACTGGTAATAAACTGGCAGAAAGTGACTCTGTGCTGAGTGTTGCTCATATATAAAGAAAATCCCAGCAGACCTGTGATTCTGTTTAATCAGCATTACTGATGCAGCTTAAAGTATAAAACTCTTTTATTTTACTCAAAGAGAAGTTTAAATGAATGTATATCTATATGTTATTATATCATATTAGTGGTATTAGTATTTAAGTAAGCGTATAAAAAGTGAAATTCTTCTGCTGCCTTTGTTTTCTCCTTTGCATTTCAGGGGGAAACAAACGACGTTTTATCCCCTTCGAACCCGAGCAGTTGTCTACGTCTGCACCTGAGGTTTGTTGGAGCTTGAGAAAGGGCTGGGGAGACGTTTCCAAACTGGTCTGATGGAAGTGTTTGCATGACAACGTGCCAGCCTTTTGCTTATGAATGCTTTCGGGCGCCTTTATATGGAAATCCAAAAATTACGTTTCAGATTCAGTTAAACCGTCAGCAGTGTGTGTGCTTGCATGTGTGTTCCTGTTTGTGCGTCTGAGGATGCATGTGTTTGCGTGCCCTGCTGGTGATTACTATCCTCCCTTGTCCAATTTGTTTTACAGAGCACCTGGGCCTTGGCTGAGCTCTCTCTGTGTACGTGTGTGTGTAAATGGGACTGCTAGATAAATACAGGTGGGGTCCCTTTCTTCTAACAACACACAGACTGAGCGAAAGAGCAACAGAGAGACAAAAGGGAAGGAAATAAAAATGTTCTATTCAGCTCTGTTGCCTACCTCCTTCCAGCTCTATTGCTGTATTTTAAGATGCATGTGATTAGAGGAGAAATAGATTAAACAGCACCACAGAGGTGCAAAATTACAGCGAAGCCTGTTACATTACACAAGAGCAGCTTTTACCTAAATGCACCCAAGTCTGTGTTGACTCATAATCCATGCACGACTCATTAACGCTGCACAGAAAACAGAGTGAGATCAAAATAATGGTTGTACATGAGCTTTTCTCTTATCTTTACCTTCCCCTACATGACTCTCGCCTGCTGGAATCTCAGCCATGGGGCGAGATGACAGCAGAAATCGTGCGAGGGCTAACGTACAAGCTGCCACAAGCAGGCGAGAGCAAGACTGGAAAGTCAGGGGCCACGAGCCACCACATACTTTTCGTGTGTGTTTGTGTGTGTGTGTGTGTGTGTGTGTGTGTGTGTCCAACTGTGAGGTGAAAGGTGTATCCTGCATTCCAGGCGTTTTTTCGCAGGAGTAGCAGCTTGCCTGGACTTGGCCGGGATTTTGTGTCTGAGTCTACCTGTTTGAGTTGAGAAGCCCACAGCTGAGAAGGAGACAGAGGTGTGGGTATGTGTGCATGTAGGAGGGGGGATGTTGACATTCAGATGGAGGTTAGATCAAGAGGAGGTGGAGGGAGGGGATGGATGAATGACATGAGGGGTTACAAACACATGCTTGAACATGAATGAAGTCAAACATAGAGGATAAGGTTGACTGCAGCATGGGTACTCGAATAATATTAGCTTTGGTGTCAGAATTAATACCGATGACAACCATTAAGCTTCTTCTGGTTATCCAGTTCAAGGTTTGGAGGGGATCATAGGCCTAAAGGGTACACACTGGACACGGTGCCACCCAAAATTGAATAAGCAGTTAAGAAAATGGATGGATTGACTTTGTCAGTGTAACGAGCCAATATTGGCTCAATGCATATTTATTATTGGTATGAACTATTAGAAATGTGATGAAATGATTATCAGGTGTTGTGTTTGGTTTGGTTTTTTTGCAAATCCTACTACAGAAAAGTTGGGGTTCATGGGGCTGGAGGCTATCCAGGTGTCTCTGTGCTGCTGATGCAGTGAGTGTCATTGATGCCAGCTCTGGCCTTCTTGCATGTCCTCCCTGTGTCTGCACGCATGGGTTTCCCTCATACAATCCACTGAGAGACTTCTCTGGTTAACTGGTGATTCTAATTTGAAGTGTTTCTTTGTCTTTGTGTGATAGGCTGGCAACCTCTGCAGCTTGCCTAATGACATACAAACTACTGCTTTAAGTTGCTCCCATATTCACCAAGGGTCACCAGAGCAGGTAGGTCTGCATTTTTGATTTGGCAGATTTTGACACCAGACACCTCACAGACACCAGACACCAATCGGGGCATTTTCACTCATTAGGTGAATGTGTGACTGTGTAAACCACCACACTGCAGAGCCACAACAGAAAAGATCCTTGAGGTAATTTAGAAACCACAATTTCTCCAACATTGCAGCGCTGACGGTCTGCAGCACATGCAGGCAGTCCAACCAGCCTTAAGCCCAATTTTTCTTAGTAATAAAACAAAGCTTTACAGTGGTACTGACACAGTGCCTTTCTACTCAATTCGAGCACACAAAGTGCTTCCTGCTACAAGTCACATTCACCCAATCACCCAAACATTCATACAGCACTTTTCTCTTTGTGTGAGCACTTCTGGTAACATTCACTCCTTGATGGATGCTTTAGGGGAAATTTGGGGCTCTTGCTCAAAAGATACTTCAGTGTGTGAGCTGGAGGAGGCACGAATCGATCCGCTGAATTTCTGATAACTCTGTAAATAACCAGCGCTCTACTTGAGCCACAGTGACCCTCTAAACAAAACAGCAAAAAATATTCACTAAAAATGTCTTTTTCTGGTCTCTAAAGGATTAAAGTTAATAAAACTGTCCAAAACTTTCATAAAAACATGTTGTTGCCCTTCACATATTTCATTTTTTAATCTTTCAGTATTTCTTTGTGTGTGTCCGTGTGTGTGCCATAGTCTCCAACCTATTTACTTACTCTTTTTCTACCCTTTAATTAGTCTGTCAGAGCACTTTAAACTAACCATGTGCAATGTACAAACCTCAGAGTTTCACATTGTCAGATTTTGGTAACTTCCAGGAGCGTAAAAAAGATCCGCTTTGTCTAATAAACTACAAATTCCTTTAAATTTGTGCTAAAGCTGCCTTCCAGTGCTGCTGACTCCGTTCACCGACAGTCACAGTTGAAATATCAGAGAGCTGCTGCTGGTGAGCTGTCACCACCTTCACAATCAGCCTCTGTTTGACCAGCTCATGTCTGCCTGACCCAAGACCTCACCTCTCCTTCAGCTGCACTCTGTGCGAGGATGTAGGCGTGTGTGACTGTGCGGAGGTAAGAAATTAACTTCCCTCTCCCCGAAGGCATGATTTGCCCTTGTGATGTGATTTCTCAGAGTCAGTTTTAATGAAACAATGAACAGAAACACTCGTTTCCTCGGACTGGGTTGATATCGGCGGTTTAATCTTTAATCGGGTTGATGTCTTTTTCTTCTTTTCTTCTTTCTTTTCTTTCTGTGAAATAACCTCCCGAGTGCTTCCCGTGTTTGTTTATATCAATAAAGCCGGGCTGCTGAAGCAGCAGTGAAAGTTGTCAGCTAGTGGATTTGTTGGGACTGTGTCACCGCTTGTGTACAGCCTGACTGGTCTGGCAACATTGTGGCATGTCACAGTGATGCGAGCCGTGGTGTGGACTGCGGCTAAACCTGTTGGTTCGGAAAAAAAGGGAAAGCTTGAACGGGGGAGCAGGGAGAGGAAGTGGCTAATGGGGAAGATGAAATCCAACTTCCTCTACACTAAACAGCCTCCAGAGGAGAAAAGGAGGCCCTGTTCACCTCTGACAGTGGACGTTTCTCCCTCTGTGTGAGGTTTTGCTGTCAGCCTCTTTTTTATTTTTCTTCTTAATTCTGCTTAACCTCATATAAAGGGTACAAGCAATCAAAAAAAGTAAACATTTGACAGCAACATAGCAAATTTACAACATGATCTGAGTGTGAGGAAGAAAAGCCCTCATGGTGGGAGGAGAAGACCCAAATAGAGGAGAAAAAAACACATCTCTTGCTGTCTGTGGCAAACCCTGCTTATTCATACTCACAATGGACAGCCAGATAATATTCTCCTCCACTATTGAAGCTGACACCTGGAAGATTTGCTTTCACACAGCCCCTAAGGCTGGAGAACCCCACCCCAAACCTAAGCTAGCAAGTCCCTGCACAATATCCTCCAGGGTGGGGGAATCTGAGCAATGTGTGGCTTTTGTCAACCCCCCCCCCTCCAACACACACTTTTCTTTCTTTTACTGTCTGCCCCCCTTCTCAAAGCATAATCACATCCTTCTCTCTTGAGAGATATTTCCTTCTTTTCACAAAAGACTGAATAGATTATCTCTCTTTTCTTGGTATGAGGAGGTGGAGGGGGTGCGCGACGGGCCTGCTGGAGGCTTTTCTCACAATGATAATATTTCTCTCAAGAAATTCATGACACCTGTCGAGAGGATCTCCAACAGGAATATAGACCATAGTGCCTGATAGTGGATAAAATAGATCCCCCCCCCCGTCTCTCCTACTCAAACACGGTGGCTGGATTACTCTAATGTGATGAAATGAACAAAAACACACAAACAGCAAGTTCTTTTCCTGTTTTCCTCACACTCTCATTAATAATTTGGTGTTATCGAGACGGCTTGTCTGCGTATCCATCGTGTGATAACTGCAGCTGCAGAACATTTACATATTAGCTGAATTTAGTCAAATAATGAGCCGCGGTGAACAGCTTCACTGTGACCAATGCCAACGACAGAAGAGATAAACATCTAATGCAGCGCAGTGAACCACATGATGGCGCATACAGGCCGTGCTGCTGCAGTGTTTGCATAGCACTGCATGGTTAAAATATGAGTTAATAAATGTAAAAGTGAAGCAAACCTTTGAGGTGAGATTGTTACAATGATACGTCAGGATGTTAAATGTTACTCCAGGTATCATGTGCGTTTCAGTGTTAGTGGACGCTGGTGGCACACTAACAAATTCCTCCACACATCATACCAGTGTTCACTGTGGAGCACGGCCGGTTCCTCCTCCAAAGGGGCCCCCTAGTGTTTTTCTGAGGGAGCTCATTTCTTTTACTGTGGAGATTTTTGGACTCTTTCTGTACCAACTGTTTGCTTGTGTAACAAGCAAACAAACATCCACCTGTAATCCCAGTGAAAGACACAGAGAAGAGACAACGCCGGTGATGAAACACTTCATAATAATTACAGCAAAATGAAAATATCACAGCTTACCCCTTTATTCTAGTGTAAGTGTTTGAGTTTTTATTGTTTGAGTATTTAAGTATTTGTAGGTAAATATAATTACATTGTTATTTCAAATGAAATTCCATTTAATTACAGGTGAATTACGCCCTTAGTAATGGACCTTATTATGGAGTGTTACCTGACCTGACATATAAAACAGCACCATCAGCACCACCAGCTGAAAACCTGGCATATCTCTGCATGGTGTGGAGTGTGGCCTCAAAAAATTTGAGGAACCCGGATAAGTGGAGGACAAAGAAGCAGTGGCAGACCTAAAAAATCTACAGGAGGTGAGCAGTATCTGAAAGTCGTGTTCTTAAGAAACAGGAAAAAAAAATCCAGCAAAGACCTGAAACAGGACCTGAGAGATAGATCTGGACCTTCAGTTGATCCATCTACTGTTCACTGAAACCTCATCAGAAATGGTCTCAGTGGAAGGAAGTATGGCTGAAAATCAGTGGCAACAGAGTTATGGACTGCTCAACCTAAGTTTGAAATGTTTGATTGAAATCATTGTGAGTGTACATAGAGGAGGTCTAGATGAGAGTCCTTCAAGAAGTCCGGAGAACTATTCCTCAAGAAATTGCAAGAAAGTTTGGCTAAGAGAGTTCAGGCTGTGTTGAAGAACAAAGATGTTCATACTTTGGTATGAACCTACTGATGTTGTACAAACTCTGTTTCTGCCTTTTATCTTGTATTTCCATGTGTGTTTACAGATGTTTCAATAAATTGCTGCGTCTGCTTCCTATTTTCATAACACAAGATACAGAAATGAGGGGTGGCTCGAGACTTTTGCACATTACTGTGCACACAGCTTTTCAAGGTTGATGATTTAGCGTTGAAAATGCAGAAGTTGATAATTATTCTTCATTTGTTCACAACAAATTAAATATTGTAAATAAAGATTTTCTATTTGAATATTTCATTCATCAAGATTTTATTCTATTTGAGCAGTGTATACAATAGTAAGATTAGCATGTGTCAGTACAGAGGAATAATGTCCAATTTTGACATTATGATCATTATTGATTGATTGATTAATAATGGTACTAAACTCCAATTATGTTAAATGCTTACTTGTACATTTTCACAAAGTGAATCAGCTAATATCTTGTGATATTAGCTGATTTAAAAGGAGCAACACAACGCAATTAACATAATTGGTTAGGAAGTTTTTCTGTTAATAAGCATCTTTCTTTCTTTTTTTAGTTAATTCTTGAGCACATTCCTTATTTCATTGGAGTTTTCTTCTGAAAAATTGGAAATAAATGTGGAAAAACTTGGAGACATGGAGATATGTTTACATATATTTACAAACCCAAGCGTAATATTTGCACTTTTGTGCTCTAAAGAGCAGTGTTAATGATACAAAACTGGGTACACAATGACTTTTAACTTAAGGCTCATCATATTATGTTTAAATCAAAAAGCTTGACTTGATTTCTCAGTCAGTGTTGGTGTGGAATCCTGTACATGAAACTACAGTGACTGATCTAAACACTTGTACCTCTGTAATTCAGACACTAGGGGGCGACAGTGCCAACATTCTGTGTCTTCAGCACGTCGATTTGAACAACGGTGCATTCAGGGATCCCTTCTATATTTGTACATATCAGCTCACCTTTTACTTAGATTTGGTTAATCCCGTATGCTGTTCCCTTATTTCCTGCATCTCAGAAAAAGAATTTTGGCTGACCACGACGAGGACTTATATTATGGTACAATGATACTTCATGAAGAAACGAGCACAGGTGCACTTCTGATATCTTTAATGACTGATTATTACCTTATCCTGTAATTCACAATGCAGTTTTATATACGATGAGAAAATGTTTTATCTTGTATGTTGTTTTTATAATTTTTGTCCAAATACAAGCGCTTAAGTAAACATTTTTAGTCGCTAAAAGCAGTGAAAGTATATAATTACCGACTCTTGTCATGGTCAATGAACGGAGCGTGACGTTCACCTGTCAGTGTGAACTGAGCAGCTGTCACATTTGAGTGTGTAGGCACCTAGCAAACGACACGTACTCCCATTTTTAAAAGGTAAGGGCTCTTATCTCTGTAAACATTTATTAGCTATAATATAAGAGTATACAGCTTGTCTGTAAGAATGCTAATCCCGGCGAGCAGTGAAATCTCCATATGGTTAAACCGGCGAAGCTAACACGAATAGCACGTACAGTGTAAATGCTACCAACTGTCAGCTAGCAGCTGGATTAGTGAAGACAAAGTGGGGTTAACATGAGAGGACGTTTGCAAATTATGTTGTAAAACAGAGGAGAGCAGCAGACAAACGACGAAACCTCAAAAAGCAGTAAGAGCTGAGTAAATATACCACCGACATTAGCCATTTTTTAATGACTAACTAACAGGAACCAGTGGAACTACTTAGTTTTTAAAGAGCAGCTTGTTTAAAAAATGGCGTTAACGTGGTTTTACAACACTTCATAACATTGCTGACCAACAGAGGGCTATTTATGGAAGCGTCTAGTGAGCAAGGCCACATTACCAAGTCCCTGGACCCCACAGTGCTGTCTATCAGTCACAGTGGGGGGGTCATTTGATTAATGTGCCCCCTAAAAGCAATCTAAATGATAAAATCTGTTACTTTTTTGTGGCCAAGCATTCATTTGTTGTTCAGCTGAACCTTATTTTTGGTCTATGGGTTAAATGTGCCACACACACAGTGACTGTTTGTCCTGTAGTTATGAGCCTCACAGATATCTTGGTTGCATAACCAAACTTTTACTGGTATCCACCCAAACCGTTATCAAGCAAGGTTCTCACTCACTGACAATATGATCTGCAGAGAACAGGCTAAACTAGTCAATTAAAGCTAAGATCAACATTTAAAAGCCTGTGAGAGCATGCGAAAACTTGTTCCTTTGGTTGTGACTCTTGTAAAAATGCCAAAATGTAATTATCTTGTATCATAAAGCTGCCAAACTGGTCCTGGTCCCCCAAAAAGGGAGAAAGTTACTTTCTCTTTGAAATGAGAAAATCACAATGGTAAGTGTTTGTAATGTTTAGTGCACTAATACTGTCAAACTTATTTTACATTGTGGGCCACATAAAGCTCATGTTGATCTTAAGTGGGCCGAAGCAGTGAAATCAGCGTTTCTGTCAGCATAAAGAAGTTTAACTACATATTTAATCCCTTTACATAAGGAAAAGAGTCCAATTTCAACAGTATGTCTCAGTTTTTCAAGCTGATATAGAAATGCTGAAGGAAATCATTGCCCAGGCTGTCATGTATTTATAAAGGAGAAAATTAAGCATACATTTCTATAGTAGACAGTGAAAAAAATATGGGGTTTTTTTTGTCATGTGATTGTTTATCTATAACTTAATTTGGTGTAATATGACCATTAGGGTGATGTTTATCAGTGAAGGTAATGAAACTGAAACTTAAAATACAGTTAAAAGTCCCAAATTTATGCCATACTTCACATTTTCCAAAGCCATTCAGTGGGCTCGTTTGGAGTCTGTGGCAGGCCTCTTTTGACCCCCAGGCCTTATGTTTGACACTGCTGCATTAAACCCTAAACTGCATTTAAGGAAGTCCTTGCACTGTCCTTGATTGATCACTCTTTTCTCATTGTTTATGAGCAAACATGGTATTATTAAGCTGCTCCTTACACACAAAAATAACCGTAATTAGTTGTTTACTTACTGATTGCTCATGCATAAGTATTCTGTCCTTATATCTTCCTCTCTCTGCTTTCCCAGCATGGCACGAGGGCATCAGAAGATTCAGTCCCAGCAGAAAAACGCCAAGAAGCAGGCGGAGATGAAGAAGGCCAAAGGTCACGATCAAAAGACGGCAGCCAAGGCAGCGCTTGTATTCACCTGCTCTGTGTGCAGAGTAAGTATGACCCCTCAGAACTCCCATATGAGGGCAGGAGTCATATTTGAAACCAAATGCAGTGCCTTTTCCTCCAAGTCCTCCTTTCCTTTAACAAATGTAGGATGTTTCATCTCTTCTCACAGTCTCAGATGCCAGACCCCAAAACCTTCAAGCAGCACTTTGAGAGCAAACACCCAAAATCCCCTCTGCCCCCCGAGTTAGAGGGAGTGGAGGCGTAGGTGGTCGTCGACATGGATACTAAAATCTTCAACCCTGTGCCGGCTCTGCTCTCGTCTCAGTCTGACAGCAACGGATGATTTCACGTGACCAACATGAAGCACTTGTCTATTAATTCTTTAACAGGCCGGGTCGAGTCCTGTGTGCTCGTCTTCGAATACATGTCACAGCAGACCTGTACGATGTGTGAACGATAAAAAGTTGTAAAAGGAGATAGCTTCTTGTTCAGCTTCCCTGAACAAACTGGCGTATCGGAGTATTTCTTGCTGCCCGCTCTCGTGTCTCTTTACGCTTTAGCTTTGGTGGATTGATCGAACCTTTACGTGCTCGAGGTAAACGTACAGTGTTTGCTGAAGTTACAGCGGTGACAAAACTGACCTCATCTTCTTAATTAGTGCTTTGAGCGCTGAATGGAAACGGGGACTGTGAATCTTTATCCATAAGTGCTCAGAGCGTAAATCGTCCTCAGTCCTGTCTGCCTGGTTATTACTGCATATTCTCATTTTAGTTCATCGTAATTTCGTAATTGTTTCAGTTAAAAAAAGTGACATTTTGATAGCCATTTCCAAGCTGCTGGATAAATTGTAAACCAATGAATGTACGCTCCAATGATGAATTGTTAAGTCATTTTTATTAAAGGTTCACTTTGTTGTAGCTCTGCTTTGTGTGATAATGTTTTGTGGCAAGGATGAATTCACTGATACATTATGTTTCAGCAGGTAATGTTGTCACAAACAGTCCCTGTGTTCCTTCACTCTGCTTGTGTGTCGCTTGTTTAATTTTGTGCCGAGTAATTTATTGTCTTCCTTCCAAAGTGACAGCACTTCTCTGCTGCTCTTTTCACTTTCTCCTGCCCTCTAAACCTGACTGTTTCTTTTCTTATTACTCAGCGAGGCTGCATGTGAGAACGTGTTTGCCCTTCGGTATTAATGGTCTTTGTTCTGCCCAGATTCTGAGTCAAAGTCTGTGTGATGTCCGATTGTGAGACTAGCTTGGGCAATTACTGTGGATTCACAGCGAGCGAGTGGGCGTCCAGCTCCACTCTTTCCAGGCACCGCCTTTTCTTAAACCAAACTGAGTATTTCCAATAGTGAGATGGGATTATCTCCTGTTTTGGGCTATAAGTGAGGAAAGGACAACCTTGAACAAGTCCAGGCATGAGTCTATCAACAATGCCTCGATTTCATTCGTGAAAACTGCTTTAAAGTGGATCTCTGGAGCTCATTTCCAGTGCCATGTTTTTATTTTTTGCACTCTGCTAGATTCACAGTTCAAATTCTTTCTTATGCATCTTATATTGAGCCTCTGTACAGCTCCTCAGTGCATCCTGTGTGAAACAAGCTCTTTGAGCTCCTTTAACTTTAATCTGACTTTCTCTGATTTGCTGCTTCTCATGTCTTAGTCATGTAGACATAGTTAAGATGACTTGCTGAAGTTCAAACTGAGCATCAGAATGGGGGAAAAAAAAAAGTGATTTAAGCGGTTTATGGTTATTGGTATTAGACGGGCTACTCTTGAGTATTTCAGAAACTGCTGATCTACTGGGATTTTCCCACATTTCCTCTTATTGACAGATGGCTATGTCCAGTGACATTTCTGTGTGAAAACAGCTTTTTGATGTCACAGTTCAGAGGAGAATGCTAGTAGGAAGGCAACAGCAACTCAAGTAACCATTCACTATAACAAAGATATGCAAAAGAGCATCTCTGAACGCAAACATTGAGCCTAAAAGCAGATGAGCAGCAGAAGACCACACAGGGCGCCACTCCTGTCAGGTAGGAATAGGGGACTGAGGCTACAATTCACACAAGCTCACCAAAACTGGAAGAACACTGGAAAATCGTTTGGTCTCAAATTCTTTTGTGACATTAGGATGGTAGAATCAGAACTTGGTGTCAATAACATGAAGGTATAGACCTATCATGCCTTGTATCAATAGTTCAGGCTGCACATTGTTTAAACTCCACAGCCTACCTGAGTATTATTGCTAACCATGGCCATCCCTTCATGACCAGTGTACCCATCTGATACGTAATTATATATCACAAAGCTTAAATAATCTCAAACTTTCTTCTTGAACATCACAATGAGATCAATGTACTCAAATGGCTTCCATAGTCACCGGATTTCAAACCAATAGAGCATCTTTCACCTCATTTTCTCTGCGCTAATTCAGTGTTAATTACATAGTTACTGTTGCGCAATTAGAGCTAAACAGATGTAAACAGGCTGGATAAATAAATACTGGTAGTTACATAGTTATTACATTATTGGTCATGTGACTGTCAGGCTGTCTTTTTTACTTCAGTTCATTGCATGACAGCATACAGTGCTTGGATAATGACCACTGGTTTTACACTCCTTTTCTGAGGCAGTGTGGGATGCTTTGGGTGTGCTGCATAGGCTGAGTGAGTAATGCCAGACACACCCTGGGAGTAGAAAAAAATGTGTGAAGCCTGAGTTTTTGGCTTACAGCTTACTCGCATGTAGGCAGGCCCGGTTTATTATAAGCATCCACCACTTTAATAGTATTTACTGTGTGACAGAAAATGAGGAAAATCATAAAACTTTAATTTAAATGAATGTCATTTATGTGTCATCAGCTCTCACCCACCAAGTACTGAATGTATCTGAATACAGAGCTTTAACTGTAGGGATGGCAGGATGACTCACAGAGAGTAACTGGCAGCTGACATGAACATCATCCCAGGAGGTTCTGACATTTTTAACTGAATAAATTAATCTCCTCTCCCAGCCACACAGTGCTTCACTCACCGGTTTAAATACACATATGTACAGGAAGTGACAGAATTGGTACCAAATATCAAAAACAAGTTCAAATGGTGCAACTGTTACCTTGCATCAGCTGAAATGGCTCAAAGTGCAGCAGTTAACAATCAAAAACCTCTAAAACATTAAGCAACTCAGTCTTCATAAAGAGGTCTTTAACATGTCCAGTAATGACAAACGCTTCACTTCAGCTGAAACACAATAACTGCAAGAATTTAGTGTGTAAGCTAACAATGCAGACATGGCTGCAACTACACCATTGCACTTCATGTGTGAAGTCACTCAAACCATAAAGACCACACCATCTGTCTTCTTTGTCATAATTAAATCATTTAGGGGGAAATGTGGCTTGACTTCCTTTAATTCTGACTACTCAGAAGTAACAAACACACACACACACACACACACACACCACGGTCAGTGACACGATGCCTGTTGCTTTAGTTGTTTGAGCAGCTCGGCCAAATGACTCACAACCCACATTGTTCCCCAGCCTCCTCACACATAATCCACATCCTGCCTTCCCATCTGTAAACTTGTGAATCAAAAACGCAACACATGTTCATTCATATAAACACGTACACATATCTGAGATTTTTTTTTTTTTTTTACAGCCTGTCTTTGATCTCAACATGCAAGAGTGACAGGAAAAAAAATGAGAGCACTCATACAAACTTGTTGCAACTTAATTAGGTTAAGAATTTCCCTCTGGCTATAGATCATCTATTTTCAGCTCTCATTGCACTGGTGAGAAAGAAACACTGAAGCACCAGCTCAACTCCAGCGTCTGGGCATCGTGGCACCTGCTGTGTTGTTTCTGTGTTTCTGTGGAACAGTATTTTGGAGAGCACCACTTTCATTTAGTTTATGTGTGGTGTAATAAAAGCTAGTGATCAATATGTCCAGCAGGAGGTTGGGAATATTTATTTGTATTTGTCAAACACTGCTTATCTACTTCCTGTAGTTCTGCTTGGCCACTGATTAGCACACCTCCAATTCTAAAACTTCTGTGCATGATTTATGTCTCTAAGAAAGTTCTGCTGGGTCTGATTGGTGTCTTCATCCATCCCATTACTCATCTGATAACCCCGATAACAGACTTGGTTGGACCGTTGCTACTTTCAACCAGTTTTACAAGGTCAGTGGAAGTGATTCATCACAATAGACCATAACCTGAAATTTGTTTAACTAGAATAACTAGAAAAACATGCCTGAAGTCTGGGCTACTGAACGGGTCAAGGCATTTGGATGAAGACGCCTTTCTATTGAGAAGAGCCACAGTACCTATGTATTTAATAAAACAGTTTCAGTGTACATAATATTAGCTTGATACCAACATTATTTTGCATAATTTCCTCATTTTATCAGTTCCTCTCTTTACATGTTAGACCATTCCTTGTAGAAAGCTCTGATGGGTATACTTTTTCATGATAAAGGTGTACAAAGACACCGCTATTTGCAGCTTTTTCTGGATTAAAAACAATTAAATTCCATTTTGCGATTTTAGTGTTTGTTTCTAAAAGTAACGCCATATAATGAGAGCACACGTTATCATAATCGTTTTTATCACGTTTTCAGTCTCAGTAAAAATGCATATTCTTTGTGGGCAGGTGTGCGCAGCTAACACAAACGGCCGTAAAGGCAGATTAAACGGCAAATTATGAGAGTGAAACTGAAATTACGACATTAATATGTAAGCCACGGGCCAATAATATGCTCGTTTGAAAATATAATAAGGTAGACAAAACCACTTTATATCAGTCCTGCCCCACTTCCGGGTTCCTCCTCCTGGCTTCTATCTTCTTGCATAACGACCTTTCACACACACAAACACACACACTCACAAAGGATTTATTTTTTTTAAACACAAACGTGTTTCCTTTCAGTGTCTTGATAGATATAAGTATGGTAGATACATTTCAGAAGTATAAATTCTTCTGAAATGTTTCATTTGATTTATAATAACTATAAACTACATCTCCCAAGCATCCTTGCGGGCGTACCCGACAAACCAAGCGTTTATGCCGTTTGTACGTAAATATAAAAAAAATAAAATCTATATTTAGAAGACTTTTTACATAGTGTTTTACATTATCATAATCTTATTTTTATTAATTTTCTGTGAAATTCGTTTGTTTGTTTTTTGCTCATTCGGCGCAGTCTTAAAAAATTTTGCCCTTAGATTTGGCTACCATAGCAACTCTCTTCTTACGTCATCCATCCGGGCTCGACCCTGCTGCCGTGTCTTTGATTGGAGGGAAACCCCGTGGATGAGCGGGAGAGATCATCAGCTGTGCGGCCGGGAATCAGGAACAACACCGTCTAACGACACTCGCAGGTTAGTTACATCTATTTACTGCTGTTGCTCGGTGGTGTTTTTATCCAAAGAGTCGCTGCTTGTGCTTCTGGTAAGGCATCTTTTTAAACTCTGCATTAATTGCCGCATCTAGCGGCTGTAAGTGGAAATCGTTGATGCTCCGCGCTGCTCAGTCATTGTTCGGCGCTCGCCTGACAGGGAAGCGTTACTTACGGCAACGTTAACCCATCTATTTTTTTTCACTCGTTGTTTTTAGAGGACGCCTCTCGGCCCTGCTAAGCGGCCTTTTTTTGTGAATGAAGCAGTCTAAAAGATGAGAATAACTGTGGCTAGAAGAAGCGGTCTGGTTTGCTTTCCGGGAAGCGAAAAAGGGCGTTCACTGAGGACTGAACGAAGCGAGGCTCCTTTCATTCCTCTAACCGACTCAGTGACACACTTATTATCCTATAGCCGCCTGCAGCGTTAGGAACCTTTCCCCAAATTAAACGCAGAGACTGTGTAATCCATATCGTTTATTAAGCTCTTTTGAAACAGATTTTTTTTGTTCGGTTTGCATTCTTGCCTTACATGGTACGCGCTGGGTGGGCAGGTGTGTGAATGAGTGTGACGTGAAACTGGGTGGCCGACATTCCTCTAAGGGGTGCAGGTGGCAGCGTGCAGGAAAATTTTCTCACCCATTTTGTGGATTTTGAAATGATGAATTCATAGGTTTGGGATTTTTTTTTTTTTTAAATATTTTTTTTATTCAAGGCAGGTTTGTAAACAGGCTGCACATCTATTGGCACACGTAGTCCTTTTATACTGCAGGATCTTTTACCTGTAAAGGGGTCTACATTAAAAAAAAACAGGAAAAAAAAGGAAACGAGTTGCTCAGCATGTATTCTACTACAGTAAATTAGACTTCCTTTCTTGTGCTCTGAGCCGATTTACAATCATTTAAGTTAAAACTATAACAGATTGTTGACTGACAGAAGTTAATATACAACTAGTCTGAGATTAGCTCAGGACTGTGGCATGCATGTTAGTTAACTGGCTGTAGAGGAAAACGGACAATGGTGTCACCTTATGGTTTGGGACATTTTGATGGAAGGACTAAATGATATAAAGTAGTCCGTAAACTAATAAAAAAAATAACCACTGATTTCTGGGGAAATGTCAATCATCTAATGTAAATTTTCTGGAATTTCATAACCACTTATAATTTTTTTTACATGCTGGCTACACTTTTCCTGTAATCTATTATGACAGTTTGCCTATTCTTGTCTTCAGGATAGTGAGTCAGAAGAAGCCTAAAACTGTGTCTGCTGTACAAGTCGTGATTATAGGCACTTTTCCCCTTTGCATTTCTAAAGACTTAGATTCCAAATGATTTAGTCACCACTTTAAATCAAGTCTGTGCCCGATCGAGTGCAGACAAGACAAGCAGATTGATTTGTATTTGAGAAAAAAAAAAGGTGCTTTGCTGGTGTGGACACACCCAGTGTTCCCATGAATTCTTAACAGCCGACACACTGTTATTTTAGCTACAGTCCTGTCAGAGTTTTTGATTATGTAATATGCTTCAAGGTTATAAATGTTCTATTTTCTAACAGTTAACTAACTGTAATATATACATGTATATTTTTTTGTTAAAAATGGGGATGTCTTCACAGTCAAAATGTTTAACACATACCTGAGAAATGAGGTTATGCTGGAATAACAGCACATTTACTTTTACAGTAGTCCTCCGTTATTCACCTTTAGTGATGAAATCTACTTTGTCTCTCGCTACAATTTCTTTGCCTGGCCTCCATTAACGCACCGTCCTTAACTCCTGTCCTGTTTGTTTTGTCCTTCCTGACTCCCTTTCCTCTCTCCTTCCTCCACCCCCACATGACAGTCATGGCAGACAGAGAGGAGCTGGTACAGAAGGCCAAACTGGCTGAGCAGGCTGAGCGCTATGAGGACATGGCTGCAGCCATGAAGGCTGTCACAGAGCTGGACCAGGAGCTCAACAATGAGGAGCGCAATCTGCTCTCTGTTGCCTACAAGAATGTGGTCGGAGCTCGAAGGTCCTCCTGGAGGGTGATCTCCAGCATCGAGCAGAAGACTGAAGCCGAAAAGACGCCTGAAACCGAAAAGAAGGCCACGCTGGTCAAGGAGTACAGAGAGAAGATCGAGGGGGAGCTCAAACAGATCTGCCAGGAAGTTCGGGTAAGGAGCAGAGGTGTTGAGGGTAAATGCTTGTTGCAAGAAAATATAAATGCACAGAAGCTGCTCCTCTTTGTATTAGTCCAACCTGTATTCAGATAGTGGCCTGTCTCGGTCACCTCTGTCTAGTGTATATATATATTTTTTAGTAATCATAATCAAGCAGCAAAAGCCAACATCCACAGCGATTTAAAAAGAACAGCTTCCTTATGAGTGGACGCAAACACACATCCTTTACAAAAAGTAGTAGTAGAACCATGCTTTTTACACATTAGTGACACCTACAGGTATGTTGTGGTGCTTGTTTATGTGGTAGGGATCTAAAGAGGGACAATATAAACCTGCAGCTAACAGGATTTAAATATTAGTCATAGTTCTCAGCATACAAGCACTTGTCTAGGTTAATATGGCTTTACTTACGTCGCTGTTCACCTCTGAATATCTTAGCTGTGGTATTTAGGCCCATCTTACACAGTTGGAGCTATGAACACCAAGCACCAAGTAGGCAAATGAAGGCTCTCTTCCTAGCAGTTGTTTGAATATCACACAGATAAACTTCAGTATTTGGGTAGTTTGGATACATCCTGTATTTGCAGATACACAGCCCTGTGACCCTGTGACCTTTAAAAGGAAGCTTAAACATATAGGCCCACTACACTGATTTGATTCCATAGACAAAAGTTTGCATGTTGTAAAGCATATCTAGCTCTACTATAAGGTAAGGTGAGTTTTTACTCAAATGAAACTGTCTTTGACGTTTTATATTAACTTATACACAGGAAGCGTCCAGTACGCATTGAAATTGCAGCGCATAAAATGGGGCTAAAAAGTTCAGCCCTTCCTGCCAAAGTCCACATGACGAATCAGATGGGTGTAGCCTAGAATTTTAAGGCCTAGAATATGATCGGCAGCCACGCTAAAGGAAGAGGAATGTTCCCTGCACATAGTTTCACTGGACAGGTGTGTACTCTTAACATACCTGTCCAGTGTTTCCTACATATTTGGATGTTAATTGTGGTGGAAATGGGGAAATGCACATATAAAGGGGGACACATTCACTCTTAAATATCTTTTTATAAGTTTGTAAATTATTTACCAAGTATACTTTGTAAAGAATAAATAGCAAAGCTCTGTTGGACTGCAGCAAACAGTAGTTCTTGTTCTGCAGTGCAGCCTGGGTGAGCTCTACATAGCAGCATGTGGAGCACTTCTCCACCTGCTGCAGATAAGTGATCGCTGTTGATCTCAAAAGCATGAGAACTGCTGTTGCGACTTCCAGTGTATGGTGGTGGATTTGGAATACATTCAACCATGTGAGGAAATCCCCTCTGGATGAAGTAACTGAATGATACTGAGCACCTCCATAACAGCATCCTGGCCCAGTGAGGCAGCCATTAGGGAAAAAGAGTTAAAAATATCACTGGCTCACTTATAACTGCTGGGGTGTGTGTGTGTTGCACGTGTTCTTTAGAGTTAAACTTCCACATTGCTTTTCGCAGGACCTGCTCGACAAATATCTGATCCCCAAAGCATCAGGCGCAGAGGGCAAAGTCTTCTACCTGAAGATGAAGGGAGACTACTTCCGCTACCTGGCTGAGGTGGCTACCGGAGCCGAGAGGAACGGTAAATAAAACAGACGTCATACATCGCCCCATCTTCTTATCCTGTGGTGCAGTCACTCAAGGCAGTGATAGTGAGTGCTTATGCTCAGGGTTTATGAAAACCATGCGGTGGTGTGTCACACAGCTGTCGGTTGGTGGGATGAATGTGTGCTGACTGGGCGTCCTTAAAGTCCTTTTTAGGGTAGGAGACCCTAGGACTGGTTCAGGTGTTGTTTTTAGCCAGAATGCTGATGCGCTTCTCGTCCTTGACCTACAACTGTCCGCCAAAATGCTGGCAAGTGCTGCTGCGAGGTTGTCATGGCAACTGCAGCAGCAGCAGGGTGTTGGCTGCTGCTAGTTGCCAGAAGGCATTTTAGATTAATTTTCTTTTGTTAATTTTGGGTGGTTTTGTAAAAGATTGCGTTCTTTTGTTACATATTCCATAAAATATCCATCATAGTCCACTTTCAAATGATTGGATACTTCATTTTTTTGGTTCTGAGGACCTGTACTTGACAGTAGAGCTGAGTAGAAATATCAATCAGATGATTTTACTTCATTTTTCTTTTTTTAAAATGTATTTTTGTTGTTGTCTAACTTCTAAAAATTCAGTGTATGGTTTCCAAGAAATATTTTTTCTCATTTGAAACCATATCTGCTTTTTTGCTTGTGCAGAGATTGTTAAGAACTCACAAGGTGGCTACCAGGATGCCTATGACATCAGCCTAAAGGAAATGGAGGCTACACATCCCATCCGCCTGGGCCTTGCGCTGAACTTCTCCGTCTTCTACTACGAGATTGCAAACCTGCCTGAGGAGGCTTGCAAACTGGCCAAGACGGTAAGAAGGGTCCTCTGTTTGTTGTCCCTCTCTTTAAGAAGCACTGTCCTCAGACTCATCAAAATGATGTTAGTATCACTTTTCCACCGGAGGTGTACAGGTACTGATTTTGAGGCCATTATAAATGTCATGCATATCACCTTATGGATACATAAAAATAATAAATACTTGTAGCTGAGTGTCACTCAGTGGTTTTTTTGCTTATCATTGACATGTGTCTGAAGATTAAATTGATATTCTGCTATCTCTGGTCCTCACATTGCTGCTAATCTCCATGTCTCTGACTTGACTCTGATTGGTATGACCCTAACCCTTTGGTGTGGGGGGGGAAAAAAGGTCATGCTTGAAACTACACTGTTAGTTTGTCAGCGGAAAGGATGATGGCTCTTTTAAATTTTTCTGCTTATTGTACTTTATACTTTAGGATTTTGTTAAAGGACACCTTGAAAAATGGGGGAATAAAGGCAGCATTTCTTTTTCACAGCATTCTGAGGATTTGCTGATAAAAGTACAGACCCTTGATTAATGTAATCGATACCAAAGACAACATTAATCCACTTCCATGACTCTGTTAGGGTCCACTTGTGTCCAAATGATCGGACAGTAAGCGCTCTAATTCGAATGGGTGTCTTTGTGCTTGCCTGTTTTCTTTTGGGCTTTTTTTGTGACCATGCTTAGTGCACTGTAATGCACGAACTATGAATATGTCACAGCCAGCAGACTTCAGAGAAGTAAAACGGGTATAACAGGAGTGACTGCTTGGCCGTTGGGTCTTCTGTTGTCCGTGTCCTCAATAGAGACACGTGACACTCAAAGACTGAAGATGGTGGTAACAGTGTAACTGTCGGGTGTGGGATAAAGCTTTAAAGTTTTTTAAATAGTGATATAATTCATTCAGACTTTTATTTCACGGTGACCAATGAAATCAAAATAAAGTTTGCCCAAGTGAGATTTAGGTTAAGATGGAATCTGTTAGTATCGCCTCACACTATTAAACCAAAGTCACTGCCATAAAGTAAAATAAAGCTGCTAATGATTATCATTTAGAAATTTCTTGTGCCCAAGCAAGAAGACTAAAACCCTCCAATAAAGCAACGGACTCTTATTTTGAATTCAATTTCAGCTCAGTTCTAGTGCTGTCAGCGTTAATCTCGTTAAAATGACGTTAACGCCATAACCGCATTAATGCAGCAAATCTCCATTAGCGAGTTAGCGCGGATCGCCCTGTGCGTGGGGCTGGACAGCTTCAACACGTTAACGAGCTAACCGTGCTAATGCGTTGACACCATGCAGCCCCACACACGGATGATCTGCGCTAACTCGCTAATGGAGATTTGCCGTGTTAATGTGGTTATGATGTTAACAAGATTAACGCTGACAGCACTACTCAGTTCAAATTTATTTATATATATACACCAAATCACAACAAAGGTCACTTTAAGGGAAAAAAAAAAAAAGAAAAAAAACTCATTCAAGAGGAAGATAATTCGGCAGCTGGAGTACCCAGGGAGAAACCACGCGAATATAGTCCGAAGACATGCAGTTAGTGGGGACAGGTTAATTGGAAACACTAAATTGCCCATAGGTGTGAATGGGGGACTGAATGTGAATGCGATTGGTTGTCTCCAGTCTATGTGTTAGCCCTGCGACAGACTGGCGACCTGTCCAGGGAGTACCCTGCCTCTCGCCCTAAGACAGCTGGGATAGGCTCCAGCGTCCCCCGCGACCCTGAAAATGATGAGCGGAAGCGAATGGACGGATGGATAATTCTGGCAGAACCAGACTCGGGCAGGGGCAGCCAACAACCAACTCTCAGTGCATCGTTGAAATACCCCAGCAGCATGACTATGGAAGGGTTTGTGGCCACCTGATCCAGCCCTAACTATAAACTTTATCAAAAAGGAAAGTTTTAAGCGTAATCATAAAAGTAAAGAGGGCGTTTATCTCCCGAATCCAAACTGGGAGCTGGTTCCACAGAAGAGGAGCCTGAAAGCTTGAGGTTCTGCCTCCTGTTCTATTTTTAAATATCATTGCAACCACAGGTAAAGCTGCACCTCACTGCAATACCTTTCATGACACTATGAGAGATCATACTATTGAAAGAAAAAATAAATAATTTGATGGACACCGCAGTAGTCCGGACATTCCTGGTGTCGCATAAAAATGGCTCGCCACTAGATTTTTTTTTTTTTTTTTTTTTTTTTTTTTTAATATATATATACATTTTATGCCTTCCTTGTGTTGATGTTTACAGAACGTATTGTTTTTACATTCCGATACAGTAGAGGATCCATTCCATTCGGTTTGTTTGCACAGTGAACAAGCTATTCACCTGCCCAGGTCACAGGAAACGCAGATGTGCAAGGTACACATCTGGTGTGAACATTTACCAAACATGACAAGTGACGCTTCCATCACCTGCCTGTATGCATCATGGCTGGAATTGTCTGCACTAAAACATTAGTAATTTATCAAGTTAGGAAAAGGCTAAAATAATTCAAAAACTTTATGGATTTGTGAATAAATGCTCTGTCAGAGCACAGTTTTGTGCAAACACTTGTAGTTGTGTTTCTAAAAGACCACCCCATATAATCACTGTGAAAGTAGTTTACAGTATCAGGCACAACAGATATACCCTTTTATCCTAGAGATCTATAAATGGCTGCTTGTTGTTGCTTTCTGTTTAGCTTATTGTTTTTGGCCCTGCCAATACAAGCTCACTGTAGGAACTTTCAAGACTGTTTCACTATGTGTCTTCCAGGCCTTTGATGATGCCATCGCCAAGCTGGACTCACTCAACACTGAATCTTACAAAGACAGCACCTTGATCATGCAGCTGCTCCGTGACAACCTGACTGTGAGTGTCTCCTCTTGATGAAACTATATTAAAATTTGCCATTAAGCTTTAGGCCTGAAAGTTCTCCCTTATGCTTATACGTGAGTGCTAAATTTATTATCCTGCACTTTTTTTTTTTAATGCAGCTGTGGATGTCGGACGCAGGCGGTGAGGGCGGGATTGAGGTAGAAGAGGGGGAGCAGCCAGCTGAAGAGAAGAACTGAACTTCAGAGGAGAAAAGAAACCCCACAGTTTTCTTTTTCTTTTTTTTCTTTTTTTTTTTTTTTTTACCTCTCACCAGCCTAAGTTGTGTGTGTGGTTGTGTGTCCACATACATGCACAAATATGTATGTTTACACTCCACTCTCAGTGTGTAAAGTACAGTATGTGTGTGCAGATACATTGAAGCATTGAAGTGTATGTGTTAAGTGTATCAACACCTCCACAGGGAAAAGAATGGAATAGATTGGTTGTTTTTATTTTTTTTTTTTAACATAACTCATTGTGCGACCCAGTGGATGTTCATTTCCTTTTGAATTCTTTTCCTTTAAATAATTTTGTCTCTTTTAGTCCAAATGAAATCCCTCCTTTAGATCCAAATCTGCCCCATTCTCTCGAACCTTATTCACTGTAGCAAACCGCTGCTGTTGCAGGAAAGCAAACCAACCAACCTCGAAGTGTAACTTTGATAATAATTTGTATGTTTTTACTTGAACTGAACATTTACAACCTTTGTGACACTTTGGTCCACAAAACTCCTTTGAGGCACGTGTTAAAAAGGAAAAAAAATGGTCACAGTAGTCTGAATTCATTACTTTTTTTTTTTCCATCTGACAATAGCAGTACACACATACTGTTGGCAGGTTTCACCTATTACGGTATTGCTTGTATCCATACGGCCCTGTCAGTGTCCAGTGTAGCAGGTAGAGATTTTTTTTTTTTTTTTTTTTTTTTTTATTAAATGGATGGTACATGTGTCATGGCTCAATGGGTTTTTACAGTGCTTTCAGGCATAGGAAAGGTTTTCTATATGAATGACCACTTACAAAAGCTGTAATTTACTTTTGGTTTGTTGAGAGGGTTACATTCCATTTTACTGACATCTTTTCACTCATCAGTGAAACGAGTAGACTGTAATGTCCTGCAGTTTTGCATACCATGTGACAAGCTATATAGACAGCCTAAGATAAAGTGAACAACTTGATAAAATGGCTCGATACTGTAACTTTTGATATTTTATCTCTTCAGCAGTGCAGAGGATACTTTTTGCCATGTGCTTTTATGTGGCTTTCTACTCTTTTTCTATTCAGGTGTTTTTTGTATTTTCTTTTGTTTATTTTATTCCCTTATTGAGTATTGATTTGACTCCTGGAATGTATGTGGTTCTCAGTAGTCTGGTGTGAGGGTTAGGCATCGCTTTTAAAACTGGCAGTTTCTGCTTAGAATTAGGTGGAATACAGTTACATTTATCTTCCTTGAAAGTACATTTTGAAAAGGCAAAATTTCAAACCATGGCAAATATAAAAATGAGAATTTAGGTAAGTTGATAGGAAATTACATTAAGGCCATTTAGTGATCACAAAGTAGTGCCAGTTTCTTCTAAGTACAGTATCTTGGTTTTAAAAAAAAAAGTTGGGATGCAGGATTCGGCGAGTAACGCTCTTGGGTATGTTATTTGGTTATGTGCTTTCATGTAAGTGGAATTAAAACATTCAAGATTCAAGATTGTGTGCTCGGTTTCTCTGTTCTTTACATGTGTGACATGAATTGTTGGTTCACTGATTGCACTGAGACAAACCCACAGATGGCCCGAGCATGAAATGAGGGCTGTTCCATACAGACGTGAAAAGTTTCCACAGGGTTTCAAGCAGTCCTGTGTTTTTTAAAAAAAAAAAAAAAAAAAAAATCAAGCACATCATATGCTTGTAGAACAGATTTCGGTTACATTAATTTGAACTTTATCACTCGCTCACATTGTTATGGAGGAATTTTGGCCCACTTTTATTTACAGTGTTGCTTCAGTTCATGGAGATTTGCAGGCATTCACACCTCTGAAAGTCCCACCACAGCATTTGAATGAGGTTGAGGTGTGGACTTTGACTGAGCCATTGTAACACCTTGATTCCTTTGTTTTTCAACCATTCTGTTGTAGATTTACTGCTGTGCTTGCGTCTGCAGCAAGACAATGACCCCAATTTTGGTCAAGCTTTAGTTATCAGACAAATCGCTTTGGTATACAGAGGTGTTCATAGTTGGATGAGTGAGTGCAATGTGCCCATTTTATGACCCCCTCCATCGCCATGCTTAATCTTAATCATCTGTCCAAAGAACATTGTTCCAGAACTCATCCATCTTTGTTTAGACTCAATTAAACAAAGACCTAAACTGTCCTCGTGTTCTTTTGAGAGAGAGAAGAGGGTTTCTCCTAAGTAAACTTTAAAACAAGCCATACTTGTTCCTTGTCCTGGCTGGGATGTCCACTCCTGGGAAGATTGTGGCATTGTGTTCACACACATGAATGTAAAAATGCTTTTATAGAAGTGCTCACACTTACTCGAGTGTATTTGATCATCTGCACCATAGCTGCTACTTGCCCAATTAATTCCTATGGAGGATTTAAGGGATTTTAGGTGGCTGAAGTGAATCAACTTTGAATGGCCTGTCATATTTCACCCTTTATAAAGGATAAAACCTTGTACTCTCATTATATCACTGCCTGTAGAAGAATTATAAAGCAGTTTGAGGTGCAAACTGAAAACACTGCCCTCTGCAGATAGTGATGAATTAAAGGGCACATGTGATGCATTTAGGTGGAATGTGGGACATCATTTATTCACTTTATATCTGTGGGTATTCTTTTTAATCAGTGGGCCTCTTGTAACAGTGGCGTCTTTTCACCTTTGATCAGTGACAGTCACTGAGGCTCTCTTATTTCTGTAAAGGTATCATTTAATGACTTAAGTGACTAAATATGTATGAAAGCTTAATAATGTAGAGTTAAAGGGGTGTGCATCCTTCCTTAAAACCCTTACATATCACAAGTCCTAAAAAACCTCAGACTCTTGCCAAATGAGGGAGGGGTGCCTCAGCCATGCCTATCGCAGTTTCAATGTTAAAGCTGATTAGCAGTTGGGAGTGTTGCATGTATGTATATGAATATGGGCATTGCCTTTCCCGCCAGTAGATACTAAAGAACGCGAATTTAGCTCGTTCTTCTGCATCATCGCTTAGCAAGAGAGCTTTCTGGTGGGTACAATCAGGCATTTCGAGGCTTTAACAAAACGTTTTTCATGATTTCATCATCACGCGTAGAGTAGTGGTCAACGCCCCTTTGTTATCTTTTTTTCTTTCTCTCTCGCCAAGCAACCTCGGAAGATGATTGGTTCATTTCGGTGACGCGCCCACTAGTATATATGGGACAACTTCCCGAGGACTTCCTCCCCCTCAACCCCGGCTGACAGTGCTGTGTGAGTGCGTGTGTGCTCCTGAGCTCGCTCGGCACACATTCTATAAAAAAATAAAAATACAAAAAAATTTTAAAACATAAAAAACGCCAAAAAATCTTTTTTTTTTTCGTTTCCTTTTCTTTTTGTAACAAGTCGGTGAAGCTGGAGGATACATTCGAGGACTGGACGGTAACGTACAAGCAGGGGCTCGAATTTTTTTAGTCGACGTGTTACTGATTCCGAAGCGAGGCCAAGTACTGCTATATTTGCTTTTATTTCTGCGTGTCAGGTTTGAATGACAGTTTTAATCCAATAAGAAGTCGACGTTTTGCCATTTTAGCATCTCCGTCTTATGAATTCTTTTACCCGAAAACACTGCAACTGACTTGACTATAGTCAACCGTTGTATCACGTTCTGCCCCGAACCGACGTGACGCTAGCGACCGTTGGAGAACCGAGGAATTGGCACATCGTCGCAAACTTTTTCTTTAAGAACATATAGCTTCGTACGATTATTCTACTAGCCTCCACAGCCAAGGGAAAATGAACCCCAGTGCTCCCAGTTACCCCATGGCCTCCCTGTACGTCGGAGATCTGCATCAAGATGTGACCGAGGCCATGCTGTACGAGAAATTCAGCCCAGCCGGAGCAATCCTCTCTATCCGGGTCTGTAGGGACATGATCACCCGGCGTTCCTTGGGATACGCCTATGTCAACTTCCAGCAGCCGGCGGACGGTAAGTAATTTATTTAAATATAACAGTTGAGAAAATGTGCTTTATAAGAAATCAGTGACAAGTGAGAGCTAGCCTATTCCTACTACACGTGACTGCGGCCGACATGTTGTCGGTAGGGTCTCCTCATGTGAACCTCCCAGCAGTGGCGTAGCAGCACCGAGTCCGCCCAGCCTAACCAGCCCAGCCCTCCCCAGTAATGTAGCAGTGCTGCAGGCTGCCGAGCGAATACTTGGTGCACTTTTATCTCCCTTCTGTACGGACAACACCCCAACTCTTACCCTTAAAACGATTAGACAACAGTTTAGGAGTGGTGGTGTGAACATTTATCAGCATCGGGGAAAAATAAGAGTGCTAACTTTCAAAGAAGTTTTTTTGCAAAAAAAATTTCTGTCTAGAGGCCACAAATCTGCCTCCATCCACCTCTATAAACGTTTTCTGCGTAACACTGTTTGAGCAAAGGGAAAGGGACTCTTGGTATGTTTCTTTTCTAATCTTTAACACCCATGGCCACTGAAACATTTGACCATGTTTCAGTTTGTTCACTTGTTTTTCCATCATCTCATATCTACCTAATGTCTTGACTCCACATGTATTTTCCCCCCACTTTATTTGTAAGATGTTTTCTGATTTTAAAGTTGTTGCCAGTTGAAATGCATATATACAGCAATGTCTTCAGGTTTATTTGTCTGTTTAAGTTTGGGGAAACTAGTGGGGATGCTTGACAGCATCTAGATGCGCTAGAGGGGTTTAATATTGAGATTAATGTGCAGGTGAACTAAGGTTACCCCCAATTACTGCACAGGATGTAATATTTGCTGCGCTGGTCTCAGTAGGGAGAGAGCAAGAGGTTACTAATGTACATATGCTGATGTACTTGTGACCAGAAGGACCAGTTTGAACTGAAGGAAGTAGATTAAAGCACCTACTGTGAAGCTGCCCTGGGGGATGATATCTGAAAGGAATACCAGGAGGACTGACACATGCTAATGTGCCTTAACACCTTTGCAGAATTACCTGCTGTTTTCAATTCTTTGAAATGGCTCAGGGGAAAAAAATCTTGTAAATCAAGTTTTCTCACATTGGTTTTCTAAACAGCTTTTCACAAACCCCCCTCTCAAGACTAACCTGCATATCAGCTGGTTGCTATCACAACCCAAGCACAATGGATGACTCACACCTAATCATTTCATTTAACCCCCCCTTCTGCCTCTCTTCAGCTGAGCGTGCACTGGACACTATGAACTTTGACGTGATAAAGGGGCAGCCTGTACGCATCATGTGGTCGCAGCGTGATCCATCATTGAGAAAAAGCGGCGTGGGAAACATCTTCATCAAGAATCTTGACAAGTCCATTGACAACAAGGCTCTTTATGACACCTTCTCTGCTTTTGGCAACATCCTGTCCTGCAAGGTAAAGCTTTTCTGCCCCTTTCTCTCCCTTTTGTTACGGGTAACCTGAAAGCAGAGGTGGGGGTGGCTCAGCAGGACGTGTGATTGTATTCGCATGCAAGAGCTCTACTGGAGACTATGTGCTACAGAGTTGTGAAAAGCATTCTCCTATTAACACATTTTTTCACCTCTGCTGCTGACACCAGAATACTCACGTCACGAAAAATGAAAAACACGTCAATTTGGATCTGTAGCTGCAGCATAGTAATGTGGAGATGTAGCGAAAAGCAGGTTATAAGGAGGCGAGGGTTTGCATCCCTGATCCAAACAGTCAGTTTGGATGTAAAGCGACACACTGGATCCAGTAAAAGATTTACATTCATTAGACCGTGTTTAGATTTACTAATTAGTTCTTTTATTTTATTAGTTCTTGTTTTCAGTTCACTTTGCAGAGTGGGTTTAATTCTTTTTATTGCTGGAAAATATTTAACTTTCAACTTTTTGTTTTGGTTTATTACAAATCATAATATGCAGGTTATTTTTCAGGGTATACTTTTCATGATAAAAGTGGCTGCAAAGCCAGAAATATTAGAAAAGGTAACAGTGAGACAGATTAGATTCAACTTATCATCACTGAAAAAATGCATAACTCAAAATGATAAAATGCAATTAGGCATCTGATCTGAATTTTAAACAATATATGTACAAATAATATTTCCACACAAATATGCACAACCAATAACAATATAAAAATGATTGTGCAGTGTCATTGTACATTCATATACAATGACATGACCATATAATAACAATGTTTTAATGTGAGTGTGATCATACAGACTGTTCAGTTTAAGTATACTTGTTGCTGCATGTTTGTGACTGTGTGTGTTTTTAAAAGCTGCATGTGTTCTCTTCCTGTAAGGTGGTTTGTGACGAGAATGGCTCTAAAGGCTACGGCTTTGTGCATTTTGAGACTCAGGAGGCGGCTGAACGAGCCATTGAGAAAATGAATGGCATGCTGCTCAATGACCGGAAAGTGTAAGTGAATGTATTCACTGGCTTCCAGGTGTTTGGGTGTATAATTTCTGAAAGCTGCTGAATCATGTTAACCAGCAGTGTTGGATGTTTCAGTGCAATGATGATGAAGTTTGTTTGTGATAAAAGGGTATAGCTGTAATATACAAATAAGTCAACAATTATGCAGTAATTAAGCTGTACTAATTTTTACCGTCTCCCATAATGAATGCACTTGTAAGTTTTAAAATATCCTTTTAATGCAGATTTGTGGGCCGCTTCAAATCTCGCAAAGAGCGCGAGGCTGAGTTGGGTGCCCGAGCCAAAGAGTTTACAAATGTCTACATTAAAAACTTTGGCGATGAGATGGACGATGAGAAGCTGAGGGAGCTCTTCAGTAAATACGGTAAGTCAGCGTGTCCCAACCTTAAAATGGTTTCAACTGCTCCAGTGTTAGCATAAAGAGGTATTTTTTTTTTTAAAAAAAGGAAGGAAGGCAATGAATGTTTTTTGTTTCTTAGGTAATGCCATGAGTATCCGGGTCATGACGGACGAAAATGGAAAGTCTCGAGGGTTTGGGTTCGTTAGCTTTGAAAGACACGAGGACGCCCAAAAGGTGAGCCATGTTTAATTTTTTTCAACAAAAAAAGCAAACATCGTATCTGCCAGAAAATGTTGACAAACTTGACCTGATTTCATGCTTTCTTCAGGCGGTGGATGAGATGAACGGGAAGGAGATGAACGGCAAGCTTATGTATGTCGGCCGCGCCCAGAAGAAGGTGGAGCGACAGACTGAGCTGAAGCGCAAATTTGAGCAGATGAAGCAAGACCGCATGACTCGCTACCAGGTTTGTTTCTTCTTGACAAGTCTCCCCAGAGACTGCAGCTTTGTCAAATTCAGTGCTCCCTCCTTGGTGGGCTGCACTGGCCAAAATGGCTGCAACAGTGACACTGTAGTTCATGGGCCCCACTCTCCGTTACCGTGGATCCTGGGGATAAAAATGTGCTGCAGACAAAAACATCTGCTGGAGATCAGTTTGTATATGTCGTGTTTATAAGAAGGTACGAGATTACTTTTGGCTATTTGCAGGGTGTTAATTTGTATGTGAAGAACCTTGACGATGGAATAGACGACGAACGCCTGAGGAAGGAGTTCTCGCCATTCGGCACCATAACCAGTGCCAAGGTAGGACTGATAATAGAATTTTATGAGCTGGCACTAATGATATTTTAATGCTCTCTATTATGATACTGGCAGTTGGTGATTATGTAGTATTTATAAATGCCTTTTCTCTCTCAGGTGATGATGGAAGGCGGGCGCAGTAAAGGCTTTGGCTTCGTCTGCTTCTCGTCCCCAGAGGAGGCCACCAAAGCTGTGACAGAAATGAACGGACGTATCGTAGCCACCAAGCCGCTTTACGTGGCCCTGGCCCAGAGGAAAGAGGAGCGTCAAGCCCACCTGACCAACCAGTACATGCAGCGCATGGCCAGTGTGCGCGCAGTGCCAAATCCAGTCATTAACCCGTACCAGGCCGCCCCGCCGTCCGGCTACTTCATGGCAGCCATCCCCAGGCCCAGAACCGTGCCGCTTACTACCCAGCTGCTGGCCAGATGGCCCAGCTCCGCCCAGGCCCACGCTGGACCACCCAAAATGTTCGACCACAGCGTGAGTATTCAGAGGTTGTCCTTTTGTGATATTTGTGTTGATATTCATTCTTGTTTTAAAAGAGACTAGAAAGATATTTTATTATGTAAAATACAGATTGTCTATTATTTTTACCAATTATGCAAAAATCAGCAGACCACCTACGTTTTGTGTCCAAAGTCTACTTCAGTTGAACGGCTCATTTAGAGATGTTCAGAGACGGGACTGTTTCTTAATATAGTCAAATTCCCAATAAAGCTGTTTTCATTTACATACTTTTCACTTTATCTGGTCAGAAAGCAGAACAAGTATGAAAAAGTGGCTGAAATGAGAATGAGATGTTTGTGCTGCTAAAATATTCAAATGCGCCTTCTGGAGTGTGTGTTGTGCTTGAATGAATTTAACTAATGAACTATAAATGGGATATTAATGGCAGTTTGATTTTATTTGTCCATAGACTTCCAGAACATGTCGGGTGGAATACGTCCCTCAGGCCCTCGCCCTCAAACCTTCAGCACAGTGCGGCCTTCCTCCCAGGTGCCCCGCATGATGACCACCCAGCGAGTCGGTCAGTCCACTGACACTGTGCACACACACAGTTCAATCCTGTGACTCTTCTGCTTGTTAGTTATTATTTTTAATGCTCATCCTTTTTGTTCCCCCCCCCCTTCAGGCACTCAGACCATGGGCCCCCGACCAGCCACTGCAGCTGCTGCAGCAGCCACCCCCGTGCGTGGAGTACCTCAGTACAAGTATGCAGCAGGAGTTCGCAATCCCCAACAGCACATGAACACTCAACCACAAGTTACCATGCAGCAGGTAGGAATGCTCATTATCTAGAACTAATGGCTTTTTTTCTGCCCTACAACTGAGGAAAAACTGGGATGTGCATTAAATTTTTTTTCCCCTTCTTCCCAAAGCCTGCAGTCCACGTCCAGGGACAGGAGCCTCTGACTGCCTCCATGCTGGCTGCTGCTCCTCCTCAGGAGCAGAAGCAGATGCTGGGTAAGGTTTAGTAGCAGCTCTCCATGACTATATGCAGCCTTAGTCTAACTATAGCAGTAGTACGGAGTACAGGCACGGCCTTTCTTTGTTCATCCTGTCTTTAAATCTCTTATGTGTCCCTCCAATAGGTGAGCGTCTGTTTCCACTGATCCAGAACATGCACCCCAGCCTGGCAGGCAAGATCACAGGCATGCTGCTGGAGATCGACAACTCTGAGCTGCTCCACATGCTGGAGTCCCCAGAGTCTCTCCGCTCAAAGGTCAGTACTTGCGCAAGTTAATATCAACAATGTAAGGCGGTTAATTCTTTTAAGTGTCTTCCTCTTAAAAAAGGAGAGCAGAGTGCTCGCTGTTGCTAACATTAGGTGACCTGCTGTGTTTAGGTGGATGAGGCTGTGGCTGTACTGCAGGCTCATCAGGCCAAGGAGGCCGCCCAGAAGACGGTGACCAATTCAGCTGGTGTCCCAAGTGTCTAGGTATGACTTTTCAGAGCTGCTGTAACAAGGAGAGGCTAGTGCTTTCATTTCATTTAGAGCGTCTTGTAAATAGAAAAAAATCACATAACTTGTTGTTTTTTTTGTTTTTTCCAAAGGAGTGTGGAACCTTGAGACCAGCTTCACCGATGGACAAAAGAATTTCACAGTGGAAAAAGTTGAAAAACACACAAAACAAAGTAAAAAGAAAATAAATAATATATTTAAAAAAATAACAGTGAAAACAAGTCTCCAGCCAGGCCTACAATGAACAGAAACATCAGGTCTGGTTTGTTGAATGAAAGAGGAAAAAAAAGAGAAAAAAGGGGAAAAAGTTCAAATAAAAAATGCTCAGTTTTGAGGGGTTTTAAAGGAGAATTCTGTGGGGGGGGGAATATTGAAAGCATTCCTTTCTGCCATTTTATCAGTTTCTTTTTTCTTTTTTGAATGTTTGGACTCTGTTGTTGTCAAATTTCCCCTTACCTTTGCTTGCTTGAATAAAACAAATAATAAAATAAGTGTCTGTCTGTTACATGCTCGATCTGAGGCATCAGTAGTTCACATTATGAAACCACTACAGAAGTTGTGTTTCAAGTCTTTTTCTTTATTTGTGCTTTTGTGACAGGAGGAACAGTCAAACATTAACAAGCACTGAAACACATTTTTAGGCTCCCTGATGTGAAGTCAGCCATCCAACACAAGCAACTGTATGAATTCAGTCCATGACAAAAGATGGTGATGTGGTGGCAGGTCTGCTAGAGAAGCTGATCGTTTTCTTTTAGTTGCTGATGGCAGCGGCCTGCTCTCTCATCTTCTGGACCATAGCCTCCACCTGCCTCTGGAGGTTCTCGAACATGGGCTGCAACTGGGTGGCCAGAGGTTTGAGCTGCTCCTCCACGTTGGTGGAAGCGGCCCTCAGTTGTTCTTGGACCTGAGTAGCCAGGGGCTCCAGCTGGGCTTTCCTCTCCTCCAAGAAAGTCCTGTTAGGGTAGAATATGTCTCACTGTTACATTTAGAAATCAGAAACGCACCAGGCCAGCCATGTTTACTGGCAGTTTTCCTTCCCACTGTCGCCAAGTGCTTGCTCATAGAGGGTTCATCTGATTGTTGGGGTTTTCTCTTTATTATTGTAGGGTCTTTACCTTATAGTATAAAGGATCTTGGCTCTATATAAATAAATTTTATTTTATTTAAAAAGTGCTTGATAATGATAATTACAAACTGCTTGGTTTATATGATCACATATTAATGACTATTTAATTTTTATATGCAAAAAAGTAATAAGTAATTGAAATTAAATACAGTAACTAGTCTATTAGTCTGTTATTACAATAAGCTTCCCTGCACTTATAGCATCTAGTAAAAACACAAAGAGATAAGAACATCTCTATCACACATGCAGTGCTCAGGGTTACTGTGTGGGTCTGGTCTGCCTTGCATGATTACGTTATCACTGAGAGGCACAGAGGAGCTGTTGGCTGGCTATTTAACAGTGGACAAAGTCCAGTTTTAATCATTCTGAACACGTCTACATGCGTGTGAAGACGTGTTGCAGATAGTTGGTTACTCACCGAGCCTGGTTGACCAGATCTGGGTTGCGGATGATCTCACCCAGGTCTTGAGGCATTCTGTTCCTCAGGTCCTCAAAGTACTGACTGAGGTTGTCAAGATTGAAGGCCTCCTGTGCAAAGCTTCCTGTTTGAAAAGAAGAAAAGAAATAAAGTGTTTTGTTTGTTTTTATACTTTTCCCCCCGATAGATATTTAACAAATTATCTAAATCTGGTCATACCTTGTGCCAGGGCGAGCACGACAACGGCGACAATGAGGGAGAATTTCATGACTGCTGACTGGATTAGACCTGCACAACACATAACGTTTGGTGAGCAGTGCGTTTGAGGTGTTAGATGTTAAAAAGCAGTATTTGCCTGAAGTCACCCACGAAGTCCAAACAATGTTTAATCAGGTGAGTCAATGACAAAGTTATTGTCTAGGAATCCTGGTTTGACTTGTTGTGACATGGAAACAGAATCGATGTTTTGTGTATTTTTCAAACTTCAGCAGTCAGTGATTATAGGTTATATACTCTAAACCTTTGAAATAATTTATCACAGAGAAAATTAAGCCTCGAAGCTCAACCTGGGTAGAAATTGGGATGAGGTTTTTTTTTGTTTTTTGTTTTTTTTAATGACCTTCTTGCTTCTTTGGTTGTTAACTAGCAAAAGAAATGCTATAATTTACTTAAAGCACATAAAAAGTGCCTCATCCAAATTTTTATGTAAAAATCTAACTTTAAGGATCAATCATACACATAAGAGTACTTTTAAAAGTCATTTTCTTTACATTTCCAGCATTTATATTGCGTTCTGCTCTATTATTGGATTTAAGTAGCATAGTAAATGTTTGTAGGAGTTGGCTTATTTAATGCCTGTCTTTAAATAAACCTTTGCTGCCTCTGAGCTCTGGCTCACGTCACTGTTAAATGCTGACATTTCACATACTATGAGGTGCACTTTCACAGCAAGTCTCAGAAAATATAAACAAGTTAAGAACAAGTTAAGACTTTTTTGGGGAAAGGAGAGAAAAAGTTTTAATTTAAACCTATTAGAAAATAAATCAGACTCACCTGTGCTGCAGGAGAATGTGGACCAGATGGTGACTTCACTCAGGACTCTTACACTTCTTATAGCTCAGCTTGGTGATGCATTCCTCTCAGACTCAGATCTGATTGGATGAGACAAAGAAAGAAAGAAAAAAAAACATTACTGGATGCTGAACCTTGCTGCTCTGTCTGCCAGCTGGGCAAACCCAAGCAAAGTCCAACAGCCCCTCTGCTGACTGTCCAACATGAGTGTGGCTCTTATCATGCTGATTAGGCAAAATATTTAATCATCAAGAACAGTATCAAGGTTACCACAGTGAGGCCAGTGAGGTTGGGAGAACTTTTGGTGACATCATCTTTAACAGATATGATACAGTGTAATTGTAAAATCAGGGTTGATGTCAGTGTTGTGCTTCTGTGTTCAGTTCTCAGTAAGATGTGCTTGTCACACATTGTGAAAGCTCAGGAGTATATTGAGTAAACTGAGTTCTTATGACTGATTACTAGTTTATTGATGTGTTCTTCAGTGTGTGTACAAAGCACTGGACTCTTTGGTAAACTATGGAGTTCTTTAAAGAAAGACAGACCACTTTGGTCCAGATCGAATCATTTTATTGGATAAATTCAATAAATCCATGTATGGTTCACAGAGGTTAAATCAAAAATCTTGCCATTTGTATATTCTATTTCTATAGTTCCCTAAGCCAGGAGCCTTTCTAGGATTTTTTGGACTGGCGTGGCACCAAACTAAAGCAGCTGAAGAACTAATGAAAATCCATGGTGTAGTAATATGTAAGACACACACTGAAGCACAAGTTTCTACTCTCTGCCAGGTTTTGTTATCTTATGTTCATCTTTGAAAAGTAAAACAGTTACAGGAAACAACTAGAGGTGACCTGGTGACAGTGGGTGAAATAACTTAATATAGCTTTGCCTTTTAAGAAGCATAGGTGGTATAAAAGATGGATGCAGCTGTCGTGATGTCATACATTAGTTAATTTAGTCCCGTTTTGAATGATGAGTCATTTTGTCATTGGTGTTTCAAAACTGGATGTAATGATCAAGGGGCAGGTCTTACTGTGAAACCGTAATGTCTGAATAATTCTGCTCTCTGAAAAAAGCTTCTTTTTTGTTTTTTAAATGTCCTAATATTTTATAATATTAAAATTGGTCCCAGAAACCATAAAGTCAACAGCAACATATTAACGGAGATCATGTTTGAGAGCTAGTTTCTCTCAGACTTCTTCAGGACTGGAATTTGTTTTGGGGGGTTTTTTGTTGGTTTTTTTGTTGTTGTCACAGCTATCGCCCCCTGGTGGCCAGTAAGAAGAATGGCGGTCTGAGTTACTTTTTGGCGTCACATCCACTGAAACACTGATCATGGGCATGGACGTTATTGTAATTTGGGGCTTTTAACTTTACAGGGCAAGGCCTATTAACCTTTCATTAGAGATCAACTGGTAGTTTCTTTTTGACATCATAAAAACGTTCAGTTGAAGGTCTTTGGATAAACTTATAACCACAACAATGGGAAAGTCCAAGGAACTCAGTAAGCACATGATTGTGCATCTTATCACGCTGACTGAAGAAAACACTTAATCATAACTAACAGCGTCAGCATTACGACACCAAGGCCATCTCTGAGAGAACTTTTGGTGACATTAGCATCAGCATATATTGCAACAGATTATCATAGGCTTGATGGCAGTGTTGTGCTCCTGTTTTCAGGAACTCAGTGATCTAAGAAAGGGAATTGTAGATTTACACTAGTTGGGAAGGTCTCTTCATGCCATTTCTAAACAATTTCAGATTCCAAGATCATTAGTACAAAGACTTCTACATAAATACAAGTTATTTGAATTTGTCACCACTCTGACAAGGTTTGGAGAACAGTCATACTGTCACCCTCAAATGAGAGGAAATTGGTTAAGGTGTTCTGGAACAACCCAGGAACTACTAAGGCTCAAGCTTGTCTTGAACTGCTGCCAGTTTTAAGTCTCCATGGACTGAGAGATTGCTGACCAAATAAGAAGCCCCTGCCATAAAATCAACACCTTTAACCTCAACTAAAATTTGCTGCAGCCCACATGGACGAGCCAGATGCTTTCTGGAGGAAAGCTTTATGGTTAGATGAGACAAAGATTGTGCTATTTGTCCACAATGACAAGAGGTATGTTTGGAAGAGTAAAGGTAAAGCTTTGAAACCTAAGAACATCGAACTATACCAACTGTCAGGCATGTTGGCGGTAGCATCATGCTTTGGGCTTGTTTTGTTACCAGCACTGTTACATTGCGCAAAGAATAATGATGGAGGAGGACTACTCTTCAACTTCCCCTCAAATCAGCAGCTGAAACTTGGACACAGTTGGCTTTTACAACAGAGCAATGATCCCAAACACATCAAAACTGGTTTTGGAATGGATAAAGCCGGCTAACATTAAGCTTCAGGAATGGTCTTCCCAAAGCCTAAACCTCAACCCTATTGAAACTTTGTGTACTACACTTCAAAGATGGTTTCATACCAGGAAACCAACAAATTTAAATGAACTTTTCTGCCAAGAAGAGTGGTCGAATATTCAGCCAGAACTATACCAGAAGCTTGCTCATGCCTACCAAAACCATCTGGCTGATGTGCATCTTGCTGAGGGACATCTAACCGATTATAAACACTTTTGAGTCTGTATTTATACTTTCGACCCCATGTGGATTGGAGAAGATCCAAAGTGAATTAAGTAACACCTCAGCCATTGTCTTTTAAAGTCATCAAAGATTTACGCTGTACAATCATTCCACCCCGGATAAAGGACAGTTCAATAAATCACCAAAAGCTAAAATTACCATGAAATTTGTGCCCATGATGAGTGGATGTAGGAACTTTTGACCATAACAGTACCTGCAAAATAAAATAACACCAAATGTTAGCATACTAAATTCATGCCGTACACTGTAAACCCGGATAAGTTCAATACACTTAAATCGTTTGAGGAAACCGATTCCCTTCAAATGATTTGAGTAATCAACCCAAAACAAAAAATTAACTGATTTAGTCAAGTAAACTTAAAATTAAAATTGTCACAATTTACTATATTGAGTCATCGCTACCTAAAGTGTTTAAGTATTCAATATTTCAAAAATAATTTGTTTAAGTACAGTTAACTTAATACTAATAGAAAAAACTAAATTGTTTAAGTGGTGCTAATATTACAAAACTCACTTTTTTGCGTAGTGTTTAATTAAAAGCGTCTTTTAATTAAATGTATTATTATTACTAAAACTTAATATGTCAAGGCAAACACACTCAAAACCAAAGACCACTAAAGTGTTTTTTTTTTTTTTTTTACTTTATTTATAACAAAACAAGACTTTTGTTTTCCTTTGAACAGTATTCCAATTTTTACACATGGCGCTTCTAAGAAGACATTTCTTTCAGAAACAAACACAATATTTCAGTTGTTCCTAGCCACTTTTTGACAAGAATTTATTTGTGGTTTCTGAGGTAGTTTTTTTTGAACAGCAAGTTTTTTGTTTGCACAATTGGACTTCCAATAAAACATTTTCTTTAAAACAATCCTTTTAAACACATAAAACTGTGTATCACAAGTAAAGAACTTTGGTGCGACACTCTGGGTAACAAGTTGTAACAGTAAAACTTATTTTCATAAATTTTTTAACTTGGAAAAATAAAAACTATGGAATAAGGAATGGCCCCAGCGAGACAATGAAATTAAAGGAATAGTTCACTGATTTTACATAATAAGATATGTTCTTACCTTAGCTTTGACGAGTTGATGTGTACCAGTCTTGTCTTTGTGCGTGCCCTCAGTCATGCAAATGGAGCAAAGCCTCTCCCATATATTCCAAATACCTCCACTTTTTGCTCCTTTTAGAAGCTACCGAGCTCCCCCACGTTTTCCCTATTTATGTAAAATTACATGAAAAGTGACACTTTCCAAGTTTAGTTTAACTAAATTTAACGTGTGGATTTTCTAAGCCGATAAGAAGGGGTACTATATTACAAGGTGTAATAACACTGTAGGAGCACTTCTTCATCCCCCCAGTAACTCAGTCTATGCTCCAGAGTGCACTAGGGTTACTGCGCGCTTGTAATATAGTGCCCCTTTTTATCGGCTTAAAAAATCTATACGTTAAATTTAGTGAAACTAAACTTAGATGGTGTAACTTTTCATGTAATTTTACATAAATAGGGAAAACGTGGAGGAGCTCAGTAGCTTCTAAAAGGAGCAAAAAGTGGAGGTAGTTGGAATATATGGGAGAGGCTTTCTCTCGCACAAAGACAGGTATGCATCAACTCTTCAAAGCTAAGGTAAGAACATATCTCAGTATGTAAAATCAGTGAACTACTCCTTTAAGCCCTGGTTTTGCCATCCACTAAAAACAAAAAAAGACAATTACAAACACAATAATGACTTCCTGAACTTGAGAAAAAGCTGCTCAATGAAGAGTGAACATTCAATGTATCTATGCACACATTGAAAGCTCATTTTTTAGCCTTTGGAGTTTTGGAGGAGGATCGTTTCGTCCCAGATTCAGCATAATCTGCTGGATAAACAGGAATGTATTCTTCATGCACTTTGGGTACTCCAAGTGGAGTGCATAAGTCAGTCCAAACAGGAGACACATTGCCAAAGGAAGACTGCAGATGGAATCCATTACCACATTGCCCTCTAGAAGGATCCCCAGCTGGGAGGGGTTCAGTTCTTGCTCTGGACTTCCGTTTTCACCATTGAAGATGATTCCTATTGGGATTTCAAGGTCACCATCAGCAGCATTCTACAGAGGGGGGGAAAAAACTGTGAGTTAACCTGTTGGTGGAGAGTAACACAAGTATAAAAGGTCAAAGTATTGTATTTCTATAAATGCTCTTTATTATTTAAGTACAAGTTAATTGTTCAAATAAAAAAAAAAAAACAGGAAAATTTGGGGAATCTGTAAGGCTTATTGTCATTATACAACTGTATAATGAAGTTTGTCCTCTGCATTTGACCCATTCTTCAATGTTGATAAGGCAGCAACCCGTCAAGAGAATGGGTTTTTGTAGATTGGCTGCAGGAGCCTGTACAGCAGGTTGCGACCTAGGCTTAACCTGGAAGGAGGATTAACCTGTTGTGCATATTTTTGTAATTTTTCTTTCATAAAGATGATGAGCTTCATCTAACACCGTCCACTGGTTCACTCTTCTACTCTGGTCCTCCTCCTCTGACCGGGGCCGGAGTCCGGACCCGGGCTAACCCTGAACACGGTTTGGATGTGCTCACATCACACAATGGAACCGCGCGGTTTGGATGGACGAGGATGCTAGAACCATTACGCATGAGCAGGGGTTAAGGCTGTGAGGGTTACAGCCTTAAAACATTTATAATAAATACTTTTCACTACTTTTCGGATTTCACTTATTGCGGGTTGTTTTTGGGACGTAACCCCCGCGGTAAATGAGGGTTCACTGTAGATTGAATTAGCGTGCACATTTGCGTAATGTAACATGCAACTATTTTTGCTTAAAGTTGAAATACAAAGATTTAACTCACCAGTTTGCGTGGAGGTTTGAGGAAAAGTACTCCCTATCGACTGTAGACTGAAACAAACATGTCCAATCCCAGGCAAAACCACCAAAAACGACTTGTCTTAATTTTTTCTGACAAACAAGTCCAGACGTCTCTTCGGTTCCAGTGCCGGGAAAAATATGGGAGGGGCAACAAAAACTTAAAAATAGTGAAAGTGCTTTCAACTAAACATAATCAGTAAACATCAAATTTACTTTTATTATTTGAGTGTTGAGTTTAAAACTTATTCTCTTATAAAAAATTGAACTTAAACTATTTATTAGAATAAACTTAAAATAGAAAGGACCATGTTAAATGTATTCATTTTAGTGCATCACATGCAAAACAATATAGGTTAAGTGCAAAAAGCTTCCACCAATGAGTTCTGTCTGACACAGTTATATGATTTTAGTTTTACAAAGAAAATTAATTACCATCAGTGATTATAGCTAAACCATTTGAATGCAAATAACTTTTGGGATTACAGTGTATAACACAAAATATCACCCTTTTTGAATTTGTTTATCTTTAATTAGTCTAATTAATTACTAAGCAGAACATTTTTTTTATTAAGTGGAAAAAAAATATTTCAAAGCTGCCTCATTCAGTTGTTCTTTAGGAAGCACTGTTATGGATTACACTCATTCATGTGAATGTAAACCTTCTACCTTTGGCTTACATCCAGCAGGGTGTTATTGCCTCCAATCCATCTTTATAGTTGCTGTAAAATGATTAATTCCCGACTGCTTCCCACCCCAGCCAGTAATAAACAATCTCATACATGTGTTTGGATAGAAATATGTGAGCAGGGAGCATAAACAACACGAGCTGTTTAATAAACCTTGTACAAATGTCTTGTGAGCCTCTATTCATCTGGTGGGAAAAGTCTGCAGTAGAGTTTTAAAAATGAGATTATGACCGTAAAGCTTTGATCAAAACCAGATGTGGAAACATGCACCATGTTTGCAACCCAGCATTTATTCTCTGTGTCCAGGCCTGCACTGTCCTATTGGCTTAAGCTGTTTACGTCTCTAAAAAGTGCTCAGGACACAGGACCATCTGCTTTGTGGTATGCAATCGACGTGAGGATGCATCACTTGACATTAAAGTGTGTGCAGCAGGAATAAGTAGTGAAAGTAGTTCAGCAGAGCTACGACGTGAACAATGGGGGCATTTACTCGAAAAGATGTCAGCATGAAAAAAGAAAAAGTGTCCTGATTCTGTCTTTCCTTTAAGCTTTGACCCCCTGAGGCTCT
The DNA here is from genome assembly GCF_001858045.2 of Oreochromis niloticus. Taxonomy (NCBI): domain Eukaryota; kingdom Metazoa; phylum Chordata; class Actinopteri; order Cichliformes; family Cichlidae; genus Oreochromis; species Oreochromis niloticus. Next base: position 19,792,051 of record NC_031985.2, on the reverse strand, counting down.
CGCTCATCCATAAAAATGATTGATTGCATTAAGCGCTCAACTCAGCGGGAAAGCAGCGCTAACGTACTCATGGCTGTAATAACATTCAGTAAAGCAGCTGCTGCTAAAGTGAGTCATGTACTAAGCTGTCCTCTTATATTAAAATAGACAAAACTGATGCACTGCTATCAACTTTTTAAATGTTGTACCTGATCGTGGAAGAGCTATATACAAGCGCATCTTAATGCTGTTAAGTTATGCCTGAAAGGAAAACTTTTATTTATGTTATAGTCATTATATCTAAAGTGAAACATATGAAGTTTTTTGTTTTAATTGTGCTTATTATGGCTTATAGCTCATGAAAAACAGACATCCAGTGTCTCAGATTGTTAGAATATTTCATTTCATCCAGTTAATTTATATACTTAGTACTTGACTGTGGCTCTGTTAGCAAGAATTACTGCATCAGTGTGGTGTAACACGGAGGTGATCGGGTTTTGGCGCCGCTGAGCCCAGGCTGTTTTCATGTTTCCCCCAGACTCTCTGTGAGGTTCAGATTAGGCGAGTCGTCTGTAATAACACGGTGAGAAAAACATTCGGTGAAGTTTTGTTACCGTGGGCCGGTACTTAGTCCTGCTGGAACAGGAAACCTGCATTTCCATAAAGCCTATCCACAGATGGAAGCATGAAGTGCTCTAAAATCTCTCAGTGGACGCTGCATTGACTCTGGACTGGATAAAACACAGTGAGCTAACCACCTCCAACAGCAGCAGATGACATGGCATGCCAACTCATCACAGCCTGCAGAAACTTCACCCTGGACTTCAAACACATTGGATTCTGTGGCATTCCACTCGCCTTCCAGACTCCAGGACTTTGACTTCCAAACGAAATGCAAAATTTACTTTCACCTGAAGAGGACTTTGGACCACTGAGCAACAGTCTACTTCTTTTTTCTTCTTTGCCCACTTCTGACTTTGTCTCTAGCTCAAGAGCAGCTTGATATTAGGAATACAACAGCTGTAGCTCTTTTTCTGAAGACATCTGTGCACTGAGCTGTTCAATTAGGTTCAAGTGTGGGATCTGGCTTGAATACTCAAGGACATTCGCAGAGTGGTCTGAAGGCACTCCTTTGTTATCTTGGCTGTGTGCTTAGGGTCATTGTCCTGTTGGAAGATGAACCTTCGTCTCAGTCTGAGGTCCAGAGTGCTCTGGAGCAGTTTATCATAAAGGATGTCTATTTACATTGCTGCATTCATCTTTCTCTCGACTCTGACTAGTCTCCCAGTCCCTCCTGTTGAAAACTGTCCCCACAGCATGATGGTGCCACCACCATGCTTTACTGTAGGGATGGTATTGGCCAGGTGATGAGCGATGCCTGGTTTCCTTGGTATTCAGGCCAAAGAGTTCAATCTTTGTTTCATTAGACCAGAGGGTTTTGTTTCTCATGGTGTGAGATTCCTTCAGGTGCCTTATGACAAACTCCAGACAGGTTGTAATGTGCCTGTTACTGAGGAGTGGCTTCCGTCTGGCCGTTCTACCATACAGGCCTGATTAATGAAGTGCTGGAGAAATGATGGCCCTATGGTTCTCCTCTCACCACAGAGCAGCTGGAGCTCTGTCAATGTAACCGTCAGGTTCTTGGTTAGCTAGCTCTAAGAAGAGACCTGTTGGCTCCAAATTTCTTCCATTTATGGGTGATGGAGTAGTCCACTTCATTGGGACTTACAATCCTGCAGAATTTTTTTGTACCCTTCCCCAGATCTGCGCCTCGATACAATCCTGTCTCCGAGATCTAAAGATATTTTGTTGGACTTCATGGCTTGGTTTGTGCGCTGACTGTCAACTGTCAACTATGGGACCTCATATATACAAGTGTGTGCCTTTCCAAATCATGTCCAATCAACTGAAATCACCACAGGCGGACTCCAATTAAGCTATAGAAACATCTGACAGATGATCAGTGGAAACAGGATACACTTCACTTCAAGTCTGACAAAGGCTGTGAATACTTATGTACATGTTAAATTTTTGTTCTTTATTTTCAATAAAGTTTCAAGAATTTTAAGCATACTTTTTTACTCATTATTCATTATTGGGTATTGTGTGCAAAAATTTTGAGGTGAGAAATGAATTTAACCCACATTGGAATAAAGTTGTAACATGACAAAATGTGGAACAAGTGAAGTGCTGTGGATACTTTCTAGCTGCACTGTATCAACCAAAACAAAATTAAATACATTCTAATAATTCTTCTACTAGTTTGCGCTACCAGATTTCTGATTTTCATGAGCTACTACAAGCCATAATCACAAAAATTTAAATTTATAATGGCTTGAAATGTAAGCGTAGATAGATACTGAAATAAACAAGTTGCCAGTCCATTACAGGGATTGGCTCTGACAGCTGTAAACACTCATTTTCTGCCAGTTTCTTTTTTTTATTCTTGTCTCTGTGTGATGTCTATAATCATCAGATGCACAGTTGTAAGCAGAGAAGCCCCACCAACCTGCTGCTTAAACCCTCTGTTTATGAGTGGCAGCCAATCAGAAGAAAGCGAGAGATGCTAAAACAGCTTGTTTCAGAAGTTACTTAAATTTCCTGCATGTCCACGGTGTGTTTCTAAAACCAGAAATGTCACAGGTCTCTTTAGAGGGAACAGGACATGTTTAGGATGTCCGTAAATGATGATAATTATAATATGGCAAACAATGAGACAAACTGAAAAGACTGAGAATGCTCAGTATTTAGGTCAGAGAATCACCCGTAGCAGCTTTGCTTGGACCTAATCTTGAAACCTCCATCATCAAAGTTGTATCCATCATGGAGTTCAGTCCATGCTGAGACAAGATCCCATTAGAAAACTGGAGAACAGGATCAATGGAAAAATGTCAGAGGAAGTGAACATAAGCCATGGACCTTGACATTATGAACTGGGGTCAGGAAATAAAAGCATGCACTAGTGAGGCACACACTCATTCACAGTTATAAAGTGTGCATCTGCAGAAATCCTTCAGCTGTTTGCAAACTCTGTAGTAAACACTCTTTCTGACATTTTTTTCTTGTCCTTTGTGCGATTTCCAGTTTCTCACTGGGCTCTAATTTGTTTAAAATGTGCTTTTTAGTGGAAACAGATGAGGTTCAATCTTTGACTTGTTGCAGATTCAGTTTAACAAAAAAAAAAGAGAGAGAGGACTAGTTCCTCCTTTGGACTTCTCTGGCCTCGTCCCATACCGCAGAAAGAATGAAAAATGACACAAGACCCACAAAGTCCTAAAAAATATTTAGGAGGCACAAGAGGAGGTCCCATTTCCTCTTCAAGTCTTTGTTCTGCTCTAGGTTGGTGGTCTCACCCCCACTCCAGCTCAGAGTTAAGGTAGTACAAAGTTGCATTATGTTTCAGTATTTCAAAGTAAGATCATCATTTTTTCCCCCACCTCTTATCGACTTAGTTTGATCCAAGTTTTAATCACATGCTTCAGGAGAGTTGGAGCTGTAAACCCGCACTGTAGTTGTTCTCTGTTGGAGCCAGAGGAGAACAGAGGAGGCTCAGATTTCTTGGCTTGACATTTTCTGATTTTCCACTGTTGCCTTCACGTCCTCCGGAAAACATTGGAATTCTCATCACAGTTCCCCAAGGATACTGAGGCATACAAACAGCAGGAGTCGATCCACAAACCTTCCTATTGGTAGACGACCTGCTCGATCACCTGAGCCACATTAGTCTTTTTGTTTTATTTTAATTTAATTTAATCAAATTAACAAAAAGAAGAACTACTAGCATTTTTTCTATTTTTATTCAACTTTAGGTAGCTTTTCAAGTTTACAAAACCGCTTTAATTAGCTTTAATTTTTTTCTTCAAATGTCCATTTTTTTTTCTTTTATTTAACTTTTTTTTTTCTTTCTTTTTTTTTTTTACATGTAGCTGAATGCAAAGATAATATTATAACAACTTAAGGTCAGTGTGTTATTACTATCCCGGGAAGTAAAGCTTCCTGCATCCTTGGATCCTCAGCTAAGATGAGGAAATACTCCACAAGAACAAGCAAACACAGGTGGGGAAAAAAAAGGAAATTAGCCCATTAAAAACACAGTCCGTGTAACAATGAACAGGAGCAATAAAATAAAAAGAATACCAGTTTACAAACACACGTTAGAAAACGTGTGCAGCCTAACTGTAAATGCATTTACAGTGTAGAAGTAACAGAATACGAGGGGTCCTTGAAGGCAGCACTTGACTGACAGTCCCGCAGTCTAATCCAGGGAGTGAGGACTCAGCAGCTCCGTTATGTGTCGAATCAACGTCGGCTCGGCGCTTACAGGCTGTGACTGAGAAAAACCCTGCCGTACTTCGCTCATTCAGCTCTCAAAGCTTACTTTTTCAGCTCAAGCCGTCGGGCTCCTCGCTACAGATTTGCTTCAGAGCCGGGACTCCGTAGACGTTACGTCGGGACAATGGAATCCAACGTTATCCCGGACAGTGTCCGCCATCAGCGGCTACAGCCGGGCATCGGATTCAGTTCGGGAGCGACCGGGACCCTCCGCTCCTCTCTCCGGCCCGGGGTTACGGTCCCCATCGCGCCGTTGCTGTCCTCTCCGGCCTCTCTGGCGGCGTCCTCCGGGCCTCCTCCCCCGCCGCCTCCGCTGCAGCTCCACAGCCTGTACGGCGGAATGGGAGCGGGGCTGGGGCCGGGGGCTAGCGGTCACTGTAACCCGGGGAACCCGGCCGTGCTGAAGGAGGCGGTGGAGGCTGTGGTTCGCAGCTTCGCCAAACACACGCAGGGTTACGGCAGAGGTAATGTCCGGTGCTGACACTGTCCTGGAAATAGCGGCGTTAACGCGTGTCATACTGCTTCAGGCTGTAGCTGGGGAGGGGACTTTTGGAGAGCTGGAAACCACTTTCAGCTGCGCCATTTGTTTGGAAGGAAGGCACAAAAAACCTCCACCATACTTAGAACAAACTCCTGTAATTTCCACCTTTATCTCCGGTGTGTAAACACACCAGTGGTCATTTGCACCTGATGCAATGTTACCGTGAAGTTTCCTTTGATATTCGCTCCAGTCACTCCATCACAGGATTAACATCCAGGGGCTGCAGGGGATTGAATTTACGAACAATACACTATTGTTCGTAAATTAGCCGTTACACGGTAAATAACAAGAATAGACACTGTGGAAATCGTTAATAACCTTGAAAAATGAAAGAGCAGTGCCCCTGATAAGAAAAATAAGGCTTTATATACTTTATATTAAACGCAAACTGCACATCATTAGTAATAATTACTTTAAAAATGCAGTTTAATTTAAAGTACTTGACTGATTTTTGTCAGAGTTTGAGGCATGCCTAAAACTATCATTAGACCAAAAGCTTAAGTAATGCTAACATGTGTGCCTGTCCCATGCTAATAGGATTTATTTCCAAAAGATGGTCCCCATGTGTCCCTAACTAACAGCCTCTTCCCCCTGCATGCCATTTAGGCTTCTTAACACAATTATTGGCAGCATTTTTTTGAAGACTTGGCAGTAAAACACACACGAGATGATGTAATTAGGCTTTCCTATACGTTTGCTTTCAAGCAGCGATTAAGTTGCAGTTTCAAAAAGGCCTATTAAGTGTATTTAAAGGAGTACATAAGAAAAAAAGGGGGGGCATGTGTGCAAATACACCTCTGGAAAAGATTTTGTTGGACCTTCAAGTGGAGTTGCAGGATGTTCTTTGACTGTAGTTTGGATCAGCTTCACATTACATCCTTCAATATCTCAGAGAGTTTCCTGTCTCTTTGCACTTTTGTTATGGAGGAAATCCTCAGAAATGGATAAAAACAGACCAAGAGGCCTTATTAAACCACTGTCACAATCCTGAATTGGTTCGTTAGCCCCAGTTGCTGCACTACAGGCTGCAGACCCGCAATGCAAATCCAGTATCTCGTAATACAGCCAGACTTTAAAATAGAGTAGATTCTGGACAAAAGCTGCAGTGGAAGTACAAAAAACTGTATTTGTACAAGAAATTGTTTTTAACTTCATGTAAAAAGCATTAAACACACAAAAAAACCCTGTCTTTAAAGTAGCACCAACTCTTGCCCACATTAATGAGCAGATTTAGGCTTTTTCCGTTTCTTTAGTCAGTCTGTAATCCCAGACTGACTTTACTTTGAGATCAGGGCTCCGTGGGGGCCTGACCATCTGTTGCGCCTCTCCTTGTTCGTCTTGACACTGAAGATGGTTCTTTACAACTCTGGCTGTGTCTTTGGACGCATTATCTGTCATCCTGCAGAGCGAGCTTAGGAGAGATCAGACGCCTCCCTGATGGAAAACAACCAAAATATTTAGAGTATCTAAAACATTTTAAAACTTTTGATAAAAACTGTGTCACAGAGTAAAAGCAAGAGAGCCGTGCGTGTGTTTAAAAAATGATTTGGATTGTCCTTCATGGCTCTATAGTATGGAAAATATGGCTTGTAGTTTGTTGACAGAAGCTTTAATATTTTGTTTTTAATGTTCGACACAGCGGCCTGGCCTCCAGACTCGTATAAGAGCAAGATTCAGGCGGTAACTTCGTTCAAATCATGTTGGCTGCACACATATTTCCCAACAGACCCCAAACCCAAGTAATCATTTATGACTCAGTTGCAGAGTTTGCAGCTTTCCATTGTTGTTTTTGTTTCCTTGTGGATGACATGAACTCGGTTCTCTCGTGTGAGGGCCAGAGTCGAGTGTTTTTCTCCAAGCCTCTCCTCTGAGGTGATGCAGAATTTCCTCTGGGCAGCCACCTAAAATCTTTCCGGAAAACCCTGTGGCATCCTGGAGACGACCTTCCCCTGCACCTTTCCATCTTTGTTTAGAGAGGATGTCGCAGAGCTCGCCTAATGGCTACAGACCAAAACATGTAAACTGCACTAATGGTTTGTATTAGTGTGACGTAACAGGGCTTCTTCTTTTATCTGTGTGTCCTGCAGTGAACGTGGTGGAGGCTTTGCAGGAATTTTGGCAGATGAAGCTGACCAGAGGAGCCGACCTGAGGAACGGAGCCCTCGTTGTTTATGAAATGGTCCCGTCCAACAGCCCTCCTTATGTTTGCTATGTTAGCCTTCCAGGCGGCAGCTGCTTTGGAAGTTTCCAGGTGTAGTGTCTGCTTTCTGTTAGCGTGATTATTATGAAATATGCGGTATGGTGCGAAAGTCTTGAGCCACAACTCATTTCTTTATACTTTGCTTCCAAAGGAGCCGGACTTTCTTGGAATTTTTAAAGTGGGCTTGGACATTGGCTGCTTTTTTACTCTGTTTCAAAGGAATGTTTTTTTATGTGTGTCTGCACATAACAGACATCTAACAATTTTAAGCTGCTGCCTGTCACAAGAACACATTTCTTTAGTTGAGTATGAAAAATGCGAAAGCTACCACAGTTTGACAGGCATAAACTTGTATATATGTGTGATTTCCAAAGAGCTATTACTGGAAAATTTCATATACGTCTCGATGGTGCAGTGTGTCCTTAGAGAATTTGAGGAAATTGGACAAGTGGAGGACAAAAAAAGAAGCGGGAGGCCTAAAAAACTATCTAGAGCATATGAACAGTATGTGAAGGTCACGTCCTTAAAAAAAACTAGCAAAGACCTGACAGGAGGGATGAACCAGTGTTGTATCTACACGTAACAGACAACTCTGCAGAGAACCAACTTTAAAGTGTATCTTTAACTACTTTGTTGCTTGCATCCTGCCACAAAAACATCATTTGTCCAATTTTCTTTAGCCGAGTCTGTAAAAATGCCAACAATAACACAGTTTGACAAGTTATATTTTTATATTAACGAGGTGATTCCCAAAGATCTATTGGCTGAAAACTTGGCATAACGCCTTGACAAAAGAAGTGGCCTAAAAACTATCTATCTATCTATCTATCTATCTATCTATCTATCTATCCATCCATCCATCCATCCATCCATCCATCCATCCATCCATCCATCCTATCAGACGAACTTTATTGGAAAGTCAATTCCTTAAGAAATAGAAAAGAATCCAAAAAAGACCTGACAGGACGCATCTGGACCTTCAGCTGATCCATCTACTGTTCATTGAAGCCTCATCGGAAATTTCTCTGTGGACGGGTTGCTGTCAAGGAGTCATTCTTAAGGAAGGCTGAGTTATGCCAAATTACACAAGATCTGGGTTAAAGATCCAACAGTGAGCATCTACAGTCATCTGTAAAACAAGGTGGAGGCTCTGCCATGGTTTGAGGTTCCATTTCAGTCAGTGGTTTTGGGGATTTTGAAGAACTGACGGACTTGTGAACACAGAAAAGTGCCATCAGATTTTAATTCAACATGCAACACCTTCTGAAAAGGATCTGATTGGCAACAACTTCACTTTTCAGCACTACAACTGACCACTATCAGTCATGGATTGGGCTCCCCAGTGCCCGGACATTAACATTATTGGGATCATCTTGACATAAAACAGAACAAAAAGGCAGCCAAAGCAGAGATTTGAATTTCCTTTGAGAACCCTGGAGAACTATTCCTGAAGACTGCTTAAAGAAATGACAAGAAAGCTGCCAAAGCGAGCTCAGGCTGTGTTCAAGAATAAAGGTAGTCATACCGAGGATTGACTTTCGAGGTCATTAACTCTGATTTTCCTTTCCGCTTTCCCATCAACATATAACAAAACGAGGAGTGGCTCAAGACTTTTTTTGCACATTACTGTAAAAACACGCCATTGTCTTTGGTTGAACGTCGGTGAATGTGTTGTGGTTTGGTTATTCTGTTGCAAGCATTCCTAAAACCACAAGACCAAATATGGATGCAAGCTCAAAGCCACAAAGAGTCATTTAAAGACCGGCCGGGTTGTCGTTGGCCTTTTGACTGTTTATCTGTCCACTGATACATGCTCTCTTTGCTGTTTGACAGTTCTGTCCCACAAAGGCAGAGGCGAGACGCAGCGCCGCCAAAATCGCCCTGATGAACTCCGTTTTTAACGAACATCCCTCGCGTCGGATTACAGACGACTTCATTGAGAAGAGCGTGAATGAGGCGTTGGCCTCCTTTAATGTAAGTTTAAAAAAAGAACTGCCGAGAACTCAAAGTTGTGTTTGTACGACTGTCAGTCAAGCAGCACGGTTGATTTTAACGTGCTTCCAAAAACATGATATATTAGGTTAATTTTGCTCAGTTGTTGGCATCATACGCATGCTTTTTTTTTTACATATAGTAAATATTATGAAAGTGTATGCTATGGATACAAATAGCTGATGCTTCTCAAAAGAAAATGAAGGAAAATTACACTGCATTGGACTGACTCCCAAACTCACAAATATGTGCCAAATATCTGTAGGGACATATGAGTAAGTAGCATTTACTATGTGAGCTCAAACTGTGGCTGACTTGACTTTAAGTGCTTGTCTATGCTCACAGGGAAACAGAGAAGAGGCCGACAACCCCAACACAGGGATCGGGGCGTTTCGCTTCATGCTCGAGTCCAATAAAGGAAAGTCCATGCTGGAGTTTCAGGTGCGTGTTTTAAGCAGCTTTTTTTAAAAAAAAAAAAACTTATGCAAGATGAGCCCAGAGCCTGTATGAAAGTAGCTACATATAGAACACGTCTTCATAAAAGTAGCAGTTTTATGTGTAAATGTTCATCCAAAAGTGATAATATGTAGTTAGTTTGGCCCCACAGTGTTGAATTACTGGTCTCTTATTCTTGGTCTCGGCTGTGTTTGTCTTCCAGGAGCTGATGACTGTGTTCCAGCTGCTGCACTGGAACGGAAGCCTCAAAGCCATGAGAGAACGACAATGTTCCCGACAGGTAAACCCAACAAATGCCTTCTATTATACGGATATAGTAACGTTTTTCAGCTACATTTATTTATTTATTTTTAATGAACAAATTTTCCAGAAATCAGTTACTTTAAACCCACTGAGAGGTGAAGTGAAAAAGAAAGAGATTATCTCCTCAGTGCAATGTCCTGCTGTTTCTTTGCATGCAAAAAACCCATCTTAGCTCCTCACCAAATGCAAAACTTGCTCAGGAACAGCTCAAGGAGCATAATGAAGAGCCCAAATTCCCATTCCTTTCACCCTGTAAGAGTCAGGACAGATTCAATCAATCGAGGCCCCACCCAGCAACCCACATATCCAAAACGATCCGCATCCAGCGTCCCAGTGCCAGATACCAAAACACTCTCAAAGAGGTCCTGCGTCCACGCCCAGATGGGCCACAGCTGTTTTGGTGACCAACACAAAATCTGACTGGTGGTTTTAATGTTGTGGCCGATCAGCGTTTAGCAGGGCTTTTTCTCTGTGACATGGCTGTTCTAGATAAATTTGTAGTTATCTTTCTCACCGTGAGCATTGAGTAAAAAAAAGAGCAAAAACAATGTGCCTCCTCAAATATGTGTGTTAAGACTCAGTCAATCTTAAGTTTCAAAATAATCAATCCCCATTTATCTCAAATTGGAGTTTTGTGCAGCCCCTTAGTCCATCCTCTGAAACTTGCTGTTGTAGTTCCAGTTAGGGTCTCCCTCCTTTTAAGGCAGCCACATGAAGCCGCCTTAAAAGGAGGGGCGGTGTAATCGGAGCTTTGTTCATGATATGATCATAAAAATGAATTCTTTGCATTTTTCTTCTAATTTAAAAGCTCTTTTTGCATCATACAGAGCCAAGAGTAGAAAAAACTGTCTGCACATACGTTGATCTCTCTTCATTTTAAACTATGGTCATTCTTAATATGAGCATTTACCACTGGAACACTGTGCAAAAGTCTTGAGCCACCATTCATTTCTTTATATTAAGGATCCAAAGGTTTTTTTTTGATGGAGCGATTAATCTAAATTTGAAATTTTTGGTTTAAATTGTCATCAGTATGTACAGAGGAGGTCAGGAGACAGATACAACAGAGTGCCTACAGCCATCTGTGAAATATGGCGGAGGCTCTGTCATGGTTTGGGGCAGCATTTCAGCCAGTGGTGATGGAGATCTTGTCAAAAATGATGGAATTATGAATGCATGACAGCGTGACAATGAATGAGCCAGTGCAGTAAAAGCATACCTGCATAGAAAAACACACAGCAGAGCACTATCAGGGCCATGGATTGGCCTCCCCACAGGACGGATTTCAACATTATTGTAGCAGTGTGGGATCATCTAAAGATGGTGAACATCCAAAATAGAGCTTTTCATGTTTTTCAAGAAGCCTAGAGGACAAATAAGAATAAAGGTGGTCCAAATGTTGACTTTCAACCTTGTTAGGATTGTACAACTCTGTTTTTGTCTTATATATACTGTATTTCTGTGCATGTTTACTGCGCCGATTTCACATTTCCCCGAAAATATAAAGAATTGAGGGGTGGAGGAAGACACTGTACCACAGTACTTGCCATCAGACATAATTTTAAATTTTATGTCTTATTACTTAACATTTACCCTCTTGGCTGGTTTGTTTATAGACAGTGATGAAGTCTTATTAAGTTCAGCATCAGAATCTGATGCTGGAGGAATATCTGATTGGGAATGCTGTTTCCCACTATCACATCTTCTGACTCTTTCTGGCTGAACTTGCAGGAGGTGCTGGCTCACTACTCCCATCGGGCTCTGGATGATGACATGCGCACTCAGATGGCCGCCGACTGGGTGAACCGAGAACAGAGCGTAGCGGGCACCATTGCGCAGGAGCTGGCCACGACAGAGCGGGAACTAGAGGACGCCAGGCTGGCGGGCAGAGAACTGCGTTTTTACAAAGAGAAGAAGGACATCCTCATGTTAGCTGTGGGTCAGCTCAGTGCAGCCAACACCGCCACTCTGCCGTCACACTAAACCAACCGTCCGATATGGAAACATGCCTTCGCACTCCGTAGGATTCCTGGTAACAGTATTGATCACTTCATAGGTGACTTCTCAGAACGTTTTAGGTTTTGTTTCGTTTCGCGTACCAGGTAATCAAGCCTTGACTTACAGTATGCACATCTTGTCCATAAAACAAATACTAGCCGCTATAGCCCGTTACCTCTTTGTGCCTAGTAATTACAGGATAACAGTGCTTTTTTTTTTTCTAGATGCCTGTAAAAGTGCTCGGCATTCAATGTGACTGGGATTTACATGTTTTGTTTTCATTATTTCATACTGTACTTACTCAAAGTAGACCTATGGAGACAAAGCCTTTATGGATCAGTGAATGTACGGGGCATAAAATGACCCATCAGACCAAACGCTAATGAGGTGTAGCTCGTGTGTTTCTTCTCGGCTTCGGTTTGTTTTGGTTGGTTGTAGTATTCGGGATGGGAAGATGCCAAAATTGATGACGCAAGAAGCCTGTGTTTGTTCATGAATAAAGCACAGGAACAGAGGTCACCCACTCAGCAAGATATGAATGAAGGGGATAAAAGATCCCAGCTAATATCACCGGTTTTCTGTAATGGATGTGCAACCTGCTCCTACAGGTTTATTATGGGAAGCAGCCTCAAATAATACTAGACTTCCAGTAAGCACAGAAATACACTTATTGACTCATGTAATAATAATTTGTGGGTAATTTGCAAAAGAAGAAACATGTCAGCAGGTAATTGATGCTCTGACAGCAGCTCAGGTTTAAAAAAAAGATCAAATATTAAACCACCACTATGCCGTTTTACTTCAGCTTTTGTTGCAAAGGCGTTTTTTTAAAGCTTCGGCGCTTGCTTGGCGACGATGACACTAGCCGAATGTATCATTTTAATGCGCTATCAGCAAAAAGGACCTGCAAAGCAACACGACTTAAAAAAATTACAAATCTGCTCTTGTGATGCAGATTGTGTTGGTCAGCTAGTAGAGTTCAAACAAAGTGAGTGTTTGTTATGACTTAAATGTAGGTCAGGGTCTCAGCAGTTAAAAAATGGAGGCCAGAGAATGAGTTGGGCTTTTTTTTTTCTTTTTTTTTTGAAAGCTGAACCATCAGTTTTGAGTCATTGTAGTCAGAACAGTGCCAGCTTCTGTGGTCTAAGGTTTTTTTTGAGATACTGGAAGGAGAAATTGGGTTTTGGCAGCGTTGTAATGTCTGCATGCCAAAAAAATGTAATATAACAGGCATTTATTACCCTTTTTTACCGTAAATGTCATAACTTTATATTTGTTCGTCTTTATAAAATGCATTTTTATACGTTGTAGGGATAAAGGCGTTTTAACAAGCAGCATTAAAAAGACCCCACGCAAGTTTTAATTGATGTGATACGGCTCTTTTGGATGTAATGAAAGTCAGACAGCAGGAGGGCTCGTTCTTGCTGCTGAATGCTGGATTGTGAGCAGCAGAACTCGATTACACGAAATATAAAGAAAGAACAAATAAAGAAAAAGTGCAGGAAGTTTCTATAACTCATCTCTGGAGTCTTTGTGCCTTTATGAAAATGGTAGCTAGCAATGTTTGAACAGTCATCTTTACACATGTAGTTAATTTCTTACTGTTACAAAGAATAGTTGGGGGAAATTTACTCTGAGAATTTGATTGACGTTACACGCAGGGCGGTCTGGTTAATATGAAGCTTAATAAAGCCGCCTCACCATAGATTAGCATAAAGACTGAAAAGGGATGTAAACAAGTTCCCACACTCAGCCCCAAAGGTAACAAAATCTGACCAATGTTACGTCATTGGTCTGAATCACAGACTGTATATAAAAGATGGACATAGCTTCTCTGTCTAATACAGAAGCTTGTGAGCTACCAAGGTATAGCAAACGTTGAATGCCTCTTTGCAGAAATGGATAAAAGGTGTGGAATCAACGTGTTCATGTCGAAATGTTAGACAGCTCATGACAAGGAATTGATCTACCTTCACAGAGCTTTCTGATTGGCAGAGCTAGCTAAATTTCAACCTAACTTGAAATTTCAAATTACGGATGGCGATTTTTAAAATTGTTTTTCCAGCAAACAAGCTTCCGTAGTCTGAAAAGTGAAGCCAGTGCAAAAGTGCCTTCAACCTGCATTCTTTATAATTGTCAACTCCTCTGGAAGGACTGACCTCAGTCAATACTTTCCTTATGTCATTGTGGTCCCTTTTAAAAGTCCCTTTTAACACACAGCATGATGTCTGTTGGTATATTATGAGCTGGTGTTGACTATGATAAAATACGGTGTGTGCTAGACTGGGACTGTTGTGGAGGGCCGGATCAATAAGCTGAACTACTTTCTGCTCAGTATTCATTTTTCACTCTTCATAAGCTTATTGATCCGGCCCTCCACAACAGTCCCAGTTTCTCACCACTTGTTTGTTATGTCTGGTATCAAAAAAGTCCAGAATGCCAAATGCAAGGCTTCCAAACCAGTGGGCGATGACATGGTGGCTACGTCCATCTTTTAATTACAGTCTGAAGTGGCGTCTGTGCTGGGTAATACTTCCAGTACCTGCAGAGTGTTTTTATCAAATCATTTCCTCAATATGTTACATGCCGTTAGATTGTGAAGGATGTATTTAATGTTATTACCTTTGGTATAAATTTATAAACATTATATACTGGTTTTGTTTTTGTTTTCTTTCTTTGTGCCCACTTTGCAGCATATGTGTGTGGCGCAAATATAAAAATGCTGACTTTGCAGTTCTCTTTAATGAATAATGCAAATTTAAAATTGACTGAAAAAGTCAACTTTATATGTCCTGGTTAGTATTTTCTCTTTTTCAAATGTGTAAATTTCAAATCAGTAAATTTTAAACTTGGTACTAAACAGATTCCCAGGATTTCATATGCAGAAACACTTTCAGTGATTTTATCCTTCTTTGACTCAATTAAGATTAATGAGGAAATGTGATTAATGAGGAAATCTCAAGCAGTGTTTTAATGAACAGCTTAACGGGAAGGAGGCTGAGGCAGTTTGTTTCAATTTAGATGCTCAACATCTGGGTTGGTTTTTTGGTTTGTTTGTTTTTATAGCCACAAGCCATTAATCTCAAGGCTCCTTCTGTAAAAAATGCCTTTGATCTTTCTTTGTTATCAATATTATTGAAGGTTTTTTGAACCGTATGTTTGTTTTTTGCTATTTGTTTCCTAAAAAACAGTTTTGGCTCTGCATGTTTTTGTTTTGTTTTTTCATTTTTTTTGCTTTGATGCATGATGTGTTGATTAAGTTCTGGTTTTATATGTTTCATATTCTATACAGTATTGTTTTATAAGAGTGTTTCTCGAGGTCCTTACTGTTTGTATTTTCTATGAAGATTTTGTATTCCATGTTTATACTTTTAGTAGATTTATATGTATATGTAATAAATTTGCTGTTACAAATGGCACTGTGTCGAGCCACTTGTTTTCAGTGACTGAAAATCAAGGCCACACACACACACACACACACACACACTGGTAATAATTTAATATTCCAAATTAATAAAAAGACATATTCCAGATTTTTAGAGTATAAAAACACTAATTTCATTCACTTTAATTTTTTTTAAATTATGCAGTAACTTGCAAATGCCACCAGAAGGCATAACAGATATATCCCACCCACAGTCTAAATTAGGCATCGTAGCACTGTTTCTGATCAAAACCAAACACAATTAACATTACAGAGCAATACTGGTGAATTTATTTTTCCTCTTTCAGAGCCCACAAAAGTTATCAAAGTAAAAACAACTGTAATAGACCAATTGCCTCTATTACCTCAGATGATCAAAGGACTTGAAACTCTTGTCTAGGTTGCTTGGTTCTCAGGGGGGTTGTTTTAAATCAAGAGAACCATCGAGTTCAATCTCCTAAATCTGGGTGACATATAAATGAAATGATGCAGACTTAGAGCCAAGAGGATCGCAGGGGATCCAGACAGTTGTCCATACTAGCATCAAGGAAATGCTACCTTACTGTGTGCTGGCTGCACACAGTACTACAACCCCACTGACTACCTACCCACAAATCAGCTACTCAGTACCTGGACTATGTTTGAGAAACAAATTAATTATGTTTGTTATTATTAAATAAAAATAAAATAAAATAAAATAAAATAATAGTAAGTTGATTGGATTTTTTCTCTAGTTATGTCTTATTGAAACGTGAGACTAGTTGTTTCAGTAATAAGGAAATCCACTGCATTTATAATATTGTCAATTTTTACACTTTTGTTTGGTAAATTGTGTCCGGAAGCAATTAAAACAAAAATAAAACAAATTCAATTCAAGCTGGAATGAACTCGTTTTTCACATTATGTTCTTTAAAATCCGACATTTAATATCATACCAGAAAAAATTAAATTAAATTAAATTAAATTGAATTTTTATTTTATACTTCCGCTACACAGCATCGGAAGAGGCGGGGTTTCATTGTGCATCGCTCCCCCTGCGTTGGTCATTCAACATGGCAGCGGGACCAATTTCAGAAAGAAACCAAGGTAAACTCATCATTAAACTCTGTTTTGTTTATTTGCACTCCTCATTCATAAAAGTGCTGGTACATTTCACCGGAACCGGCTCAGATTTACTTACTGACTGCCTCGTTTAGACAGCAGTTTGTGATAAACAACCGGCGGATCACATGGAAACATTGAGTTGTCGCTAGCTTAGCATGTCGCTGATTTTGCTTTTCATTCAGATTTTTTCATCCTTTTACTTGTCACTTATATATAAGCCAGAGTTCAGCGTTGGTTTGGGGTTGTTTTGAAGTGTGATTGTTGCGAGCAAATTAGCAGCAGACTTAACGTCTAGTTGACCAACAACTACAAGTAGCCGAGGAAGCTAACAACATAGCTTGTAGCTTCACTCGGCGGTCAAGTTAAACATATTAAACTTCTTTGTTTCTTATCGTGCTGATTTTAGACGGGGACTGTTTCTTGATGTGGGTATATAGGATTTTAGATACCGGTATTTTAGATGTAAACACTAAACGTTTGAGTTTGCATAATAAATATTGTACACGTATATTAAATATGAGGAGAGTGTGAGAGGCAATAAAGGAACTTTAAGAAAAAGCAAGTATCTAATTTTAAAATCTTTTATCCGGTAGTTTCACAACGCATAGTTATCTGTACACATCTTCCAGCTGAATTATATTAGCAGGGCTTCCAAAGGACACAAAGGACTGGATCTCACTGATTAAGTAATTTATTTCCAAATATTATATATTTTTTCTATTCTTGAAGTATCTCTATTGACTTTTACATGTGTCCACAAAAAAGAGATTGATGACCTGTGATGATGCACTGATCATTATGAGGTTTATTCTCTCTTCATGTTTCAGATGCCACTGTATATGTTGGTGGTTTGGATGAGAAAGTGTCTGAGCCGTTACTATGGGAGCTTTTCCTGCAGGCTGGTCCTGTGGTCAACACACACATGCCCAAAGACAGAGTCACAGGCCAACATCAAGGTAAATAATCAGATCACCTTTTTGGCACGTGTTTTGAAGGATCACCAAAAACAAGCTCAGCTAACTGTTTTTGCTATTTTCTCAGGCTATGGCTTTGTGGAGTTCCTCAGTGAAGAGGATGCTGACTATGCCATCAAAATCATGAATATGATAAAGCTCTATGGCAAACCGATCAGGGTTAATAAAGCTTCTGCACACAACAAAAACCTGGATGTCGGTGCTAACATCTTCATCGGTAACCTGGACCCAGAGATTGATGAGAAACTGCTCTACGACACGTTCAGTGCCTTTGGTGTGATCCTCCAGACGCCAAAGATCATGAGAGATCCAGACACCGGCAACTCGAAGGGTTATGCTTTCATCAATTTTGCCAGCTTCGATGCATCCGATGCTGCCATTGAGGCCATGAACGGCCAGTACCTCTGCAACAGGCCCATCACAGTGTCGTACGCCTTCAAGAAAGATTCCAAAGGAGAGCGTCACGGCTCGGCCGCAGAGCGACTCCTGGCCGCTCAGAATCCACTCTCCCAGGCAGACAGGCCTCACCAGCTGTTTGCAGATGCTCCTCCACCGCCAACGGCTCCAACGCCGGTCCTGACCACACTGGGAGCTGCGATGGCCATTCCAGGTAAGAGCAAATGGAAGTTGTTTTATTGTTTTACTGCGGTGTGTTACACAACATTTCAGGCACCGTTCATCAGGTAATGTGGAAAAATCTTGTTTCCATTAATAAGAATTTAATAGGTGGTGATTTTAAGTGATTAGCTTACAAGATGAATTTGGGTGTCTGGTACAACTTGACCTACTTCCAGGAGCAGGAACAAGAAGTAATCAACCTGAAGTGGTCTAAGAATAAAATTTGTTCCTCATGAGTTTTAATCTCTTTTCACATTACACTGTAAAATCTAATTAGTTCCCAGAACTCAAAAAAATTATGGAAACTCGTTGCCTCAAAAAAATTGAGTAAAGCTTAGCTAAAAATGACTAAGTTAGGATAACTTATTTATTTTGAGTATTCTGTACAAGCTCATTTGTTCCCAGAACTCAAAAAGATTGGATCAAGTTTACATCAGATGACCAAGTTAGGGCAACTTACTCATTTTGAGTACACTGTACAGCCTTTTTTTAGTTCCCAGAACTCAAAAAAATTATGGAAACTCGTTGCCTCAAAAAAAATAAGTAAAGCTTACTTAAGATGACTGTTAGGACAACTTAGACATTGCAAGTCTGCAGTATTAACAATAACTTGATATTTCTGACTGTACAATAGTAATTGTTTACCTAACAAACATTTCAAGTTCAACTAAATGAAAAAACAATTTGTGGTAACCTGAATATGATTAAAAATAATTAACAACACTTTTTGTAATGATGTTAAAATCAGCCCAACTTTTATTTTCAAACACAACAAAGTATAACAGCCAAAAATGGACACTGTTCTGCTGAACAACAAACAATTATATTGCCATCGCTGTTATAATCTTACAATGAAACAAAGTCTCAGATGTAATTATTCTGAAAATAAGTTTAGGCCTACCACAAGTTTGTTTTGTACTTACATTACTTATATAATCAAAATAAAATATTTGTTGTTCTGTCACAAGTGCAGTCTCTAATTTAAACAACACATTTGTTTTCCATTCCAACACATGAGCTGGAATGTTGTATTATTTTAAGGATGCTTGTTTCTAGTCCAGGCATTACTGCCTGAATGACTGTCATGGATCAAGGTGATCCAAATGTAGGTGCAGAAGAAAGTCTTTAACTTCCCTTAAGTACAGTGGCAGTGGTTGATGGTTGGAGATGCAATGAGCTTGAACTTGCAGGCGACCATCTTCACTGACCACACCATCTGTGACGGAGGACTCATCTCTCCTGGTGTCCTGCAAGCAAACAATCATATTTTAACTTAATTGCTTTCTTAAAACATGTTTTTTTCTGCTTCTGGTATAAAACAGACTCCAATTTAGACAATCTCAGGCTCCCTCCCCACCGGAGAGGTGACATTCAATGTCCCAATTGTCAGTCTGGATAGCTGTGACCACCACCCAACACACAATAATGTCATCAAAGCATCATTTTAAAAAGGGCTATGCAAACATGGCCAATAACTTTCATTCTAATGTTGTGCAAAATGATTTTGGGTACAAAACAAATTTTGCTGTTAGAAAACTTGCAGACTTCACTATATACAGTTTAGACCCTCTAAACTAAGTTTGGGGGATGTGATCTTTCAAGAAATGCAGACCAAACTGTTGTTGTTTGTTTACTTACACAGCATGTCTTGTAGAATTAACTGGAGTCACAGCAACAGCATAGTGCAGTCATATCTCAAGTCTAATAACAGAAGACAGGAAAAGATCAGTAAAGAAACAACTTCCCCAAACCAAAGCACAAATAAAACAATAAGTATAACAGGCTGATCTAAAGTATGATTAAAGTTCAGCCTGATTAATATAAATGTCACTGACAGTTGCTAATATATTGGAAAACCAAAACACTTACCACTGAGTTGATGTCTTTCTGTCCAACAACAGGAGTGCTGGTCCCGAGCCTCAAAGACAGTAAGAAGCAAGCAGAGGGAGAAAAAACAGAACATTGATTTGATCCTTAATGGCTGTGCAATCATCGTAACATAGAGTTTGCTTATGTTGTTAAATAAAGGCTAGATTTGACATTAATAGATGCCACAGATGTTCAAAAGCTGCCACAAAGCATGAAAAAAATGGACGTCTCTGAAAACGTCCGAGCATTTTTGCAAATATGTGATGTCTTGATAAATCGAGCAGATATTTGAAATTTACACAGCTACATTCTCGCCTGAAAATATCTTAAAAGTTTATTTTGTGACCCAGAAAAAGTAACAAGTTTTTTAGCCGCGCTCCTCTGACAAACATAGCCGACAAATGCGATCCTCCTTTTCCCCAGACTACCCTTTCTGGGTCACAAAATAACCTTTTAAGATATTTTCAGGCGAGAATGTAGCTATGTAATGCTCAAATATCTACTTAATTTATCAAAATATCACATATTTGCAAAAGTGCTTCCACGTTTTCGGAGAGCTCTGTTATCCCCCCCCCCCCACCCACCCACCCCTAACGGCTGCACCTCCCGAAGAATTTTGTCTGGGCTCTTTTCTCACTTATTTATTTCAAACAATCAACAGAAAATTTCACCGACATAGTTTTATGTAAGGTTTTTAAGACTGTGGTGTTAATTTTTAAGTAAGATGAGCCCAGCGGCAGCAGCAACGCTAGGCTAACACTAACTAGCTAGCAAGATTATAAACCTGGTGCTAAACTAAGAGAAGCCACAAAATCAGTTTGAATAAGAGTAAACATTTACTCACCAAGTCAGTAAAGATCCACAGCAATGACAACAATAATATCTCCAGGTTTGCTCAATATATTCCATAACAAATGCTGGCGCCATGAACATGCGGACTGATCCGGGAGGGAGGGGGACGGTAGTCACGTGGCATTTTCAAAACACATCTTTCATCCTTCCGCACTGAGAAGCAAAACTTCCAGCTTACTTAGTTTTTCTAAGTTAAGACAACTCAAATAAATGGAGTTTATCAGCGTTTTTGCATAAAAAGTACTGGTAACTTATTTAAATCGAGCTCTAATAACAAATTGATAAAAAATGAGTTCAGCCTATTTAATATTTTTAATTAAACACAATATTACATTTTACAGTGTATGCTCACAGAGAACTTCCTGTAGTTTACTTTACATCTCTATGATTGGACATTAAATTAAAAAAGCAGTATCTATTACACAGAGTTTGTCCAGTGGGCTGTGATGATATATTCTAAATAGTTTTGTCTGTCTAAGAGAACGATGCAGTGCTTGAATGATTATCTTAGAATTGCTGTTAAAAAGCCAGCCCCATCTTGGGCTCGTTATTCATGGCAGTTAATTATATTACTCTGTTAAACTATCGATTAAAGTACAAATGGCGTCACTTAAACTTAATTTAGGAAAGCGTGAGTTTGCCTTCTTTTGCACACACACAATCCAATTGTTGAACAGATCCTGTTTGGAAATAGACAGGGCGTTATACCTGCTGCTCATGCTTCCTGTACACTCAGTTATTGTGACCATTTTGTTCTAAGAAGTAATAAATTATGAGTAATTAGCAGGTGATATGTCGGTGATATGCAGTTATGTTGTTGTGCTTCCTTTTGTTCTTCTCGGGATAATCTCTAAACAGCAGCAGTATGTGATTAATTGTTATAGATTACAGGCTGTCATGGGAGTAGATGAGTTTCCATCATGAGCATTAAGATGATGTAGGAAGTGTGTCTGTGTTGCTCTGGATGATGCCTCTTTTATCAGTAGGTGATAAAGAGATTATTTTTAATCTAACTAATCTTGATCAGTGTGTGGAGTAAAGTGAACATGACAGCTGACAAATTGGTCCTTTAATGAAGTTCTTCATAGATATTACATTAGCTACCATGGGTAGATCATTATAAGTCACATTGCTCTGCTCAAATGTGAAATATGAGACTCACTTTGCAAATGCAACCTGTTTGCGTGCAGGCTTGCCACCTCCTGGTGCTTTCCCTCCTGTTCCTCCACCTGGATCGATACCTCCATCAATGCCTCCTGCTATGGCCATACCACCAGTAGCTGTGACACCAGGCCCGCAGGGTGGTGGCGGACCTCCACCCGGACCACCACCGTTCGGTCCTGGCGGTATGCATCCAGGTAAGGCTACATTCATGCTTTCAATGTGTTTCCATATTCATTCCTTGTGGAAAGTAATGCAGTAGTACGTTGTAAAAGTTTAGATATGTATATTTACATGCTTTTTATGTAGTTCTTGTACATATGAGCCTGTATGAAGTTATCAGTTATAGATTACCTGTGTTTGGCATATTTAAATATACCTGCAGTTTCACTCTTACCAGTTTGGTCCATGTGGACAAATGTTAAGCTTGAGCTTGCTTTGTTGCTGCCATGCAGGTATGCCTCAGATGCCCATGCCTCCTCCTGCTCCTCCTGGCATGGTGCCTCCACCTCCTGCTCCACCAGGATCAAACCCACGGGCACCGCCGCCCCCCAGCATGCCTCCACCCCCACCTATGGGCATGCCTCCCAGAGCACCGTATGGACCTCCCACAGGTAAGCGCTGTGGCATCTCCTCCAGTCTTTGTTGTCTAATAAGTTTCTCTGAGCACCAAAATAAGAGGAAAAGTCATTCAAAGCAACATTTCCCTGTAAAAGAATCACTGAAGGGTTCTCTCTGTAACACAGCTGGTATTATGCATTGAAAATGGTTTTGCTGTCTTGCACTCAGGTTGCCCTGGTGTTGATGAAACATATTGATAATTTAACATAAAAAATAAACATTTGAGCTGTAAGATGATTTGGAAAGCATTCAAATGTTCATTGACTCATGCTGATGCCTGTGAAGGTACCCTACTAAAATTTGTGAGCCAAGCCTTAAAAAATTGTATCACTGCTGTCACATCAGCCAGCTGTGGCACAAAATCTGGGCTCTGATACCCAGGAAGCCATTTTCATAAGAAAGGACATGGGAAGGAAACTGAATAAGGTGTAACATCATGTTGGGCGGCATGGCAAGGCAGCGGTTAGCACTGTTGCGTCACAGCAAGAAGGTTTCTGGTGTGAACCCCGGCTCTTGGTAGAGTTTTACAGCGGTTTTATCAGACTGTGACCACTTGTTCTCTCTCTCTCTCTCTCAGGCCCTCCTGTCCCTCCAGGCATGAGAGGGCCTCCTCCTCCCATGCCTCCACCTGGCTATGGTGCCGGTCCTCCTCGACCACCTCCCTTTGGCTTCCAGAGAGGACCTCCGATGCCACCGAGGCCCCCAGGTGTTCCCCCACGGGCTCCTCCGAGAGCACCGATGCCATCGTAATTCCTGTTAGATAACTGTCTGTCATTTTGCTTTTTTAAAAACACATCTTTAGACTTGCTCGAGTTTGTAAGCGTGAGAGTAATTTAACCACCTGTTTGTATTTTTGGGTTCTTTTGGTCATTGTACAGATGAACAACAAATAAAATTTTTAGTACAATTCCTTACTGTTTTTATTTACTCTGACAACAAAACACAGCATCAAATAACAGACTTGTGGCTCTAAAAGGGACACAGATCAGATGTTGCTTTCAAAGTATAGTTTTATTCCACTCAGAGCATCTGTGTGCTCAGCAATCTTACAGAAGGATTGTTGAAACTATTGCTCCTAGGTGAGGTGTTGTAGGGGCATGGGAGGAGGCCCGGGGGGTGTACCCAGGACAGCTGGAGGAGTTCTGTGTGGGAGACGGCGGTCTCCACATCTTTGGGTTAGAGACTTCTAACTAGTGACCTGGGTAAGTGTCGAAAAATTGATGGCTGGATAGAGGCTTTCTCTTAATAAGGACCCACAGAAGGAGCACATATGCTAATTTAATGGCTGATCAGCTGAGAATGGTGACAAGCCATTTCTAAACAAATGCTGATTATAAGACCATCAGATCAAACAATTGTACATATGTGAGTGCATAAATAAAAGTTATTCAGATGTGTTGCAACTTTGCCAAGGGCTGGAAGAAGACCCAATTAATCAATTTCTCTAGATGTTCAGGAACAACCCAGGAACTGGAAACTGCTGGAACGACTGTCACTGTCCCTAGTGAAGATATACACTGAGAGGGTCATTTAAGCTTGAATGAAATTTGCAGCTGCCCACATGCATAAACTAAACTCCTCCTGGATGAAGGTTTTATGATCAGAGGAGACAAAGATTGAGGAGTAAAGGCAAGGAAACCTAAGAACACTGCACTAGCTGTCAAGCATGGTGGTGGTAGCATCATGCTGTGGGGCTGTTTTGCTAGCAAACACTGCACACAGTGTATGGAAAAATGAAGAAGGCGTATTACCTCCAGATTATTCAACTTCACTTCAAACCAAGTCCTATATGTTTTAAACTTGTATAAAGTTGCGTGTTCCAACAGGACAATGATCCCACGCACATCAAAACTGGTTTTGAATGGATAAAGCAGGCTAACCTTAACCTTCTGGAAAGCCCCGACCTCAAGCCTGTAGAAAGGGCTACACTTTAAAGCTGGGTCGGTACCAGGAAACTTACCAATTTAAATGAACTACCAATTCTGCCAAGAGGCGTGGTCAAATATCGAGCCAGAAGTATGCCAGAAGCTTGCTGATTGCTACCAAAAACATCGTGCAATTTGCAAAGGCACATTTAACTAATCATTACTGGGGGATTATGTACACGGGAAAATTGAGAGAATGATTTTTTCAGAGTTAACATTATTTTCATCTAAGAGTCATTTTTACTCATTTTGGATTGTAATCATTTCGATTGGCTGCTAGAGTTGGAGCAAAAAACCAGAGGAAATTATGTTAGTGGGCGAGACCACGCCCACTAACATTTCCTAAGTTTCCTTCCAGCAGTGGAACAGAGACAACTGTCAGCCGTGAGCCAGGTAAGTGAATAAAGTGCTTAATAATGATTTAATTTAGGATAAAATGGGGATTTTCTGTTTATTTGAAAGGTAACGCCTGTAAGTAACATTACAGCTTACGAGTTTGTGCCAAGGCTGGTTAGCTTCTGCCAAATTAATAGATTACTCACAGACAGCATTAAGGTATATATATCACGAAACTAAATTTAGCATTGCTCAATAGCTGCTTTTAGATAGCGTAATTGACCAGGCTAGTGTGTTTTTAACAAATCCGGTGCAGCAATGTTTTATCCAAAAAAGGTCTGTGAGCACATGTGTTTTACTCCAAATTGAGTCATGCAAATCGACCTTTTTACCTGATGTTCTGTTAGCAATATGTGTGTTTTATCGTGGACTGACGTTTGTGGATGTTTCACCTGTTCAGTTAGAAAGCACGTGTGCTTTACTCTGAATTGAGTCACATACACCGACTGTTTTCGCCTGATCTTTGGTTAGGAGCACGTGTGTTTAATGGAGGTGAATCTTGTATGTGTACTGCTGTTAGTTTAGCAAGCACATGTGTTTTACTCGAACTGAAAAGTGTACATGGTTGCAGTTTTAGACATTTCTTAAGCCCCTAGTGTATTAGATTAGCATTAAACAAACTTCTGATTGCTGCAACGTAGAGTTTCGCCTTTCTTTCTTTTTTTTTTTTTTTTTTTTTTTAACATGCATTCACATTATCAAAATAGAACACCATGAAATTGTAAGACACACATGGGATATATTTGTGTGTTTTGTTCAATTTTGTAAGTATTTGTAGTAAATCTGATTATTGAAAAATATCCTTTTCATATCATCAAGGATGCCAGCTGTGCGTCTGAAGTGCAGAGAACAACAGAAGTACATCTGTTTTGAGGGCCAACTGACCTACGGATCGTTTTTGGAATGCGGTGAGTAAAAAACATCAATGTTTCCAGCGTGTTTCATAGTGTGAATCAGTCAAGCTTTGGGGATGATGCTATAGTAGCTGCTATACCAAATGTTTAGGTTTATTTTGTTCAATTTATTTAATTTCACTTTCTTTGCCTTGTTCTGGTGTTTATTTCAAATGTATAATGCAATTTTATTATGTTCACAGTTGCCAAGGAGTTCAACATCCCAAACATATGGCTTCCCTAAGATACTTGATCCAATTGTGAAGGATATGAAAATCCCGGAGAGAGATGGAGTTAAGATTCCCCTGTATGACCCAGTACATGGAACTATTGTCCAAGTTACTGGTGACAGCCTTGGTCTAAACTGTCTGTTTGGTTTTGTAGAGTTTTCCTTATGTGATTGGTGTTAAACAGTCTTGCATTCTAAACTCATTGCAGAACTTAATACATGTGAAAGTTTCTCTGTTGATATTATGCATGATATCTTGGAGGGAGCGGCATAATATGAAATGAAACTGATTATGTTACATGATCAGTATACAACATCAAAGGAAGTGGACAGGAGAATTAAAAACTTTAACTATGGCTACATGGAACAAAACAACAAACCACCTACAGTGAAGTTGGGAGAGGACTCAAATGACTTGGGGTTAAATGCCATCCAGTCCTGGTGTTTACTTCTTACTCATCTTTGGAGACTTAGTTTGTCCAAATGATCAGCACTGGTATTTGCTACTGCTGTTGCTTCAAATAGTGACTATTGTATTTTCACCAGTGTTATCAAAAGGTATCAGTATTTTCTTGAAACACCTGATCACCGAACACCACAGGTTATTCAAACGTTTGTTTCCACACAAGAAGCTGCTACCAAAGCATCGTTTCATTGTGCATTATCCTACATGTATACTCAAAACAGGACCACTTTAGCATAGCTGGTGCATGCGCTATGAAGCGAAACACAACTTCTTTAAAAAAAAACAATTGAGAAGTTTAAAAAATGTAACTAAAACATTGGCAATAAGACATCAAATTTGTGGACTGGGACCAAATGCTGTCTTTTTTTAGAGTAAAATTTTATTCAATTTGAGTCAAATTTACTCAGTGAAACTTACTGTGCATGGATACTTCTGACACTGTGTGGATTAGAGCAAATCCAAAATAAATTCAATTTTGTGCACACAGTTCTTGTCTATTAAAGTCATTAAAGATGTGTGCTGTGGAATCATTGCACCCTAAAAACAAACACTTAAAAGAAATCTTTAAAGCCCAGCATTACTATGATATTCATACCTATGATGAGTGGATGTGAACTGCAAAAAGTACTGTAAGGTCTCGCTGTGCTTACAGGTATTTAACTGTAAAGGACGAGCATACCTTAAGAAAAAAAAATCAAATCAGGGCTTACTGCAGCTGTGCATGCTTCTCTACCCCCGCCCCCCGTTTAGATGATTGGTGCAGGTGTTCTAACCAGATGTTTGCCTGAAAACTTTTGTCTTAAATGAGGTGTTACGAGCTGATTACTAAAAGCAGACGCCTCTTTTAGTTGTAAAACACGCTTTTCACGTAGTTCCCACACGTTTCCACACAAATAGAAACATTTAGATGTCTTATGTCCATACCACATTTCTGTTTTTCTTTGAGCCTCGGAGGCTGATCGAGAGGGCTCAGGTCTCCTAGCAGTTCTTGATGCACTCAGGGATACGCGAGTGGTCGGCATGGCAACAGAGGAGTCAGGTGCACTGGCACGTGTGCGATATTGATATGTGTACAGACAATGATGCATATTTAAAAAGCAGATGGTCGAGTCTAATTTGCTGCATACAGAGAAATCCTAATCACGCAGGAACAGTCTCCAGCCCCACGGTGTAAAATCTGCTCGTTAAACGCAGTCTTACGTAAAGCTGGCGAAAGTGTGTGCGCAGATTGTGCGCAACAATTTGCGCCAATTTGCGCTCCATATCGACGAGGGGCGTTTAAATGCGCTCGTGAGGAGGGGGGCGTGTGGGGGTGTGAGGGGTTTCGCGTGGGGGAGGGGAACCTCTGAGCATCACTCTTGTGAGTGTGTGTGGATGGCGTGGGCTTCTCCTCTCCGTCTCCAAACCGCGCAGCAGCAGCAGCACCACCACCATCATCGTCACCACTCGGCTCACAGCGACAGCCTCGTACGCATCACCATCCTCATCCTCCTCCTCCTCATCCTTCATCACCACCATCTCCAAGCAGAAGAGGGACCCTGGCATCGAAGGATTTAAGGTGAGGTGAAATTAATTAGCTGTTAGTGGCTGATGGCGCTGATTTTTTCCCCCTCTCCCTCTTCTTTTCTTTCTTTCTTTCTTTTTTTGTTTGCATTAAAACATGAAGAGAGGGGGGCGATGGGTGTGTTTGCTTCACACAGCAATTAGGATCGATTTTGTGAATCGAGACTTGGCCCTATAATCTAATCCAAGTCGTGACAAGCCGATGGCAGTGTGATTTCTAAGAATGGGGGCATATGTCAGGACGCAAGCGAAGAGACAATCGGCTGGTTTCTGTAACAGATTTATAGTTATAATCCATCCGCATTTGTAGGGCTGTACAAATTGGCCCTTTTGACGACAAGGCCCTTTTTACGGCTTATTATAAATGAAGACATTTACGACCGCACCATGTTTAATCGGAGGCATGTATCCACATTGTGAAATATACAAATCGTGAAACCAGGACAGCACAGTACAGATCTGACAGGCTGACACTCTTGGGAACAGGCCGTGAGAGGAGAATATCAGGGCTGCAGGAGCGATTTTGGGGATCTCGTTTGACTGTCGTTGAAGCCATGTTATTAGGTGTCCAGAATTATCACCACATAGGAGGCTGGCTGAAATCTCCCTTGGACAACCCTGCAGGAGATGCTGATGACTATCTGCCCTGCGTGGTCTTGCAATGAAGTGATAAACAGCTGCTGACTGGTTTTGGAATGAGGGAATTAAAATAAATAACTAAATAAATAATGAAGAGCTTCAGAGAGCAGTAAGCAATACAAAGACATCCTCCTCATCCTCAGGCCTTCCTCTTCCCTCCAGTGACAGGCCTGTGTGTTGCAGGCTGTGTGAGCTGTAGAGAGGCTGTCAAGTTGACAACAGTGAGGAAATGAGAGACGAAAGTGGCCTCGAAGCTTTTGTTTGCGTCAGACCAGTCTTTGCATTTACTCTTTGGTTTCTTAATGGAAAAAACACAGAAAGAAGTACCTGTTGCATCTATCTATCTATCTATCTATCTATCTATACAGAATTTATCTACACAGACTGTTAGTTTTTCAGGGGTCTCATCTATAATCCCCAGAACCTTACTATTTTAGAAGTTTTTTTGTTTTGTTTTTTTTAGCACTAAGCAAATCTTTTTAAATCTTCCCGTAGGGATCTCATTTAGTTCTTTGCTCTCTCTATCTCTCGGCAGGCATTACACCCGAGGCAATATTAATGCTATCGGTGACAGTGTTGCTTTTTCCTTCTATCAGGAGGCTGTGGAATGATGTGACTATAAAGAGGTATTGATGACGCTCAGTGTCCCGAGAAAAGGTCAAACCAAGTAAAAACATCTGCGCAGGTCCAGCACGGTTGCAAAAAAGCCTCATAATAAAGTGAAGCATTTTTGTGATTTTGTTGCTTGATTTCAGTGTGTTGGTCTTACTGACATTCAGGCACGCATGCTTTTTCTTAAAGTGCATAGAGATTATGGGCTGTGAATGTGCACATTCAGGATATTATTAGGTTAGAGTCCTACAGTTTAGCCTGGCTGACCAGGCCTGGTAGGGTTCCTTTGATCAGTGCCAGTAAATCTGTTCGTCATGCTGACAGTGATGGATCTGCTGCCTTCTGACGGGAAATTATCTTCTGAATGAAATTTAGAATAAACAAATCAACAGTGTGTGATTATAACATCCAGGACAGATGCTACAGATGCTGGCATAAACATAAATGTTTTTTTCTTTGTTTTCCCACTAATTAATGGTAATCTTGAGCTGATTTGCATGCCAAGGTTAAAGCTCCATTAACAGCTTTCCTTTTGCCACCTACTACGATTTCTGACTCTGTCCTTGGTGATAAGAAATGACGACTGAATGCCATAGATGAAAATAGCTCAGAGCATTCACAGACTGTATACAAAAGATGGACCTAGCGTTCTGGTCTGAAAAGTGAAAACTTGAAGCTGCATGTTTTCTAGTGGCCAGCAGGGGGCGACTCTCATTACAAAAAGAATTCAAAATTGCATTTAAGTGTGTTTACTGAACTTTCGCTCTCAGTTAACGTTTTCCTTATCAGTCTCAGTCTTTAACTCAATATCTTGCTAAATCCAACATGCTATACTTTTTCTAAAATGTTTTCCACATTACAGTCAAAATGAACAATAATCCACTAAATGCTTTAAGGTGGGCCTAACTTTAAATTTTTAACCCACAGTGAATTTTAAATCAGTCAATCAAGAGTAAAGAAGCTAGTGCCTTGTCACAAAAGGGTCATCACAGCAGGTAGCGCAGCATGTTTGGTTTTGACATTTTAATGCTTGATGCCCTTCCTAATGCCAGTATTGAACCAGTGACCTTTCACTTGCCAAGCAAATATGTAAAACATTACACAACCACCACTGATGATATACCTCACAAATAAATTCAGAAGCATAAAAGCAGCCGTACTTCCTCAACAGTTCATACAATGTCATTGAAGCCTTGAGTTAAAGGTAGAAGTCTTCACTCGTGTTGGTGTTACTAATATTTTATTATAATAATGTTGGTCCAGGATCAACATTGCAGCTGACCAATCACGTGGCTTGAGCATTCAGTTAGCATTAACTAATAAATTAGCATTAACTAAGATGTTAGCATTAGCTAAGAAATTAGCTAATGCTAATAAAAACTATTACCAAGAAACCAACAGGAGTGACCTAAATGTGGCAACAGCAAATATAGCTTTCTAATATATTTATTATCTACTGTATAAACTAATGACAAAAACACTTAAGATGCTTAACAACTGCTCCAGAAGAGAGTTTTATATAAACAAGAACGCTTTTAATATAGCTAACGTGTCAACTGCAGCACTGATCCTAAACCAACTTTAATATGATGATGCAGGAAAAATATCAACACGAGGTGATCCAATACACCCACATCTTGACTGTTTGGTTTACATCACCTGTGCTGGACTGCAAAAGCAACAATATATATTTTTTATGTGTAAATGTCCATAAACCTATGGACCTAACTGCATAAGCTAAGAAGATGTTCAAAATGCTCGGTTCATTGCTTTGCAGCGAGACATCATTACTCATGTAATTTAAACCCCCTGGTTTTGCTTCTGGTTCTGATTATTTGTGTGAACGCAATCATTCAAGAATTATTATCATCATTATTATTATTATTGCTATTATTATAAAACAGTTATATACAGCTTGGTAAATCGTTTGCATTCATTTGCAGTAACTTGCAAAGATTTACAGAGATTTTTTAATTAAATAAAAGCTGTTATTCTTTGCTGTAAGAGTTTTATGCTTTTATATGCATCTCATAGTTTGGGTTTTTGTAGCTGACACACATGTAAACTATGCCTCAAACCAAAAATCTACCATTGCCATAGTTTAATGATATTTTTATTTCACTGGTTTAGTTCATAAGTATTAAAATAATTGTAAATGTACCAGTATTTGATGAAGTATACGATGTGTACTGTACAACTGACAAACACTTACTGCTCTGTGAGGCCCGTTATTACCTGTCAGACCTCGTTTTGGGAGAAAGTGACATCACACTGATGTCTCATCACCGTCTGTCCGTGCTTTCGCTGCGCCATAAATTAAAAGTGACAAGTGGTTTTATTGCACAGTGACCCTGCGTGTAGCGTCTCCCTGCAGAAGCATATGGACCACCTGAACCGAACCTTTAAAATTGTTCTTTAAATAGCACATTTTCCAAAAAGCGACGTGACACTTCGGCAAAGAATAACATACATATCAGTTTTATAGCTTCTTTTCCCTCAATTTCAAGCTTGGTCAATTTTATCACACCTTCATTCCAAACTGCATGTTTTCCTTTTTTTCAAATAAAGAACATTTAGAGATTATATGATTTCAGGTTTTTTCTACAATAGTGTCAGATCCATTTGAGCCATAGTCACACAGAGCAGCTCTTCAGCATAAGATGAGGCATTCGGGGAATTTGTGCACCAAGAATAATCAATTAGATTCACTGTTTTCAAGGCCTGATGTTTAACCCTGTAATTATTGCTCAGGCCTGTCTGTGACTCAGCAGAGGACGCACACTGAGTGAATATGGAGAGGCAACAGGTGTAGTCTGGATGGGCACCATTACAGGCTGGTTAGATGGTTTAAGTGGATAAAAGAAAAGAGAAGCAGTTTAAAGATAAAAACATGACAGGCAGAGATGGATTATGAAACTCAGATGTAAAAAACAACGCTGCATCAACAGCAGTTTTTCATTACACTTTGTGGAAACATTCAAAACTGTTAAAATGAAAAAGGTTAAAAGGTTGTGATTGTGACAATTTATTAAGTACAATACAAAATCGAATAAAAATGAAAGAATTTTTATAATTATGATACTTTGATCTTGTTTAATGTTTCACGCTGAACACAAACACACTCTTCTGCTTTAACCACAGACTATAGAAAAATTGTGAGATGATCATCTTGGTGATGAAATGTGATGAGAATGGGAGGGGTCTGACTGCGAAACTGCGAGCTCATTTGCTTCAGCATCAACTCATTGGCCACTATATTAGGTACAACTTGCTAACACTTGGTTGGACTCCAAATCTGCCTTCATTCCTCAGAGAGATTTTGGTCCATATTGACGTGACAGCATCACACAGTTGCTGCAGATTTGTAGGTGCACATCCATGCTGAGAATCTCCTGTTCAACCACATCCCAAAGGTGCTCTGCTGGATTGAGATCTGGTGACTGTGGAGGCCATTTGAGTACAGTGAACTCACTGAGATGATTTGAGCTCTGTGACAGGGTGTGCCACAGAGTATCCATCAAAAGATGGGTACACTGTGGTCATAAAGGGACAGACCTGGTCAGCAACAATCCTCAGGTTGGCTATGGTATTTAAACAAAGCCCAGTTGGCAAAAAACGTGCCATGAACCATTACATCACCAGTAGCCTGAACCATTAATGCAAGGCAGAATGGATCCGGGAAACTTTGAATGAGCTTGTGTGAATTGTAGTTTCAATGTGCTGGTCGTAGCTGACAGCAGCGGCACCCAGTGTGGTCTTCTGCTGCTGTAGGTCATCAGCTTAAAGGTTTGAAGTGTGATTGGAAGTTATTGTTGCCTTCCTATCAGCTTGAAGCAGTCTGGCCATTCTACTCTGATCCCTCACGTCAGCAAGGCAATTTCACCTGTTTTCTTTTTGAGAGCATCATCAGTAAACCCTAGAGATGGTTGTGTGAGAAAATCCCAGCAGGTCAGCTGATTTTTAAATACTCAGAACAGCCCGTCTGTCGCCAACAACCACGCCACATTCAGAGGCACTTAAATCCCCTTTCTTCCTCAATCTGATGCTCAGTTTGAACTTCAGCAGGCCATCTTGTCTTGATTTGATTTCACCATCTGGATTTGATTTGCCGCAATGTGATTGGCTAATTAGATATTTGCTTTAACAAGCGGTTGAATAGGTGTACCTAAAAAGTCTAATGAGGGTCAAGCACACATTTAACTTCTCTCTAAAACGTTCATGTTACTGGACTGGACCCTGTTAGAATTTAATGTTGAGATGAGTGAGCCAGTCTCTCTAGAGTTTGTGTTTTTTGTGTCTTTTTGTAGCATCTTTGAATTCATTTGACGTCATTTTGTGTTTCTTTGTTGTCACTTAAGCAGACTTGGCTCTGGACCTCCAGGAAACATAAATAGATGCACTGAAAGTACCCGATGATTCCCTTGCTAACAAAAGCATCTTTCCATTAAAGATGCTTTGTTACCAAGCCTGACTTGTTATTTTAACCAATGTAAATTCTTGCTTTTGTTGCAGACAGCTTCAACGTGTAACCAGTCAAGCAAACTGGGAGTCAGCTCTTTAAATCTCTGAGGTGTCCTGATCAAACTGAAGCCACAGCACGTTCAGGTGGCCTCTCAAGCTAAACCTTTGACCGTCTTCTGTACTTCTTTAACATGGAGGACGGCTACCAAAACCGGACTGCCTTCATAAAAGGAGCCAAAGACATTGCCAAAGAAGTCAAGCGGCATGCTGCCAAGAAGGTGGGCCGCTCAGTTGATCGAATGAGCGATGAGTACAGCAAGCGCTCCTACAGCCGCTTTGAAGAGGACGATGACGATGACTACCCCATGCAGGGAAGTCAGGATGGAGGCTACTACCGTGGAGACAGCCAGGCAGCGAACGACGATGAGGGCGGCCACAGTGACTCCACAGAGGGTCATGATGAGGATGACGAGATCTATGAGGGAGAGTACCAAGGAATTCCCAGGGCTGATTCAGGAAAAGGTAGCCTTGCTGGGGGGCCAGGATCGGTGGGAGCCGGAGCTCAGCAGTTCAGAGATATCAGCGTGTCCGAGGCTGAGAGGAGGAAGGACCAAGAGGAGCTGGCCCAACAGTACGAGACCATTTTGCAAGAATGTGGCCACGGGAAGTTCCAGTGGAGCCTGTACTTCGTGCTGGGCCTCGCACTCATGGCTGATGGCGTGGAGATCTTTGTGGTCGGGTTTGTGCTCCCCAGCGCTGAGAAGGATATGTGTCTGTCTGAACCCAACAAAAGCATGCTAGGTAAGACTCTGCTCCTTCTGTTGCACATGTTTAGCAGGTTTATTATCAGTTTTATAAATGACAGTGCTGTCAATAATCTACACATTAGTCCCCGTCAACAAACCTTGGCTGTGTATCCAAGGCTTGATACAACTCATTCCTCTGTGGCATGATCTTTACTTCTCAGCCAAGAACTATTTAAAAACCTCAATGAGTCACACTGTTGCTCTTGGCGACATGTTCTTTCGAACCCACATGCAGCATACTTGAAATACTCACCAGAGCGTGAGATGTGTATCGACTCTGTGGAAAAATCTTTTTTTGTTTGTTTGTTTTTTAAAATGACTGGGTCTTCATTTTTTTAAGGACAAACATTTACACACACAAGTGATGCAGTAACAGGTTCCTGCCAATGGTTTCATGCCACCAGACTGGTTTAGATAATGTTGGGTAATGATGCAAAAAAGAAACAGCAATGCAGCAGCAAAGAAGCAAGAGAGAGGCAGAGCGCTCGGTGGATGCAGCAACGTATATGTTAAACATTTCATGAAAAACATTTTGTTTTATGTTTTATTTTTTAATAAATAATCCAATGAATAGTTTTAACAACAATGAGCTCTTCAAAGATGCCATGAGTGACTGAAACTAACCTCTTTAACAGACACTGCACCACTCCAAAGAAGTTGGGATGCTGTTTGAAATGTAAATGAAAACTGAATGCAATAATTTGCAAATCTCATAAACTCACATTTTATTCGCACATTTTTGGGAGTAGAACGTCCCGTTTTTGTCTCAGATGGGGTTCTAGCTGCTCAGCAGTCGTCTTTGTTTCTTTCCTGATCCACCAAATGTTTGGTGTTGGGGAAAGGTCTGGACTTTATGGTAGGTCACATCAGCACACAGACTCTTCTACTATGAATCAATGCTGTTGTAATAGATCCAGCGTGCTGTTTAAGATTACATTATACTGCTCTTTAGCCTGCAGAATAGAGGAATCCATGTTTTCGTGTAATTTATTTCACTGTTTTCTACTTTATTTCAGTTTATTTTAAATCATTTTTGGCCCAAAGTTGATGGCAGAGTCTTTGGGTCGTGTTCACGTATGGCTTCTTCTTTACACAACAGTTTTAATCTGCATTTGTGGATGGGGCAGTGAACTGTGTTCACAGGCAATGATTCCTGAGCCCATGCATTGTTTCTGCCTGAGCACCTGAAGCATCCTGCATCATTTTCAGCCTCTAAATCGTTTGATGATATTTGGTACTATACATTTAAATTCTTAGCAATTTTACATTTAGGAACAATATTCTGAACCTGAGAAACTCTGCCTCTTGTCTTAAACCCAATCATGTTACTGATCTGCAGCCAATTATCCTAACTAGCTATTCCGTTTTTATCTTCATTTTATACTGCATCCAACCTTTTGGGGAGTTCCTGTATGAAAGATGTTCATACGCACCATGACATCACCCACTGGGTTGGTCAGTTTAAAGCGTGGTGTTTAGCATCATAACTGAAACTATCTTGATTCTTTGGAGCTCACATGACCATATTTGGATGGTCTTTTAGAACAATTGCCCACTAGAGTCATATAATTTCAAAGATAAATGCATTAAAATGGCCCCAAAGGCATCATCAGCACAAACATGGTTAAGAGGTTTTCAGTCTCTCAGATTACAGTCATGAAACAGTGGTTAAATCTTTTATCAGGAAGTCTGTGGGGATTAACACGCTTTTGCAGCCAGCTTCACACTGGCACTTCCACGTTTTCTTGTTTTCCCAGCCTTTCCCAGCCTTTCCCTCAGGAGTGAAACAAAAAAAATGTCCATGTTTAATATCAAACTATCAATCTGATTTGAGATATAGCAGAGTTATCATGAGCCAGCAAGTCTTTGTAATCTGACAATTGAATTTCCTTTGCTCTCTCTGCAGGTCTTATTGTATATTTTGGGATGATGGTTGGCGCTTTCCTATGGGGAGCTCTGGCTGACCGGATAGGCCGTCGGCAGTCTCTTCTCATCTCTCTCTCTATCAACAGTATCTTCTCCTTCTTCTCCTCCTTTGTCCAGGGTTACAGCACCTTTCTGTTTTGCCGCCTCCTTTCGGGTGTTGGGTAATTAAAATAATTATAATAATAATACTTCTGTTTTTTCTGCCGGTGGCATTTATTTGTTGTTGTTGTTGTTTTTTTTAATCATCATTTCATTTATTAAGGGGAAATAATGTACCCGAACCTACCCGGCCCATGTTTGTTAAATGTTGAATTCAAAGTCTCTCGTCTACACAGTCCTCATTTATAAAGTGCTTCACAAACCCAAACATTACAAGCTAACAGCAGTTGCTGCTAAAGAGTCAGATAGAGAAAGTGGACAGTATATCCTTGGTTTAAACATAAAACTCATTGTTGCAGACAGGAGCAGCTCAAAAGTGTTCCCCTTACGCAGATTTTTAGTTTTAGTACCCTTCTTTCCACTGAGTTATTGGTTCTGTCACTAGCTAGCTAACTTAACCAAGTCTATCAGCCGCAACCAAACAACCACATGACATCATGTACTGTACAGAAACAAGATAGCGGTACACATGTTCTCAAAACTTAAACTTTAGGCACTTATTTCTTAAATCCAGCTTCACAGACAGAGTTACATCTATGTCAGTTTTTGAGAGCAGGGCTCCATGATGTAAATTAGCCTTTATATGTGTAGTGTTTCATGTCCCCTTTAACTGTGATTAACCACATTTTTTGGAAAGCTGAGCTTAATTTCACTAACTAGCTACACCCGCCTTGATTACCTTTGATTACCTGCTAAATCAAGAAATCAATTAACCCATTAAAACCCTTGGTTTTTAGGTCAAACTACTGTAACTGTACTGAACCATTGGCGCAATGGAAAAATTCCAGCGGTTCCTAAATGCATCAACTTTGTGCTTTTTCAGTGATATTAGGAACATTAGAGTAATCCCAGACAGGATGCCACATTCAAATCTCAGCAAATAACACGGAAAGCCACACAGTAAAAATCAAAAGCAAACAATAAAAAACATGACAAAAAGAACCTAAATGCCCCATAAAATGTCCGTAGAGCTCCATCACACTCACTATCTTTCGTCTCTCAACCAACCTTCGTCCTCTAATGACCCTAATATCACTGAAATGCAGCGAGTTGCTGCTTCCAGGAAGCGTTGGAATTCTTTCAATTGAGCAAATAGTTCCGGAGTTACAGATGTTGAAAAAAGGTTGAAAAAAACACCTGTCTGATATCAGCGACAAGTTGGGTTTTAGAGGGTTAACCTAAACCTCATCATGCTACGATCTGAAGAAACAGCTTAGAAGCAAAATCATTGACATCTATCAGTCTGTAAAGGGTTACAAAGCAATTTCTAAGGCTTTGGGACTCCAGTAAAACATGATGAGAGCCATTACAATGAATGGAGAAAACAAGGTGAACCTTCCCAGGAGTGCCCAGCTGACAAAAATTGGCCAATCAAGAGCACATCGATGACAGGATCCAGGAGGTCACAAAAGAACCCATAACAACATATGAAGACCTGCAGGCCCCAGTTGCCTCAGTTAAAGTCAGAGATCATGATTTAGTGACAAGAAAGAGACTGGGCAAAAATGGCATCTATGGGAACGTCTGCAAGGGACTCTCCAAGCTACATTACGTCTGACATAAAACTAAAACAGCATTTCAGAAAAAGAACATCATACCAACTGTCAAACACAGTGGTGATAGTGCGATGATCTGGGGCTGCTTTGTTGCTTCAGGGCAACTTATGGAACCATGAATTTTTCTGTCTACCAGAAAATCCTGAAGGAGAATGTCCGGCTATAACTTTGTACCTGAAGCTCAAGCATCAACGATGTGAAACATACCAGCAAGTCCACCTCTGATGGGCTAAAAAATAAATGAGTAAGAGCGGGACAAAATTCTTCCACAATGATGTAAAAGACTTGGCATCCTTGCTGCAAAGGGTGGCATAAGCAGTTCTTAGGTTTAGGGGGTAATTACTTTTTCACACAGGGCCGGGTAGGTTTGGATAACTGTTTTTCCCCTTAATAAATGACATCATGATTTGAAAACTGGAAAAAAGTGAGAAATCAGGAAGGTGGCAAACACTTTTTCACTGCACGGTGTGCCACAGCTCCAGTATCAGTCCCTTCCCTTTTAAAAGTTTTAATTTTTATCTGGCTGCACAAATGTAATTTTAACAGTGAAATCGCACAAGCACAAACTGATTTCGATGATTCATTTAGTTTTTACAACGTGTAGCAAAGTGTTCAAACAGAGTTTCTCAAGTTTAGTGAACTGGCAAATTGAAAGCCTGACATCGTTTCCATTTGGGCTCAAACCAGTCGCTTTCCCGCTGAGCTCCTGTGAGTTTGTTTTGCACCACAGTGATGATAATCACACAAGCACAGAGACACGTAATGCACCGGTTTTGTTAAAGCTTTAGTGGCTAAATGAAACAGCAATTGGTGCACATTCGAGGTCGGAGAGAGCCAGGAGTTGGAAAGTTTTGCAAACAGTTGCTCTACTTTTAAATACAATAACATAAGTATGTTGCTTAACTCTTGATATGATACAGAAGAAAGAGCCTACGTATTTAAACACACATATACATATCAAAAATAGTATCACTGATAAAAACACTTCACCTCTAGGCTCAGTTGTTTTCTGAATTTTGCAGAATCGGTGGTTCGATTCCCATCGTCTTCTCGTACTACTCTGAATTTCTGTCCCAAGAGAAGCGTGGCGAGCACCTCAGCTGGCTCTGCATGTTCTGGATGATTGGAGGAATATACGCATCTGCCATGGCCTGGGCTATAATCCCGCATTATGGTGAGTACAGTGATCAGAGTAAAGAAAACAGATAGTTATGGATCCTTACTTTCTCTGGCCAGGCTGACTGAGCATCATCAAATACCTATGAGGTACAAATAAAGCTCTCTAAATATTATATTATAATCTCTTTATTTTACAATTATTATTATGCATGTACGTATGAACAATCCCACCAAGATGTTAATATTTTTGGAGATTTGTCAGTGGGTTGAAAAGCTTGAGGGTAAAACGTTGCTAGAAAGTGATCTGCCCAGAAACCGTGCGCTGAGGGTGACCTCTGACCTCTAATTTCTGTTTGAGAACATGCTTCATAGTGAGTTTTAAAAACATGTTATTTTCACTGCACCGAAGGTTAACTATTCGGAAATGTGTGCTCACTTCTTTGTGTTGGCTTGCTTTTTCCTTGCAGGATGGAGTTTCCAGATGGGCTCGGCGTATCAGTTCCATAGCTGGCGCGTGTTTGTGCTAGTGTGTGCTTTTCCGTCAGTTGCAGCCATCGCTGCCCTTAACGCCATGCCAGAGAGCCCACGCTTTTACTTAGAGGTTAGCAGATGTGCTTGTTTAAACAGTTAAGTCTTTGTCTTACAGTAATAGCTGCTGATATTTTTCTTATTACTAATTCCATGCAATCTTTAACAGAATGGCAAACATGACGAAGGCTGGATGGTTCTGAAGCAAGTTCACGACACAAACATGCGAGCAAAGGGATACCCAGAGAGGGTGTTTTCTGTAAGTATCAGTGAGAAAACAGCAATGTAAATCTCTCAGATAGCTCACAGCAGAGGGAAGGGTGGGAGAGGGAGAACAGACGGGGTCTCTGGTCAGATACCCATTGGCTGCTGGGGGTTACGCCCCTAGTTTGGAGTAAGCTGAACAAAAATCAAAGACACACTGACTTTGGATCAGAGCCGATGACTTGTGCAAAAAGTTGCTGCTATGTGATGCAATGAAAACCACAGAGAGTATATAAAGGATTGATATAACCACTATGACATCACCCACTGGTTTGTGGCCTCAAATTTAACCGGTGCAGAAGATGTATTAACACAGGTTTGTCAGAGGTTTGTCACATGACATCATGCACACACTGCTCAAGAGTTGCCCGCCATGTTGGATGTGATACACCCTCTGGTTGCTATGGAAATGTGAAATACCCAGCTGGTCAGCAGTGGTTCCTGGCGGTTGCTGCCTCTTGCTGGGTGAAATCAGTTTAAATGAAGATGCTGCACCAAAAACCTCTCAGTGATTGCCTTGGTAACAGGTTGTTTACCTGTAGCTTTTCTTGTTTGTCTGCAAATACTTGCAGACTACTAGCTTAGCTGTAGTACAACTTGATAATGAGTAATGCAGAAAGGACATGGAGAAGGTTTACATCAGGGGTACAGCCAACAAGTTTTATAAGGTGCAACTTTTACTTTGAAGGAAAATTATCTTAATTTCTGGCTTGTGTTGCACTTTTCTCAGTTTAACTGCAGATGGGTCATTAGGACATCAGGACAGGATGTAGATAAGTTCAAAGTATTTTATGTACCAAACTTTAAATGTAAACTTGGCCATTTTTCAAATGTGGGTCTAAGGCAGTGGTTCCCAAAGTGGGGGCACGCCCCCTGGGGGGTTAGCATGTTGTTAAAGGGGGGAAGGAGCCATTAAAGGGGGGTGGCGAGATATGAATAAAATAAATAAATAAATAAAATAATGCTGGGACACTGCTAGCATAATGGACAGGTTTTTTGACGGGGCTCCCACACAAACACAAAGCAGAGGATGAACCATTGCCAAATATGCTTGCAAAC
Source organism: Oreochromis niloticus (assembly GCF_001858045.2). Taxonomy (NCBI): domain Eukaryota; kingdom Metazoa; phylum Chordata; class Actinopteri; order Cichliformes; family Cichlidae; genus Oreochromis; species Oreochromis niloticus. Next base: position 19,751,026 of record NC_031985.2, on the reverse strand, counting down.
CAACTTCCTTCCAAGCTAAAGACTAGAAAATATGATGAAGCATATCTTGCCTTTGGCTTCACCTGCACAACGGCGGTGCAAAGGTAGGTATCCCCGAAAGAATTTGTTTCCCCTGCTCAGGGAGCAGGCGCTGGGCTGTCCAAATCACGGACAAACAGTATCCCACATTCTTGATTTTTAGTTCACAAACACTTCTTATAATGAAATTTTGGCGATGTTAGCTCTTTATACAGTAAATTTACAGTGGGGATACAAATAATATCAGGCTGATCCTGCCACAATTTGTTCCCCCGGTTCAAATCACGGACAAACATTATCCCACAGTTGTTTATGTTTTTAAACCCATTTTGCACAGAGAGACATTTTTTTGAAAAATGTTTTGATACCAGTGTTGAATATTTTTAAACAGTAAAATAAAAAACAACTAAAATAATTACACCATAAAGATAGTTTGTTTCGTGGTTTATTCTATTGTGGGGTGTGGAATAAACTGCAATGGAGTTTGAAAACAAAATATGGGTGTGTGTGGTTGGAGGGGGCGCGCGCTGGTCTAAGGGAAACGGGAGTGAGCCTCTAGTGGCTATTTGAGGAACTGCAGTATTTGGTTTCAGTTGATGTTTGATGGACAAAACTTTACGTTATTACAAATATTTTGAACTACTTGTAAATCACCTTCGACATAAGCTCCAAGGATTTGCTTCTTTACTTCCTGTTGAGATCAAACCTATTAAAATCTTGAACAAAACAAACAAACAACCCGCAAATCATACAAATGTGTGATTTCCCACAGTATGTATTTTGGTTAAACAAGTCATGAGAACAGGAACAGAATAAATACATTGTTGTAACAGCTCCCAGTCCATTTAAAGGTGCTTTCCCCATTACAGAGATGTTCATCAGGCTTATGAATAACAATACATGTTATTACAGTCAATATCTCTGTAACATCTGGTGGTGACTTTCAGAGCCTCTTTTTCAGAAAGTCTCTTGCAGTAGTTACATAATGTTTGAGCCAAAGTCATCTCTAATTTGACTTTTGCGACTTTGGTCCAAGGTCACAACAATCAAAACTGTGAAGCAGATGGATGAGCTGGTGGATGTTGGCACCGACACACCTGCTTGGCAGCGCTACAGACTGAAGATTATGAGCCTCTCCCAACAGGTGAGTAAAGTTAATTAAAAAATACAGTTTACATACATTTTATCCAACCTGGAAATGTTGTTCTTCTACACTGGTTGGGGTTTTTTTTTTTTTTTTGGAGTAACCAGGAAATTTGGTATTTTGGATGTTGTGAACAAAAGCAGTAACTAAGGGGCCAAGCTTTAACAGTGTGAAATAAAAAAGCCCCCTCCGGCACCCACCCAAGATCACAGCTTCCTCAAAATTACAGTTATTTTCAAGAGTGCTGAAGCTGAGGTGTTTTACAACTCAGGGCTGGCATTAAAACGCCCCAGTGGATGAAAGCAATATGCATGCAAGCACAGGTGGAAGTAAATCCAAGTGTAGCTAAAATATTATGTCTTTTCCTTTAGTTTGTCTTTGATTTTTTTTGAGTATATTAAAGGGATAATAAGCTACTTGCGTGAGCATTTATTGACCTGTCCGCCTGCAGAGTTTCTCCCAAATTTAAGTTCTGTAATAAAAACACTCGGCACACAAAGATGATGCATTTTTGAGGTATTGTGTGGATTTTTTGGCTTTGATGTGTTTAAACTTCAGCAGCATGTTGTTGCACTGGGCTTTTTTGCTCTGGGCAAAAAAACCCTTCACCAGGCTGTTTGCCTGATTTGAATTTGCACGCAGCCTACGTTCTCCTACGCACACACACGCCTACACGCTGCTGCTTAATGCCTGCTTAATGCCCACTACAAGAAAAAGTTTGAACAATGAGAGAGTTGAAGCAGCGTTTTCGTGTTTCATGTGGAAGCCACTGTCATGTCGCTTTCAGGTTTTTTGTTCATGAGCTTTGCTCTTGTGTTTCTCCGTGTTGCAGATACGGAATAACATCCTTGCCTGCTTCAGGCCAGAGTATAAGCGGACGACCTTCATGCTCATGGCTGTTTGGTTTTCTATGTCGTTCAGGTAATCTAAAAAACAAAAAAACCTCCTTGCTGTCTGCTGTGTCTCGCGCTCCATTTGGGGCTTATTTAATCTCTCTTGACTCCCACAACTTTCCAGCTACTACGGTCTAACTGTGTGGTTTCCGGACATGATCAAGTACATCCAGAAGCAGGAATATGAATCGCGCACGAAGACCTTCACTAAGGAGCGAGTGGAGCACGTCACGTTTAACTTCACCTTGGAAAACCAAGTGCATCGCCAAGGATACTACTTCAACGACAAGTAATTTTTGTTTCAGGGCAACATTAATTACTTTGATGCCAAAGTAGAGAATATTGATTTTTAAAATATGCAATAAAAAAATGTTCCTGATCACAGATTCCTTAACCTGAAGATGAAGTCCATGGTTTTTGAAGACTCTGTGTTTGAAGAGTGCTACTTTGAGGACATCACATCCACACACACCTTCTTTAGAAACTGCACCTTCATTGCCAGCTTGTTTTATAACACAGGTAAATATGACTCCTGGTGCGCAGGAGCACTAATGAACATGATACATTTGCTTTCCAAGGCTTTCCGTAGGTACGTAGCAGATAAACGTCATGCACTACGTGAGGGGGCTCCAACTCCAGGCCTCGAGGGCTGGTGTCCTGCAGGTTTTAGATATAACCGTGGGTCAACACACCTGAGTCACATGATTAGTTCGTTACCAGGCCTCTGGAGAACTTCAGGACATGTTAAGGAGGTCATTTAGCCATTTGAATCAGCTGTGTTGGACCAAGGACACATCTAAAACCTGCAGGACACCGGCTCTCGAGGCCTGGAGTTGGGGACCCCTGCACTACGTGGACAAAAGTATTGGGCCACACCTCTTAATCTTTGAATTCAGGTGTTTTTAATCTTGTTGCCACAGGTGTATAAAATCAAGCATCTAAACATGCAGGCTGTGAGAGAATGAGGCTCTATAAAGACAAAGCAAAGTGGAAGCATTTAGGAAGTGGTATCTATCTATCTATCTATCTATCTATCTATCTATCTATCTATCTATAAGAGATACATTATGTGAGAAATGCTTTCATTTCATCTTAAAGTCAAAACAAAAGGCATGACACGGTGCGAGTGATCGGGCTGTCTGTCCAACAGCGCCCTGTCAGTAAGAATAAAACAGATGTAAGAATGTGCTGAATGGCTGATCAGAACCAGAAATTCCCCGTGTGCGGAGACCAAATCGTTTAAAAAGCAACTGAGCCGCGTGTGGTTTGGATTTCCGATTGTGCTTTAAATCAGCACGTCACATTCAGACCTGGGAAACACATCTGAGAAACTAAAGAGAAACAGTTTCTCTGCTAGCATACTGCGGCTATCCGTCTCAAGCTGTGGCAGATTTATTCGGCTTCAGTTCTTCTGCAGCTTTTACGGCAGCTGTAGCTTTCTCCCCGATGAAGCCAGCAACGCATTCTTTTATGTTTGTGTCATTTGTGCATCTAAAATTTTACGATCGTTCAGCACTTTTATTGCAGACTCCGTTTAATAAAACTGTTATTGGTTAGGAAGCCATTTCAGCGTTGTCATCGGGAAAATCAGACCTAGTCCCCTGTGTCCTCTTCAGAAATGTAGAAGCCTCTCTCCTGACCTTTGCTGTCGTTTTTGTGACGATCGGAGATGCTGTCCTGGATGCTGCTTTCGTGTTTTGCCCCTATTAAAAACAGATGCTTGTGTGGTGGCTGCTGTAATGTTCTGGCTTCTTTTGCTAAGGGATTATTTAATCCCCTCCTTCCCAGTTTGAGGAAAACTGATCTTTTTATTTGGTTTGGTTTGGGTACGATGAAGTCAGACATTCTTCGGGACGTGGCGTAAATCTTTTATATTTTTTATGCTCGAAACAAAAAGTTAAGGTTGTATGTTTTACTTAGCTTTTCTTCTTTAAATCAGAGGAGAAACATGCAGAGGAGTTTTTTTCAGCTGAAGAGAGCTTCTTGACCTAGCGGAAATCACAGATCCTCACAGGTGTTCACAAATTTATGAAATTATTTAACCATTCTCACATTTTTCCTTCCTTTTACGCCTGCAGATTTATTCAAATACAGACTCGTCAACTGCAAACTGGTCAACAGCACGTTTCTCCACAACAAGGAGGGCTGCATGCTCGACTTCAGCGACGACTTCAACAATGCCTACATGATCTACTTTGTCAACTTTCTCGGCACCCTGGCGGTGTTGCCTGGCAACATCGTCTCGGCTCTATTAATGGATAAAATTGGGCGGTTAAGGATGCTGGGTAGGTTAGTCTAATCTGGGTGGAGGATTCAGTTATGAGTGCAGAGGCGACTCGGTTTAATGTAACTACTGCTCCCTCTTTTTACACAGCCGGGTCCAGCGTCATATCATGTGTCAGCTGCTTCTTCCTGATGTTTGGAAACACCGAGTCGGGGATGATCGCCCTCTTATGTCTGTTTGGTGGCATCAGCATCGCCTCGTGGAACGCCCTGGATGTGATAACAGTGGAGCTCTACCCCTCGGATAAAAGGTAACACGAGAGCAGATGTTTCCACTACTGCTGAGGTTTTTGTTTCCTGATAAAGAGAGTAATACTGTGACAGTGCAATATCTGTCATCTGGTTGCACTTTCACTCATTTTGTGTTGTTATAAATGCCGTCCAGAGGTGTCATTTCAGGGTTGTTATCCCATAAGAATTTGAGTTTCTTTTGTGGAGAGAGAAGGATCTTTATGGAGGTGGATTCATTTCTGCTGAGTGATACCTGAATTTTTACCAACAAATCTGCTGTGGATGGCAAAAGTTTGAGGCGTCACATCTGTGTTGTTTCTCAGTCATCCAGGTCACGCCTTGAGCCTTGAGAGCTTGAAAAAGAAGGCAGCTAGACTTCCTTAGGTTTGCAAAGATGTTTTCCCTCCCATCCAAGAGGCTTCTTCAGTTCTAAGAAACAGTGCTGAGTCCAGGTCTTTGAAGGGGCTTGTCCTCTTTGGAAGTGATACTGAGGGTTGTTGACTCACTGAACGTATGGGTCATCACATGAGCCAAGGTGTGAAAAAAGGTGTGGGTCATTACAATCATTGAGGATTTAAGGGTCAAAACACTCTTAACCCTCAAGGTGAGGTCACCCGAGGCAAAGTGTGAGTAAGGTTTGAGATCTATATAGGCCACTTAAATCCCCCTTTAAGGACCTTTGGGAATCACTTTTAAAAGCACTCGCTCAAGTTGAATCTGAATTGGCTCTTTATTAAAAATATTGAACTGCCATATTTTTTATGAAGCGAAAAGCAAATCAAACGTAGTAAAAAAAATTTTTTTAATGCTTCTCAGATCACCATTTATTCAAGGTTTTTAATAATATGTTTTCTTTTAACATCCATCCTCTGCCCTGGGTCCTGGTTGTGGATTTGGAGGTACCAGTTCTCATTCCTGCCGCTTCACATTTTGCTACAAACCGAGCCACTGCATGCTGGAGGCCATCACCTGATGAAGCCAGATAAACCACTTCATATGCAGGGATCGGAGAGATGATTCTGGGGCTGCAAGACTGGAAACCCTCATCCACTTGGCTTCACTTAGAAATTATGTCAATAAAAGTTATTAGCAGAATTGGTGTTGGCCAGTCCTCCTCTAGAAGCTCCTCATGTCATTTCCTCGTGGGATTCATATAAAAGTCCAGTTTTGTGTGAGAAAGAGGAAAGAAAATTTTAGTTTTTTCACTTTGATTATTTTAAATATGGCCTTAATATGTCAAATATGAAGCAGTGAGTGATAAATACAGTTAAAAACCCTCCTTACCGTGTGTGTGTGTGCTTGTCTGTGTGTCCCTCTCTTCTTGTCTCCAGGACCACAGCGTTCGGCTTCCTGAACGCCCTCTGTAAACTGGCGGCCGTGCTGGGGATCAGCATCTTCCAGTCATTTGTGGGCATCACCAAGGCCGTACCCATCCTATTTGCGGCCGGTGCCCTCGCCGCCGGCAGTTTCCTTGCCACAAAGTTGCCCGAAACGAGAGGCCAAGTGTTGCAGTAAAGCCGACGACCAGCAGAGGGCAGCAGAGTCCAGCTGGCGCACGCGTTTAACAACTAACAACATCCCTGAGAGCTTCAGCTCTGCTGTCACATACCAACAAAAACAGACTGCCATCCCCATTGTAAGCCCAGAATCCTTTGAAATGTGGATTGCATCATTCAAAGAGGAGAACACACAGAGGTAGAAAAAGATGATGTTATATTTGTGATCACTTAATTTCCGCTGCTTTGTCAGGTATTCAAAATATTGAGAAAAAGAATCAGATATCTTATGGAAGAGCCACTCTTAGAGGGTGATGATGTGCTCCCACAGATGCTCAGTGACACAGAACGATCACATGATGAGAGGAAACTGATTTAAAAAAGCCATTTCTGAAGGAACGAGAATGATTTAGCCGGTGTATGTGGTGAGTTTTCCGTTTTTCTTTCTCGTCTGTCCTCGACCTCAGTGACTGGCGTACAGTGCCTCTGTTTAATGTGCTGTGACGTTACTGGAACAGTTCAGTTTACATTTGCATCCAGACTGTTGTTTATAGACTTGCTTGCAAAAGTTCTCAAAATGAATTTCAGGGTGAACATATTTTCTGTTAAAAAACAAAAAAACCCTCCCATGACCCTCGATCACTGCCTCCTACTGAAGCCTGACCTGCTGACCGCTGTTATTCTCGACCAAATATTGTTAAAACATTCCAGTGAGGCTGCTGTTACTCAGACACAGAGAGCCGAGGTGCTTTTTCTCTCCCTGAGTAATTCCAGTCCTCTGCTCAGAGCCTCGAAACGCAGGCAGGCGAAGACGCATTTCACAGGATTCTCTGTTGTAAATGGGAATAGTTTGATCCAGTTCCTCGGTGTTTGCTGTCAAAACTGATGTTTTCCCTCCGTGTCGTGTGGCAGTTTGATGATGTTCTCGAGGAACGTCTGTGGGACGGATTTTGGTCAAGTGCTAAACTGTGAGAGCAGATACTTGTGGTATTTGCCTAAATTAGTGGTGTGTATGTGTGTGTGTGTGTGTGTGTGCATGTTTTTGTTTGTACTCTGATTTATTCATTTACATCTCAGTGTTTCATGCAAATGACAGTGTCATTTGCGTCAGTGGGAATTTTACTTGTCCAGCAGCGGTTTGAATAAGCAGTGCGGCCACACATTATCAAGGTACCTTAGAGGTGTAACTATTGTAAAAACTAGCCTGAAATCTCCATGTAAACACCCACAGTATCCTGCCACAAAAGCATCTTCCCAGTGCTAATGCCTGGTTAAAGCACGCAAGTCTGGTTAAGGCTTGTTCAGATAACTAATGAACAGCACAATGTTTGTGCGGTACTTTCGGCGGCTCCCTTGTTTCCCACACCAGATGGATCTGCATGTTTGATCTGGCACAGATTTTACACCGGATGCTGAGGCTGGGTTTGTGTCTCCTCCGGGTCTCAACCGGTGATCTTTTACATGTAATCCAAATGCAAGGACAGGAATCAACATTGTAGTAATAATTTCATTTTTCTTTATTTTTTTCTTCATGATCCCTTCAGGATAAAGCAATCAGGCCTGTGGTAAAATCAAATATATCTCCATTATTATTATCTTATTCATCCGCTCTAAAGGAAAAGCAACATATGAACCAAAACCCTGGCTTTTAAGAATTTAGATCCCTGTTATCCTTATTGTACATGTAGTGTAGTTCACCTCCAATCCATATGAGAATTAGTCCGAACATAAGTTATCTGACTGAATGAGAAAGCTAATTCTTGAAGTCGAAACAACGAAAGGAGACTGATTTAGTTCTTTTGTTTGCTGTATTTTTTTTTGTTGGGGATCAAAACACGCAAACAAAGCAGTCTTCATTTACCCGAAAAAAACTGCATCATATTCATAAGCACAAATCAAATGGGAAAAGCTGTTTAAAAAAAAGTGATCAATTAGGCAGTGTGGCAAGAGAAACAAGAATATAATTTTATTTTAAGGGCTCCCGTTCAGACATTCCTTCACTGCGTCCATTCCCGCTGGGAAAAGATGGAAATTTGTAACTCGTTTTTATTTCTGTCGTCTTTAAGGGTACGCAGGCTCTCAGTTTAAATGTAAAAACCTGCTGTGATCTCATCACAAGAATCAGAATCACCCTTAAAGCAAAGTTGATTGTGTACACCTTCATTCTGTAAACATATGACAGCATTTTGTGTACTATTTGTGTGCTGACAATCAGTGAGAGAGTGTGACATTTTGACCGAAAAACGTCCTCTGGATTGTGTGTATGTGTGTGTGTATGTGTGTGTTAGTGCTGTTATCAGCCCCCTCTATAGTAAACAAATACCCTTGTTCACTTCTGGTAGCTTAGCTTAGCATAAAGCCTGGACATGATGGGGAACAGCTACACTGGCTCTGCTGTTTCTCCTGTTAAACTAAGCTAAGCTAAGCTAACTGCCTGTCAGCTGTAGCTTCATATTCAGCATATAAAGACATGAGAACATTATCTTCTCACTAAAGAATGCAAATGATACCATCTCTAAAATCTATTTCTTTGAAATCTTTCTTCAAATCTACATGCTGAGGATCATACCTGAGGGGTGTACTACAAGGTCAGGGCGAGATTAGCAGATTAGCAAGCTAGCAAGCTAAAAGTCAGAGTTTTCTGTCCCACTTTTATCCGTGTCTCACTACCTGGTTATATCACCGTGGTAAGTTATGCTGAAGCTCCATGTTTTCTCTGATTTTTAAATGTTTTTTTTTTTTTAATTCACAGCATGTTTTAAGTGTCATAGATTCTCTGCTGGGGGAATATATTTGATAAGTAAGGTTTGTTAAGCTGTAGCTTACTAAAACCACAGAATGAAGCACACGCTGTACGTTGCATTGACAGTAACGTGTTACCATCACCTTAAAAGGAACAGCACCATTGAGAGCACACTAAGCTATGAAATAATAAATTAGAATTAAAATATTAATTATGTCATTAATTTATTGTCTTTGTTGCAACAGTGTTGCATTTTACTGTCTTATTTCGTATGCACTTTATAGATTTCTTTTCATCAGTTTGTCATAATGATCTGATAACGTTTATGATTGGAGTAGGGGGGACACTCATAGGGATCATTTTGTGCAGAAGAAGAGCTGTACCTGTAAAACCCCCATTTTTATATTTATGAGTGCACAAAGAGCACCAAGCGGAAAGCCCATCTTACCAGAGAAAGTTGATAACCTCCATCATGATACACATTATCTCCAGCTGGGGCTTAAGCCAAAGAAAGCCTAGCTATGTTTAACTTCCTTTGTAGTACACCCCTCCGTTGTTTGCTGTTTGTGTACAAAGATGTATGTGTTTAATGAACAGATTTGTCCCGTCTTGTTCCTGTTGGAAAGACTGTTTGGATGTATGTATGTGTGCGTCTGACTAAATCGTCTGTCACATATTTTTCTACTTTTTTCTGTTGCGATTCTGTTTTCATCCCTGTGATGATTACAGCTCAGTTGGGGACCACGGAATATATTTACACTATGAAAAGAAAAAAAAAAGACCTATATATGCAGTGTAGAAATCAGTGTGTCGTTCTTCATAACAGACTCGGGTGCTCTTTTGCTGACACAGCCTTTGAAACAAGTCCCTTGAAAGGCAGCCAGAAATAACACACGGTCTGCTCCTCAGTTTTAGAAACACGCAGAAAAGCAGAAAAAAAAGAGAAAGGGAATGCATCTTAAATTCATAAAGACGGCTTCACCCCCTAAACCTTCTGTATTCAAACGACCGTGACGCATGTTCGTTATCGTATTGTCTGACTTTCTTGGACGTCCTGTATGCCAGCTGTTTTTGTCCAAAGCAAGAACTAGTGTTTTCATTGTCGTATGATGACATAGATTTGTTGCTTGCAGTGATTGTTCTTAATCAAAGTGGGGTGAAAACTGGTGAAACTTGGGTATGTGTTCTGAAAGTGAGTTAGTGGTGACTGTGTTCCTTGTTTACCTTGGACCCAGGTAACTGTTTTTGTTTTTATTATATATATGTGAATATACATGCTTGAATTTCTGAGGAGGTTGCTTGTGATCTTGAAGATAAGCGTTGGCTGGAAAGGGAAGTACACTTTCAATGTGAAGTGCATGAAAAGTGTAATTTGACTTAAATTTGTTTGTTTATGTGAGTCTATATTAAAGGGGAATCAAGTCAAACTCAAAAGGACCACGGGTTTAAACTCATCAAAAGAGCGCCCTCTGTCAACTTGAAGCTCCTGTCCAAACTGTAAAAGTTTACGGATTAATGTTGCTACGTGTAGAATTTCATTCTATATACATATAAATATAAATAAATATATATATATATAGATATACATGTATAAACTATAACAAGAGTTGCTGGTTTGAGTTTTATCCATAAAGGAAGGCAGTGATATTGGGTGCGGTCAAAATAAAGCAAACACCAGCCTGATAAGACTTCCCCTTAATGACGGCAGTCTTTTAAAAAGTGCGGGAGAAACACCTCCCGCATCTGCAGAGAACTGCAAGGATCCATCACTGTAGTTGGAGCGATGGCGTTTCCGTTTGCTTTCTTTAGTTTGACTCTGAGCTGTTTTATTATCTGATAAAAAGTTCTACTCTAAGTGTGAGTTCAATTCAAGATTCAGTGTACTGTGTGTAGAAACTGTAGATGTTTGTATGTGCAAGTATGCAAATTGTGAAACAAAAAGATTACAGTTCCAAAAAAAGTTTGGTATGACACAAAACTCTATTGTGTGTTGTCTTTGTGTTTTGTAAATGAAGACTGAACATCTTGGTAAATTCAGTATTTATTACTTCTGGATATTGAGAATATTTTAGTGATGCTGAAAAGGTGCTGTATTTACTTTATGTGAGAGTTGTCCATTATGCTGGGTTTTGCACTTTTGTGCTATTTATCCAGTTCTTTGAATAAAATCATAATGGAAATAAAACTTGAAGAAAGAAAACCGGTGTCGTGTACTCCATAATTTTCTTCACTTTAGATGTTTCTCTTTGTACTTTCAATGTACAATACTGAGTCTTGAGTCTATATTTTGCTGGAAAAGTGGGAAATGGGATTTACTGAAATGTGCAAACATGCATTTAAGTAAAAACAAGGGCAAAAACAGCATCATATTTGGTATGACCACCTTTATTCTTCACACAGCCTGAACTCTTAGACAAGCTTTCCTGTAATTTCTTTGAATGTCCTTTTACAATCTTAAAGCTCTTCTTTGGATATTGGATGCCTTCTGTTCTCTATCAAGATGATCCCACACTGCTTCTATAATATTGAAATCCGGCCTCGGGGAGGCCAATCCATGAATGTGTTCCACTGTGCGTTTTTCTATCCAGGCCTGGATAGTCACACTTTACAGATGTAAATTCCATCAAATTTGACTAGATCTCCAAAACCTTTGACGGAAACCACGACAGAGCTGTCACTGTGTTTTATAGATGGCTGTATACACACACTGTCATATACAGTGACGACCTCGGCACATATTGATTTAAACCTAAAGAATTTCCACTTTCATTTCAGTTCTTGTGTAATGTGGCATACCCCAGCCTTTTCTCCCCATTTCCCTTCCTTAAGAATGGCTTCTTCACAGCCACACTTCTATGGAGACCATTTCTGATGAGGCTTCAGTGAACAGTAGATTGAGCAGCTCAAAGGCCAGATGCATGTCTCAGGCGTGTCCGGTATTAGACATTTTTTCAGATATTGTTCATCTGCGGTTGATAGTTTTTAGGCTTGCTACTTCTTTTGTTCCCCACAAAAGAAGAAGTGGGAAGTCAGTTTTCTCATTACGTTATTTAAGAACACACTGCACAACAATGCTGAGATAAGCCAAGCTTTTGACCAAAACCTCGTTGGGAATCATCTTGCTGGTGCAAAAATTTTATGCCTCTCAAATCTCCGACCAAAAACTCAGACCGCCAGAAAGCCTGGAGAACTATTGGCTCAAGACCACTTTAAAAACAATGTCTGTCTCCTAAGAAGCAAAGTATAGTGAAATAAGAGATTTTAAAATTACATCTTGATGTTTTCATTATTGTAAACATGTATATATATATATATTATGTTTTGCTGGTAAGATTAATAACTAATTTTGCAATAAGTCATTTTAAATTACATTTAAAAGGCAAAACAGAGAAATAAATGTTCAAAATGGCCTATAAGGATGCATCAAAAGAAATTGAGAAAAGAAACAGAAAAGATTAAGTCATAAATATAGAAAAAGGGTTAAATACAATTAGTGAAAAGGTGCCCCCCCCCCAAAAAAATGTGACACCAAGTCAAAATCCAATATAAAATAAATACTGGACAGTGTTAAATAGTTAAAAAATATAAATTTAGCATCAGTTGCACATATTTTAGCTTCTATTCAGATTGGAAAGCTTCCAGCAGCTCAGGATGTAAAAACGAAAAGCGATCTCTGCAGACATTTTGAATTATGATCAAATACAGCAGAGTTATGAAAAGAGGAGGATCATTAGGCAAACGGATACAAAGAACCCACAGAGCAGAGCAATCCAACAGGAAGGAGACAACAGCTGTGGGTTCAGATACTTGAATTAGGTGCAGCGTTATCCTCATAATACCAGATACCTAGAGGCCAAAGTTGCATTATGATGGATACTTTTTCATTTTCCAGTGGGGGGCAGTGCTCTCCATGATGATTTAGAACTAGTTTGTGTCTAATTGAAGAAAAACATTGGCTGGGGCCCATGAATCACTGTGATGGGGTACGTTTGATGTCACTGCTGCTGGTGCAGGTTCAACATCCAAATCCAGGAGTCCTGTTGTACCTTCCAAACCTGCAGTTTAACCACAGTCAGTCTAATGGAGCCCTGTTTTACAGAAACTGGCCGCAGTTCAGTCATAGGTGCAGCAGGGGCTGCTCATGAGAGTCAAGAGGATTGTGGATCTAAAGAGCCCATTTAAACTTGCCTCAAGCCACAAAACAGTTTCTTTAAATGCCAAATTTATACAATTTGACAAACTGAAATAAAATGAGACTGGGAACTTTCAGCTGGCATTTATATAGCAAATTCCCAGCCTTAATGACTAAAGGGCAGGGAGACCCTGTGACCAATGTTGTGTAATATAGGTCCATAGAAGTGAACAAATTCAGATTTAAATTTATAGCAAATTCATAAAGTTTCCAACATGTTAAAATTTCAGTGATACAGTTTATTTAAACATTGAAAAAATACAAATATAAAACAAAGACCCAACTTAATCACACAAAAGGAAAACAAGCATGGTGAGTGATGCCACACTGGTTGTTTCGGTTCCGAGCCATCTTAATGTAGCCTTCTTCTCCAAACTGGACACCCCAGCTAAAAAAAAAAATGAAGCAGTTGCTGTCATGAAACTCAAAATTAAAGGAAACAAAAAGAGATCCAGTCCATCAACCAGTGACTCAGAACAACCTGTTTTTGACGAGCCAGTAGTCCTGTCCTTTCTCTCTGCCGTAACCCACAACCAGCGAGCCATGGTTCACTTTCTGGGTACATGTGTTGTCCATGTACACACCTGTTGGTTACAGGAAGGCAAATATAGGAACTCTGACTAAGATTCAATCTGTGCATCATTTTAATAAAGTAACCAACCACGATGGTAGAAGTGAAACTGTGGCCTGGAAGCATCAATTGCAACAGCGACGGGCCCCACAAGAGCCACTGCCTCCTTCAGTGCAAACTCATCCCCCCTTGGTAAGCAGTAATACCCTGAGCAGTTAGCAGCCCGATACAGTGGGTTGTACTTGCACTGATTATGCTGTAAAACGGACGTTCAGTCGAGTTAGTAGACTCTTTAACATGAGAAACTTCTAGGTTTAATCACAGTCTACCTGGAAGTGGAAGCTTGACTCACCCTTCCGATATAGGGGTAAGCATCTTCAGAAGCAATGCCTTGGTTATCAACAACATACTTGAAGGCACGTGCTATTAAGCCACCATTGCACCCGCGGTTGCCATAATCTGTAGTGCAGTCGATCAGGTTTTGAGTGCTGAGAGACCTCAAGATGCCTGTAGACTTTTTAAGTTGCCCCTCAAGAGCTCCAGCCGCACTGAAAGCCCAACAAGCACCACAAGAACCCTAAAAGAAAGGTTACTCGTGACATGATTAAAAATGTAGAGGTTTCCTGTTACACGTGTGGATATCTGAGGGGACCAGCTAGGACCTCACCTGTGTTTTGACTGGAGTTACCAGGCCTTTATCCCTCCAGTCCACTGAAGCTGGTAGAGAAGCGTTGACTTTTATGGAGCTCGCAGCAACCATCTCCAGGTCAGATGGTACCCTAGTGCCTGTGAGAGTGCCAGTGATCTCCACAGGGGTCTGCAAGTGTGGAGAAATTACACACCATTCACCATCGAGTGATGTAAAGTTTGAGGAGAATGCTCACCATGTCTCCGAAGTGGTTGATTGCCAGTTCGTAAGTGTGCAAATTCAGCGAGGCTTCCAGGTTGTGAAGATTAATCATTTTCAAGTTCATTTCCCAAATCAGTCTGCGTCCCCACTCCTCAATCTGGAACATAAATGTTACACCAAATATTCTGTGGCATATATGTGCACAGTAACTAAGCCAGAGTTCAGACACCCAAACAGCTTGATGTTAATGAAACAAGGTGAGTTCTTGTTCTAAAATTAAGCTTAAACAGACCTATATGCTTAAACTGAACCCAGCTAAACACTTGTATAGATAAAGACATGAAACATTCCTGTTAAAGTTACAGGATTCAGCACCTTGGTATTTTTTTCCCTTTGTTTTACCTGATGAGAATATACTTTCTTATGCGTTTTCTTCCATAGTTCCCAGTGTCGATCTGTTTGCGAACTGATATCGGCCACTGCAAATCCACACAAGACTGTGAAAAGCAGGCTCCGAAACATTTTCAGAATCTGGGAAAAGAAGAAGACAGTTTCCAACCACAGTGTGACAAAGCAAACAGCCTGCAATGTGGCTCCTGATTTTAAGTGGACAGGAGCAGCAGCAGAGTTTACAGGTGGTATCAATTTACATTTAAAGTCAGCTGAAGTATGTTAGCACTGAGAGGAGGTGTCTTATGAGCCATCCACATAAATTATATGCAGTTCAGATTATTTGACAAACTGACGACCACGTCCATCCCTTTATGACCACAGAGCACTAGTGTTGAAAAATACTCCAGTAAAGGTTAAAATACAGATTCAACTTCTTCACTGAAGTGAAAGTGAAAAAGTATCAGCTCTGAAATGTACTAAAAATAAGAAGTAGTTAATTGGAGGAGATTTTTACCAGCTATTTTTGTACAAGCTTACTGAACCTTGTGCTATATTAATGTATTAATCTAACACGCTGCACACTGTAACCAGCAGACTCCAAACACAGCACCCTCAGGCCCTTTTCCTGATCTCTGGGGACTTTAATCACATCTCCCTGTCCTCCACTCTCCCCACCTTCACCCAGTATGTTACCTGCCACACCAGAGACAATAAAACATTGGACTTATTGTATGCCAACACCAAGGAGGCATACAGCTCATCACCTCTCCCTCCCCTGAGGGGCTCAGATAGTACACAGAGAACCAGTAGTGAAACTCACAGTAAGGAAATGGTCAGCAGAGACTGAAGAGGCCCTGAGGGACTGTTTCCGTTCTACTGTGTGGGACAACCTCTGCAGCCCCCTGGAGGATGACCTCAACAGCATCACAGACTGCATTACGGATTACATGAACTTCTGTGTGGACAACACCGTACCCATTAAAAAGGTATGTTGTTTTTCTAACAACAAGCCATGGATAAATCCAGAAATTAAGGCTCTCCTCAAGGAGAAGAAGAGAGTCTTTAGATCTGGGGACAAACAGGAGCTGAGAGTTGTCCAGAAGAAGCTGAAATGGAAGATAAGGCAAGGAAAGGAAAACTACAGGAGGAAGATGGAAGAGCAGCTGCAACAGGACATCAGAGGGGTTTGGAACAGCCTGAAGACAATCTCAGGACAAAAACCAACCCCCCAGGTTGCAGGAGACTTGGGGTGGGTGAATGACCTAAATAAATATTTTAATAGGTTTGATCAAACACCCGCCCCTCCCACAGCATCATCCCCCCTGCTGCAATCTCCTTCATCTTCAGGGACTGCCTGTCCTTCATCTCAGGACTTCACACCGCTCAGCTTCACACCTCCCAGCTCCCAGTCATTACACCCACCCCCGGCTTCTATGGACTCCAACATACACACCCCTCCCCCAAAATCCACTCTTTCTATCTCAGCACTTCAAGTGAGGAATGAGCTTCGCAAGACCAAGGTGCGGAAGGCTGCAGGTCCAGATGGCGTCAGCTCCAGGCTCCTGAGATGCTGCGCAGATGAACTGTGTGGCATCCTAGGATATCTGTTCAACCTGAGCCTGTCACTGGGGAAAGTACCACAGCTGTGGAAGACCTCCTGTGTGGTACCGGTACCAAAGACCTCCCATCCCAAGGACCTCAGCAGCAACAGGCCGGTAGCCCTGACATCGCATCTGATGAAGACCCTCGAGAGGTTGGTTCTAAACCATCTGCGCCCCCTGGTGAGGTCTTCATTGGATCCGCTGCAGTTTGCTTACCAGCCTGGTATTGGGGTGGAGGACGCCATCATCTACCTCCTGCACCGAGCTCTGACTCACCTGCAGAAGCCTGGAAGCACTGTGAGGATCATGTTCTTTGATTTCTCCAGTGCTTTCAACACCATCCAGCCATGACTTCTGAGAGACAAGCTGGAGTTATCGGGAGTGGACCACCACATGTCCCAGTGGATACTGGACTACCTCACAGAACGTCCACAGTATGTGAGGTCACAGGGCTGTCTCTCTGACACGCTGG
Organism: Oreochromis niloticus; assembly: GCF_001858045.2. Classification (NCBI taxonomy): domain Eukaryota; kingdom Metazoa; phylum Chordata; class Actinopteri; order Cichliformes; family Cichlidae; genus Oreochromis; species Oreochromis niloticus. Next base: position 19,734,139 of record NC_031985.2, on the reverse strand, counting down.
TCTGCAGTACGGGGGCCCCACAGGGAACTGTGCTGGCACCGTTTCTCTTCACCCTCTACACTGCAGACTTCTCCATCAACTCCCCACGCTGCCACCTACAGAAGTTCTCTGACGACTCTGCCATAGTCGGCCTCATCACATGCGAGGACGACTCAGAGTACAGACAGTGGACTCTGGACTTTGTTGACTGGTGTCAGCAGAACCACCTGCTGATCAACGCCGGGAAAACCAAGGAGTTGGTGGTGGACTTCCGGAGATGCAGACCCACCACACTGACACCGGTGAACATTCAGGGAGTGGACATTGAGATAGTGGACTCTTATAGGTACCTGGGTGTTCACCTGAATAATAAACTGGACTGGAGCCACAACAGTGATGCTCTTTACAGGAAGGGTCAGAGCAGACTCTACCTGCTGAGGCGGCTGAGGTCATTTGGAGTACAGGGAGCGCTTTTAAAGACCTTCTATGACTCTGTGGTGGCATCTGTCATTTTTTACAGTGTTGTATGTTGGAGCAGCAGTTTATCAGCAGCTGAGAGGAAGAGGTTGGATAAACTCATCAGGAAGGCCAGCTCTGTTCTGGGATGCACCCTGGACCCAGTGCAGGTGGTGGGAGACAGAAGGACTCTGGCCAAAATAACATCTCTGATGGACAGAGTCTCCCACCCTATGCATGTAAATGTTGCTGAACTGCAGAGCTCCTTCAGTGACAGACTGCTGCATCCTAGATGCATGAAGGAGCGTTTCCGCAGGTCCTTCCTCCCTGCAGCTGTCAATCAAGCTGACTGTACAATCAGAACTGCTCCCAACAATTATAGATGTTTACATCAGCACTGTAACTGCAATAAGTTAATCAACCGATTCGCACTACAACCTGGTTTGCCTCTTATCTGTAGTTATTTTTATCTAATTTAATAACTGTACAGTACTCTCTGTATATAGTAACCATTGTCCTTAATGTAAATATGTAAGAAAAATTGTGTATGTTTCTGTTCTGTGTCCTGTTTGTTTGTATATGTGTCTTTTTGGCTGCTGTTACAACCAAATTTCCCCTTGTGGGACAATTAAAGGATTATTCTATTCTATTCTATTCTATTCTATTCTATTCTAACAATAAAATGATATCAGCATATAATAATAACAACAACTTGAATCATTTATGTAGAACATGATGAGAGAAAAAGAAGGAAAAAAGCTCTATTTTCTTTGCCTCTAAATGGGAAAAGGAGTACAGTCTGGGGTTAAAGTGGAATTCAATGGGTGGGGGAACTAAAATCAGTTGTAATGGCTCAGTGTGGGGAAGAGAATCACAACTTACTTTCTACTGAGAACTTCAGTAGATTTTCTTTAAAGTACAGGATGTGATCAGCTGACCTGCTGCTCTTTGCAGATTTACACACCTGAATTCAACCAGATGTGAGCAGATGTTTCATGAGTTGTCCTGGCTGATGCCCATTCTCTACACTGACTGTACACCGTTTATGCTGTCTGTATACTGTGCATCAGCCACGTATTGATTTAAAAGCATGAGGACTTACATCTAAGCTTCACATTTCCAGTTTAAAAGATAACACCGAGCAGTCCTTACCTTATTTGTTTAAAAAATGTAGGGAGTAAAAGCAATAAGTTTTCAGGAAAAAATAGTCAAGCAAAGTTCAGATACCCCAAAATTCTACTTTAGTACTACTTCTACTCCCATCTCTGATTAAAACTGATCAGCTGATAAAATCTTTATTGTTCTTGAGTGTAAATTTGTGCTTAGAAATATACAAATGAGTGAATGTGCATAAAGTATTTTTACATGGCACAAAATGTTATGAATCTTTCATTTTTTTCACTGTTTCACTTGTCGTTGTCACTATTATTAAATCTGTGAGGTTTAACATGCAGAAAGAAAAGTAAATAAATACATGGAGTACAATGTAGAAACAACACTACTGAATGAGAGCTGAAGTATTTCAGTCTCAGACATGTGTGAGTATGTAGTCAGACATTTAAAGTACAGTGATATTGTGTTTTTTATCAGATGAAAAGTTATTTCAGTTGGTTAGACTTTAAGCATCTTTAGCGCTGATGTGAAATAAAATACAGTAACAATGACTGGTCTTTAATAATAATTTAAATAAACTAAGTTGAGTTAGTGGGCCATATTTTCACACTGTAGGGTAGACTGGAAAGCTGGCGATGCCGCAGAGATTATTCTTGTTCCGGGCAAGCCGAATGTAGCCTCCTTCTCCCCATGCGGTTCCCCAGCTGAAAAGACAAAAACATTCACATCCAGCTTCAAAATATCGGAAATATTTTACAGGTTAACAATCGGAGGTACGTTTACCTATTTTTCACCAGCCAGTAGTCTTGTCCTGCATCTGTGCCATAGCCCACGAGCAAGACAGCATGATTGATCAGCTTTGGGTTGCAGCTGGGTACGTTGTATAAACCTAATAAATGCAGGTGCGTAAGTTAAAAAAAATACATAAGGTAAAAAATATGTGGTACAGCCGGTCAGTGGGCTACTCATGCTAAGGGCCTCCTAAGGGCTGACAAACCTAAAATTATAGCAGCGGTAATGTGCAAACGTTGCAATGAAAGTAGGAGAAGTATGACCTCCCTGAGGGGGCTCCACCAGTTTCAAGTGAATGAATGCATGATTCTCTTTAAGCCACTTAATGAAAATCAAGAGGAGTTATCCCTCTGGGATTGAAGCCTTTTGTGTGGAGCAGAGACCACTGAATAAAGAAAAATTCACTAGAATTGCCTACACCATGAAGCTTTTAGCCTCCTCACCTCCACTGTACATATGGAAAGATTCCAGCATGGCGTTCACGGCCACGGAGATCGGCCCCACTGATGCCAAAACTTTCTGCAGCATCTTCTCATCTCCTTCTGGAAGGATGCTGAATTTGGAACAATAGCCAGCCCGTCCCTGGACGGAATAGCGGCATTTCCCATTCTGCAAAGAGAAATGAGACATTTATGAAAAGACAGAATTACTGTCAGTCTTTCTGTGTTTGTCCACCCTCTTTCCTACAGTTCTCTTTGTGCGTGTAGAGGATGACCTTGTGTTCGTAGGGATAAAAGCTCTCCGAGTCAACGCCTCCGTTGCGAATGACATAGCTGTAGGCTTTGGTGATGTAGCCTCCTCTGCAACCCAGGTTTCCGTCCTGGGTGCTGCAATCCACCAAGTTCTGCGGACTCAGGGAAACAAGTGTACCAGTGCGCTTCTTCAGCTGGCCCTCGAGAGCTCCCAAAGAGCTGAAGGCCCAGCATGACCCACACAAACCCTTAGAAAATAAAAACAGTACAAAGTGTCACTTTTGTCACGGGATCGCGTTAATGATTTTCCTTTTCTTACAACACCTGATCTCACCTGGTTTCTGACGGGACCCACCAGGCCCTCTTTCCTCCAGTCCACATTCACAGGTAACGGTGAGTCACTCACATCCTCAAAAGTGCCATTTGTGAAATTAACGGTCTCCTCCAGCTTCAAGCCGTTCAGCTTCTCATTGATCTCCTCGGCTGTCTTGGGGGGAAAGAAATGGCAGCGGTAAATAAAATGAAAACACGATTAAATATTAGCTCTACACAACAGCATTCTTTTCACTTGACACCGAATATATAAACACAGCACCGATCTCGGGTCGCGAATGTGTTTAAAACCCATCATCGACTGAAAAGCAAGCTGAAGCATTGAAACAGCTCCACTCAGTCAATTCATTCTGTTCCCATCCACTGTGAATTTTGCACTTGGCATTAACAAATCTCTAATGGAGATGCTGGCTGTGTGTTTGCCCTCCTTCCCCTTCCCACTATCACCTCTGTCTTTGACAAAGAGCATAAAACACAAAAGCTGAACAGTCCAGCTGTAGCAGATATGGCTCTGTGTCATTTTATCTTTCACAGCAGCTTTAAAAACAGAATCTTTCCCCTTACATGTGAGTGTATTTCAGCTGCCTCACATTATTCACCCAGGCAACTGCAGCATTCTGTCCTCTGACAGCGGGCCAAAAGCTTGCGTGTGTCCCAAACATTTCTGCCAGTTTCCTGCAGAGAGCCAACACGCCACGCCCATCCAGGCTTTACCGCTCGGGCTTCCTGGATTTTTAATCAAAAATAAAACCCCTCTAACTTAGAATACAATTCCTCTCTTGTTTCTGCACTTGTTTTTTTTTAATTTTTATTAACAATCCATTCATTCATTAAAAATATTATCCATGCAGGAGCAAGAAATCAACACTGTAACACCGACATGTTGCTCTAATATTTTAAGGTTTTTGCACTTTGTATTTGTGGTTTTTCAATGTGCAAAACATTTGATGAAATCCTTTTTCTTGAGATCCTTTTATTTAAAATACAAAGTCCACATAAAATGCAAGGTCATCAGACATTTGCACATAAGCAAAGTATTTCATTTAATAGTTTATACAAGTCCAAACTGAACCAGAACGGCACAGAACCAACCAGTTTGCAACCCTGCAGCTCTGCTGTTATTCTATATTCTGTTATATATTTCCAGCATTACATAAGGGTCTTCATGTACATAAAAATAAGCATCTTGATTGTCCAGGCTGGCCCAGCCCATACTGGATTAAATTAATCTGATTGTATGAAGGGAGATTAGAGCCGCTCTATAGGTTAGGGTTTAAATTAAGCCCGCGGGGATGCAGTTTTATCCGCAGATTAACAGTGGTGGTCATTCACGTCCATCTTGCACCAGCAAAAGGTCAATGTGCATGAATGCACTTGAGGTTCTGATGGCAAACATATGGTTATGTTTACACGGTGTTAAAATGTTTGTATCCACCAGAGGTCTCTCAGATACGCTCCTGTGAGTGATCGCTCCAGTCTGGCGCTGCAATTGGTGCTGTTCAGTTTAACGGAATTGCTAAATGTTTTCGGTTTGGTTGATTTTTCTTCTTGTTGTCAACATTTCTGCCATCGTCAGCATAATTATACAATGATTTGGGAGTGTGATTTGTGTAATAGTTACATATTGGTTAATACATGAGTGAGACAGACAAGCAGGGAGAGAGAGAGAGACACCAATCCCGTCTGTGTAGGGATTTTCGACTTTATACAACTGGATATGTGGCTCAAAGTGTGGCTGCCAAGGTCATAATAGTCATAATATAGACTGGAGGCAACCCCCTAATATTAAAACATATTTTAAAAACTTGATATTCAAATATGTTCAAAATGTGCCCCCAAGTATACTGAGATTAAAATATAACCCAGAGATTTTCCTGTGCAGGGAACTGCAGGAAAAAAATCATAATAATAACTAGACAAATTACTGTTATTATTCTGACTGATTCCAGCTGTACAGCACATGTTTGTTGTAGTGGTTTTGCCACTAAATGCTGCAAACTGAGTGTAGACACTGCAGGGTATGCGGACCACTGCAGAGCAGACTCGGACTGAGAAGGACCAGTAAGATCAGACTAAGATGGATGGTTTTTGTCTGGATGAGAAGACAAATGACAACAATGAAGTTTCTGAATGTTATTTACAGTCACTGTATGAAACCAGCTGTGGTTAAAGTCAGCAGTTACTACCACAATCATATGAGCACCTATTCTGTAGTAGATCTCACTTCTACCATGGTAATGCCAAACCAAGTGCACTGATCCTGCAATTGTTTGTTCCTCTTCTCTCTTCTACTGTTGCTACAGCTTTGTTCAGCACTCAGATATTTTTCCTGTGGTCACTCCAGACTACAGATAGTTTTAGATAATTTAATGCAATTCTATCCATGAGCCTTAAAGCTGTTTTAATGTTACTAATGAACGACTGCACAATAACAGATTGGGATCTAGATTTAGAAAGTTTAGACATCCTGTCTTCTCAGCAGCAGCATCCTACCATGTCAGCCAGGTGGTTCAGTCCCAGCGTGAAGCTGTGCTTCCCTGCCGAGGCTTCCTGATTGTGTCTCAACACCAAGTGCACGTTCTTCTCCCATACTGCCCTCCTGAAGTCGATCTCAGTCTGAAACACAAATCTGGGCTGTCTCATCCAAACCTTGCCAGAATATGTGATAAAAAAGACAAAATGTCTGTTTAAGTCTTACCTGATTATCATAAACTTTTCCGTGTTTGGTTTTCCACTCTTCCCACAATTTGTTCACAGCGGGCGAAGAACAGGCGAAGACCACGAAGGCCAAAAGCAACACGGCACACAAAGTGTGCATACTGAAAAGGAAGGGGGGAAAAGGAAAGCAGATGTAACCCTTGTGTAATCAGCTAATCACTTCAGTGGTTCATTTTGAAATTTCAGTATCTAACTTGTTGTGATTTGGTGCACACCTGAGGTTACTTTCTGTCTAAAACTATGTTAAATTCAAACATGATAATGTTTAAGAATAATGCAGTAAAAGTATTTTCCTTTAAACTGAAAGATGTGAAAAGTCAGAGCTCTGAGAAGATCCCAGCTCAGGGTTACAAATCTCTACAAGAGAGTCACAGTATAAACAGTGAGGGAATGTATACAACTCAAACACGGAATGATAAACTCCAGGTTTCTGTCACCACTGAGCCTGAAAATGGTCACGCAAACATAGTAACCCTTTCATGCATGAATTATGACAGCCACAATCAGGAATTTTTCTTAAGTATTTTTATGCATCTTTAGGCATGAAAAGATGAATAAAAATCCTGATTGAGGTTGTCATAATTCATCCATGAAAGGGTGAGATAACTATAATTACAACGAAACACGTCTATAGTAACATTAAACGACCAGTGGGTGGCAGGGTAAGGAGTGGCACATCAGTGTCCAATGTAGTGCTTTATGAGCAAGTTTACCATCAACACTGACACAAATACAAGAAAACAGCCTTTGGATAGCTGTCCACTGTAGTGAAAGGGTTAAGCATGATTAGCATTCGGTGTACAAAACTGCAACACTGCATTTTCAATGAAACACAGTCTGCAAACAAAAGCAGAAGAGCCTGTAAACATGATTCTAATCTACAGAGCAGACTTCTGAAGATTAGTTCATCACAAAACAGAGAAGTTCAAGCCGTAATCTCTTACTGTAATCTCCCAGCTTCTTTCTCAGTAAATCTTTTCCGACACCATATGATTGTTCACTTACATCCATAACCTTAAACAAGCCATTAATTTAACAAGACGTGTGAAAAGAAAAGAGTACTCAGAGCACTCACCTTGTTGCAGAATGACTTCGCCCAGGAAGACAAGTTCACCCGGTTTGAGCACGCTTAGATCTTCACGCCTTAAAAGAGGAAGTTTTATTTCCTGATGCGAGCTTTTATGCATCTGCTCACTGCCTCGTCATGTGAATCTAATTTACAACCAGCTGCAACCGCACAAACTAGGCTTCCCGTATGAGAGTTGCACAAGGTTAAAGTTAAATGATGAAAATACCCCTGCGTGTGGAGGGAAATACGTATGAAATGAAAACGTTTCGGAATAAACTGATAGAAATGAAACTGATTTTGTGGTTCAGGGAGACTTTTTTATAATTAATCATGACTCTGAATCATATTTTGACGTACTGTAGCTGTTAGCTGAAATGAGAAAAGGGCACATGAGCTTAATTTATTATTCTGCCACAACCAAAAGCAAAATCCAGATTTACTGCCTAATGATGCTAATTTAAATCGAATTACACAGGGTCAGAGCGAGTCTGTGTTGAAAGCTGCAGTTTAATCATCAGGGCTCTTTGCTTTCAAACATGCTGTGGATTTGTAGAAAACTAAAAGAAGAGTATTAAAAAAAATCCTCTTTTTCTTTCTGGATTCTTGTTGTGAAAGTCGAGCCAGAACTCTTGATCATTCTTGGTCAAATGTTTTTCTTTTATTCTTGAATTTGACGTGAACTTACTCGCGACTTGTTTTTGTATACAAGTGGAAACAACCACCAGATGCACCATGATCCAGTCATTCAATCTGATGTGGTCTGTGTTGTATCTGTGCGGGTCTCCAAAAAGTATCCTGGTCCTTTCAATGCAGAGGAGCAGCTTCTCAGAATCAGAATCAGAATCAGAAAGGGTTTTATTGCCAAATGTTGAGCAGGTTTACAACATTAGGAAATTGCTGCGGTACTTAGTGCAAACATACTACTCTGACATGCAGCAGACATGCAGACATTCATCTAAAATGTGACTTTTTCTAACAACTACTGGGATACAAAAAAGAGAAGAGTTGTAAGAAGACTACCACAAAAAACCACAAGAAGATGCCAGGTTCTCCTTTTTCTCTCATGCTTGCTTTATTTACTTCATGAGTGCACTGGTAAAGTTGTATGTAAATAAAGCTGTGGATACTTAACTCTGACAGGTTGGGGAATCAATCCCAGCAAGAAAGACTGACAGATCAGCTGATCAGTGAATTCCCTTCTGCACATCCTGCTGTCAGATCTCATGGGGCATGCTATTTGATCCATTTTAGCTTGCAAGTAGTTGCCTCTGCAAGACACTTTGCAACCCACCCAACCTGAGCTTCTCCATTTCAGGCTTTTTATGCTTCTTCTGTGAGGTGATCCTGTTGCTGCCTTTGCTATCTTTTGAATTTCCAGAAGCCATACAAGCAAAAGTAAATGACTGAAGCTGGAATAACAGTCCCATATACTTTGAGCTTTAGTTGGGTATATAAACTTTCGGTTAGTTAGGTGAGAATCACAAATATCCTCTTTGCTGCACATTCAGATTGTTGTGCTTTAATCCAAAGGTGATCACAGATCACACCCTTCATACACCCTAGGGATGAACCACTAAAAACTGCCCATAATATGTATACTATATATTTAGATATGTTCTTGAAATATGAAATATACTTCTGTTAACAACAGACTGCGGAGCCCGTCAATGTTATAAATAGCTGACAGGAACACATGGCAAAATGAAGCTGGCCGATACTTACACGGTGCTTTCCTACTCTAAGCAGCCAAAACGCTTCATTCACCCATTCACACCCACATTCATCCATTCGTTTTTTTCTATGCCTAACCACCTTGTTTAAGATTCATACGCACACTTTTATACAGGCATCAAGGGCAGCCCAGGGTACAACACCGAGCACACTTCGACATATAGACTAGAAGAGCCAAGGATCAAACCTTCAGATTAGTAGAAGACTCTGCCTCTTTCTGCCTCCTGAGCCACAAACACATTTAGTCCATATTACATCTTGAACAACACATTATAGATATGTTTTTCATGGTTTTTGGGTCTAAGGTGTCCGCTGCCTAAGAGGCATTTTAAGTGCATTTTCAGAGATGCAAATAGGGTCAATGTGAGACCACAATTTAAAACAAACAAAAAAAAGGAAAAAAAATCGGAAAAAAAATCAAATAGAAATTTATTTTTTTTTTATATGTTAGTGTGTTTTGCTTATTTTTGTGCATTGACTGATTAAAGTGTTATTAGCAGATGTAAGCGGATGCTGTTGATGATTATACAATTGTTGGTAAATAAATAGCGTGCCACAAAATCCTCTTAAGAAGACAAACGGATCAGAATGTAAAGAACAGATGTGTGTGCTGATCATCATCGACTGCAACGTGAATCAGTGGATAGTAAACCAAGAGAAGAGGGATTAGTGGTTGAGAGACTGTGGCTATATACCGTGATCGGCTGGTCACCAAGCCTTTCTCAGTCTTCGCTCTCATTTCCTATCAGCTTTCTGTACAATATTGTAAAAACCCAAAGACATGGCAGCGGTCTGCACAGCGGAGAGCTGCAATAACGAAACTGTATGAAGAGAACTGGACAGAAGGACATTATGCAACGTGGAGGTCTGAGGTGGCCTTTGCTATTTTTGCTCTCCATCTCTGATCCGGCCTCTTCCTGTATGCCCGGTTGGACGGAGATTTGCTGATGAATGCAGGTTCCTTAAGGTAGCAGATGGTAAGTTCCTGACTCAGCACAAGCTCTTCTTCGCTGGTGATTGTGCATGTTTTGCGTCATTACGTCTCACAATCATGCAGCCGAGCGGAGAGGGAATTCAACCCCCGACTCAAACATCTGATCGTTTTGTTGGCTTTTGCTGAATCCGGAGGGAGTGCTTTCAAATTTCAGCAAGTTCTTTGCAAAGTACAATTAAGAGTGAGGGAAGCGTGGGTGGCTGTTAGCAACTAAAACTCAAAATGCAGAAAATCATTTACACCTGTTATGTTTTCCCAGTTTACGGTCGATTAAACGAGATTTATTCAGTAAGAGAAGGGAAAGGAAAACAGTCGAATCATCTTGCCTCTTTAGCAAGTTTTAAATCAGGAAACATGTTATAGCGCGGCTGTAATAGTTAACACCAAATAATGATAATCATTTTGAATCTGCTTCTCTGGCTGCTCGGGAACCTGTGTCACTTCTCATTTTCTGTCTAGCCACTCCTAAACAATGCAGAACAGCTTGTTATGTAATTGAACGGACGTTGGATCGTGGTAAATGGGATCATCAAAAAACAGGCTTTTTATAATTACAGTGAGACTCAGTTTATTAAATCTAACCATGCACGTGATGATTAGTCTTAATTATTGTTTCAAAAAAATGCATTTAACCTGCTTAAAGTCTCTGCACAGTCTTTTCTGTGTTGGACATGAAACAGTTGTTTACTGTGATGATGATATTGCTACACTAGTTCTTCATACTTTTCTGCCTGGTTCCAAAATTTAGCTTGTACCACACTTATAAACAGACAAAATGACTCACAGATCACACTAAACACTTCTCTAACCCTACGTGGGTTACTTCAAAAAACTACTTATATACCCCCTGGGATAATTATTAGATGTCAAGTAATAAATAAAATAAATGAATTAGGAAACACTTGATGTGGGAACTTGATCAATGAAACATTCAAGATGAAAGTCTTTACTGACATACAAGCAAGCAATGTATGTAAATAAAAACACAGACCTTTGACTTTGGATTCAAAGTCTCACCAAAAATCAAAAATCAAATTCAACTAGTTCCTTCATTTTTTTCCTACATATTCTAAGGCCAAAAAATTGGCCAACATAAACATAAAAGGCAGTAAAAGATAAAAAGTTACAGAGTTTCTTCTGGATTTTAAGCTGTAATATCACGAGACGTTCTGAACTAAGTCAAATACAAGAAAAAAACCCATTAAAATTTAAAGTTTACTCTTAGATTTTAATTGGAATTTAAGGAAAATGAAAACCTTGGGTAACTATTGCCACCACGGTATGTAACATCTAGCACTGCTGCCTCACAGAAACAACACTGTGCCTCATGGCTTTAGCTCCACATGTGAGAAAAAAATAATCCTTGTGTTCGAAGCAGCACGCAAACAGTCCAATGTATGAATGAATGGGAAATTACATGAATGGGCACCTTATTCATAATTTTGCAGCCTGCTTTCTTTGAAAGGTCTGCTTTTACCGCTTTACGTTAACATACAAAATTGTCTCCAGTTGTCAAGACAACAACTTAAAACACAAAGCTCAAGGTTGCAGATTAGTAACAGCAGCAGTTACAGTCCTGCTTGTTACAATAAACCTGATTTTCCTCGAGTGGCCATACAAGGTTTGGTTGATTTGCTGAGTTTTTGAGTCAAACTTGCATTAAATCTTAATACTAAGCTGTACATTTACATTTCCCCCCTGCTAGAATGATATAGTGTGATATAGGGAACAGCTGTGGGCAAACTGAGAGTCTGATGTGGAAAAGAAAGCATGTTCATTACACCATCTCATGGACCTTGACCAGTCAGCTGTTAGAAATCCCACATTTCCTAACGTCCCTCCTTTTTCAGGAGTCTTAGTTTAAACATTAGTTTAAACTGGATAAACAGCCACAGTGTTACAACCACAGAGGAACTTGTGGCTAATGTCTTAATCAAACTTTTAAGAAGCCTCCGATGGGGCAAAAGAGTTGAAAAGATATTCCTTTATTTCCAAGTGTGAGTGCTGAAATTCATCCCCATCTGGTGTTACACATAAATCTCTGCACTTGGCTGACCTGTGCCTGCCTCCCGTCATCCAGTGCACTGTGTTGGATGGAGTCCAGGAGCTAGTGCATATAATCCCCCAGCATGCACCAAGCGCCCGCGCGTCCGCAGCCAGGTTGTTGTTGCCATGAGGACAGCGGAGCAACAGGAGGACTGAGCTACAGCATCGCGCTTCCCTCAGAGTTTCAGTTTGAGGAACGGGAGCATGAAGCTTTTTTTTTTGGTGATGTGTTTGATTGCTCCGGGAAGTTTCTTGGTACACTTGGATTGGATTTTTGATCAGCAGTGATGTAAGGAGGAACTGAGAGACTGGCACATCTACTTTGGATTTTTTTAGTTCTGTTTTCTTCTATTAGTATGAAAGTAGAACAATATAAAACAGAACAATAAAAAAACCAACCAAACAAAGAGCACAAGAAAAGTCATTTGCATGTAAAAATGGAGCTATCACAATGACGAACCCATCCGTCTGAAGAGAAGGTGAGTTGGCTGCTTGATTTTCCTTTGATTTCTTTACAAACTACTGCAACTCCCTTTTTTGCACCACCATCCTGAGGTTTTGAAACTGCCAAGGCACACCTGTAAACTATTCTCACTCTCAAGCATGTGCCCTCCCAGAGGAATTCAGGAGGAGTACTCCTCCGTGATTCAATGCCACCGGGAGCTGCCGTCACCACCAGCAATCAGACTCTGCTCCCAAGATCCACACAGACACCTGTGCTGATGTAAAGGTACCTGAAAAGTAGATGCATGCACTCCACTGTGGCGTGTTTATTTGGATGTGTCATGTGGAAAATGACTGAGGAAATTCTAAGAAAGCAAAGGTGACAAGGGCAAAATCAGGATCAGAATCAGCAGGAATGTGAAAATCAATGCGGCAAATGAACCTTTTTAGCTCCAGCACGTACGAGTACTTTCTTATCTGCAGCCACTTTTGTGAGAGATGTCACAAACATAATGGACATCGTTCTTTCTTTCACGCCATCTCTCCTCTTACACGTGCCGCGCTCTGTGCAGCTCAGCACAACAACGTGTGAGCCGAGCTGCCAAAACAGAGGGTGGCTTCACACTTGAAGGTGTTGCTTTTTTATCTCTCTCTCTTTCTCATGCTCTTGGGAATCCAAACAGCACATTTCAGCAAGTCGCACATTTTCTGATGAGCTGCAACGTTCGTCGTTTTTACCGACGTGCAACCCAAGTTTAACCGGAATACATCTGTTTACATGTTCACATGTTCAACCACAGAGCCACTATTATGTGTTTACTGGCAACACATTAAGACACTACCTTGGCAGTACTTATGCACCAAGCCTGTGGACAGTGTTTCCTCTAGGCACCGAAATGCTTTTGCTTTTTCCGCCACCTACTGGCGGATGTGGCAAAGTAAAATAAAAATACATAAAATGAGCTTATGATGATTTGAGATTGAAAAAATGTTAGTAGCTGTAATAGGCGTCCTTCCAGTCATGCATGTCTCTGTTATGTGATCACAGTTCTGGGAATAATAAGATCATGACCTTTGTTTTCCAAAACTACTGGCACTATGTTTGCTACTGTCTTCAATTATGTAATGTCTGATTGACAACCTTTGCACAGCAGACTATTGTATTTTCTGTGTTTTGTGAAGCTTGACGAGACTTTCCGTTACAAACATCTTAAAGAAAATTATAAATAATCAGAATTATTTGTGATCCTTAATTCAGTGGCTCTGAACTTTACTAAACCTTTGCCAAAAAAAAGTAAAAAGATACTGACGTAAAGTACAGGCACCTTCTAATCAGCTTTCACCAGTCCTTCTTTATAATCTTTGTAAATAATAAACGTTAAATGGGTTCCATCATTTGTAGAAACTGAAGAATGTAAACAATAATAACAATAATAATAATTTAAAAATCTAAAATATTTATTGTAATAATGGCCAGGGAATATGCGCTACTCTTACATTACAATCTTGCCCACAGAGGGATGTAACCGAGGAACCACAGATAACTCTCGTACGTGATGCCTCATGTGGTGCCAGTTTACTCTTTCTCCCTCTATCCGCAGAAATCAAACAAAAACAGTGAGCGTGCAATCTGCTCTTGTTTTTCTGGGTCTAATTTATTCCGAGTAGAGCTTTGAAGCTGAAATAAAATTATCCACAGGACTGCAGCCTCTTAGAGGAGAGGTGCACTGTGCTTTTGCACGAGCAACCTGGAAGGGGCAATTCAGGTCAGCCTGATGCAACTTTTGTCTGGTAACACTCAACAGATAAAGGAGAAGCGGTGAAGCGATAATCTCAGACAGAGGAGATGGATTCTGTTGAATGAACTGCAATATCAATTCACCGAGAAGTTAAAATCTTAATTTAATATCTTTATTTTGTCGTTGGTTGTTTACATTAGAGGGGAATGTGTTTTTTAAACTAATCCACAGTGTGGAGGTTTGTCGCTGAGCTTTGAGAACTGTAACAAAATAATGAGCTCAGATTTTCAACTCCCAGCCTCCCTCAGTGAATCGCTCAGGTGTCGAGGTTTCAGACGGATGATTTTGGAAAGTACTTCAGATGTGAATCTGGCCTAAATGTCACATCAGTGAGGATAAAGGAGAAAAATTATGAAACTGATGAATGAAAGGTATTATATGATCTGAAATTATTAACACTTAAAGTCAGTCAAAAGCACATTTCTCAATATTTCCAGGACTACAAATAAAGGAAACTCTATCAGAACACCTGAGGTCCTATAAGGTTTTTTTTTTCCTTAACTCTTGTGTGAAATAAACGACAAAATATCACCTTACAAGTCTGCAGGGGTACGAGCTGTTTCCATATACACCTCCTGTTTGTCAAGAACAAAAGGATCACATTATTAACTAGTGGGTTTAGTTACGAGCGAACAAACTTTTTCCACGTGTAATAAATTGTTCTTTTTCAATATACATTAAAGGTCTTTGTGTAATGTTATTATGGCTTGGATTTAAAATTATAAATCTATTTTTTTCACATTCATCTTTATTGGCTTATCTAGTCAAAATGCATGATCATGCAGGAGTGATAATTTTTCCCATAGAAGACCACAAATCGTATTAATTGTGTTCTCTTCATATTTGGGGGTGTGTGGGGGGGTGGTGGTGTCTAAAACGCTTAGACAAGCAAATTAATAAATAGAAAGAAAAGAAGACGTACGTATCGTGCCAAGTGCTTGGCAACCATATTGCCACATAACTGAGGATAAGTGGCTTCTTTCAGCATCGTGACTGAATCAAATAGTCACATTTGCTGTTTATCCTAATTAGAGCCATTTAGTTAATCTTCTAGAGAGGGAGCTGGAATGGAGATGAGCAACGAAAGAGCTGAATACCAAGTTTTATTAAAAAAAAACAACAAAAACCACACACACACACAACAAAAACACAAAAACTGTTGGAGCCCGCCCGACACTATACTTAATGTTGTGTAGGAACAACATTATTTCTTTTAGCCATGGAATTATGAGAGTGGGGAAGCTTTGTCTCCTTCCACTGAAGTGAGGCACTTTAATACTTTCCCTGTTGATGTAAATTCTTCTGGCACATAGAGCTCAAAGGAGGAGTTTGAGAGTTTTAGGGAGTAAATCAAAGAACGAGGATCAAATGAACATCTGCCACATTCATCGCTTGTGTTAAACAGGTTTTTGTAAATTAAAGTGTATTCTATGTAGAGTTTAAACTGAATTAAAGTCAGACTGGCATAAGATAAAGTGGATTTAACCCAATCAAGAGATCTCTGCCACCATCCATGTGACAAGTTGACATCCAATTCTTCTTTTCTCTATTCCTAACTGGCAGTGGTGATACAAAAATAATAATTTAAGATTAAAAAAATGTATACAGAAAGACCCATGACTCCTTTCACCTGTGATTCACTTTATCTATCCCCTCACTCGTACACACAGGTCACCAGATGTTCGAGAGGAGCGCCGTCCACCAACGGCTTTGCTGGGGAGCTCTCTACCTGCTGGCAGCAGGGGTGGCTTTGACATCTGAGACGCGTTGGCTGTGTCCGCCATCCTGCCACTGTAACGCTACGGCGCTGGAAGTGAACTGCTCTGGTGGCCAACTTACCAGAGTTCCTGATGGTCTCTCACAGGAAGCCAGGCTGCTAAACTTAACCCAAAACACACTCAAGACTTTGGTGCGTCAGCAGTTCCACACGCTGACACAGCTGTCGGACTTGGATTTAAGTGACAATCTTTTGGTAATAATTGAAGTGGAAGCCTTTCTTGGCTTGCAGAGTCTGAGAACTCTGCGCCTTTGTCGCAATCATCTGAAGATTATCCCAGTGGGAGCGTTTGCTGGCTTAACAAACCTCCAGTTACTGGACGTAAGCAGCAATCAGCTTCTTGTTTTCCTCGACTTTACTTTCAGTGAATTAAACGCCCTGCGGTTCATGAAAGCTGCAGATAATGACTTGGTTTATGTCTCTCATCAAGCTTTTACAGGACTAACCAGTCTGCAGGAGCTGCACCTTGATGGCTGCAACCTAACTGCTATGCCAGCAGAGGCGCTCACACAACTTAGCGTGCTGAGAAGCCTTAGTTTTCACCGACTGGGCCTCACTACGCTGCCAAACTACTCTTTCCGCCACCTAGTCCACCTAAAGGAACTTGTCATTTCTCATTGCCCCTGGCTGGAGAGTCTGTCAGGAAACAGTCTCTTTGGCTTAAACCTCACATCACTAACCATTAAACATGGCAACCTAAGTGCCTTTCCCTACATCCCTTTACATCACCTTGTATATCTCGTATACCTTGACCTTTCTTTTAACCCCATCACCTACATTCATGCAAACCTTCTTGGAGACTTGCTCCGGCTCCAAGAGTTACATCTTGTTGGGGGATCGCTGCTTAGGATTGAAATCGGAGCATTCAAGGGTTTGGCCCACTTCAGATTGCTGAATGCATCCAGAAACCATCTTACCACACTTGAGGTTGGAGCTTTTTATTCAGTGGACACCCTAAGAACTCTGGGGCTTGATAACAACCCACTGGCATGTGACTGCCGTTTGCTTTGGGTGGTGCAAAGGCGACTCTACATGGACTTTGGTGAAAGTCCGCCAACTTGCATTACCTCAGTCCAGCTGCAGGGCTGGAATTTTCTGGATTTCCCTGAGGCTGAGCTGCCGGATTTGCTCACCTGTCGGCCACCTCGAATTCTGAACCGCAAAGCTCAGGTGATGAAAGTAGATCAGGGACACACAGTGGTGTTTCACTGCAGTGCCGAAGGTGACCCTCTGCCATCTGTCAGATGGCTAAACCCACAGCTAAGATCTTTATCACCCATCGGCAGAGTACGAGCTCTGTCCAATGGCTCGCTGGAGGTTCGCTATGCTCAGCCTCAAGACAGTGGCAAGTATCTCTGCGTGGCATCAAACGCAGCGGGAAACGACAGCCTGCCCGTTAGCCTTCATGTCCAAACCTTTCCATCATCTTCTAAGAAACCATTTCGTCTTAAAGGTTGGTCTGCCTTTCCATCTGCTGCTCCAGGTGTGAATGGAAATCAGAAACTCCATTTTGATGTAAAGACGCTACTGATAGCAGCAACCATAGGGTTTCTCTCATTTTTCAGCTCTGTGAGTGTTTGTTTCATTTTCATGTTCTTCTGGAGTAAGGGCAAAGGTCAGATAAAACACACAGCCACGATCGCGTATGTGCCACGAAGCGCCATGTCGAGCAGTAATGGAGGGACAAGCAGCTATATGGAAACGGGGAGGTTTACCATGAAGCTGTTATGAGTCAATAAGCAAAGAATATATTCACCTGATATGAGTAGGTATCAGTGAATAAACTGCAAGATGCTTCAATTTATTTGTTTTTTGCTTGAATCTGATAATAATGAGCATGAAATCTTAATTAATAGTATTTTAAATTGCATTTAAGAAATGTGACCTGACAAACCATGATCATGTTTATCTTGAAACACAAAAAATAAGGAAATGAGGATAAAATAAATTAAAGAGTGAACTTAAAATAACAGTTACATTGGACTTCGGGTGGACTATTTGGACTGATGAGATATGGAGAATCTAACAATAGGGGTATTAACCTTATATTAAGGTTAATGTGCAGGTTATTGTGTAGCTTCTTTTCTGTAGCATGTTGTTTTTTCTTGATTAATTTCTGCACTGTTTATTATTTAATAAATGTGTGAAATGCAAGTTGGTTGTTTTTTTAAAAATTCTGCTATCCAAGAACTTGGAAAAATTAAAGTGATTATGCTTTCACAAATTTGGTGTACTTACTTAAAAATTTACAGCACTACAGCATCCAGTGAGGAGCAGCACACACAGCACTTGGTTTAATGCGTCTATATTTGAACTGCAAGGTTTAAAAAATCTCCATAAGCAGTTTTGTACTTACATTGTGGGCAAGTAGACCGTAATACTTAACTTACCTTCACCGGTGAGTGGAGCTGGCTGCAATAACTGACAACTAAAACGGTAAGGGGTGGATATAATTTTTAGTTCAGGCTAACAATAAACAAATATAATAAATAAATGCGTAATAAATAAATGACTTTAACAGTAGATAGAGACTGCTGAGTAGTGCAGTCATTATCGTGCTTACAAAAATTACAGAGTTGCCATGACAACGCATACGCACACATACCTCACAGTTTCCTGAAACAGTTATTCAATTTTTGAATAAAATATTTCCTAATAGAAGCTTCGCATTAACTGCGTAATTGATTATTTTTTTCCATGTCAAGCCAGACAACTAAAATAAACTGTTAGTCCGCCCGCTAGCCCGGAAGTAGATCAACAGTCCCGGATATGGTTGCTTGCTAAACGAGAGCTACCGGTCAGTTGTACATTTCATTTGTCAGTGTTTATCGCCTCTTATAAGAAAAATTATAAAGTATCCCTTGAATTTAAAAGGGTCTACAAATATGGGCACCTACATACAATTAAGCAAATATACTGAGTAACGACGAGGTCAAAGAGGTTCCCGCAAAACGATCTATATCTTTTAGCGTAACATAACGAGCTAAGTAGCTTAGCATTGATTAGCATAGTTTGGAAAGCACAATCATGAGCCTCGCAGTTGGCCGCGAACCCAGAAAGACTGCGGGAAACCGTATGTCCAAACTACTGGATGCTGAAGAAGAGGATGAGTTCTACAAGACCACTTACGGAGGGTTCAACGATGTGAGTAACCAAACTGATAAACACAGAGCGCGATAAAGAGTTAGCATTAGCCGGCTCCAGTGTTAATGACTAGAGCCTAAAAACAAAGTTTGTTCTGCGCGCAATACCTGAATTACCGCTTCTCGTTTTTAGGGAATTTGGTTCATGTCTATTTGCTGCCTGACAATGAAGCAAGCAGCCAACTCACTTTTATATTTATACATTTATATTATTTACAAATTAGTATAACGGAAGAATTTAGTTTCTGCCAGGCTACTGACCATGCACTAGTACAGGAGACATCTCTCACGATTTTGAGACTGACATGACTGGGAGTGGGTCTCACTGATATAAATCAGACTCTCACAGCATTACACGATCCAGACCTTTTAGACAAGCCAGCACGTCTTCACACGTTTATTTTAATATTAAATCCTAATGAGAGTATCATATATGGCAGGGCTGCTGCATTATACTTCAATACTTTTAAAGAGTTTGTCAGGAAACTCTTGACTAAAGGGTTATGTGCATGTAAACAGCAATTTTAAAAGCTATTCTAGTTTTATCAGGTTCTTGCTAGGGCAGATCAATTAAATGTATTTATTTATTTATTTTTATTAATTTGTTGGGGTTTATTGGATTTTGTATAAATCCAATAAAATAAATTAATTAATTAATTTAGCAGTAAAAAATAAATTTAGCAGTCCATCACTGAAAGCACTTACTTCCTCTCTACTAGGCTGAGGCTGTGGTTCAAAAGTGAATTAACTCTCACTGGTAATTGGGGAGTCATGTTTGATTGTGATTTTTAACAGTAACCATTCCTGCCATCATTTCCGTAGTGATGTTGAAAAACAATCTCATCAGATTTTGGATTTTGACAAGAGAGAAAACTGAGCTGAGTGTGAAAGCGAAGCTGTCGATTTTACCAGTCGATCTGTGTTCCTACCCTCGCTATGACCACGAGCTGTGGGCAAGAACGAGATTGCAAATGCAAGCGTCAGAAATCAGTTTCCTCCAAATGGTGTCTGGGCTTTAGAGAAAGAATGAGGAGTTCAGTGATTTCAGTATAGCGTCTACTTTACATATCAGAAGGAGCCGGTTGGGGTGGGTCAAGAATTGGATTATGATGCCTCCTAGGGGAGGTGTTTCGAGTGTGTATTAGCAGGAGGTGGCCCTGGAGCAGACCCGGTAGAGGGAGGTCTGGGGCTTCTCTACTAACACTGCTGCGCCTATTACCTGGACCTGGATTAGCAGCACAAAATGGAAAGATAAATGGAGAAAGCTCGTCATTAGGCTGGGGTTCTCAGATCTGAGAGTACAGTTTTGGAACTATAAGAGAAATGAGGTGAATTAAAAGGACACATCTAAAAATGAGTGTGTCTTGCCACTGTTCATTCGAAATGGTGACCATGGCTTAGTTTAGAGTTGGCCTTACAATTATAGTTTGAACACCAGCTGTAAACAGAGCCTAGATGATGCCAGCTTTTCCCGCTTCACGCTTGAAGAGAGAAGAAAGTTGTGTGATATTGTTTGTCAGAACATTTGATGCTGTAGCAATCTCACACGTTATGGCTTGCTTTTGAAGATGCTAATTTGTTTCCTCAATTTACAGTGTGGCTAATTTTCTTCAAACAGCTGCTGGTTCAGGGGCCACCTTGTGTAGGGGGATTTGGCACCGGCAGCTCTGGCAGTTCTGACAAGAGTGGCTTCATAAAAAAATCACAAACAGATCCTGAGATGCCTCAGTCATCTCTGCTGGGACTTTGATAAAGCACTGTGAACGTGCCTGTGTGTGCACACGCATCCTTTATCTGTGCAGTTTTCAGGGATATTTTTGTCTTGTGCTGCTTTCTAAATCTTTCCTGTCATTGGATGTTGGGTTTCAAAATGACCCACATTTGTTTTAATAAATTTGAAAATTCACATTGTTAGTGCGCATAATGCATTTGTGTTATTTTATTTATCTTTGCACCTGGTTTGGGCTTAAGGCTTGAGTTTGAGTTTTGCTTGAGTTTTGTGATGTAGCTTTGACAATGAGGGAAAACATCTTTAATAAAAATAAATAACCTGTTTATTATTAAATCTCTTAATGGGATGTGACTTTGAATACATTGCTACACACTTGCCAGATAGAAATGTGTGAGATTTTAATCAATAGGCCTGAAAACTACACTTAGAAAAAATGCAGGGGAAATTTGGTGTTTGCTGTTATGTCTCAGATTACTTGCAGATGGTTTGTTCTGTTGTTCTTTTCCTGATTTTATTTATTGCTCCTTTTTTTTGTCTTTCAGGAATCGGGAGATGATGAGTATCACGGAGAACATTCAGATACAGAGGACGAAGTTGACAGTGACTTCGACATCGATGAAGGTGACGAGCCGGACAGTGACCAGGAGGAGGACGCACCTCGGAGGAAAAGCCGGGTTGTCACCAAAGCTTACAAGGTACTGCAGGACCAATCAAACTTTGAGTTAAGCTGAATTCAATTGCCCTAATACCATGTGTCATCATGTATCACTTTGCTGCGGATTTGAAACACAAAGATGGAAACTATTTGGTTTTCCCTTAAAAAAAGAAAAAGGAAAAGTACTATTTAGCACCTTTCTTTTAATCCCTGTGTTGTCCTTCAGCCCCACATGCATACAGTTGCACACATGTGCTCCTCATCCCCTCAGGTGAACAAGCTTTTTAGCAGCTAATGGCCAAGTCAGACCACTAATGACGCCATTATATTTTACACAGAAATACTCTTTTAAATGGCTCTGTTTCTGTTTGTGCCTGTTACACCTATGCTGTTTCCTTTATCTGTGCCAGATATTCTAACATATAATTAATTATGTTTTATATTTTTATGGTAAAAGGAGTTAAGCCTCTTATCTCTGTCAGTTTAGCTGTTTTCCACATCATATTGGCATTAAGTATCTGCCTCAAGGCTTCTGCAGCAGTGAATCAGAGTACTCAGTGAGATTAGAAAGGTGGTATCTAAATACTAGTTAAAAAATAAACAATACATTATCCTTGGCTCACAGATGGGCCAAATCTTTTAAAAAAATCTATGAAGAGCTGAAGGACAAAATCATTGTAGGAAAGATTTTTGATTTAAAAATATCATACTGAGACATAAATGACCTCAGTTGGTCAGCTGAAGGTTAAAACTGCTCTGCAGCTCCACAGGAGCCACTGGTTGTCAAATGACATGTATGAACATATGTTAAAAACAAACTGATTTAAAAAAAATCCGTTAACATAACAGTTTTCGTTGTTTTTAAAATTAATATTTTCTAAATTTCCTGTCAGTGAAACAGATGTGCATTGAAAATGCTCTCTGTCTTTGTTTAATCCAAGGAGCCAATAAAGGTGCCAAAGCCCAAACCTAAAAGAACCGAAGAGCAGAAGAAGACGGAGAAAACTAAAGTGGAGCCGAAAAGGAGGATTCCACCAGAATTCCAAGATTTTGCAGAGAGTAAGATTTCTCTAAACCTCCTACTAATGCTTCCATAGTGTTTTCCTTTTATTTGAAAAGGATGCATAAACCTCCCAGTCGTGTGCATTCAGTGAATGCATCATAATATTGTGGGAAAGTTACAAACATGTTTAAAAAAGTTTTATTCAGCTGGGTTTTTTTTGTTTCTTTTTTTTTAACGCTGCATTTCTTAATTCTTGTTCAGCTCGGAAGTCTGTCCGACAGTCCACCAGTGAACATACACGAAAGACGAATCTGCGCTTACAAGAACGCCAGGACGCCCCGCGAAGGCGACGAGGCGCTCATCGTGACCGACCCCTCACCCAGGAAGAGCTGCTGGCTGAGGCGAAAATAACAGCCGAGATCAACATTCGATCACTTGGTGAGAACATGTTGGAGAGTTACTCTTTAAAGATCTGCACAAACTTTGGGTAATTCAGGACTCTTGGTTATCTTTCCTGTTATGCAAAGAGAGAACCAATGTCGAGATTAGTGTGTCTTAGCAGAAACATAGAAAACAGAAATGATACCAGACAGAAAGCATCCTGTTAAACACTTAAGGATGTGCGAGTGCTGAGTATCACGTCTCCAGTTATGTAAGCTGAACATTATAATTATCTATTAATTAGGCCGTGGCCGTGATTGTAATGTAAAACAGTATGGTTCCACCAATAATTTACCTAAAGCTGTTTGTGCGGTATAACAAAACACATCGGTGTTGCTGATTTTTACTTTTTCTCTGCAGAAAACTACGAACGTCTGGAGGCAGACAAGAAGAAACAAGTCCACAAGAAGCGGCGTTTTGAAGGACCAACCATCCGTTACCATTCAGTCCTTATGCCCCTCGTCTCAAACTCAGTCCTTAAAGAAGAAAATGTTGATGTTGAGGGGTATGTATAAACTCAATGCTACCCAGTTTTCCTTTTGATTTTGTTTTGGAGTAATCTGCTGCTTAAACATTGACTGAACAGGGTCAGTTGGGTATTTTCTGTCATTATTTTTATATAAAAAGGGCAAACACAACAGTTTGTAATAAATGGCTTCACCTAACCACTAATTATGAGTTAAAATAAAGTTTTTGTATTATAATTCATATTCTCTGAAAAATGGCCCAAAATCACAAATTCTGCCAGGTTATGTAGGCTTATGAACACAACTGTATGATATTTGTGTTTAAAAACTTATATTCTTGGTTTTGTCATATTCCCACTTTCCTAAAGGTTGGACCAGGATGTTCCCCAGACTGCACCACAGAATCCCACCACACCTTCCCAGCAGCCTGCCGGAGGCCTATGCTCCCGCACTTATATAACATTCAGTGACGACGAAGCGTTTGAGGTCGCCTTCCCGCCAAGCTCCCAGACGAGTCCTCAGGTGCCCGTCCAGGAGGTTTGTCCTGTTACCCACAAGGCCGCGCTGTACCGAGACCCAGTCACAGATATACCGTACGCTAACACACGAGCTTTCCGCATCATCCGGGAAGCATACCGCAAATACGTGGCCGCTCATGGATTTCCGAACACTTCAGGAGGGTCGACGGTACTTGACTCCTCAGCAGCGAAGGGCGCCCGGCAGAAAATGGTTATGAAACAGAGTGCGGCTGCTACATAGATTAGTTTCAAAAAGATGGTAAAGGAGTTGGTTTCGGTTTGAAATTCTCAGTGAAATGATCGAAAACACTGTTTTTATTTCTGTCCTTACAGCTCACGAGGAGTCTGGTGGAAAAAACTGACATTTTGGGTTTGAGCTGTCACTGAGCTACTAAAAAGGAAAAAAAACAAACAGTAGTAGAACCAAAACAGCTGCCGCATGGCCTTAAAATGTAAGAAGTCTTATTTGTGAAGTCTGTGTGAAAATCAGCTGAAAAAGGCGTGCTTCTGCACAGTGGCAGCTGTGATTGTTCTTTTTATTTTGTTTGTTTGTTTTAGATTCATGTTTTATACTTATTTTTCTTTTTGTGTCTGCAAATATTCTCATCAAAAAATAAATTTTGGGAACTTGTAATAATTGAGAGTTAAGAGAGTTCTGCTTTATAATGAAAAATGGGACGCCTGCACAGCGGGAACTACTGAAAAAACTGGGGAAAAAAGCCCATCATCATCATAAAATCATCTTCATTTTCACCAGGCTAAAATCCATTTAATCTGTCATGCCCTTCTTAATTTACAGTGTAGTATTTGTTTGTTTTGTTTTTTTTATTTTTGAGTGATAGAAGGCAAAGAACTAAATGTCATGTTTTGGTTTTTAATTTTCAGTCCAGCACCGTAACCAAAAAAAACATCAGACTGTTTTGGAAAATCTGGGCCCCGGAGTTTAATTAATTGTCTGCGTCTGACAAATCACTGAGACACTTTTAATTGATCAAAGCTTTAAATCCTCCCTCCTGTTATACATTTTAATTTTTAACACAGAAGCAAGCATAAGATATTCTCTTTTATGGGTGAGAGCGAGGCAGTTTCTTCCACATTTATCTCCTGGTTTTTCTTAATGTGTAGTCTGATAGTTTAAATTTTATTTTATTTCCTCTATCTGCCTCTGTGCAGACAGGGCTGTCTCATCGAGCATTCAGAGTATATTCGAGTTCATCGTGAGGCTGTTATAAAATGTTTTTTTTTCTCCTCTCTGAATTGTTAATGGCAGAAAATTGCTTGAGCTTCAGTCTCAAACAATACTGCTTTGCTGATCCCTTTGGGACCTTAAATTAGGTTTTCTATATTTATTCTCTGTGTGCAATCACAGAGAGACAGAGTAAGCCCTTAACACAGCTGAGTGCTTGACTAGTGTGAAACCTTTGACCCGTTGTACACCGAACTACTCCCCTGCACAATGTCCCGTAGTCCCAGCACTCATAAACCCCCCAAATACAATTAATTGAAGTTTCAAGGCCTCAGATAATCAAAGGTTTCACATTTATTTTATTAGAAACAGCAATTTTGTTTTTTTAGCGGTATCACAGGAGATTTACATTCAGCCCTCACCTGGGAGCAGAATCGATGAGGATGACTGGTGAAGCCCTCTCTGATCTCGTTTGGAGTTTCAGGTACAAATCCTGCAGTGTTTCTTGTGTTCGTGTCAGTTCAGGCAGACGCTTTACCTTTGCAGGAAAGCTTGTTTGTTTCAAGCAGATTCTTACCTGTGTTTCCAATAAACGCCCTGATGTTGAGCACAGCATCTCTCTGAACAGTCTGTGTTCTGGTGCATAAGTAACCAGGCTTCTTTGTTTTCAGCTCATCTCGACTCGGGCACGGCAAAGACGTTTGTCATCCATCCAGATCACCTAATGAGTCTTTTCCATTTTCACAACAATTGCTGCTCCTCTCTTATTTCCAGAGGGGTTGCCACAGCGGATATTACTGCATATTTGATTTGGCATAGATTTTACACCAGATGCCCTTCACAAAGCTCCACACCCATTTATCTGGGCTTGAAGCTGACACTAGGAATACACTAGCGTCCTACCCCTTAGACTGGGTTTGTCTGCTCCCAGTCTCGAGCTGTGGGTCATTTGTTTGTAAGGTGAGATTAGTTTGAAAACCACTGATAACAAAACTCATTAATTTTTTTCTGTACTTGACACATTAGAGCACAGGCGTCGAACTCCAGGCCTCGAGGGCCAGTGTCCTGCAGGTTTTAGATGTGTCGTTGATCCAACACAGCTGATTTAAATGGCTAAATGACCTCCTCAACATGTCTTGAAGTTCTCCAGAAGCCTGGTAATGAACTAATCATTTGATTCAGGTGTGTTGACCCAGGGTGATATCTAAAACCTGCAGGACACTGGCCCTCGAGGCCTGGAGTTGGGGACCCCTACATTAGAGTAACCTATGAGCTACTGATGTGTAAATCTTTAATCGCCTGATGAAATTCATTATAAAAATGTTTCAAAGTTTTAATAATCTAAAAGCAGAACCTTGGTTATCTAGATAACGTGACAGAGCTAAATTCTACCACTATAAGTATTAAATGCTGTGTTCTACTATTACACACTCTTACAACACTTTATTTGGTACACCTTGCCAGTGCTGGTTTGACCCCCACCGCCATCCTGCCCCCCCTTTGCTTTAATTCTTTGTGGCACAGATTCAACAAGATGCTGGAAACATTCCTCAGAGATTTTGGTCCATGTTGACATGACAACATCACAGTTACTGCAGATTTGTTGGCTGCACATCTATGATGTTCTCTGTTGGACCCAGATCTGGTGACTTGTTAGAATTTGGTGAGCTGTGTGAATTCTAGCCTTAGTTTCCTGTTCTTACCTGAAAGAAATAGCAGCTAGTGTGGTCCTCTGCTGCCAGCGTGCATTCAGAGATGCTCTACTGCATTCCTTGGATGTAACGAGTGGTTGTGAGTTACTGCTGCCTTCCTATCGATTCGAAACAGTGTGACCATTCTGCTTTGACCTCTGGCATCAACACGTGGATATTTTGTCCTTTTTGGACCATTCTCTAGAAATCCTAGACATGTCTGTCTACATGTCTAAATGCACTGATTGGCTGATTATACTTGTAAACGAGCAGTTGAATAGACCTACCTAATGAAGTGGCTGGTGAGTAGTTTCACCTTTGTTTTGACACAGTGCAGCCTCCAAAAGAAGCTGCTTACAGCAGCCCATTGAGACCCATTGAAGAAAAAATGAAATAATTTTTTAATAAAGTGAACAAGAAGAAAACGAGTACCTATAAAAGTACATTGTGCATACACATAAATATGTATTAGAGTTGAAACCAAGGATGTCACCTTTCGAAATATTTTTTCCCCCCATTGGATGTGTTAACTGATCAGGAACACCTGTGTAAATTGAGACCTTTTTAAAATTACTGTCACCTGATGCTTGCATTGATAGAAGGTGCATTTATTAAGGCAGTGATCTGCTGAAGTGAATAATTCATTGCTTAAATGTCATTTACATAGACATGAATGCTGATTTAAAGTTGCCATTAAGACCGAAATGTCACATTTACAAAGAGAGGAGCGAGGAGAGTCAAGTCACCGTAGAAACGAGTCAAAAAAGATAAAAGCTCCTCCATTGTTCAGATGCTCTCTGTTGAGATGCAAACAATGCCGCATGCAAAGTGAGGAAGCAGAAGCAGATCAGCCATCTGTAAGTTTTCCCAGCAGGCCATCCGACAGCCAGCCTTACTCGCCCTGTGTTTGTCATATGCTGAGCTGACAGACTTACTGTACCTTGTATTAATCATGAGAGTAAACCAAAAAAAAAAAAAAAGATCCCTCCAGACTGATGTGAGGAAACACAACAAATTGATTCATGTTTTTTAGCTGTACTGTGCTGCTTTGGGAGTTAACCAGCCAGTTTTGAGAAAACAAAATGAGTCCAGAAGAGGGATATTCAGCTAGGCAGAGCGAGGATTCGCTGTATGAAGTAATTTCCCTAGTTATTTTCTGCTTAAACCCAAATCATAACCAAGCACACCATGTGTGCGCACGCTTTGTGCATTGTCATGTTCGCATTGTTGCCACAGTGTTTCGCAGTAACACCCCAAGCCGAACTGCATTCAGCACTTTCTGAGGATGCAAACTTCAACGATGATGTTGCACGAAAAATGTCACTTCACATTAACGCCAACAGCAGGAACCAACACAGTCGGGGAGAAAGGAAAAAATTTTTTTTTTATTGTGCTTTTTCCAATTCTATCAACCTCAATGCTTGCTCTTTGAAAGTGGCGTCTGCCCACACACTGCCACTTACATTGGTGAAGAAAGGAAAAAAAAAAACAACCTAACACATTTATTCAAGAATAACAAGTTATCCCTTAAAGCAACCATGATGATGAATTCAGTGTCGGGCTAAGCCAGCGTCTCTGGTGGATAGGCCGTTGTAATGTATGCAGTTAAGATTTTTAGCCTTTAGTGGTGTTGTTTTATATTTTATTTTACAGTTTAACGCTACTAAATGTTCCTCGTATCATCTGCAACAGTGCAAGAGCGAAAGCTTTGTCTCCCACATACTGCACAGGGCATATGGTACCAATTGAACAGTTTTCAGAATAGGAAGAGAGGGAACTGCATTATCACTCGTTCTAGTGTGGTAGTTGCCATGGAGACGAGTGTAGGTGGTGTACTGTGCTGTACTCTGTGCTGTACTGCTTCCCTTGTCCTCTCCCCTCTTCTGATGCCCACCGTCTCTGTTCTGCTATCCGCAACATCCAAGTAACTTTCATTTGTTCATGTTTACTCAGAAGGCTTCTGCTGTTTGTCGTGTATCGATGCTTTATGCCTTTTTTTTCCCACCATCTAAATCAAACACACAGTCTGAAATGGAGAAGCTACTTAAATTATGTAATTATTATACATTACAGCTGGCCTAATTTTGTGTTTCCTTTCCATTTACTAAACCTTTCTCTGCTTAGATCATACAAATCCTTTCGAGTTTCCCTTTTTTTTCCCCCCACCTATAAATGTTTTTCATGCTGACCGCCCCAGTTCTAGTATATGTTATGCTTTGTCAGTCTTTTTGCACACCACCTATTCTTTTAACAGTTTCCATGGAGATGTGTTTGTGCATGTGAGTGATGGAGGAAGGGTTGAGAGTGAAAGAGTAAGGATGTGTCACTTCCACTTAGAAGGGCTTTTTTTTTTTGGGTTGTTGTTTTAGTGTAATTTGGAAGACGGTGTGTGCCGTCCGGTGTCCCGAGATAGACGTTCAGCAGCGTCACTGATTTTTGTTTCCTCCGATCCTGCTTCTTGTACTTGTCTTTTCTTGTGTTTGCTACAGATGCATTACACTTTAAATCCCAATAAAAATGTAGAGATATTTCACATAGTCCTGCTGTGCGAGTCTATGTTAACGCAAAGGTTTTATTTCCTTTGTTGTTGTAATTGGAGCCGATCAAACTTTTGCTGATTCATTTAAACGTTAACTATGATTAGGAAAAATAGTTATTGTTGTTTTGTATTCCCAGTTTACCACCAGCCTCGTTCTTGTGGTGTAGAGAGGGGGAAAAAAACCTAACTGGGTTAAAATTCTTTTTCAGGATTTATGTAACACAGTATTTATATATGCCCACGAAATGATCTATGACACATTCAGGATTTAACAATTAGCAATACATATTTATGTAACATGTTTACATCGCAGATTCAAAATAAAAAATCCTAACAATTGTTGCCTCCACACGTCTGGACCTATATGGAGAGGTTTGATGGATTGGCTTTTTTTTTTCTTTCCCAGTGATCAGAATAACACCACATTACAGGCTATTAAAATCCAAATGAGTCACACGCAGACGTTGTTTGGACTACTGGTTACTGTGAAGGCAAAGAAAATATCATGGTGGTCTTTACAGGGCAGCTTCACTTTTTTTAAAAAATATCTGTCTTAAACATATACTGGCCACTTTATTGGTTACATCTTGCTAGTACTTTCCATGGCACAGATTCAACAAGGTCCTGGAAACATTCCCCAGAGACTGTTCTCCATATTGATGTGATAGCATCACAAAGTTGCTGCAGAGTTGTCAGCTGCATGTTCAGGATGTGAATTTTCTGTTCCATCTGAAGGCTGCACTACTGACTGTGGAGGCCATCTGAGTACACTGAACTCATTGTCGTGATCAAGAAACCAGTTTGGGATAATCTGAGTTTTGAGACATGTTGCGTTATCCTGCAGAACATATCCACTATGCTCATAAATTCTGATTCTACCATCTTAATGTTGCAACACAAATCAAGACTCATCAAACCATGAAGTGGTTTTCTAATCTTTGATTGTCCAGTTTTGAAGAGTTTGTGTGAACTGTAGCCTCAGTTTCATTTTCCTAACTGGCATAAGTGGCTCCTGGTGCGAGCCGGGGTCTTCTGCTGCTGTAGCTCTCTTTAGAGACACTCTTCTGTTTAACTTGATAGTAACTGTTGCCTTACTGTCAGTTTGAAGCTGTCTGGCCATTCTCCTATGACCTCTGGGTTCAACAAGGTATTTTCACCTCGAGGAATGCCGCTCACCGGATTCCTTGCTGAAATACTCAGACCTCCCTGTCTGGCACCAACAACCTATTCTGATGCTCAGTTTGAACTTCAACAGGCCGTCTTGACTATGTCTGTGTGCCTAATTGATTTGAATTGCTGCCATGTCATTGGCTGATTAGATATTTGCTTTGACGAGCAGATGTAACTAATGAGTATATATTGTAAGTTGCTGGATGTGAAACAAGTCAATACAAATTTAAGAAGCTGGGGACAAAGTCAACAAACCCCATCCAGTCCCCATCTTTCTGCTGTCCAGAGATTAGCAGTTAAACAGTCCAAAATTACACTCTCTGTACATGAAGAAGAAGAAAAAGGCTGAATTGAGTTGCTAAAACTCCTCTGCATTTCAGTGATGAACCATTGTCTGGACACTGAGCTACTAAAAAAAATCAAACACTGGAAAATACCACCTTTATTTGGCTAACTGAATCCTCAAATTTGGCATAAACAGGCAATGAGCTGCTCAGCTTACCTGTCCTGTGGAGTGCTACTCAGCCTGTGGAGGCTATTGCATAATTTGTTGAGACTCTTCGTGAAGCTTTCCAATTTTGGGAAAATAATGCTGTAATCAGGATTCTCTACATTTTAGATTTTAGCCTGATATCTTAACATCTTAACTGTGCATGTCCTCCTTCACGACATCCATGAACATCCTTTGAGGTCTTCCTCTTTTCCTCCTGCCTGGCAGCTCCAGATTCAGCATCCTTTGACTAATATATCCACCATCCCTCCTCTGTGCATGATTAAACCATCTCAGCCTCGCCTCTCTAACTTTGTCCCTGAGCTGTCCCTCTGATGTACTTATTTCTAATCTTGTCCATCCTGGTCACCCCCAAAGAAACTCTTATCATCTTCAGATCTGCCACCTTCAGCTCAGCCTCCTGTGTTTTTGTTAGTGCCACTGTCTCCAAACCATATACCATAGCAGGTCTCACTACCATGTTGTAAACCTTCCCTTTCACTCTTGCTGCTGTCCTTCTGTCACAAATCCCTCCTGACACTCGTCTCCACCCACTCCACCCTGCCAGCGCTCTCTTCCTCACCTCTCTAGTGTACTGTTTGTTGCTTTGCATGGTTGACCCCAGGTATTTAAACTCATCTGCATTACTACCTTTACTCCTTGCATCTTCCCTTTTACACCTGTCCCCCTCTCATTCACACATGTGTTGTCTTGGTTCTACTGACTTTCCTGTAACCACTGGATCTACTTTGGTGTCTGTTCCTGACTGGAGTGAAAGATTGTACTTCAGATTGTATTGCATTGTCCCAGCGGTACCTTAAACAGCATTATCCTCAGCAGCACAGCCGTCTTAAATGAAAGCATGTTTGCCTTCTGAATCCCAGCTCATTCTGGATGTGCAGGAGGAATTGATTACTTCATGGCCACCATGGATGGAAGAGATGATTAGTACCTGCAATAACTCTTGCTTGTGAAAAACAGGCATGTGAGCATTTTTAAATACTTCTTAAAACCCAAACCTCTCCTTTTAATATGTTGCTGCTTCTAGCAGACATCTGCATGCCATGTGAATCATCAGTGGCCAGATTAACACTGGGCTACAGGTTAATTTGGGAATGTGTTGTGTTTAATTGCTGTTCAATTGAATCTTTTTGGGAGGGTTTCTGTAAAGATTGGACACTAATGCACCAAAGCATCTACTCAGTTGTTGCAGTGCTTATGCCAGATGCCACAGGTGAAATTAAGTTACCACAAACCAATTTCCACAGTGCACCCGAGGGTCCCTGAGGGCCCTCTCAGTCTTTTTGCCTTCTGAGCTGCACCGATTCAGTAAAATGTTTTTTACAGGACTCGTCACAGCAGTTATTAAAGCAAAAATAAATAAATAAGTTCATTGAAATGTTTTCAGATGCAAAAACTTGAAGTGCAGCATCCCTACTCTCGTGTGAGCCCCACTGCAAACACTCACTCTACATATTCAAGAAGTAACTCCGCTGAACTTTCCAACTCGTCGACACCGTTTTCGTCGGTAACAGGCGGAACAGTGGGCGGCCGACCGTCATCGTTTCGTTGCGTTTTGTGGCGATTGCAAACTCCAGAGATGGTGCAGCGCAGGGCGGACTCTGCTGCCTCTGGAGGCGGTGGTTTCGCTGTATGCCTATCTTACGCTCTATCTCCGCCCTCGGGGGAGAGACTCCTCCGTTTACCGAGCACCTTTTTACGCGCACTGGCGTTAAATTACAATTAGGGGCTGACGGACTGCAGGAGCGCAAAGGACACCGCGTCAATTTGGTACCGGATTCCCCCTCATTTTTTCCTCCTCCTCCTCGTAATCAATTTCTGGATTATGGGGACGTCGCTGAGCCACGCAGGGTTAACTACAGACGCTTTCCAAGATTAGCTAGAAACATGGAGCACGCCAGAAACAATGTGCATGAATCAGATTTTGTTCCAGTGCTGCTACACATTTCAGTGATCTCGCCTGTAAATACAGGATATTTATTTTAATGCTTCTGTGCGTTTTTTTGCTTTTAGTGCGCGCAATGTGCAGCGCCGTGGTTGTTGCTGCTGCTTAGAGTTGGCATAGCCCCACAGACATCAACCTTAATAATCATTCTTTTAAATGTAAGTGATGCGCAGACCTCCGTGGCTTTAACCGTAATCAATCCGCCGTTTTTAACGTAAATACAAGCGAAAAATGATGAAATAATTGGCTGTGTTGATCGGCAGACACAATTGCGTTAACAGGAGTTCATGTTATCCACAGATTTGAAAAATAAATAAATAAATAAAAATAAAAAAAAACCGCGACGCAGGGGCTGTTTGGAGTCACATGCGCCCGGGACAAACAATTAAGATGACAAAAACGGTCCCCAGGAGAGATTGTCTTTATTACCGAGGAAGCCGCATTCTTATCACATCACAGTTTCTGGATTGTAATAGAGTTGGAGGACAGGGAGCAGCAGAGGGAGAAGAGAGGGAGGAGAAGCAGATGAGAGCTGCCGAGCCGCACACCGGAGCCGCTGCTGAGGGGCAGGATTTGGCTTCAGTGGTGGACTGAGCTGAAGTTGAAGGGATCCCTATGACAGTCGGCTTCACGTTTCCCCCCCAAGCCTTCGCTCTGGACAGAAGCACGTATGGACACATTGCAGCACAGGTGAGGGACAAGAGGAGCTCTGCCAGTTGGCCTCATGATTAAAACACAACTCTCTCTCAAAGAGGACAGCATCGGGCTTTCATTTGGAAACCGTCTCTCAGGTCTGCACAAACTGATTCTACCTTCATCCCAAAAAGAAAGTAAACCTGCAACCTCAGCCTCCCACTCCCCCACTCCCAAGTGCCCTGGAAAGCCCACCGGATACAGTCTGCATCCACAGATGTAACTAAGATTTCTTCTTAAGGAAGTCCTATAATTTTGGGTAAGTGTTATTCTCAAGTGTGGACAGATGGAAAATGTCATGTTGTGGAACTTAGGGATCTGTGTGAATGCACAGTATTTCATTGATCTCCTTGTGAAGTATTCACCTAGTGTTAGTGACAGCTGGTATGGTGATGCTAGCCCACCTCACAGCCTGCATATCTACAGCATAGACAGGAGGGTCTGCACCAGCTGTTCATACAGAAGTGAAACTCAGCAGACCTGCACACAGCAGGCAGGTGTCCTGGTTCAGCCTGTCTCACTGAACTCGTTTTTAAGGTCATGCTTTACAGGATGCCTGACCTGTAAAGGGTTCAGCCAAGGTGTGACATCAGCACACATTGATGTAAAACAGTTTTGCACAAAAACCTGGTGCTGTATATGTGTGTATTTTTGCTTTTTCAGTTTATTGTTAGAAATTATTCTCAAAATATTGAAGCTGTTCAGGTGATTTTACACCAAACAAAGTAAATGACTGTAAACCCCTCCCCCCAAAAACGTGTCGCCCTCATCCTCTGGTTTGACTTAGTGAAAATTCGCAGAAAATGTTCCTATTTGTGGATTTTTTCGTAGAGCATATCTAAAATATTCGCCAATTATTTTCATTAAGATGGTAGTTTAAGGTATGTTTGGTGTTTTTAAGTGTTTTTGAGGGGGGTCTCAAGTATTTGCGTATTTCAGGTATTCACAGGCGGTTGTGGTCCCTAACCGCCAGTATTTGCAGCGGTTAAGGACCACTCAAAATATAAGCTAAGGCTAAAGCGCTACATGTAGCACACCACCTTCTAAATTAGCAACATGCTGTCAGTATCCCCAGTACCCACTTATTGTGCCACCACAGACTGTATATAAAAGCTCAGTGTTGCCTCCTGGTTGTTAGTGACCTGTCGTGATGCTGAGGCTGAGCATTTTTGCCATCACTACCCTGGTGTTATGAACACGAGGAGTGAGTGGTGGATCTGGCTGAGAAATTGGAGAAACGCTCCATGCTAATTTGGTAGCAACTTGTCATTCACAAGCCCTAAAGCATGCACTGCTTTATCCTCCACTCTAATAGAGGCATTGTTTGTAGCAGAAGAACATCATGTTTATTCATTAATAGGTAAAAGTGCCAACTGAGCCAGTACGCTCACTGGAAAAATATTTACTGTAGTCGAAGATCAAGAGAGACAAAAGGTTCTATTCCCATTGACTTCTATATAACCAGCTGAGTCTCCCCCTGCTGGCTTCACTTCACAGAGACTGTGTCCATCTTTTGTATACAGTCTATGGTTTGCACGTACAAACTTCTCCGTGTCTGCTATGTTGTTTGTAGGGAACAAGACTGAAATATGACAGTAATTTTGCCCAGGAAGCCTCCTGATTGGTAGAAAGAAAATCCTTCATAATGTGTAATGCAGAAAAAAACTATTCATAAGTGTTTAAATTGTCGTAGCCCATGTTTTTAGAGATTTTTACATACTAATGTATCTCAGCTGCATTCAACACTTTGTGCCCAACGCTAAGAAAAACAAGATTCATTAATTTACTTTATTTTCAGGGGAACTTCCATCTTAATGAACGCACAAACCTGCTGCTCTCTCTTGGCAGTCAGCTACTTCAGAGTAAGACTTTGCTTGCACTAATTTCACTGACACCTGTAGTTTCTTAATGAGCTATCTGTGGGTGTTGCACATTGAACACCTGCATGGACTGTGGAGGGGATGCAGGTTATCCATAATGATAGATTAAAGAGCTCAGTCTTTATTTTTTTTAAAAGATACAAAAAACCAAAATCATTAAACTCGGTTATTTTAGCCCTGTCAGGTAGTCAGTTTACTATGACAACAAGAACTCTGGCAAGGTTTCGTTTCGTTACATAACAGCATTGGTGTTAGTGAATATCTATTATTAGGCCAAAATGGCATTTGCCAGCAAGTGTCCCAGTT
Source organism: Oreochromis niloticus (assembly GCF_001858045.2). Classification (NCBI taxonomy): domain Eukaryota; kingdom Metazoa; phylum Chordata; class Actinopteri; order Cichliformes; family Cichlidae; genus Oreochromis; species Oreochromis niloticus. Next base: position 19,698,316 of record NC_031985.2, on the reverse strand, counting down.
TTACTGGACTTTGGTACTGGGTTCAGTATGTGTAGTTGGGAGCAATAGATGATTTGCCAAACTACGCATGAGTGATTTCATTTATTGCTGGTATTCCTCCATCTCTACTGGCAACAGATTGATGTTGGGACAGTGAATGACCACCATCTTCATGGTCCATTATGTCACACCGTCTCTGCGCTCAGGCTCTTTTTAAACCGTTCCCCATCCTAACCAAAAAGCATAATGTAGTGGAGACAGCAGTGCTTCAGTTAATGAAATGTCTAAGGCTGCACACTTGATGGAACAAGATAAGTTTGGCTCAGTCTGACTCATTGTCCCTCGCAGGATTTCCTCATCCTCCTCCATATGAAATGGGTATCTTCATAAGAAACGCCTATCTCCTACATCTCCTCCAGAAATTATTTTGTTAGTTTAGCTGAAATAGAAAGGCGTGAATCACGGACATCTATTAATCTTTCTCAATTTCTCATGAACTGTTGAGAATCTGGACTCCTTGCCACTCTGTCACAGTTGTCAGCCGGGAGCCTGACAGCCGGCAAAGAGCCGATTCTGCTCCAGTACCAAGTTTCCGTCGTAATTCTGCTGTTCTTCAGCCATCTTCAATGCAATGCACAGAGGGGGCTTCTTCTTGCTGCCAAGGACAGAAAGGCTTTGACAGTCTAGCTGAATGTTCTCTGAAAAAAAAAAAGAGGGAGTCTTGTCAATGAGATCCTGTCCTGCAATTTTCTCAAATTGTTTTCTTTTGCCTCAGGCCATGGATTTATTTCCCATCCTCTTCTTTTTTTTCAGCCAGCTAACAGAAAAAAGAGGAGATATTTTTTGTGGTTCTTGTAATTCTTTCCTATCCTGAGCCTCTCCTCCAACTTAACACGGTCTGACAACGTAATACCTTATAATACTCATCAGTTTGCTCTCGCAGAACTGCCCTCAACTCTGTCCCCACATTTTTCTCCTCTTAATCTCTTCTCTTACAGCCACTGGAGGCATGCCACAGTCACACTAGGGGAAACAGTAGTTGGAAACTGCGGCACGACAACTTACTGCGACCGTGTGCAATCAGCTTGCAATATTGTTGCCTTTGCAATGGTTGCTCTGAAGACGTTGATCAGTCTGCGACCAGTCTTCAAAGTGACTTTGGGCATCAAGGCTGGGAATGAAATAGCAATGAGATGGACTCAGTCTGCTTTCAATTTGCAGTTGAATAAGGTCAAGTTGGCAATTATATGCAATCTGTTTGTCATAATGGGGTAAATAACTCGGTGAAGATTTGAAACAGAAATGTAGAAATTCCTGTAGAAACACATGAAGTAGCTGTGAAATGATACAGCTGCTCAGCAACATTGTTTTTATACAGGAATCTATCCAGAACACAATCAGCTGGCAACCAGTTTTGTCCCCTATTGCACAGACGAATCGTGCTCATCGGCTCACATTGATTGCAACACATTGCCAACCTATTCAAGTCAATTTTATTTATATAGCGCCAAATCACAACAATAGTTGCCTCAAGGTGTTTTATATTGTATGGTAGACCCTATAAATAGTACAGAGAAAACATAAAGAACCCCAACAATCATATGACCCCTATAAGCAAGCGCTTTGGCGACAGTGGGAAGGAAAAACTCCCTTTTAACAAGAAGAAACCTCCAGCAGAACCAGGCTCAGGAAGGGGCGGGGCCATCTGCTGCGACCGGTTGGCGGTGAGGACATGCTGTGGAAGAGAGCCAGAGATTAATAATAACTGATAATAAATGCAGAGAGGTGTATAAACACAGTGAGTGAGAAAGGTCTGTGCTTATAGATTAGACGGTGATTATCTGCAATCTGAGAGTGATTGCAGTCAGACCGAAATTATTCAGAAACAGGTTACCTCACCTTGCAATCCAACGTGGTCACCCAGGGATCGAGGGTGTTGCACGGTGATCCGTTAGTAACTGCAACTGCATGCAACTGGGTGCCGAATGTAGAAAAAATGCAACGCAATCACTAAAGAACCAGAGATTTATTTTTGGTTGCCATTCTATTTTTGCTCTAGTGTGACTTAAGCCATAACCCACCTCAGATTTGTGTGGGCAGTCTACCCTGTTAGCATCTCATACAGCTGCATTTTAGGAATCAGTCAGATGCCATGATTAGGACTCTCCTGATGTCATAGAATATTTATTTAAAACTTTCAAAATGACTGCAAAAATCTCACCTGTAATGTGAGTTTTATTTTAAGAACCAGGAATTAAAAGAAAAAAAAATGTGGGCAAACCCCATCCACTCACTTTTTTTGCTCTTGGATGATAAACTGTCACTGTACAGAAAAGTATAGCTTCAGGGGTTTTTTTTCTTTCACATTCATCTGCTTAAGGTGGGTTCAGCTAAAATTGTGTGTTTAAGCTTTTTTCTCGGTGTAATTTGGAGGTCACCCCTGCTCCGGTAAGCATCTTAAATTGAGTGTGATGCGAAAATCTGAAGCCTTCATTTGTTAAATACTGAAAATATGATGTATTGTATCCAGTGTTTTTAACCTTTTAAATAAAACAAAAAAGCACATCAGCATATTCATTGATACTTGATTTTTTTTTCTTTAAGAGGCAGCTACTGTAAATGTCCTTTTAGGGAATTTAAAAGCAGGAAATTGAACTTTTTGTTGGAGAAATCATATCAGAAACAAATCATCATTCAAAGCAGGTTATTTTTATACTTCTTCCACCACACCTGGAGGGGATCCATGTCTGTAGGAACGCTTATCAATTAATCATGGTAGCTGCTTGTGGCTCTGCAGCATCGTGACATTTAGCTTGCAAATCTAAAAAAAATACCAGATCTGATGGGGTGGATGAAGAAGAAGCTCATGCCGTGCTTTGCAGCCCAAAAACTGATATCTTTTTAATGACATGGACAAGTTTGTGTGTTCGCATGCTCCGCAGCAGCCCCAGATGGTAACTCTCATATTATTGCATTTGAGTCATACAGCTAAACATCTGGTTTTTTTTCTTTTTTCCTGAAAGATAAGTTCCCACTGCTGTTTATCTACAGCAACATTTTATCTACAGAAACCTCAAAGACATTCACACCATGCAGATGAAGAACGATTCCACCTACTGCACAGTAAAAAGTCATTTCAACTCCACGTTCAGCGCTGTTTACTACTATCTATAAAATTACATTTCTCTTTATTTGATTTGTACAGTTTGACACATTCTCTCTATTAACGTTGCTTTACCGTTATTTTCAGGCACAATAACGGGTTCACGTTTTTTCCTCTGGTTGTTTTTAAAACTTTTTGTCATTGTGTTTTTTGGGGGGCTGGGGGATTGTTAGTTCACTGATGTCAAAAACTAAAGAGAAAACTCTACTTGTGTCTGTGCCATATAGCTGCATGGACACATCTTCAAAGACGTGGCTGCCCCATCAGAGTCAGTTTGGGTTGGTTGGTCAAGCGGAGGCTTGCTGTGGTGGTGGACCTGGAGTTTTAACCCCAAGTGAGTCAGTTTAGCCGAGACCCAGTCAAAGTCTCCTTTTTCTCCGTCGTCAGCTTTGCGTATTGTCATTTCTTAGCCTCTTCTCCAGTCTGTCATGGTCCAGTAAGGTTTTTATCTGTTATATATGTTTTTCTATGTCCCCCCTCCTCCCCCTTAGTCTTCTGTTCTCTCTGAAATGCATCAACACTGCTGTTGCTAGTGGTTAATGAAGGGTTTAACATGCACTAGCCTCAGATGTGCCGCCCTGCTTTTTTTTCCTTTTCCCTCCTCTGCCATGGTTTCCCAATCCTTTTCAGGATTATAAAGATTTACAAAAGTACCTCAGCACATTGAGGATGTTTTTTTTCTTTACCACTCGATCCTCCACTGGAGCGTCACTCACCGTCTGAGCCGCGCTCCGAGTTTTATTTTGACATCCTCTAGGTTTGATAGCGCCATTTGCCTTTTTACTCCGGCTTTGATTCATTCCTCCTTCCTCCTCACTGTGCTCCCTTTACCTCCCCAGATGAAAGCAGTCATTTCTTCTCCCTTCAGGGACGGGGAGAGAAATCATTTTATCAGTCGGCGCAGTGTGTAAAGCTGTTGTCTTTGCTTTCGACATTAAGGCCTACACAAAAACATGTGTTAGGAACAAAACAAACAAGGGGCGGTCAGAGGCGACTGTAGGGGGGATGTTTTTTGAGAATCGCCTCATTTTTGATTTTGCGAAATAATAAAATATCTAAAATAAAATATATCAAAAGCGGTGTCCACGTTGCTTCTTGATCTTCGTTCTCGCTCTTTAATTTGGATCTGCTCATCTACAAGCATAGCATTAAAGCTTCTAAATACATTAGCAAAAACGGAGGTAGTTGGATAGAGAGCAGTGCACAAGCTGCGAACATGTTCCTATGGTAACTAGGCCACACTTCCCCTGGCTAGTTCACACACACACACACACACACACACACACACACACACACACACACACACACACACACACACACACACACACACACACACACACAGGGAGGAACAAGGCAGGAGAGAGACAGAAAACACACACGTGATGGAGAGCAACTTTAGATTGTTTATTCGGGTTACTGTTCTTGTGCCTTCCTCCGCTCAGAGGCCATTTCTATACAGTACTGTCTTGGCCTTCAGAAGTAGTGGTTACACTGCAGAATACTCAGAGACGCTTTCTTCGTGTTTCTCCAGAAATATCTGCCAGTTTTCAACCCGATCGCAGGTTCTTCCCCGTGGCTCCCTCGCTCCCACACTGCCCCTGCTTCCTCAACTCCTCCACCCACCTCTCCTCTCTCATCCTTCAGCTCTTCTGTGCATTTTACTTCTCCTTGATTACAGTGCTGCTTCTAAACTTAGAAGCAGAGTGGCTCCGAGGAGTCAGAGGTGTCGCTTTTCTACTTAGGATAAAGCCAGCTGTCCACATTTTTGTGAGGCGTGTTGAATTTAAAGCATCTCGGTATTTTGGGTGTACGTGCTGGGCTCATGAAACCGAGCTAGTAAGACCGTCATCTTTGGGTCTTCGCTCGAAAGGGTTTTTAAGTCTCTTAAACAGCCCTAATGTTTTCTCACTTCACATTTAAGTGCAGCGGGCACTTCAGGACTTAATACTTAAGTATCTGATTCTCTAAATGCCAGCAGTTTGTGCCTCTCTGCGCTCGCCATCTCACGTGTCATTCTGTGTTTGGTAAATCACTGCTCACACTTAAACCGTGTCAAACCTCCCGGGGCAATGCTGCCGGGCTGTCAAAGAGCCACGGAGTTGATGCTGCGAGGTTTCGCTCCTGTCAGTCATGCGGGATGATTGTTTGGACAGCTTGCTGTAAATGAATGGCCTTAACTTTCTACACTCATTACACCGCCTGTGTTTGCTTTTCAGCACCTGTGACGCTGCTCGAATTCACAATGGCCATGTGTGGTACTTGGTTATTAGGAGTTAAACACTGGCTCTGAAGAGTCAGTTCATACTAATGAACACACAATAAATTAAGATAAATTAAAATACATTTCTCACTTGCTTCTTGTGTTAATGAGCCGTGTAAGCAGTTTTCTTATATTTTTCTATTTCTTCTTATATATTATAGTGAATGCCTTACAATTGCCTATTTTTTTCTGGAAAAAGCCATAAATACTCCTGGAATAAACACTATAGTCTGAGACTTGAAACAAGAGTGTAATGAAGTGATTAAAAAACAAAGTGAAGTTTTTCTGCCATCATGATCAAAGTTGCGTTTACTTTCATCATACGGGCGCAGAGAGAATCTCAGATACATCAACACTTTAACTCGTTCTTAAATTACTCACTTTAAACAGGCTGCATGTTTAAAATGTGATTTTAATCCTTTTTAGTTTATATTTTACCAGTTTTACTAGTTTAAACAAAGAACACTTGACTTAATTGCACTAGAATGTTGTTTTCTCACTAGAATCACAAACCCTTGCCCTAAACTGTAATGAGGGAGATGCATTTCACCAGTTGAACATTTGAATACATTTTTAAAAAAAAGTTTGTATTTTTAAAAACATTTCTAAAATCTTTCATAACAAATTTCTAAGCGTCGTGGTCTAAAAATTTCTCACGTTATATTTTTAGGATAATTGATGTAACAATATAAGATCATTTTTAAAAAATGTATCATTTTTATTTATATTAGTGCTGTCAGCGTTAATCTCGTTAATATGACGTTAATGCCCCGTGCAGCCCCACGCACGGGGCGATCCGCGTTAACTCGCTAACGGAGATTTGCCGCGTTAACGCGTCATTTTAACGAGATTAACGCTGACAGCACTAATTTATATATCATACCACCGAAATTGAAATGGAAGAATTATTTTTTTGTGAAGTCAGGTTGACGATGTTCTAGAGTACTGTACAAGATCTTGAGCCAACCCTCATTTCTTTATATTTTGCATTTCTTTATTCTTCAACACAGCCTGAACTCTCTCAGACAGCTTTCCTGTAATTTCTTCAAGTAGTCTTCAGAAATAGTTCTTCATGCTTCTTGAAGGACATTCAAAGCTCTTCTTTGGGTTTTGGCTGCCTTTTGTTCTGTTCTCAATCACGATGGTCCCACACTGCTTCAATAATCCTGAGGTTCAGGCTCTGGGGAGATTTTGATCTGCATGTTGGATCAAAATCTGACGGCACTTTTCTGGGTGCCGTCAATTTTAATAAGATCCCCAACACCACTGGCTTAAATGCAGTCCCAAACCATGACAGAGCCTCCACCTTTTTACACAGGGCTGTAGACACTCATTGTTGCGCCTTTTCTGAGCTCTTCTGTTTGTATTGATGTAGATTTGAACCACTCCATCAGACCTGTTCTCATTGATTTTCAGTCCAGTTGTTGGCACACCTCAGCCTTTTTTCCTGGTTTCCCTTCTTTAAGAATGGCTTCTTCACAGCCATCGTTCCACTGAGACCATGTCTGATGAGGCTTTGGTGAACAGTACATGGCTCAATTGAAGGTCCAGATCTATGTCTCAGGTCTTTGCCCCCCCCCACTGTTCATCTGCTATAGATTAGGTTTTTTTAGGCCTGACACTTCTTCTTTTGTCCTCTTTGTCCAGTTGTCTGAATTGATTTAATTCCACTTAGTTCTTCATGCTTCTTGATTCCACTTAATACTGACCTATGTGCTTGTGCATAGGTCAGTATTAAGTGGCTTAACAAACAAAAAAATAATTCATTTGAAAATGGCCACGTGTCAAAAGAAAAACTTTAAAAAACTATGACAAAGTTAAATAAGCGATGGCTCAAGACTTATTCACTATACTGTATATGTTTGTATATGTGCAAATCTCACTGTAAGCTGGATTAAAGACAGTTATCACTGATGTAGCTGGAAAATCCAATATGCATATAGATGTACGGGACATGCAACGACATCCAGACTGTTTCTTCCTTGGAGCCTGTCCCAGCTGTCACAGAGCCAGGATACTCCCTGAAGGGCTAACTCAGAATGACAGGCAAGCGCACGCTCTCACATCCCCACCTACGGCCAGTACAGAATCACAAGTTCACCTGTCATGCACGTCTTAGGGAGGAGGCACCCACACAGGCGCAGGGAAAACATAGAAACGCCACACAGAAAGACCTCAGCCAATCAGCATGCTCAACCACAGCCCCTGTAATAAAATACCAGCCAGCTGTTTCACTGAATTATGAAGTTGTGTATCATATTATAGACAATCTGAACCATTTCATTGCTTATGATAGTGAAAGTCATGACCTATCTAAAGGGTTAACTGTCAGACATTGTAAAACATATATTTGGTTATTATAAGTTATTAAATGTACAAAACTTCTATTCACTTGAACTTAATAGACAGTGATAAAATCTTAATCCATAGTTTGCTGAGCCTATTGTCACATTACCATTAGGGTAGGATTAACTGTGGCTACCTTGACAGTTTGGCTTGTGTTATGGGTACTCGGAGCTGTCATAAAAAGAGCAACTTCCCATGGCATAATCACGGGTTGGTTGTTGACATGGCAGTATTTACTCGTTGGAATATGGCAATTACGGAGACTTCCATATGACATGAAAACGACATCTGCCCCAGCAGGCCCGGTCTGTGAGTCACCGGAGGCTCCTTGTTGTCATATGCTCCAGACCACACATAACGAGATTTGGTGCGTGTGAACTGAAAACACCGTCACTCCGGGACAAACCGGACGGCACCGCCGACATCGTGGAAAGACGTGGGCCTCAAACGCCGTCTAACGTAGCAGCATAAATGTGGATTTTTATCCTGCTTGAAAACAACAGTAACAAGAGAGAGAGAGCAACTTCCCCTGAAGGCCAAGAGCTATACTAAACTATTTTATGATGTTTTTATTACAGCATGCCAACTGTGGCCTGTTATGCTGACATTGTGACGCTGTAGGGCGTCATATTGAAAAAACAAAAAGTGTGTTGCACAGCTTTCTCCATGCCCTTTCATATGACATATTACTCGATATGGTTTCTAGAAATGCTTTTTTCAAGGTGACCTTCATTAGGTGCTAACAATGAAGGTCAAGCTTAGCCAACCTAGGTACTCATGTCCCCTAAGGCCTGGTATATTGTTGTGAAGTTAAAAAAAAATAGTGGGGAGTGCTAACAAACAAACGAACAGAAGCGATTATGTACTTTCTCCCGTCAGAGGGAGAAACTATAGAAAGGTGTTAAGATCAAAAGCACTTTAATTGTCTTAAACTTGATATTAAATACACTAATTTTTAAAAACCTTTATAACAAAGAGGATGCCGTTTTATAAACCTATTGACTTTATTTAACCTACATAAATGGAGCACAATATGTTTTCTGTATTGTGTTTACATTCGACTAAATAACCCTGAAACCTACATTTTCCTCTGCTATGGTCTGTGGGACTTTGAGCCATACTTTTACTTGTTTATTTATGTATTTTTGAGTCATAGTTGTGCGCTTCAGAGACACAAACTCTAAAATAACATTATGAACGAATGAAACTGCGAGGGGCTATTAACAGCTTTTATAATATGTGTGAAAACCTGCTCACGTTGAGTCTTAGGACCAGCTTTTTTTTGTCTTTTTTTGTTTGATTACAGCCAAAAACCAGGAACTAATTATGGTATTATTTTAGGCAAAGACTCGATGCTTGATACTGATTGAATACCTCATCTCAGCGTACCTGCGCAGATCTGATACCAGCCTTCAGCTAACATGCTAGCGCTGTGCCTCTCATTACACTGATTGCTGTGAAGATTTGAGCTCCACAGACTGTAATTACTGCAGCTGCCTTTGGTGATCCTCTGAATTTTCTTTTTTTCTGCTTTTACTTTTTTTTTTTTACTAAACTTTGACAGCCCCCTAACTTTTCATGCAGGCATCATCATCAGAAATAGAAAGGTTTATGACCAAATACCTTTAAAACTAATGAGCTTCACTGTATGTTGGAGTTAGCTCTAATTAGCAGCGAGTAAGTTGTGTGTGTGTGTGTGTGTGTGTGTGTGTGTGTGTGTGCATCCCATCCTCTATTTGGGCTAAAAGCAAGAAAACAGATTCAGTGAGGGGGAAAACAGTTGTCTAGTGTCTAATTAGAGCGCTCATTATAGCTAATATTATCATCCTAGGATGCAAACATCTGACAAGATAGCATTGTCATTATGAGTGAAAGCGTGCTAATGTTAGTGTTTACCTCAAATCACCTTCTGTGGAGAATTAGAGGCTCTGGCATGGCTGCAGCCCCTCAGTCTTGTTGAGCACCAGTAATGCTACGGTCCAGTGTTTTTTGAAGTGTCCTATTATGTAAGGTGGCATGAGACGCAGGATTAGTGAGGTTGCCCGTTGTGACGGCATCATTGTTTCAGCTAATGCTGATTTGGTGGATTAACTGGTGGGTTATTGGTATTTGTGGTAGATTTCACAAGTGTGTTTTTGTTTTTTTTGTAGACATCTGCAGAAAAGTCACAATTGTTAAATTGCTGTCGTGATCAGTCAGTTTCAAGGATAACTCATTATTATATACATCAGCTTTCACACCTGATTGAGGAGGAGGAGGGGGGGATTATCACCTGAAAATGATTTTATTCAAATTATTCTAAAAAAGCAAAGTTTCCAGATATGTATTAATAGAGATATACATGCTAAAGGTTGAGTATGTTTCTCCAACACCCACTCGCAGTCTTCCTCTTTCTGTTTTCTCTCTCTCTGTATCACAGTTAGCTAGAGGCTGTTGCCACCCACACACTCCGTCCTGACAGCAATTTACATTCAGAATAGCCAATGCGAACGCATCCATGTGTTCTGATATGTCACGTTTCCTTAGATCACTGCATGCTGCAGGTGACTTTCTCAGTGGCAGGTGAAAATACAACCTAAATATTTGTCTGCTTGGTCATTTGATCCATTTGCTCTCGCGCTGAGACGCGAGGCAGAGTTGGGATTCGGCCCCACAACGATCGAGGAAGATATCCGCTCCCGCCCATCCCTCGTGGTCGGGCCGACGGGTCCGAGCATTTTTCTCACGCGTCTGTCGGGAGAAACAGATGCGTTGTGCTGCGTGTTGGTGTGTTTCATCATCTTTGCTGTGCAGTTGTGTGCCCGTATCTTCTGCAGTTCAAGTAGAAGCCCTTGGAGTTGTTTCCATGGATACCAAACAATTAGCTGGGATTCAGAATAGAACCTGGAGAGTCGCCTATTTAGAGGCTTTGGGAGTGAGGAAATCATAGGATGACAGAGTGTCTTGATTCTGCATTGCAAAGGGAAGAAAAAAAGGACTCCCGTGGGTAATGGGTAACTTCTAAAGGAAAAATAAATAAATAAAATGCTCCAGCAGATCAATCAGAGACAAAAATAGAACAGCAGAGTGACTGTGAACATGAAACACGATCACGTTTCCTTATGTGCTGTGAAACATATGGACGCTCTGAAGCTAGCTTAAAAGAATGCATGCATATAAAAAGGAATACGACCATATTGTACAACCTGGGCTCACTTGAGGGCCGTATTGTAGCTTTTGACATGGCTCATTCCCACTTGTGAAAGGCTGAACAGTGTGTAGCTGAAAATGTGATTGGTTTTTTTTTTTTTTTTTTAAGAAAAACCTTCATTCTTGGGGACATGAGGAAAGGCTAAATATAGATTATGCTCCCAAAGGTTTGCACATAAGATAAAGGTACACAAGCAGCCTATTATCTGAAGACTATATATATAAAGTGATATCATATGTATGGTGTGACTGGTGGAATAGCCAGGAGGTGATTAGCATCTGCTTGACTCAGAGAGAGGGAAGCATGCTAGCTTTATTCTGCCTTAAAATAGCTTTGGAGATGTTAGGGAAGTTGGGGAAGGTACATTTTAGGATCAGATTAACAAAATATAGATTAAGTAATTTGTTTAGATTTTAAAAACTGAATGTTGTGGTTTATATTGAGGGTTATGTTCAAGAGTATTTTCTAGCTATGGCCTGTAACCTTTGAATAGAGTGACCTTGTTTTATTTCTTTTAGCTAAAGCTAACCAGTTATAGGCCATTGCCTGATATTTAACTTACAGATAGGGCGGTCAAGACATTAGATTTTCTATGTATGATTACAGTGGCAAAAGGAATTAAAGATGGTGACATTATCATGTTAACTATAGAAAATTTGTTACAGGAACAGCTAGGTACTAGCTAGGTTACGCAGCACCGAAAAAGCCAGCTAAGATCCAAACTGTTCCTTTACTTTTTTATGTCAAAACATCCAGATCAGGGTGCCAAACATAAGGTCCAGGAGCCAGAATCAGCCTGGCAAAGACTCTGGCATGCTTGAAGGATTTGGGAAATGCGAAGAAGTGCATAGATTTTGAACTTTTAACTATGTTCATGTTTTACAGCTTTTTCTGTTGTTAAAGACTCCACCCACACACTAGTGTACTTAGTGCTTAAGATCAAAGTGGACTATATGTGCCCACAATATAAATTGAGTTTGACAATCCTGATCTGGATTAACATGCAAAAAACAGATTTAAGTCTTTTTAACTCGTAGATGTCAGACTGTGTCCATTCCTTGAATTTTGGTTAGTAATGATGTAAATAGACAGCCACTTATAATACATTTATAAATGATTTAGCCTCTTATTTAAAAACTCTGATGGTTTATTGTAAAACCAGTAGCCTATCACAATCCACACACTGTTATCCTCACAGGCTAAAGATGGAAATTTCACTGGATTGTTGTTTATTTCCAGTTTATGTATCAGAAACTGTTCAATAACCCACTTTTTTCAGACTATAGATGTGATTTGATTGAGATTCTGCAGTCAGTAAAAGAAAGAGCAAATAGAGGAAATATTGGAAAGTCTGGTTGTTCTTGATTGCCTCGTTGCTTGGCTGTTTTTGTGCACAGCTGGGATTCTCGATCTGTGTCCTTGACTGGCTTTTTTTTAAATGCTGCGTCACATTTTATGGTGGGTGGTAAGGTGTTATATCATTAATTATAATCTCTGGAGAGGGTGCATTTATCTGTGGTGCTAAAACCAATATCATATAGTTCCATATAGTCCCAAAGGTAAACTGGTATTAGTTGCACGTAAGTAAAGGAAACGGTTGACGCATCTTAATTTGACCAGTTTAATCTGACCATGTCAGCAAACACGGAAACATTTTGGCCTTGCGGTCTGATGAAATCCAGCAAACTGGTTACTGATTCTGTGTTATGTGAGCTCAGTGTTCCAGCTTTTCCCACAGTTACTATTTTAACTTGGTGTTTGAGGAAATTGAACAGCTAATGAATACCTCAGATTTCTGTCGCTCATATTTAAAGATGGGGATAATGTGGGATGGATATATTCGTACTCTGTGATCCTCACGCTCCTCAGCGCTGGAATTGTCTTCCAGGTCACCACATAGACACACACACACTCGTGCAGAGAAAGCCTCAAAGATAGATGCATATACTTTTATAGATCCATCACCATGTTTCCTCAGTTGCTACTAGCCTTAAGTCAAACCAAGACCATGGGTTTCAAGATGACTCATCAGAGTGTGGGTCTTCCTCCGAATATAGTTCTCACATCAGGGTTTCTTTTTCTTCTTTTTTGCGTCATTTTCCACTGGCATTAGATATAAAAAGTTTTCCCTTCTGATGACGAATATCTGTTTGGGCATGCAGTTGTTTTTCAGACACTGTGTTGTTTTTTATGTTTTTCTCGGGGGGCTGTAGATGTATGTTCTTGTTGCTGGTGTTCTTCAGCTTGAACTTCTCTGTGCTGGTATCTGGCCTGCTAATAATGTGTGTTCTGTCAGTGTTTTCTGATGATGTTTTCCTTTCTTTATGGGACTGAAGTGGCAGCTGCAAGGTAATGACGCAAGCTATGAGTAGGAAGTTTGTTGTGAAAGCAGTAAAACGTTTCTAACTAATGGAAAACTAACTGTGTTGTGACCTAAGAGAGAATAAAACAAAATGTAACAATAAAAGGATAAAAATTAGTTAGAAAAAAGGACAAAAAATCATTAAAGTCATAACTGCTTGATTGAATTAAGCATTATGCAGGACTTTACTGATGTTTTGTTGTATTTTGTTTCTTCTTTCTCATTATTACAGGATCAAAGTCGTCTTTCCTCTAGTTGCTTTCACTATCGTACTTGAGTACAGTAGTTTGCCAACACAGTTAATTTCCACTGAGAGCTCTAAACTCTCAGCAAATTTCCTCTGTTTTGGCAGAGTTGATACATAAAATATTTAAGCCTGGAAAAAAGTAAAAATGTGATAATCCAACTCTTTATCTCAGAACTGGCTGCCAGATTGTACTAGCTGGAGTTGGCCTAACATTGGTTGACAGAAATATTGAACTGAATATACCAAATTTAAAGACATGATAAGTGATAAACTTAAATGGCTAGAACTAAGTAGATGTAAGTTTAAAATTACAAAATTCTTACTGGTTTCAATCCCTGATATCCCCACAAAATCTCAGCATTTATTTATTTATTGTGTTCGAGTTATGCGCCTGCATTTATTAAAGGTTTCAGTCTTTTCCATTTCTTATTTTTTTAACTCTGTTATTCTTGCTGCTTTTGTTTGGCACTTTTTCTTCATAGACCAATCTCGCAGGGCAAGTTTTGCCTCTGCAAGACAGTCAAGCATGGAAACTCCTCCCAATACGACCCCACAGCCTTTCAGACAGCCGGTAAGTACAATAAAACCGTACAATGCACGCTCAAGTATGTGACGTAAGCTTTATGCTTGTGTAGAAAACCCCACAGGGTAGCTAGCGCCTCTGTAAACTTCCCACTGTAAAACCATAACTCTTTTTCCTCCTGGTTTTTTTTTGTTTTTTTTATTAAATCTTTAGAGCTTTCTCAATCGAAGGTTGAAGGGTTCCATCAAGAGGGCAAAAAGTCAGCCCAAACTTGACCGGACCAGCAGCTTCAGACAGATGATTTTGCCCCGGTTTCGTAGTGCTGACCAAGAAAGGTAAGTAATCGTAACATATATTTCCAGTTTGTGATCTGTCCATTGCTCTCCATTCCAGATTTTAAATATTATTACCTCAGAGTGGCGATGTGCTCACAGTTCATCCAATATTCATAATAAAAAGTCCGAGGAGGCCAAGGCTGCAGTTTGAAAGAGAATTTTTGATATGGTAATGGTCTGTAATCCAGAGACAAAAGGCACTCGCAGTACCTGGAAAGTAACTGCTTCGCCATTTCAATGATTTTATGACAAAAACAAAACCTAAAAAAAAAGATTAGAGCATGAATTTGAATGCTGAAGGAAGTTAAAGTACGCAGAAGATACACAGACAAACCGTAACTGAATATAAAGAACCAGAGGCTGTAAACATTTACATTGTTTTCTGCTAGCTGATGTAAGCTGGAAAAAAAATAGACTGCAGATTTCGCCAGCAGGTGTGGAATTAGTAACGTCCTGGTTATAACGAGCTCAATTGCATCATAGCCATCACTAAGATAGTGCATAAATGGACTGTATCCACTGAGCTTGGGAGCTAAACTATCAGCAATCAGATCTGTTCTTTCTTGGGTGTCTGACAATCCTGTTTTTGTTCTCTGTGTGTTATTTCAGTGGCTACTTTACATCACAATGGCAAAACCTCTTAACTTTTTCCCTGAAAGCTGTGTTTTTTTTTCTTCTTTTTGTTGAGTTGCTAATGTCAGTACCTGGTTTTAGGATTGCCTGTTACAAGCCGACTGACAAGCTGATTCATTTCAGTAAACTCAGGGATTTTGTTGTTACAGCCCTACTTTGTTATGAAAGACCAGTTGCCAAAATGTTAGCAAGCTCTAACCAACAGAAAATACATTTTATTGTCAGGCGCCTGGTCAGAACACTCATCCAGAACCATTCGTCTGTAAATGATTAATCTATATGGGCCTTTTTTGCAGCAAACGTCTGACTTATCACAGCTGGAGAAGTCGGTGTTATTTCCAGTAAAATTAACTTTGACTCTCTTCTATTCAAGTGTGCCACTTATTAATTTTCATTTTTTTTGTATTTGCACTTTTCCAGCTGTGATGTCTGCTGTGAAAAAGACCTATGGAGGACAACAGATCAATAAAAGTAATGGGTCTGCACGCTGGCTTTAAAGCTTCCAAATATAGCTTAGGCAACATGGGGAAAAAAAAAGGGGACTGTTTTAACTTTAATGGTGACAAAAAGTGTATAAACACCGAACTGGCTACATCAATGCTGACATCATTATTTGGCTATTCTATGATAAGTCTCTGTGCATGATAATATTAAATCCATTATCATTGATTGAAATGTTCTTTTCTTCTCTTAGGGCGTTTCTTTAACCGGGGTCTTTAAATCAGCCGTACCTGTGCTTCGGATTATTACTCACATGGCATGCTCATATGCAATCAATAAGATTTGTGTTACCCTGATTAGAGATATGCATTAATCCTTTCATCACAAATCTATTTTGTGCTTTTAAAGGGACACGTTTGTCCTCAAGTGGCTCAAGCAGAATGTGTATGAATCTCCGAGGAGCTCACGACAGCCTTCGCTCCGACTGTAGCTCCTTATCAGCCACAAAAGCAGAGCCCCGTTGAAAGAAGGACGCTGCCTTTAGCGATACCTTCACAGATGGTTTCAGCCAGTGACGAAAGATATTCATTTAAGTGATATTAATAGAAGAGCAGTCTATCCAATCATTGCAACGATGCTCTCTGAGCTGCGATTTATTACAGATGAACAGAAAATAAATAGGGGGTGACGGCTTGTATTATCACAACACGGAAAAGGTTTGTTAGTTCAGTTTGTTTTATGTCTGCACAAAAAGATTAAACAATAGCAGCTTAATTAGATGCACATTTATTTAAATATGTACTCATACTCATGTATTTTTTATTGAGATGTCTCTATGAGAAGCCTGCTCGTATATACAATTAGAATCACTGGTTTTCATCAGCACAAAGTCAGGAAAATAGAGCTGAAATGAGTGTAGTGTTGAAATCCGTTGGGCATTGCAGTGGAGACACTAGTGTGATTTTTCTTGTCGGGATGCAATAGCTTGCAGCTCTAGAGGCTCTCACCGCAGCTTTTTCTTGTTTTGCATTCTGAACTGAGGTCACATCCCGATGGATTCTCGCTTGCATTGTGATCAAAATTTTATGCAGTCCTCACACAATCCCGTCACGATGCACATATGGGAAGTACAAAGATGTAGAGGGGGAGAAGGTAAAAATCTAATGCTGACACTACACTTTGCTCTCACTACAGGAGATGCTGTAACAGACGCATTTAGGGCAGGTGTGGCTGACCGATCCTAGAAATAATCAGTGTGTCGTTTTTGCAAAGCGCGTAGAAATCCTCTCTTTTAAAATTCAGATTGCCGGTTCAGATGTTAAAGCAGGTTTTGCATTAACCTGAGGGTTTCTGTGGGGGGCAGCAATGAAGGGAGGGAGCTAAACGGCGATGGGGTTAAAGTCTGCCTCGGTCGTGCCTTTCCCCTCTAACCACAGCCGTTCACCGCTGCCTCAGACAGCTGCCTTCACAGCCTGCTCCGCGTTCTGCCCACACACGCTTAATTCACTCAGTAGTGTTAAGTTGACTTTGCAATAAACCCACAGCATTCAACTTCACACTCTAGCTTTCCAACGCAGCTGCTCGGCCTTTGCTGCCAAGTCAGTTTACCATGTCCTGCGTTCTGCGATGGCACCGTCAGCTCCCTTAACATGATGATTCACTCCTCTTCTGATCAGCATTAAAATGCAGCCTTAAATTTCTCTTCTCCTTTTACTGCATCGTTATCCATTCACTCAGGACCAGGATAGTCAGAAGATTGTTACTTCCTGTTGAAGTAATTTATATTTATAGCAGTGTGAATCTGCTCTGGGATCTTCCATAAGGGTATATAATGTGCAGCAAGACTCCTGTATGGACCAGTTACTGCTACTCCAGGCATCAGTCACTATAGATATGACATTGATTAGGCAAGATACAACATGAAAGGAAAAGCTGGGATGTAGGTGGGTTGTAAAGTGGCTTGCAGATGTGTAGTAACTGCAATAACAGCTATCAAATGAAATGTGTGTGACCTGCATAACTAATGCTCCGCTAAGTATGTGCATTCAAAGCACCACTACATGCTGAGTCATACTTTTGGTGCAGTTAGACCCCATATTTTTTGCTAATCGTACTTTAAAGTTAATTTTGAAAAGCTTCCATTGTGAGAAATTTGCTTGATCACTTTCTGACTAAGGCTATGTTCACAAATACATTATTTTTCCCCATTCTTTTTTAAAACATCCCTGTCCACATTAAAATGCAAATGCCACAACAACACACTCGATGTGGCGATATAACCTTAACCGTACAGAAATGTTTGTCAGTCAAAAGCCTTCAAACAGTGACACAATACCATGATCTGTAAAAGGAAAAAAAGGAGATGAAGGCACACACCTTTAAAAATTGCAAGACTAAATCTCAGTTTTCACTGGTTAACGTTGCTTTGGCCTGCAGCAACATCTAAAGCTCAAAAAACATTCAACATCACTGTATTTCTCTTATTTCTGGCATGTAGTATATAAAGGGTTAATGACCGAGCCTTAGAGGATTTTGTTGGTTAGGAAATGCTTGGTTAATAAGATTTTATAAACACTGTATTTTACTTTTTTTTCTTTCTCCAAAGCCAGTTTTGGAAAACATTACAGGAATAGATTGACATTTTGGGAAATCTATTTCCATATCTTTGGAATCAGCCATTAATTCCAGTTCTTGTCTAACTAGAAAGCGAGGAGTGTTATTTTTAATTACAGAATTTAAAAATAAAATGTTTAACCATTCAGTTTAAACTGAGCCTCCAGTCGTGACTATAGAGCAGCCCATAGCCCTCTACATCTCTAATGTCTGTCTGCCAGCAAATCAATTTAATGGTTCTCATTCAGTCTCTGTTTGCTGCAGCCTGAAAAGCTACAGTTAAACCAAAAGGACAGGCGCCCACTCACTAGTTGAGATGGTAACACACACAGCAAGTTAAACAATAGTTTATATTTAGGTTTCCTCCTTTTCCCATTACTGTAAGCAACAAAATCCCTTTCCTTGCTCCATTTTTCCCCAGTTCTGTTGCCTGTTAAAGACGGCTTCTTTCACATTTCTGCGTTCAGTTCCACTACTTTTTCTGTTCTTTGACAGAGCTGCCCTCTTCAAAGGTTATTCCATGATCAAGCCATAATCCTCCCTGCGTTTTTATACCTGCACCAGAGTGCACACTGCTGAGGTGCTTCTCAGCACTTGAATTTACATTACTAGACGGTAATATCGATCTTAAAATTCAGTTTTTGTTACTGTAGTTTAGTTAAAGGTATATCTGCGTTTTCAGACGACACCACGAGCTGGGCTGGTATAGGCCGTTTCCTAATACACGTTATGAGTCACATGAGCAAAGTCAATACACCAAACTGAAAACGCAAGAACTGAAAATCTGGTGTGGTTTACTTTTTCCATAAACTCATTATAAAAGGATCACATCTAAAAAATTGTATTGAAATTGCAGGAGTGACACATGAGGATGTTTGAGCTACAGTGACTCATATTGTGTGAGAACACCACCATAATCACATCTGAATTCTGAAAGTAAGTCAATATCTTCCTCTTCTTCTCTAGGACTCGCTTGATGCAGAGCTTCAAAGAATCCCACTCCCATGAGTCCCTCCTTTCTCCTAGCAGTGCCGCAGAGGCTTTGGACCTAGTTTTGGATGAAGACGCCATAATCAAACCTGTCCATTCTAGCATTTTAGGACAAGAGTACTGCTTTGAGGTGCGTTGCGGTTGTTTAACCTTTTCCCTGTCCGTGGTTTCACCTCCCTGCTACTGGATTTGTTTTATCTCACTGTATTTATGTCGCACTTCAGGTGCCACTACAAAGCCACTTCACACCTCTCTTGAAAAATAAATGAGGTGACCCAGTGGTTTATGGAATTAGTGCTTTAATAATTGAGTTAATTATATAAAATTGGAAACTGAGAATCGATAGAGTTTGGTCTGTTCAGAGTTAACAAAAAGCACAAAAACAAAAGAAGTAATTTGAAGACACAGGACCAGATTTACCAACTGGACTAAGTACCTCGAGGCTGCAAAAATGTGCCAATGGAGTGTAAAGTTCTGCAAGTGATCTATAAGCATGGGCAGCAAATACATTTCACAAGTGACCCGATGTGATATATGATGTAAGAGCAGCGCAAATTAGTGAGTCAGAAATGATCAGATCTGCGCAAGTTTTTCTCTCCATCAACGGCATGCCAGTTCAGCTGCTGGAGAATCGATATGTTTTGATACGAGGGCTAACTCTACTATTAGAAACTGATGGAGACTGTGTAAGATGTAGCATCTGTTCATGGATAATTTAGACAGCTTAGATGTTAGACCTCAGCTTAGACAGCAGAATGTACTCAGAGAAAAGACTGCTTTATTATAGACGTATAAACCTGAAATCAGAGTATAGCAGCTGACCTTCATGTAGAACCTGAACACAAATTATTTACCTTATGGTCTTGGCCGCTCTACATGTTTATAAAGCTGCTAATAATGTGCAAGTAAGACCATGTGGGGGTGCAGCTATGTGTTAAAAAGCCAAATATAGGCAGTTTTTGCAAAATCCCAAATTAGGATTAGGGACACCTGATTGACATATTTGTCTTTATTTCAGTTTGTTATGTAATAAAACTGTTACTAGAGAGAAGTAAAAAAAAACAACAATATAAGAAAATGACACAAAAGTCCATTTGTGATGTTGCAGAGCTCAGTGTGTGCGCATGCAGAGACTTTTATGTACTTTGGGCTAATCTTAGTGTAGAAATGTGGCTAAAAACCTGAAACACTGAGAGGTAACTAGGCAGAACAACACAGCTGGCGTACTCAGGTGTCCCCTGTAGAGGTGGGATGCAGAGGAACTCTGGCCATGAGGTGAGCCAGTTTCCTGAAGAGCATGAGGGGGATCAAGGACAGGCCTTCCAACAAGTTATCAAGTCACTCAGAGGCGACTGAGCAAAGCAGCAAAAGGCTTTGGAAGAAGAGGAAAGACTCTAACTGGGCTAAAAAATGTCTGCCATGGGGGGTAAAAGCAGAACGGGCATATACCTGGGGTGCCAGGTATTGCAGTTGAGCTTTCTGGTGGTGTCATGGCGCTGTCAGTGGAACACCAGTGAAAGAGGGTGCCCAACTGGTGGCCTTGAAAATGTTTTTTGCCCCTTTCTCGATGACAAGTACTGTTACAGATTCCAACAAAAAGTCCTATGAGCTTAACTAAGTTAATTGAAAAACACTAAAGATGATCAAAAATAAAAATCATTGTTAACTATAGTTTTATAAGGAATCTTTCTTGATCATGAACGCCAAAAAGTGATATGTTTTATCCACAGGTAACGACTAGTTCAGGGACAAAATGTTTTGCCTGCCGTTCAGCTTCAGAAAGAGACAAATGGATCGAAAATCTGCAACGAGCTGTCAAGCCCAACAAGGTAGATTCAGTAGAACAGATTATATTTCATCCTAGTATTACACTCTCACTGAAAAGGATCAACTACATTGCAACATTATGAGACAGTTTTAAGTAAGGACTGTTATAATGCAGTAACAGAACTCCTCGTTTCATTTTCAGGATAACAGCAGACGGGTGGATAATGTCCTCAAGTTGTGGATCATCGAAGCACGAGACCTTCCAGCTAAGAAACGCTATTATTGTGAGCTGTGTCTGGATGACATGCTGTACGCACGCACCACCAGCAAGCCCCGCACCGACACCGTCTTCTGGGGCGAGCATTTTGAATTTAACAATTTGCCTACCATTCGTAGCCTTCGTTTGCACCTCTACAAGGAAACGGACAAAAAAAGACGCAAGGTAACGAAAGTGTCTCGTGAAGTCATTTTTAATGCTTTTCGCCTAAACATTTGCAATAAATACGTGAAATAAACATGTTTTTTCTTAAAAATCTAGGAAAAAAGCACATACATTGGCCTTGTTAGCATCCCCATATCCAGCATCACCGGCAGGCAGTTCGTCGAGCAGTGGTACCCGGTGATTCAGTCCAGTGTTCTGGCCAAAAGCGGCGGTGTTGGAAGTACCAAAGTTATCAACGCCTCACTACGTATCAAGTCTCGCTACCAGACAATGAACATCCTCCCGATGGAGCTGTACAAGGAGTTTGCGGAGTACATTACCAACAACTACCGAACACTGTGTGGGGTTCTGGAGCCTCTGTTGAGTGTGAAGAGCAAAGAGGAGGTGGCATTTGCACTGGTGCACATCCTTCAAAGCACGGGGAAGACAAAGGTAAAGAGAGGTCAAATTACGGCTTGTTGGTGTATCTTAAATAATTTATGTTCTTGTCTCCCTCTTTTCTGTTTGATTTGTATTTTTAATTTGCAAGAATTTTACAGAGGTTCGGTTAGGTCCAAAGGTTTCTGGACAATGGCACATTTTATTGTGTTTTTGCCTCTGTAGACCAGCTCAGTGGATTTTAAATCAATCAACAATCAAGACTGCAGACTTTGAGCTTTAATTCAAGGGATTTTATAAAAAGATTTAAATGAACAATTTAGGAATTACAGATATTTTTTCTCATATATTTATACACCAATCGTGCATACTGTTATGACTACTGACAGGTGAAATGAATAACACCAATTATGTCTTCATCTTTGCACCCATTAGTGAGTGTGATATATCGGAGAGCAAGTGATTATTTTGTACTTTACATTGATGTGTTAGAAGCTGGAAAAATGAGCAAGCATAAGGATTTGAGCAAGTTTGACAAACTGTGGCCAAACTGTTTTGGCTAGATGAGTGGGTCAGAGCATCTCCACAGCTGCAGCACTTGTGAGGTGTTCCTAGTGTGCGGTGGTCAATATCTACAGAAGTGGGCCAAGAAAGAACAGTGATGAACCAGCAGCAGGTTCATGGGCAGCCAAGGGTCAATTATTTGTAATGTTAATGTTGGCTCTGATAATACATTTCTAGGATACACTGTATAACCACAGACCAGTCAGGGTACCCATGCTGACCCCTGTCCACTGTTGAAACACCAACAATGGGGATGTGAGCATCAGAACTCGACCACAGAGCAATGGAAGAACATGCCCTGGTCTGATGAATCATGTGTTCTTTCACCTCATGTGTATGACCGGGTACGTGTGCTCTTTTACCTGGCCAGTTGAAGCAATGTGATGCTTTGGGCAATGTTCTGGTGGAAAACCTTGGGTCGTCCCATCCATGTGGATGTACCGCCTACCTAAGCATTGTTGCAGACCATGTACACTCTTTCAAGGAAACGGTATTTATTGATGGCTCTTTCAGTAGGATAATGCACCCTGCCACAAAGGAACAATGGTTCAGGAATGGTTTGAGGTGTTGACTTAGCCTCAAAAGATCCAAGATCTGTGGGTGTGTGCTGGAGAAACAAGGACAATCCATGGAGGCCTCATCTCGCAACCTAAAGGACTGAAAGGATCTGTTGCTAATATCTTGGTGCCAGATATCACAGCACACCTTTAGGGGTCTAGCGAAATCCATGCTTCAATGGGTTAAGGCAGTTTTGACAGTAAAATAGGGACCAACACAATATTAGGCAGGTGGTCATAATGTTATGCCTGATTGGCATATGAGGCATTTTCAGAGACTAAAAAGTAATTAGATCATTAATTGACAAGCAATACTTTTGTTAAACTCCTTGAATTAAAGCTTAATGGTCAATGCTTGCACAGTACGATTGTTTGATTTCAGATCTGCTGTGGTGGTGTACGGAGGCAAAACTACAAAAGTGTCTTATAGACTTAACTGTATGTGTACTCAGCTGTACTGTAAGTGTAATCTCTTCTCAGGAGTTCCTGTCAGACATGGCGATGTGTGAGGTGGATCGATTCATGGACCGAGAGCACTTAATCTTTCGGGAAAACACACTCGCTACAAAGGCCGTGGAAGAGTACCTCAAACTGATAGGTCACAGATACCTCAAGGAGGCTATAGGTAAGGCTGTGCTTCACTGCGTTTATCAGTGCCCTGCTGACTGAATGAAGGTATGTGTGCTTGAAGCTCTAAGTAAATACCTTTTTACCTTTTACTAAAATAGGCCAAGTTCATGCATAAGCAGCATCTGGCATTTAGTGTAACTGATTGTGCCATTGTTTGATGTTGTGCTTGTTTTTGTGACATGCACAATTACTCCCGATTGTCGTGGCTCAATTTCAGAAATGCAGGCTCTAAGAAAAATAGTCTGTCACATCAGCAAAGACAAATTATATTTTAATAGGATTTCTGTGGCGCAACATTAAATGCAAATGTCTTTTTTGTTAGCTTACATCTCAAAATACAAATACAAATGAATGGCGTGTCCGGTTTAAGACAAGTGTAACTGATGCAAGTCTAGTTAGTTATAAAACTAGCTAAAATCAAACACATTTAGAGATGTCCACTTTTATCCTATTTTTGATTATTTAAATCTTAACATGTTTCTATCTTTGCTGATTTTTTTTTTTTGCTCATTAGAGGAAGAATGAGGAGCTGTGCATCTCTCTGTGTGCGCGTGCAGCACCACTTTTATTAATCCTTGAAATACTCCTCTGCAATTATAAAACAATCTGTAAAGTAAAAACTATGCATATTTTATATTTATGTCTTTAAGATTCAGCCATTATTAAAGCAGTTTTATATTCACCATTTTACATTTATTTACTTTAGTTGCACCATTTTCTAGGGAAAAGAAAAAAATGGTGCAGTTGTGTGCTGGTTCAGTTGTCATTGCAGCTTCTTTTTGTATATAGGTTTTTTTTTCCTATAAAGGTAAAGACAATGTAATCTACATTTTGTAGGTGACTTTATTCGAGCCTTATATGAGTCTGAGGAGAACTGCGAGGTGGACCCCATGCGTGTCCCACCATCAGTCCTCGCTGACCATCAAGCCAACCTTCGAATGTGCTGCGAGCTCCTACTCTGCAAGATTATCAACTCTCTCTGGTCAGTTTGGTGCCCTCAGAAAGCTCTGTGTATGTGCATAACTGCCTGAAAGGAACAGAGGACTGAAACTTTCAGTCTGCCGTCCATTTTGCCCAGATGTGTCATGTTCTCACTTTCCTTGAAAGTCAGTTAAAAAGGATATTAAACATTATTAATCTGAGGAAAAGAAACTGATTTATTAAAATAAACCCTGAACAAATATATTGTTTTGAGCAAGGAAAACTGCTCTTTTCTGTATGTTCTGTATGTTTCTGTATATCTCCTGACCTTGAATTCCTGAGGGTTTCGCATAAGCTATAGCATTTTGTCTTGCTGTTCTCCCTGACAGCGGGAAATAAAATCATGTTCTTGTTTCAGCATATTTCCCCGGGAGCTGAAAGAAGTTTTTGCCTCATGGAGAGCCAGATGTGCTGAGCGCGGAAGAGAGGATCTCGCTGACAGCCTCATCAGCTCCTCCCTGTTTCTTCGCTTCATGTGCCCAGCCATCATGTCGCCCTCCCTGTTCAACTTAATGCAGGAGTATCCCGCTGAACGCACGTCCCGCACGCTCACGCTCATAGCCAAGGTGATGCAGAACCTGGCCAGCTTCAGCAAGTGAGTGTCTGTCTTCGCCTGCCCTCTTACGCCAGCTGTGACGTTACACTCATTTGATTCAGTTCAGTTTTAAATCTGCAGGCGTCTGACACTTGTGCTAGGTGGGATGGATGTCACAGACTGACATCACGCAAATAGAGATTTGCAGTTTTGACTGCCAGGTTATAAGCTGTTACTCACCGACGTTGAACTCTGAGCCACCGCTCTGCACTCAAAGAATTGTCTTGAACATCATAACGAATTCCCCTGGCGTAACTAGGCCCCTGTGATTAAGACATCAAAATCGCACACGGTGGTAATTTATTTGACGGCTTTAAAGAACTTTTTAGGATGTGCTCTCAAGGTCACACCTGTTATACCAAAAATAACTTTTAAGATGAAACTCAGGCTTATTCTTAATTATCCCTTTTAACAGTTACAGACCTGAAACAATTAACTGATTAAACTTAACCTTGTGGATGGGCACTTTTTTTGTCAAACAAGTTACAGAAAAAAAATCAAAACAACACTCTGATAAAAGGGACTCACTGTGGTGGCACTGAGATAATGAAAGTAATTTCTTCCAGTCGTACTCTGAGTTTTTAATTCCACACGTACATATAATAAAACATCAAAAGTAACCAGTCACATTTTAAATAAAAGAGTATCTTTGAAGAGACCTTAGTTATGAACTAATCCAGTACAAATATTTTCAGGTGAACTTGATCAGAAAGGTGCAGTTGAGCAGTCATGCTAGTATTCCCAAGGCCATTAATTTGGAGTCTCTTAAAGTGCACACTAGGTTTCCTGTTATAAGTTTTTAAAGTGTGTGTGCAACAGATTTATATAACAATAAAAGCCACCCTTTTCTCCTCCTCACTTGCCTCCATAATTTTCCTCAAAACTGCTTTGATCCTTTGCTCATACCGAGGGTGCTAGCTTGTGGCTGCCTTAGCTAAAGCTAACGCTCTGGATAGCGTTAGCTTTAGCTGCTTTGCCTTCATTAATGTCTTTAAATACCTACATTCTTATTTTAACTCAACAAACACTACTGTTAAATGATTTTACTTTGTATCTTATTACAAAAGTATTCTGATCCAGCTTTGTTTAAACCATGTTGCTGGCATCAAATTTTAATAAGTATAAGAACTGAAGATACACTGCTTGAGCCGCAAATCGCCTGATTTTCAGTACGCTCGGTCCTGACTGGTCAGCCTTACGTACGTCATATTACGAGCCTGCCTGTTTCATGGATGCACAACAAAGCACAGCAGGCAAATAGTCGCTCACACACTCACAGCCACACGCTATAAGCAGCCAGGTGTCGTTACAGTTTGGCTGTAGCCGTTAGCACGTTCTTCACTCTGAGCATGGAAATAAAGTTCAGCAAGTAAACAGCGAGGGATCATCATAAAAATGTTCAAAACAACAAACCAAATTACACACCTAATCAAACCCCAGGTGAACTTAGACATCTTAATATGTCTACT
Organism: Oreochromis niloticus; assembly: GCF_001858045.2. Taxonomy (NCBI): domain Eukaryota; kingdom Metazoa; phylum Chordata; class Actinopteri; order Cichliformes; family Cichlidae; genus Oreochromis; species Oreochromis niloticus. The sequence goes on along the minus strand of NC_031985.2, from coordinate 19,671,851 downwards.
GTATAAAATGTTTTAAAAGGTTCAGAGAAACGAGGGAAATCTTCTGTGAGGTTTAAGGTTACCAACTAATACAACATTAAAAATTGTGTGATTCTGTCACCACACTCCACAACCAGGGATGTCAAATTCATTTTACATCGTGTGCCACATACAGCGCACTTTCATGCAAGACCAGTAAAACTCCCCTTTCTGTCAGTGTAATGAAATTTAACTACAGATTTAATCCCTGATATATCTTGGTATAAGAACAAGCACTGCAATTTCAACAGCACATCTCAGTTTTTCTACACGATAACGAGATCCTGCTGTAGTAAATAAAAATAAATCGGCATGCCTCTTTGGGCTTAAAATGTAAGAAATAAATGTGAAAAATTACAGGAAAAGCTCTAGTAGTTAATTCTCCAGACTGCCCTATAATTATGAAACAACATTTAAAAATCCCTTTTTTAAAATGAGGACACACTGTAAAAAACAAAACAAAAAACCCCCAGGAAATTTTTAATTTTAATTTCGGGACTTTTCTCTCATTTATTTTTCTACTAAATCACTCTGAGACCGTGGGGTCTCTATCAGTGGATAAAGATGTAAAACCTATTAAAATACATTTAAAAGTCCAAAATTTATGCTTTCCTTTACATTTTCCATAGGTGCCCAGTGGGCTGGATTGCAGTCTTTGCTGGGCCAATTCTGGCCCTGGGGCCTTATGTTTGATACCCCTGCAATAAACATCTATGCATCCACAAATGCATGTTAGCTCTTTCCCCCTTGGTTGCCTATTAAGGGTAACCCTTTTTTCTCTTTTCTGAAGCGAGGGGTTGCCGTCTTGTTTCCGGCCCACTTCCAGAACAAAATGAATGAGTGTGCATCAGTTTACTTACTGGAGCTACGCTCGGAAAAACTCAGAACCAATTGCAATGGTCGTTAAACCACGTCTTTATTGATACACATGTTGAGGTGTGTTAACCCGTCATTAACTGCACCAATTAAAGGAAAAACCCAAAATGATACAAAGAAGAAAACTGTCATGTGGTCTGATTAAAAACTTTTTTGGGGAAACTATGAAAGGAGCCAAAAGAGAGAGTCTTGGTTTTGGTATAAAGTTAAAAAGCCAGCATCCGTGATGGTATGGGGGTGAAATAGTGCACTTCTGTAAAAGCTTTCCTGAATGCTACATACAGCTTTTGGGAGCAAACCCATGCTACCATTCAGATATAATCTTTTTAGGGAAGGTCTAGTTTTTGTTTGTTTGAATATTATTAATTTATTTTTTTTTACAATAAGACAATGACAAAACACATTAAGCATGTATTAGAGCATTAGAGCAGCACGGCTCTGTAGTACAAGAATCCAGTTGCAAAACCGGCGATTGCAGTCCAGACTCGTCACCCGCTGAGAACATTTGATGCATTTCAAAATGAAAAATGCTACAAAGGCGCTCTGACTTGCTGAGCAGCTGAATTCCTACATCAAGCAAGAATAGGAAAATGGTTAGCAAATGCTCAGTGTGCAGTTATAAGAAAAAGTGATGCAATGCAGTGGTAAACATGCCCCTGTCCTGGCTCTTTTGACACATGTTGCTAACATAAAATACAACATTTGCATTTATTTAAACATTAGAGTTAAGTGATTTGCACATTATTTGGTGCAGCATGCTGTAACACACTCACTAATATCAGAATTACAGAACAACAAGAAAGTCAACAAGCCTTTTGAGTGTATTTTATATAAAACTGTAACAGCTCAAACCTTGTGCTTTATATCCGCTGACAGAGCGCGCAGTGTGTTTCCAAATTCTTCTCTTGTCTTCATGTGTCCTACAAATGTTACCTGTGATGTGTGTGCAGATTTGGACCCAAGGAGGAATACATGTATTTCATGAATGAGTTCCTGGAAATGGAGTGGGGCTCCATGCAGCAGTTTCTCTATGAGATTTCCAACTTGGACACCGGAGGAAACGCAGGAGGGTTCGAGGGCTACATTGACCTCGGAAGAGAGTTATCCATGCTCCACAGCTTACTGTGGGAAGTCATGGGCCAGCTTAGCAAGGTAGGTGGAATAACTTGATGAGTTCAAATAAACATTTAGTGTCTGTTTGAAAATTGTTGTTAGTGGAAAGTGAACCATAGTTTTCTGACAAACACGGGAGAGCAATCAGCTTTCTAAAAACTGAGATGTAATTGGTTTTATTATTAAATTCCAACTTGCCTCCCACAGTCCACAGACATGCATGGGGTTAAGTAAACTGGCCATATGTGTGAATATGAGCATGAATTGTTGTCTATCTTTGTGTGTTAGCCCTACAAGACTGGTGATCTGTCCACCTCTCGCCCTATGGTAGCCCTCTGAATCCATAAACATGTCAGGAATTGTGCAATGCTCAATTTCCTGATAGTTAGCTAGCTGAATGGAGCCGTCAATAAGACCCCTGAGTGAAGGGATGCAAGTTATAAATGAAAGCTGGAACGCACGATTAAAAAACCCCAAAAGACTGATGTGTAGACTGGCTGCATGTTTAATAAAGTAGAATATGAGTCAGTTTCATTGAATCTCTAATAAATATTTATTATAGCTTTAAGATATTTGTATGGCAATTTCCTGTCTGTGCGCCCTTTTTTTAAAATCACTCCCTGTCAAGCCTTCACCAGCAGTATAATGAATTAAAACCTAGCTCATCAATACACAAAATAATTCCTTTATCTTTTTATTTCATCTTTTCTCCAGTTGGATCTTTCTCCCAGTTGGTAGCGCTGCTAAAACATGGTCAATAAAATAGCCTGCAGTGGGAAAATAGAAAAGACAAGTTTGGGAACTGCTGTTTGGAACCATTTGAGCTTTTGGTCTATTCTCGATTTTGAAAACCTGTCCGTTCTGCAGGATGCTATACTCAAACTTGGACCCCTGCCTCGACTGCTGAACGACATCAGCGTCGCTCTGAGGAACCCGCAGCTTCACATGCCGACAAATCACCAGCCGGACCGACCGAAGGACAGACTCTTCTCCCGCCCGTCCTTCAATCGTCTTATGTCCTCTGATTTCCAAAGCCTTATGATGCGTGACTTAAACAGGTACCTTCTTGTGTTTGTGTTTTTTCTTCTCAGCGATTCTGGACATGAAAATATATTTGCATACACCCAAAGGGAACAAAGCCACAGCAGGATCAGTCCCCGCTGTGGCTCTATCAAGACAATATATATTATGCTCACTCAACCCACATAAAGACAGTTTCACAAGGGTGTAATTAGCGACAACACATAAAAAGGCCAAGAATACATAATAAGAGAGTTTTATTAGCTCAGGACAACACGGGTATATTTCTAAGAGCCTCTAATGCTAATGCTAATGCACCTCTTCAGGCTTTTAAAGTATTTTATCAATCAGTAAATGTGGGCACCATCTGTTCCCAGACTCTCCTGCCTGAGCTTTTTTTCCTGTGTGCTTTCATTCATGTTAGCGCTGTCAGATTGTCAAGAGACTGTTGTGCCATGACGCCTGTTTAAATGGCCCTTTAACATGAATAACAGTGATTACATTTTGTGGCGCATATTTTGTGTTTGCTAAACGCAAAGTGCACTCATGTGAAAAAGAACATTT